>NC_140664.1:138800939-139455939 GCF_054131305.1 Coturnix japonica | reverse complement strand
TAACCCTAACCCTAACCCTAACCCTAACCCTAACCCTAACCCTAACCCTAACCCTAACCCTAACCCTAACCCTAACCCTAACCCTAACCCTAACCCTAACCCTAACCCTAACCCTAACCCTAACCCTAACCCTAACCCTAACCCTAACCCTAACCCTAACCCTAACCCTAACCCTAACCCTAACCCTAACCCTAACCCTAACCCTAACCCTAACCCTAACCCTAACCCTAACCCTAACCCTAACCCTAACCCTAACCCTAACCCTAACCCTAACCCTAACCCTAACCCTAACCCTAACCCTAACCCTAACCCTAACCCTAACCCTAACCCTAACCCTAACCCTAACCCTAACCCTAACCCTAACCCTAACCCTAACCCTACATCACCACTTTCTGGACCAGCTACACTCACAAACAACATTCAGCACAAAACTGAGCTACTCTGCCATAGTTCACACACAACATGACCAACTACAACAACAAGGCAACCAGCTCCAACAAACTAAGTTCACCAACAACTGCACTGACCATGTGACCAACTACACACACAATCTGACTTACTGCAGCTACAACCAAACTCAGAATCAACCTGAACAACTACAACAACTACATACACTGAACTAACAGCCCTTCTAGTGCTACCATGCCCCACTTACCTGTCACACTTACCTTAGATTCTGCTCCATCGCCTGCAGATGACAATTAACGACACACCACAACTGTTTCTTTATTACAGCTCCATCAACACAATATACAACTCATACAATAGTACAAACACAATACAGCAACAACATCATATTTACAAGCACAAAGTGGATACAGCAGTTCAGTACATGGCACAACATCCAGATATACAGTACAAATAGCACAAGATCCCAGTATTGAGTACAAACATCAGCACAGTCAATACAGAGCACAACACAGTTTACAGGCGCAGCATTGATACATTGAGAACATGGCACAGCACAATGTTCAACCATCACATCAACACATAGAGCACATTGCACAATACATTTTACATGTACAACATCCATATACACAGCAAATTGTCCATCCCGGGTTACAGGCGCAGCATCGACATGTCGAGTACAGGGCACGGCGCAGTTGACAGACGCAGCATCGAAATATACAGAACATTGCATGGCACAAGGTACAATTACAGCATCAGCACATTACATACACAGCAAGGCAAAATTGAAATCAATAATACTGAGTCCATTCATGTTTGTGTTAAAGCCGATTTGATTAACAATAATTGACTGCAAAGCTAAAGCCAATGTGGCACATTCAAAATAACAGCACAGCGCTGAAACCAGCGTAACTCAAAATGGCCGCAAGTCAAAGAGTGGCCGGGAAGCAACTCAGCTCCCTCAGGCCTTAAATGTTGGTTACGGGGCTGGGTTAGCCCGGATAGAAAAAAAATGGGCTAGCCCAGCCCCGTAAGCTTGGATAAATAAAGCCAATTTGGCTAAAATAATTTGATTTCAAAAATATAGCCAATTAAATTTGAGTTAAATTTGAGTTAAATTTAGTTTATATTAATTGATTACAAAACTTAAGCCAATTAGAATTAGATAATTAGATTGCAAAGCAAAATCCAATTTGGTTGACAATAATTGAATGCAAAGCTAAAGCCAATTTGGTTGACAAAAAATAATTGCACACACTGAAATCAGTGTAAATATCATAATGGCCACAAATGGGCGCAAGTCAAAGAGTGGCCACAAATGGGCATGAGTCAAAGAGTGGCCGGGAAGCAACTCAGCTCCCTCAGGCCATAGATATTGGTTACGGGGCTGGGTTAGCCCGGATAGAAAAAAAATGGGCTAGCCCAGCCCCGTAAGCTTGGATAAATAAAGCCAATTTGGCTAAAATAATTTGATTTCAAAAATATAGCCAATTAAATTGAGTTAATTTGAGTTAATTTGAGTTAATTTGAAGCCAAATTTAAAGCCAATTTAGTCGATATTAATTGAATGCAAAACTTAAGCCAATTTGGATTAGAAATTTAGATTCCAAAACAAAATCCAATTTGGTTGACAATGACTGAATAGAAAGCTGAAGCCAATCTGGGTTGAAATTAATTGACTCCAGAACAAAAGCTAATTTGGTTGACAAAAAATAATTGCACATGCTGAAATCAGCGTAAATCTTATAATGGCCGCAAATGGGCACAAGTCAAAGAGTGGCCGCAAATGGGCACGAGTCAAAGAGTGGCCGGGAAGCAACTCAGCTCCCTCAGGCCGTGGGCGTTGGTTACGGGGCTGGGATAGCCCTAATAGAAAAAAAATGGGCTACCCAGCCCCGTAAGCAAGGATAAATAAAGCCAATTTGGCTGATATTAATTGAAATCAAACCTTAAACCAATTTGGTTAAGGTTAAATAATAGCAAAGTTAAAGCCAATTAGTTTAAGATTAAATGATTGCAAAGCTAAAGCCAATTCAATGAAGGTAGATAGATTGCAAAGCTACAGCCAATTAGATTAAACTTAAATGGTTGTAAAGCTACAACCAATTTAAGTAACATTAAATGATTGCAAACCTAAAGTCAATTTGATTAAAAATAATGGCAAAACTAAAGCCAATTTGATTAACAATGACTGATAGAAAGCTAAAGCCAATTTTGTTAAAATAATTAATTGAAAAGCTATAACCAACTTGATTAAGATTTATTAACAGCATATCAAAAACCAATTTAGTTGCAGTTAAATGATTACAAAACAAAACCCAATGTGGGTGAAGTTAATAGATTACTAAGCTAAAACCAATTTGTTTAAGTGTGATGTCAAATCTAAAACCAATTTGGATAAGGTTAACTGAACGCAAACCTTAAACCAATTTGGTTAAGAGAACTTAACTCAAAAGCTAATTCCAATTAAATAGAGGTTAATTGACTAACATGTAGCTGATGTGCTGTTGTGATGGATCGTCAGCCCCACAAAGCTTTATTGAACGCCTGCATGGCAGCATGGAGCGCTGCATCAAAGGGGAACATCCATCAGCCAGGGAATATAAGGGCCCTGAGGAAGAAAAAGAGATAGTTAGATCGATGGGCTGAAGCCAGTGGGACATGAAAATGTAAAATAGTGGGCAAGGCCCAATAATCTGCTACAAAAAACACCAAAATGGAGCAAAAAGTGCAAAAGAAGAACACAGACAATGCCAAAATGAACAGCAAGACCCAAAAGAGCAGCACAAAACACATCAAAACAGAACATAATACAACACAAAACACTGCAGAGAACAGCAATAGGGACATAAAGGCGCAACAAAATGATGCAGGAAACTGCAAAATGGAAGAAAGCACCCAAGAGAATATCAAAATATTGGGCAAGGCCCTACAAAAGGATGCAGGGAACACTGAAAAGGAGGGCAAAGCCCAAGAGAACAAGAAAAGGAGCAGCAAAATGGACTGCAAAGCCCAAAAGAATGATGCAATGGATGCCTAAATGGACAGCAAAGTCCAAAAGAAGGATGCAATGGATGCCTAAATGGACAGCAAAGTCCAAAAGAAGGATGCAATGGATGCCTAAATGGACAGCAAAGCCCAAAAGAAGGATGCAATGGATGCCTAAATGGACTGCAAAGCCCAAAAGAATGATGCAATGGATGCCTAAATGGACGGCAAAGTCCAAAAGAATGATGCAATGGATACCTAAATGGATGGCAAAGTCCAAAAGAATGATGCAATGGATGCCTAAATGGACAGCAAAGTCCAAAAGAATGACGCAAGGAACGCCAAAATGGAGGGCAAGGCCCAAGAGAATGCCTCAAAGAATGTCAAAATGGAGAGCAAGAAAAACACTGCAAGAAACAACTGAGCAACAGCAAAGACCAAACACAAAGACAACACAGTAGGACAAGCACAGACAGCCCATAGGACACCACGGAGTGCAAAAATGAAGTCAAAACCACTAACCTCGCATCTCAGTACATAACAAGTAAAAACCAATTGCTGTGTGCTGCCCTTACCTGCTGGGCTGAGAGTTACCATCAGCAAAGCTGGGTCCAAGCAATGCAGGTTTCTGTTCCTCGCTGCTCTCATCAGGAGCCGCACATCTCTGTGCTCTGCTGGAACCTGTTGGACACAACATGACAATGAAGGCACTGGGATACAATTAATGTTATTAGGGATATAATTAATGCTATTATGGATATAATTAATGCTACTTTTAAGTCTAAATTTGCAGTAAGTTTAACAATTGTATCGCACACTACGATCATAATTAAAGTAACTTTCACATAAAGCACTGAGCATCACTTTTATGACTGCATTTATCATAACAGACACCTTTAGTACTGGGTAAATATTAGGTAAATATCAGTTCCATTAACAAATACAGGTTACAGTCATTATCATTACAACCCGCATTAAGCCGGGGGAGCAGATCAACATTAACACAAACAAAACATTAACACAAATCCCAAAGACAAGCAGAACAACCACAGAAAGGCAGCCAAGGGTAAGGCAAGTGCAAAAGAAAGAAGGAAAGCCAAGGGAAACCAAAGCAAAAGCAACAGCAAACAGACCATTATAGGAAACACCAAGAACAAAGGCCAAAGGGAAAACAGCGTGGAGAGCCAAGAGAAGAACAAAGGGAACAATGAAACAGAGGGCAAGGCCCAAAAGAATGCTGCATAGAACTGCAAAATAGAGCAAGGCCATAAAGAACACTGCAGGGAACATCAAGATGGAGAACAAGGCCCAAAAGGGCACATACAACATCAAGATGTAGGGCAAGGCCTAAAAGAACGCTGCATGGAACTGCAAAACAGAGGGCAAGGCCCAAAACAGCACTGCTGAAACATCAAGATGGAGGGCAAGGGCCAAAAAAAGATCACGTAAAACATCAAGATGGATGGCAAGGCCTAAGAGAACATCACACAGAACATCAAGATGAGGACAAGGCCCAAAAGAACACTGCAAGGAACATCAAGATAGAGGGCAAAGCTAAAGAGAAAACTGCAGCAAACACCAAGATGGAGGGCAAGGCCCAAAAGGGCACTACAAGAAACATGGAGATGGGGGGCGAGGCCCAAAAGGGCACTACAAGAAACATGGAGATGGGGGGCAAGGCCCAAAAGGGCACTACAAGAAACATCAAGATGGGGGGCAAGGCCGCAGAGAAAACTGCTTGGAACTCCAACACGGAATGAAAGGCTGAAGGGAATGAAGCACCAAAATGAACAACAAGGCCCAAAGAATGAACAGAACAGCAAAATGAGAACAAAGGAAACACTGCAGGAAATGCTGGAGAAACAGCAGAGAACACAGGAAAAGAGAATGCAGAAGGATGAGAGCAGACATTATCATTATAATAATGGAACATTACCTTCAATTTCAGTATGGAACAGGTAAAAACCAATTGCTATGTGCTGCCCTTACCTGCTGGGCTGAGAGTTACCATCAGCAAAGCTGGTTCTGGAGCATTTCAGGCAATGCAGGTTTCTGTTCCTCGCTGCTCTCAGCAGTAGGATAGAATCCATGCTATTAGGGAAAGAATAAATACTATTAGAAATAGAAGAAATGCTATTTCTAAGGTTAAAGGTGCAGTTACTTTAAAATGATATTTTGCACTATCATTAGAATGAAGGTTACTTAAAAACAAAGGGTTAGATTTACAGATACTCTACAGAAAACTGCAATTATCACTAAATTTCCCATTAAGGCCATAAAGTTCCTGCAATTATCCCATAAAGGTCCCTTCAGGTCAACATTACCATGAATGCTGCCTCCCACCAAACCCCATAGAGCCAAAGGCAGCAGAACAAGCACAGAAAGCCCCAACAAAAGAAAAGCAAAGCAAACACCAACAGTAAGGCAAGGGCAACAGTAAGAGAACAGCCAAGGGAAAGCACAAGGGAAAGCAACAGCAGGGAGAGTGGTATGAAACACCAAGAACAGAGGGAAAAGGGAAGGCAGCGTAGGAGGCCAAATGGAAACAGCAAAAGAACACTGCAGGAACAACAAAAAGGAGGGCACGGCCCAAGAGAACATGGCAGGGAACAGCAAGATGGAGAACAAGGCCCAAAAGGGCATTAAAGGAGCATCAAGATGGAGAGCAAGGCCCAAAAGGGCACATACAACATCAAGATGTAGGGCAAGGCCTAAAAGAACGCTGCATGGAACTGCAAAACAGAGGGCAAGGCCCAAAACAGCACTGCTGAAACATCAAGATGGAGGGCAAGGCCAAAAAAAGATCATGTAAAACATCAAGATGGAGGGCAAGGCCCAAGGGAACATCACACAGAACATCAAGATGAGGACAAGGCCCAAAAGAACACTGCAAGGAACATCAAGATGGAGGGCAACGCTGAAGAGAAAACTGCAGCAAACACCAAGATGGATGGCAAGGCCCAAAAGGGCACTACAAGAAACATCGAGATGGGGGGCGAGGCCCAAAAGGGCACTACAAGAAACATGGAGATGGGGGGCAAGGCCCAAAAGGGCACTACAAGAAACATCAAGATGGGGGGCAAGGCCCAATAGAACATTGCAAAGATGATCAAGATGGAGGGCAAGGCAGCAGAGGAAACTGCTTGGAACTCCAACATGGAATGAAAGGCGGAAGGGAATGAAGCAACAAAATGAACAACAAGGCCCATAGAATGAACAGAACAGCAAAATGAGAACAAAGGAAACACTGCAGGAAATGCTGGAGAAACAGCAGAGAACAGAGGAAAAGAGAATGCAGAAGGATGAGAGCAGATATTATCATTATAATAATGGAACATTACCTTCAATTTCAGTATGAATCAGGTAAAAACCAATTGCTATGTGCTGCCCTTACCTGCTGGGCTGAGAGTTACCATCAGCAAAGCTGGGTCCAGGCAATGCAGGTTTCTGTTCCTCACTGCTCTCAACAGGAGCCGCACATCTCTGTGCTCTGCTGGAACCTGTAGGACACAACACGGCAATGAAGGCACTGCCCACATCTGCAGGGAGCTCATAGACACAGCACTCACCTTGGGTTTGGTAGGGAGGGATGTTGGAACCACTGGGGCCCCATGAGACCCCACTGGAACCAATAGGGCCCCACATAAGACCCCATTGGACCTTATAAGGTCAACAACCCAGTGCAAGACCAACCAAGGTCCTGAAATCAAACAGTCTATGAGTCCAGATGAGATGCATCGCAGACTGAGAAGTGGTGACAATGGGGTGCAGTCCGGTGAGCAGAAACACGGCCAACATGGCACTCCTTTGTAGGAAGGTAGAAGGGATGAGCCCAGGAACGGCTGACCCGTCGGTCCCACTGCTGTGCTGGGAATGACCACAAAGAAGATCCTCATAGAAGGACCCAGGGCTCACGGAAGGTAGGAGGTGATGATGGAGATACTCATAGAAGGACCCAGGGCTCACGGAAGGCAGGAGGTGATGATGGAGATCCTCATAGAAGGACCCAGGGCTCACGGAAGGCAGGAGGTGATGATGGAGATCCTCATAGAAGGACCCAGGGCTCATGGAAGGCAGGAAGGGATGATGGAGAACCAACACGGCCTCACCAAGGGCAAATCCTCCTTGACTGACCTCATAGACTTCTATGATGGCACTGATGCATCAGTAGACGAAGGAAGAGCTGCTGATATCAACTACTTAGACTTCAACAAGGCCTCTGATGCAGGACCCCACACCGTCCTCATGTCCAAGTGATGAAGACACCAACTGGATGGGAAGATGATGAGATGGATGAAGAACTGGCTGTAGAAACGAGTCCAGAGAGCAGCAGCCAATGGCTCCGAATCCAGATGGAGATAATGATGAACAACGTCCCATAGCAGCCAGCATTGGGGCTGATACTCTGCAATATATGAGCATAGAATCAAATGATGATCAGCACTGAAGACCATCACGACCATCTCCATTCAACCCTCCTGCTATGGGGACATTACCCAACCACCACACCAAGGTCCCACAGCCTCAAACTCCTCTAGGGATGGAGCATCCCAAAGTGACCCATTCCACCCCCAAACCCTGCAATAAAGAAGGGATTGATCACCCCATTGTGAAGGCTGAGCCCTCCATCCAAAGGAAGGAGGCTCTAGATACAGCTCCTTCTCATACCGATCCATAAGTGCTGTTAGGAGCAATCTAAAGGACAAGACATCAGTCCAGTAATAAAGAAGAAATTCCTTACCCCATTGCAAAGCCAAAGACTCACCACTGACCCCAAAGGAAAGGATCTCCAAGCAGAGTCGCATCCCATATGGTATCCAGAGCTCAAAAGCAGAAGGAAGGAGAATCCTCTCCCTCAATGCTCCCATAGGAGCACTGAGCTGGAACTGATGCTGACCCCTGCCCTTCCCAGCCCTTAAATACGAATCAAGGAGGGGAGGAGCCAGGCTCCAACCAATCACAATCCACCCCTCAACGGCCCCCACCTGTGCCCATGGGGTGGGCCCCTCTCCTCAGCAGGTGCCCAATCAGGATGTTACATAACAGCTCCAATCAAAAACAAACACAAAAACAAAGCAATAACAGGTTAATAATTATATTTATTTGTTCTTAAAGGGGAGGGTTATGGATAGAGGAGAAACGACAGCACAGTATATGGACACGGGGGTGCAGATCTCAGTGTCGCAATGGGGTGACACTGTGGGCACCGCTCTGGGGTTGATGCTGGGGGGACGTTGGGAAGATGGGGGGTTATGGGGGGGGGACATTGGAATGATGGGGGGTGATGGGGGGGATGATATCATTATATAATTAGGGTGATATAATAGAAATGCTTAGTCATGGTTGGAAGCCATGATGGGGCGGAGACACAGCAGTACAGCCCAAGTGCAGGCAACGCATCCGATTGGCTGAAGGGCTGGCTCCGCCCCCTCCTGGTGCTCATATAAGGTCTGGCACTGGGGGGGGCAGCAGTTATTTGCTGGAGCTCCTTGCTGAGGTCACATCTACCCACATGAACCCACATGAAGAAGCTCTTCTGCTCTGTAGCTGCCTTGGACCAAGAGCTGCTGGATGGAGCTCCAGGACTTGGCTTCTCTGCCATCACATTGCTCCACCTAGAACAGCACTACAGGAGGTCAGTTCTGGTTCTGATACTACAGTAATGCTGAGATGATGGGGGGCAGAGATGGTTGGGGGGCAGAAATGGTTGGGGGGGGATGTTGAGGTGTCTGGGGGGGGGGACACGGAGCTGATGTTTGACAGTTAAGCTGTATGTAGATGTGGAGGTATCAGTGGAGTTACACAAGGAGCCATGTTGGAAGGTGACAATGAGTAGATGAGGGACTGAATAATGAAAAAGGGATGTAGTGACCATGAGATGGTGGAGTTTGAGATCCTGAGTGGAGGAAGCAAAGCAAAAAGTAGGATTGCTACCCTGGACTTTAGGACAGCCAACTTTGATCTCCTTCGGGACCTACTTGGGGCTATCCTGTGGGCCAGGGTGCTGGAAGGCAAGGGGGCCTGTGAGAGCTGGATAGCGTTTAAACGGCTCTTCTTCCAAGCTCAGGATCAGTGTGTCCCTGTGACTTAGAAATCAGGAAAATGTGCAAGGAGAACTGCATGGATGAGTAAGGAGCTCATGCGCAAGCTCCGCAGAAAGAAGAAAGTACATGATATGTGGAAAAAGGGTCTGACCACTTGGGAACAATACAAGAATGTAGTCAGGGACTGCAGAGATGCAAACAGGAAGGTGAAAGCCCACCTGGAGTTGAATCTAGCTAAGGAGATAAAGAATAATAAAAAAAGCTTTATTAAATACGTTAACAGCAAAAGGAAGGCTAGGGAGAATGTGGGCCCCATACTAAGTGATGGGGTGCATCCACGGGTGCTGAGAGAGCTGGCAGAGCTCATTGCTGAGCCGCTCTCTGTAATCTATCAGAGGTCTTGGAGAACTGGGGAGGTGCCTGAAGACTGGAGGACGGCCAATGTCACTCCAGTCTTCAAAAAGGGCAAGAAGGAAGACCCGGGTAACTATAGGCCAGTCAGCCTCACCTCTGTCCCAGGGAAGGTGATGGATCAGCTTGTGCTGGATGCCATCTCCAGACAACTGGGAGAAAAGGAGGTTATCAGGAGTACCCAGCATGGGGAGGTCGTGCTTGACCAACCTGGTGGCCTTTTATGAAGATGTCACTAGCTGGGTGGACGGGGGGAGGGCAGTAGATGTAGTCTATCTTTATTTCAGTAAGGCTTTTGATACTGTCCCCCATGACATCCTTATAACAAAGCTGAGGAAGTATGGGATAGATGAGTGGACGGTGAAGTGGGTCGAGAATTGGCTGACTGGCAGAGTGCAGAGGGTTGTCGTTGGCGGTGCAGTGTCTGGCTGGAGGCCTGTAACTAGCGGCGTGCCCCAGGGGTATGTACTGGATCCGGTATTGTTCAACATCTTCATCAACGACCTTGATGAGGGGATAGTGACCACCCTCAGCAAGTTTGTGATGACACGAAGTTGGGAGGATGGGCTGACACGCCTGAAGGCTGGGCTGCCATTCAACGAGACCTGGACAGGCTGGAGAGCTGGGCAGTAAGAAATCGGATGAGGTTTAACAAAAGCAAGTGTAGAGTCTTGCACCTAGGTAGAAATAATTGCATACACCAGTACAGGCTGGGGGAAGACCTGCTGGAGAGGAGATCTGCTGAGAGGGACCTGGACGTCCTGGTGGACTATAGATTAACCATGAGCCAGCAGTGTGCCCTTGTAGCCAAAAAAGCCAATGGCATCCTGGGGTGTATTAAAAAGAGCATGTCCAGCAGGTCGAAGGAGGTGATCCTCCCCCTCTACTCTACCCTGGTGAGGCCTCATCTGGAATATTGTATCCAGTTCTGGGCTCCCCAGTACAAAAAAGACAGGGATCTCTTGGAAAGAGTCCAGTGGAGGGCCACTAAGATGGTGAAGGGCCTGGAGCATCTCCCCTATGAGGAGAGACTTAGGGAACTGGGTCTGTTTAGCCTTGAGAAAAGAAGGCTGAGAGGGGACTTGATCCAGGTTTATAAATACCTGAGTTGTGGGAGCCATAGTGGTGAGTCTGGTCTCTTTTCAGTAGTGCGTGGGGATAGGACTAGGGGTAATGGGATGAAAGTACAGCATAGGAAGTTCCGCACAAATGTGCGGAAGAACTTCTTTACAGTGAGGGTGACGGAGCACTGGAACAGGCTGCCCAGGGAGGTGGTGGAGTCTCCTTCTCTGGAGATATTTAAGACCTGCCTGGACGCCTACCTCTGTGACATGGTGTAGGGAGCCTGCTTTGGCAGGGGGGTTGGACTCGATGATCTCTAGAGGTCCCTTCCAACCCCTGCAATTCTGTGATTCTGTGATTCTGTGAAAACATGGCATTTGAGAGTCTATAAGAAACGAACTTATTCTAGGAGAGAATCAGAGGTTTAAACTCTTTTGTTCAAAAGACAAGTAGTGCATGATATTTTTATAAGCATTGTGTCTGACCTTCTCAGCTGTTAGAATTTCCTTGACAGTAATTTCTCCGGATGTGATCAGAAAACCTTTTGTTCTGTCTATGGCAGCATTCGAGGCATGATACTCAACTGGGTGATATGGAATTCACACTGTCAACTCCAGTGACAAGAAAAGTGGCATCTAAGAAGCGTGCAAACACAGAGAATGTTGATGCAGAGTCAGCGTTAAGAAATGAGCTGCCCTTTGCACTTCCTGCTCCAAAGGCCTTCTTTTCAAAGAGCCAGGCAGAGAAGCAAGTAGAAGGCATACCCTTTCAGGCGCCTGCTTCCAAAGGTATGTTGTATCTAACAAATGGAAACCTAGAACATGTGTAGCTTAGGAATTTTTTATTTTAAATATGAATGCAATGCTTGCAGGTCCTAAAGTTCTGAAAGATTTCAGTGTTTGGTTTATTTGGTGACTGCACATACAGCCACCAGCCTGTGCATCTGACAGTGCACTGCAAGCGGTTTAACCATCTATCAGGGCACGGTGCTCGTCTGTTAATGATAGAAGTTCTGGCAGTGTCACAAGGAGCATGCCTTGAGATGCATTCAGATCATGAGACAAGTGCTGTGTTCCTAAAACTACCATGTGGTTCCACTTTCCATCGAGATCTAGTAGATAATTTCTTTAACATTCATCATGAGGGTTTTGGTTTGTTTTTATTTTTTTTCTGGGCTATTATATTGAGTGAAAGAAAAGGGTGTGCTTTTATTTAAGCATGCTTTTAATTGCATCTTGCTTCTAAATTAAATGTAACTACTGGATTCCTCATGATAGCATCCCAGTACTTGCGTGTATCTGTTCAGCATGGCAATGGCAATATGTGACTAACAATGCAGACACCTCCATCCATGTGCTGTACCATAAACGTGTCCGTGCCATCAGCACTTCCAAGTTCAACCCCAACCTCCAGCCCCAGCCCGGCCACCATCGCACTGCGGCACGAGGAGCTCACCCTGACCGGTGTCTGCCCCTCCCCCGGCCTCCCATTGGGCAGCGGCAGCTCCGCCGGCTCCGATTGGCTGAGCCGCAGTGCGCGGGAGTGGCCGTTGTGTGCCGGCCGTTGGAGGAAACCGCGGCACAACGGGAGCGAGTGCTGAGGACAGCTCCGCCGGAGGAGTGCGGCACAACGGCACTGGGACGGGGAGAGGAGCCCTGCGCAGCTCCGAGCACACTGCCCTGCCCTCCCCCGTGGCAAGGGCGGTTGGGATGTGGAGTGTAGGACTGGGATGGGGGATGTGGCTGTGCGAAGGGCCGTGGCCTTGGGATGGATCGAGGACTTGGGTCCCACACGGCCACAGCACTACTGCCAGCGTCCAGGCTGTGCCCCCCCAGCCCAGCACTGCTCCCAGTGCCCCCGGGCCCTTTCAACACCCAGACGCAGCACTGAGGTGGGCCTGTGACTGATGGGCAGGTATGAAGCTTTAAGGGGTGGTGTATAGAGTGATAGAGGGTTGTGGGGGCCTTAGGGTGATATGGGGCTACTAGGTGCTCTCAGGGGACATGGGGTGGAATATGTAGTTGTAGGAGATTGTGGGGGTGTAGGTGTGGTATATATATGTTCATCTATGGGATTGTACATATGAAAAAAATAGATCCATGCGTGTTCTGGACTGCACTGAAAAATGGGTGGCCAGCAGGGAGAGGGAGGTGATCGTCCCCTCCTGCTCAGCTCTTGTGAGGCCCTATTTGCATCACTGTGTCCAGGCCTGGGAGGGATGTGGAGCTGTTGGGGTGGGTCCAGAGGAGGGCCACTGTGATGATCAGAGGGCTGGAGCAGCTCTCCTATGAGGAAAGGTGGAGGGACCTGGGCTTGTTTAGCTTAGAGAAGAGAAGGCTGCAGGGAGACCTCATTGTGGCCTTTCAGTACCTGAAGGGAGCATATAAACAGGAGGGGGAATGGCTGTTTACGAGGCTGGATAGTGATAGGACAAGGGGGAATGGTTTTAAACTGAGACGGGGGAGGTATAGGTTGGATCTTAGGAACATGTTTTTTGCTCAGAGGGTGGTGACGACCTGGAACAGGCTGCCCAAAGAGGTTGTGGATGCCCCATCACTGGAGGCATTCAAGGCCAGGCTGGATGTGGCTCTGGGCAGCCAGGTATGGTGGTTGGCATCCCTGCACCTAGCAGGGGAGTTGAAACTAGGTGATGGCTGCGGTCCTTTGCAACCTGGGCCATTCTATGATTCTCTGATTTGGGGGGATATGAGTCTATAGGGTGGACAATAGGGGGATGTGCTCTCAGACACTCGTGCAGCCCTGTGTACACACACACGCGTGTGCAGTTCCATCCAAGCTTTATTCAATCCTGTGTGCACTCACATGTGTTTTGTATTGATTTCCTGCTGAATCCTCCTGTCGACTTGTAGTTAGGCTGGGAGTGAAGGGGAGCACTGGGTAGCTGTTTGTGTTCCTTGCTGTGTGCTGCAGGGTTGTGCTGGCAGCGGTGCGGTTGGTTTGCTTTTCCTTGGGAGGGTGGGATGGAGCTTAGCAGGCCCGGTTCTTTTCTCAAAGGATTCTGATCCTCCAGTGTCACTACACCAGGGAGTGCACGATCTAAAGGACTTCTGGGTTGTGATAAACTCGTATCTTGGCAGCTTCTATTATTTCTGGTTGGGTGTTCTAGTGCAAGCCATCTGGGAGACATGATTTATCGTCCCCGTAGCTAACACTGTGTGGGAAATTTTGACCTGCTTTGGCTTGCCAGTGCTATCTCCTGTCTCCACTTGTCTGGAGCCTCCTTGAAATGTCTGCCTAATGTGGAAATATTTTCTTCTTTCCTAGCTTTTGTGGTATAAAGAAGCACAGAAAGGTGCTGGAACAGCTTGTTCTAGATGGCATCTCCAAGCAATTGGAGAAGAGGAAGATGTTCAGGAATAGTCAGCATGGACTGACCAAGGGCAAATTGTACTTGACCAACCTGTTAGCCTTCTACAATGGCATCAGCAGCTGGGCAGATGGCGGGAGAGCAGTGGAGGTGTCATCTACCTTGCCTTGAGCAATGCTTTTGATACAGTCTCCCACAAGATCCTGGTAATGAAGCTGAGAAAGTGTGGGATAGATGAGTGGCCGGTGAGGTGGGCTCAGAGCAGGCTGATTGGCCAAGCTCAGAGGGTGGTGATCGGCGGTGCAGAGTGCGGCTGGAGAACTGTAAGTGGCGGTGCTGGGTCTGGTCTTGTTCAACGCCTTTGTCAGCGACCTTGATGAGGGGGTAGTGTCCACCCTTGGTAAGTATGCCAGTGAGTCAAAGCTGGGAGCAGTGGCTGGCACACTGGAAGGCTGTGCTGCCATTCAGCAAGACGTGGGCAGGTTGGAGAGCTGGGCCAACAGGAAACTAATGAGGTTTAGCAAGAGCAAGTGTGGAGTCTTTCAGCTGGGAAGGAATAACTGCAAGTATCAGTGGAGGCTGGGTTGTGATGTGAAGAAGCATCATTGCTTTTTGCAGCAGGACAGTATTACAGAAGAGGGAAAAAGGTGCCGAGTGTAAACTGGATTTCTGTGATTAGTAAAGTTGTGCTGAGAACTGGGCAGACTGTTGCACCTGTGAATGTGTGCAAAGCCTGCCGACAGAGAGAAATAACTTTTCCCTGCATGTTGAGCTTGTTTGACGTAGGTCATTGCTGGGTGAGCTTCTGCTTTAAAGCATCAAACTGTATAAACAATTCAGTTTTAAAAGCAAGCTTGCCAGTTCTTTTTTTACCAGTGAATTTTTCAGGAAGGAAAGCTTTGAGATGCTGTTTGCTAATGGAAGATGGAGAGAGGAAAAGCAAGAGAAAGGCATGCTGTGCATAGCTACCACATCCCATCTGCAGTGTTCTCCCCCTGTGCAAATGAGGAGCAGCACTTCAAGCTTGGCCTGGACCATGGGAAGGGAGCTTGCAAACATCCGGGCCAACCCCAAACGAGTTAGTTCTGCAGGTTGGTTGTTTTCTGCTGTTTGTCTCACATCCTGTTGCTCAGCGGTAGATTTGTTCATGTTCAGTGCCAACAGGAAACTCTCACAGCATTTTTGTTTCTGCTGTCCCAGCGCTTTGATCCCTTGCTGCTGGGATGGGGTGTTTGAAGAATGATGCATGTGTTGATGTCCAGCCTGGCTTTGAGGATGAGTTTGCATCCCTGGTGTGACTGAGGGTCGGAGCGGGCCAGGTTGAATCCGGTGCACTTTGTTCTTGTTATTAGTGCTTAGTTCTTAGTGCTTGCTCAACTTGTTCTTGAGTTGGGGTGAGAGGATGAGGCGTAGGAACAGGAACTTCTTTGGTCCATATTAACTCCTCCCTTTTTTAATTAGGAATAGGTGTGGGTTATTTTGTATAAAGAAACAGACTCATTGCGAAGCCTGTGAATGAGTTCGTTCACGCCTGCTGATTGGTGCTGCTCCCTACAGGGAGCTGCAGTGGAAATGGTCACCTGTGGTCCGATGTGTGGCCCCTCCCACGTGCTCAGATCAGCCAAGTTGTCAAGGCCTGGCTGTTGGTCGGTAAGTTGTGCCGAGGTCAGAGAGTTGGATTTTCCGGGTTTTGAGACATGTCTTCCAGTTGCACATTGTGTTATTTCTGATTTGTTGACCAGTTGAGCACCAGCCCAAACTGGGGATCTAAGTATTAACTCAGAAGGAATGGTTTAGATGCTTGAGCTTGGATTGGAAACGCAGTGCCAAGGGCTGCACACAGTTGTGGCAGTTGTGAGAGTAAGGAAATGGCATCTGCTGGGTGAGTGCTTTGCTGGGTGGGCATCCCCCTGCTTACGAGGAGGCTCCACCAAGGGATGTGGATGCATGAGTGTGTGTGAGCACACGGGGGGTGCGTGGACACAGTGGCACAAGTGTG
This sequence comes from Coturnix japonica, assembly GCF_054131305.1. Lineage (NCBI taxonomy): Eukaryota > Metazoa > Chordata > Aves > Galliformes > Phasianidae > Coturnix > Coturnix japonica. The sequence continues at coordinate 139,439,699 of NC_140664.1, read as the reverse complement.
TGCTTGCACAGGGCTGTGCTGAGGAGTTGGGTTGCACACAGGTGCACACAAAGGGATGTTTTCTGGTAGGTGTTGGCTTGTATGTGTTCCCAGGGATGGTTTGCACACGTCTGTGAATGGAAATGAGCACACACGTTGCGGTGCATGCACATGGGTTTGCAAAGCAGGCAGGGTGGCGCACAGGTGTGTGTGTGCACGTGGATGGGTAGAAGTCTAGGGTTGCAGGTTGACCTCTGCTGAGGTGAGTGGGGTCTCAGGGTGTTGCTCAGTGGTAGATTTGTTCACACTGAATGGAAGGCCCTGCAGAAGTCTGGGTAGGTGATGTCAGTTGATGTTCCTTTCCTCACCCGTGCTGGGAAAAGCAGGGAATGGGACTGGGGGACATCCCAACGCTGGGATCCTGCCTCAGCAGAACTGAATGGCTGTTCTAATCCACGTATTTTAACCTGAGTGAATCTGACACTAACGAGACGGGGAGGGGCCTGTGGGAAGAAAATGTATGTACCACAGTTTGTGGTGCAAGTTGTTCTAGGAGCAGCTTGTAACAGTGCCCAGAAGGCTTCCTTTTTGATGGGGAGAGGATTAAGTAGGTTATTTGAATGAATCTATTTCCTTTCTGTTCATCTTTCATACTACCTCTCAAAAACTGTCTGTGGATTCTGTCATGGTTTTGTGCTGTTGCTGTCAATATTCTACATCATAACATCATGTGCAGTATGAATCATTAATTGAGGGTATAAATAGTGGAATCATGTACAAAGGAAAAGGGTTAAAGAGAAAGTAAGTTTATGTGTGGATTCTGTGAATTCTCAAGTAGTATTTCTTGCTAAAGAGAATTAGTGTGCACCCTGAGCTTTCATATGTGCAAAGGATCTTGTAATCATCACTGTCTGTGTTTCTTTTAGACCCAGAGATGGAGCAGAGTGGAACACAGACTTGGGTGAATCTTCATTCAGGAGCAGGGACACGTAGTGCTCATCTTAGGTGTCTGGCTAACAACAAGAGCAGAGAGGTAAGTTTCACAAGGTCACGTGCCCATTTTATTTTATTTTTCATTCATGATGCATAGAGGCGTTCCCCAGACAAAGTGAGCATTTGTCGGCTGGACTTTCTAGAAATGACCTAGGCAATGAAAATGGGATTGAAGCATCCCAAAGAGCCCTGCAAGAGACTGCTGAGAGTTATTCTGGCACCCTCCTTTGGAAACATCCGGTGTCTGTCAGTTCTTCAGCTGTGCCCTAACACCTCCCATTGCGCTGCCACACCAGGATAGAATTCCAAGCCCACACTGAGTTCTGGAATGTTGTGGTGTTGTGTTGGAATCAGAGGTGACCACGTGGTGTTGCCTCCCCGCCTTGTGGGGGGTCATGGTGGACCAGGCTGTTGGCCCTTGGTGATGTCATAAGCGTCTGGAATGAGGGGAGGAGCGGTGCGTTCTGTGCTCCTTTGTGGGTGAGCTAGTGGTCGGAGTAGTTGGTTGGTTTGTTGCTCTTGTGCCTTTAGTGCCTTTAGTGCCTTTAGTGCCTTTTTCTTCACACCATCGTGCGCAGCATCTTGTAGGTAAGCTGAGCCAACGTGGGATGGACGGGTGGGCAGTGAGGTGTTGAGAACTGCTGGCTGTCGGAGCTCACAGCACCATATTACTTACTCTTGACCATCAGACGTAATTTTCCCCCGGTACACACGTTCCAAAGGGGGTATTCGTAAAGGTGGCACCCGTTCGGTGCTTCTTCCGTCGTCGTCTTTACTCAGTTGTGGAAGCATCGTAAAGTTGCTGGGAGGACAGGCATCACGTAGCCTGAGACTCAGCATGTCTTGCAGCAAGGGGATGGGACGGTTGTGCTGTGTGCGTTATTCCATGGCTGTCTTAGCCCTGCTCGCTGACCTGCTCTTTCTCTCTCCTCTCTTCACCATCCGCCCACTGCCTCGGTGCAGCTTTTGCTCTCATTACATCTGAGCAAAGCGACAAGGAACTGCTGCAGGTAGCTTGAGGTGATCTCACTGCCAGGTACGTGCCATGTTTTGTCCCCCTTCATGGTTTTGCCGCAGGGCATGCGAGGGTAGTTCTGAAGAAGTGTCCCCATACTGTGCTGTGTGAACAGAGAAAACAGAAGTGTTTCTGCTCTGTTCCAGCTCTTCACACTTGCTGTGATGGGTGTCGCGTGCAGTGGGATCAGCCGCGAGCCTGAGGTGGCGGCGACGGAGGTACAGTATGAAGCTCTGGCTGGTCTTTGTTCCCTGTGTTGAGCCAGCAGAGGGAGCTGCAGATGTACTCTCCTGCAGGAAAGAATGGGCCAAAAAGGGCCTGGCCACCTGTCTGCACCAGTGCCACTGCTGATTAGTCTGGGTAGAGAGAGATGCATCTTTGCATGGCCTGGCAATGCACGCCAGGAAGAGAAACAACTGTGATGAGATGTGCAGCTCCTTCTGAAGTGCTCCCGACAAGGATGGAGCGCATTTGCTGCAGCTTTCTCTGCAGATGTGCTCCTCACCTTGAAATCCTCCTGGTTTGTCCTCAGCTCCTGACCAAGGCTTGTGCTCTGTTTTGCAGGCTGATAACATGCGGAAGCCGCAGCTGGAGCGTGCGGTGTCATCTCTTAACGTTCCGGCGATTGCGGCAGCCCATGTTATTAAGAGCCACGTCACCCAGGGGCCGGATGAGCTCTCCCTGGAGGTAAGCAGTTCCAGGCGTTCCTTGTTGTCATGCACGGGAGAGTAGTATAGGGTGTGAACGCCTTTCGAATACTCTCAAGACTCCTTCAAAATGTCTCCCTTGCTGTCAAGCTTGAGGATATTCTGCAGCAAAGAATCAGGCAGTTATTTGAGCTGTGCTGAAGCTGGGATTGATGTTTCAATCTCTTGCAGGTTGGAGACTTGGTGTGCATAGTTGCTATGCCACCAAAGGAGCTGAGCCCCTGGTGGAGAGGCAAGCGTGGCTTTGAGGTAGGCACACGTTTCCGACTAGAGAGCACAACTTGAGTAGAGTCAGGAATCTCAGACTGGAGCTGCTCTGCCTGCACAGGACGGCTTCTAGACGCAAGCAGTTGCCCTGTGTCGGTGTCAGAGGACCTTCCCTTTGGTGCTGAGCTTGGGCTAATGCCCACCTGTCTTTTTGTTCTTGTTCCAGGTCGGGTTTTTCCCTGGTGAGTGCGTGGAACTCATCAGCGGAAAAGTTCCCGAGTCCCTCGTCAATTCCTTGCCAAAGCCAGGTACGTGTTTTACATTTGACAATGCGGATTAATAAAATGGGGACACAACTTGGCTTTCAGGGGTTTTGTTAATGCCCGAGATGAGCAAGCTTAGCAAGAGGACTGCATTAAGCGGAACACGCAGAGATCTGGCCCAATCTCACTGTGTTTATTCTTGGGCATGGGGAAGTCACAGAATCCTCCTTGAATGGCTTGGGATTGGAAGGGGCCTAAAGGATCCTCAGGCTCCAAGGCCCCTGCCTCAGTCTGGGTCGCCAGCCTGTGCATTTAGCTGGAGATGAGAGCAGGCTGTATGGGGCCCCTTCTGACCTGGCCTTGGGCAGTTGCAGGGATGGGGAAAACCGTTCTTGCGTGTCCTTGTTCAGAATGTTCTTCCTGTTGTTACGTGCTCGGTCGAATGTGTTATGATCGGCCTCGTCCAACCGATCCAAGCCTGAAATGAACTGGTTTCTTTGTTTTGTTGTGCAGTGCTGAAGAAACGGGGCAAGCTCAGTACCTTCCTTCGTTCCTTGGTGAAGGCCCGCCCCAGGAGAGCAACGGAGCCGGAGCCAACGAAGGAAGGGGTGTTTGGCTGTGACCTGGGGGAGCACCTTCTCCGCTCTGGCCGTGATGGTAAGGAACAACCCATTCCTGAGATCTTTCTCCGTTGGGCATCTAAAGTTGAAAGGGAGATCATATCCAGAAATTGTTTCAGCCTGAAAACGTAGGAAGGCTTCTAGCCACAGAGAGCATCCTGCATCCTTTCCCTAGCTCTTCTGGATGTGAGATTGGATTCTTCCATTCCCCAGGGAGCTGTGATGGGACTTGCAGTGTCTGTGGCTTTGCCAGAATTACTTTCTCCAGGCTGTTGATAGGTCATGGCATTTCTGGAAAGCCAAGAACGCGTCTCTGTGCACTATCCTCACAGCTGTCTCTGCCAGCTTTCTCCTGTAAGGAGGAAGCAAGCGGTAGCCCGGCTGGGCTTAGAGGATGGGATGTGAGAAGAGCACGGCCTGAACCAGGACTTAAGTAAGAAGCTGAGCTAACCGCTGGCTCTTGTTCTGTAGTCCCCCAGGTCCTCCTGAGCTGCGCTCAATTCATTGAGGAACATGGTGTGGTGCGGGGGATATACCGCCTGTCCGGCGTGGCATCCAGGATCCAGCAACTACGGTAAGAGTGCTGCAACTGACACAGCTGTCAGTAGGGGCCCGTGCCATGCTGCAGGCGTTCAGAGGAACCTCTTCCTTTTCTTGACTGTATGTGTGTCTTTGGACTTGTTTTCCTCTTTCTCAAAGCCCTCTGCCCAATTCTGTGTCCTTCTCTGCAGCCATGAATTCGATACGGAGCAGGTTCCCGAGCTAAGCGTCCGAGAACTTCACAGCGTGAGCTCCCTGTGCAAGTTGTACTTCAGGGAGCTCCCGAACCCTCTCCTGACCGACCAACTGTATGACAAGTTCTCGGTAAGCTCAGGGCAATGTCTTGGAAATGACACATACCTGTTCCCTGGGCGTCCTGGCTAGTGGTTGCAGCAGTGCCCCAGTTCTGAGGTCTTCTTTCTGTTAGCCCCATGAGGCATGCCTTTGCCACATCCTGCCTCTCACTGATGCCACTTGTGGTGGTGCCAGGAGGTGCTTATTTAAGCTATTCACAATGCTTGTGAGAATTCCCTTTCCTTTGCTGTTCCCCAGCTATTGGTAGAATGGGGTTAATAGCAAAGTGGACTTGGAGAGGAATGCCTGCTGCGAGGAGCTGTGCTGTGCAATCAGGCAGTAAAGCCCCCAGAGCTTGCACTGCTTGACCTCAATGACACAGGCTGTGTGCCGCTGTGTTCCCCTGATGCCTCTTGGAAGGCATCGAGTCTGCCTCGGTGCTGACCACCAGCGCGCTGTCCCCATGGTTCCCAAACCTGTGGCAGCTCTCCAGCCTGACTGGTGTCTGAATCCCTTCCTGCCTTTTTCCAGGACGCTGTTTGTGCTGCCACAGAGGAGGAGCGGATGCACAGAATGCAGGAAGCCATCCAGCAGCTGCCCGCTCCTCACTACAGGTCAGTGCTGCGCTCGGTCTGCTGAGCTCAGCCCTGCTGCCTTTCAGAGGGCAATGATGCGATTCCAGGTGTTGCCTCACACCTGCAACATCATGCCTGTGCACGCTGAAGCGGCTGAAGGCTGCATTGGGTCAATGGATTGGGTCAGTTCCTTGGCACGGGGGTACGATTGGTGCAGCCAATGGCTGCGGCTGTGCTTTGCAGGGCTTGGTACTGCAGCGTGGTGCCATTGGAAACGTTTTATCTACTTCATATTCAGGGACAGTAGCAATGACAACCACTAGCATGAAGTGAGGTTTGTTTTGTGCACTGCAGCACCGCTTGCTTTTTGGTGCTGAACATCTGCCTCTCTTGTTTTCCAGGACGCTGGAATACCTGATGAGACACTTGGCGTCTCTAGCCGGGAACAGCTCCGTCACCAACATGGACGCTAAGAATTTAGCGATAGTGTGGGCTCCAAACCTTTTAAGGTAAACTTCTTTTTCCGTTTCAACACCATGCTTACTTCTGCTCTCTCCCAACCCCAGGGGCACAATTTCTAGATGACAGTTTCTGCTCTCATGTTTAGATGGGTCTATTGTGTCCTTGAACTTCCTTGAGAATTTTGTCAGTGGCATTGCTGATGGCCCACTGCGGAAGTCTCCAGAGCCCAGTCTGACAGTTTTTCTCTGCAAAAATTCATACTTGGGGAAATGATCTTGGGGAAATGATTTGTAAGATCTGCCTTTTCTTCAGATCCCAGCAGAGCCAGTCTGCCTGCGCCAGCGGAGAAGTTGCCTGTATGGAGCTGCAGACGCAGTCGGCTGTTGTTGAGTTCATCATAAGCCACACAGACGTCATCTTCTGCTCCAAATCCACACCAGCCGTGGGAGAGGGTGAGCATCTTCCTCCATTAGCTTGATCTTGATCTGACATCTTGATCCAATCCAGGCCTTCTCTAAGACCTCTGAGAATGCTCTAACTGTCGAGGAGACAACAGGCTTCTGGGCTTAGATTAGAATATGGCAGCCTGTTGCTATGTCCTTAGTGTGTCCAAACCCAAACCTTACATGGAGAAAACTGTCACAGCTGTTAAGATGTTTTGCCAGCAGGTGATGCATGATTGAAGTGTGGCAGCGAACCTTTCTGAGTTCCCTGCCCACTAGTTTTAATAGGGTTTTCGTTTGCCTATTTTGACACATTGAGCTGCTCTTAATTGTGGCTGTGTCCTTTGCCACGAGCATACCTCTAAGCACATGGTTAGTTTGAGCTCCTCGTCTTCCAGTGTCTCGGATAAGCAAGTCTGAGAGAAATGCAGAACTGGGATGGCTGTGCTGCTGCTGTCTGATCCTCCCTCTTACCTGTGGTTTTCCCTTGCAGGGCACAGTTCTCTGGCCGGGCTAAAGTCTGTGTGGGTGTCTCCTCCTGCCACGAAGCTGCTCACCGTGCAGGAGGCACAGGCTGAGAGAAACGGCCAGAGCAGCTCTCCCACTGTGACACAGAGCAGCGAGATAGAAGAGGAGGAAGCCCCCGCAGTTGTACAGGGGAACTTCCACACAGTAATTGATTTTCCATCTAAAAGGTAAAGAGGACTTCCCTTTCCAGCCCCTATCATCATTGGTCGGTTGGGCTTTATTGGTTTAATTTTTGTCCATTATATATATATGAGCCTGCCAGCTCCTGTCCTGTCCTGCTGTGGAGCCTTTGCTCACATGCTCCACATCTTGCTTGACATGGTTGAGAGAAATGTAGCCAGCAGGACTTGAGGGCGGAGCTGTAGGAATGGAAGCGTCCTCTGCTGTTTGAAACAGAGCGCGTTTCTAAGCTGTGTTTCAGCAGAAAGCAGGCAGTGCCAGGAACGGGCAACTGTTGTCAAGGGCTCGGAGCAGCTCTTCCTTCACCCTACACCACGACTGACAGCATGCTCTGTTTTCTCTCTCCAGAGCAAGTTCTCCCAGAAAGAGGATGGAGTCATCGCGCTGCGGCAGTTGGTGTTCCTGCCTCTGCCTGCAAAGACCATCACCTGTGGCCGAACACCAACTGCAGCGCAGTGCCAGGGAGCCATCAGAAGCAGAAGTCGTGGTCCTGGCAGGTAAGAGTGCAAATCCAGCTTTCAAAACACTGCTTGTGAGCAACACAGCTAGAATTCATGCTTTCAGTGGGCTTGTACCTCCTTCACGAGGAGGATCCTGCACGAGGATCACTTTCAAGACAGTGACACTGTTGTTAGAAGCCTATTTGCTTCTGCCCACCACCCATACATAGCCAAATGTCAAGAACCTCTTCCATGATTCATCTTGCGAATGTTCGACACTAACCGCTGTGCATCTACTCCTTCCTAGGTGACTCCAGCCCTCATGTACCCCAAAGACTCAGGGCATGTGACGATGATGCATCCTGTGCTTCCATCAATGGAGAACTCATGGGAAGCACAGGATGCTGCAGTTCCAATGAAAGCCTTCCATATGACAGCAGTGATCAAGAGAAGAACGTCATCGAAGTTCAAGCCCTCATTCATCCCATCCCTGCTGAAGCTGCTGACCTGAGCCTGCCAGACACCACAGGCACCAGCCTGGACCCAGTGCTTCTGCAGTGCAGCCCAGCCCAAGCACAGCCTGAATGCCCCGACAGCAGCAGCACCATGCAGGCTCAGGTCAGCGACACAGAGGAGGTGACGAGCCCCTTGGAGGGGGGCATAGAATCAGGCCACCAGGCCCAGGCTCCAAGTAACAGCAGGAGCTCTGAGCCACTCCCTCCTTAACAACAGAGGATGAGTCCCATCTTAAAGCCTGGACCTCTCACGCCCTCCTTTGTCCCATTGAATAAAGGCACGCTCGTGCTCAATCAACACTTTGGCTGCATTCCGAGTCTTCATTCACAGGGACTGGGAAGAGTGCAAGAAACAGCAAGGCAGCTCAGCTTGCAACGCTCTGGCTGTGGGGTGCATGCAGCAGAGCTCTGGATGTGTTCACATTTTGCCTGACTTTGGGATGCCTGCAGTGAGAGCTCTGCTACCATTTTTTATGGCAGCAAATAGTCTCTAGCATCCTGGATACTGCTCATGAAAACTGCAAGCCTCCTGGCTGTGGCTTTGTGATGCTTTTCAGTGCTTTTTTTTATTGCTTTTTGGATGCTCTTCAACGCCGTGGCTGCTCCCTGACACCTCTGTCCTCCCACCGTGTCCATTCCTGGCTCCCACCTGTGAGCTGTCCCTGCAGATCATCTCCAGCCCTGCCATCATCGCGCTGCGGCAGGAGGAGCTCACCCTGACCAACATCAGGCAGTGCTGCCTGCCTCTCTCACTCTCTCGACCAAGTGTAACTACACTGTCGTGGAGACAAATGCTTTCTGTCACATCCTCTATCTCTGCAGACATTTACTGGTAGGCGGCTCTTGCAGAAGAAGATTCAAGCAGCACAACCTTTTGCTCAGCTACAGCACATGAATGCTACCAAAGCAGAAACAACCCACAAGCTCTGGGTCTGTTTTTCTTACGAAGGCATGCACCGACAGCGTTTGATGGTACCCACCATCCTTGATTTCCTTCCCTGCTTCTTGTCTGATGGCACTGCTGAGCCAGGAACAAGCTGCCCAGTGTGGCAGAGAATGGTGCAGAGCTGTGCTGGAACCTCCTCCCCTTCCTCTGCTGCAGCTTGGTGTGCAACCTCACCCACTTCTCTGACAGACCTGCTGATCCCACGCATGCCATTGGGATGCTCTGGCACGGGATGTGCCTCCAACCCAAAGCTCATTCCCACCTCCCAAGGAAAAGCAAAGCAACCCAAGCATCTCCAGAAAAACTGCCCAGCAGACAGCAGGGAATGCAGACAGCTTCTGGCTGCTCCCCTGCACTCCCGTCCTAAGTAAGAGGCCCCACGAGGACTGGCTGGGAAATCAGTGCATGACACACGTGAGTGTGCACAGCATTGCACAAAGCAGTGGGGTTCCATGAGTTTGTGTGTTTGTGTGTATTTGTGCACCAATGGTGTTGCACACACATTTGTGTCCATGAGTGTACAAATCAGTGGGGTTGCTCAGGTGTGTGTAGGTCAGTGGGTATGTGTGTAAGGACGAGCCTGCACGTATATGTGCGTGCACAGGGGTGTGCAGAGTGTTGGAGCTGCGCAAGGACATTGTGGTACCGGTGTGTGTGTGCACTTTGGGAGTGAAAGGAAGGGGATGCACATGTGTCTGTGTGTGTGCGCACAGGGCTGCACCAAGGGATGTGGTTGCATGAGTGTGTGTGAGCACACGGATAGTGCGTGGATGCGGTGGCACAATTGTGTGTTTGCACAGGGGTGTGTGAGGAGTTGGGTTGCACACAGGTGGAGACAAAGGGATGTTTTGTGGTATTTGTTGGCACATATGTGTTCCCAGGGATGGTTTGCACGTTTGTGAATGCTAAGGAGGGTACAAGATGCGTTGCGTGCATGAGGGTGTGTAGAAGGGGCAGAGCATTGCACATGTGTGCATGTGCACGTGGATAGGCGGAAGGCTGGGGTGCGGGCTGACCTCTGCTGAGGTGAGTGAGGATTCACGGTGTTGCTCATTGGTAGATTTGTTCACACTGAGTGCTAACAGGGAACTCGCACACCCTTTATGTTTCAGCTGTGCCAGCACTGTGATCCCTTACTGTGATCTCTTGCAGGAATCAAGCGTAGAGCAAAAGGGATGTTTGGGCCAGGTGACCGCAGGAAGGCTGGCTGTTTTAGATGGTGGCAGCTGATGGAAACAGGTGCTCTGGAGACAGTTCAGCTTTTAACAGAAGTCGGGGGACCTGCAGCAAGAACGACTAGGTTCTTGAATGGCTTCTAACATGCACTCTGAGTAGGTCTGTCCTGCTGTGCCATCTCTGCTTCGTTTTGATGAAAGCATTGTATACAACCGCGTGTTGGGCCTGTTTTCCTCTGGAAGGAAGAATTTTAGGTGCAGTTCTCAGTGAGAACGTCTGCTAGGATTTCTGTGTAAGTTAAATCTGAACTACCAGAAGGAGTGCTGCAGGGAAGGGCCCTGCCTCTGCCAGTAAGTTCCTTCTCAGCTCTCCACGACGGACCCCACTGTGGAGATGAGTGTAAACGAGGGCAGTTCAGAATCATCTCTTGCCAGCTTGATGTGCTGGATTTTGAGCTTGTGAAGCCTGCTCTGTCTTTCTGTGGTGTTTCCTTCTGTTCTAAAGGAGAAGGGCAGCATGGTGACTTTTCTCCTGCGGCTTGCAGCTGCACTCCTTGGCACAGCGCTTTGCTTCCAAGCAGCAGATTATTTTGCAGACTGGGGGTGTCTCAGATTCAGCCTTCTATTCCTCTAGTCTGAGAATCATTTTATTTTGAGGAGGAAAGAAAGAATGTGGTTTAATCATAATGACAGTTGAGTGTTAGCACAGTGAGGTGAAGGAGGGCCCCAGAAGCAAATTTGGTGCTGTTGAAGCACTGTGCGATGAGAAGGTGGGAGGTAACACGTGCTGGCAGATGTGGGAACTACTTTGGGATTGAGGTGTGGAGGAAAAGAAAGGCGATGACGGAGCTGATGGCAAAGAGTTTCCTGGGGAGGCTTGGTGCTTGCTTGGGGATGGATCTGATCAATTTCTTGTGTGCTGGTGTCCAGTTGGGCTTTGGAGAGCAGTCTGCATCCCAGGGTCTATCTGGTTAACTCATGCTAACGGCATGAGTTTCATGAGGGCCAAGTGTCGGGTCCTGCATTTTGGTCACAACAACCCCAGGCAACCCTACAGGCTTGGGGAGGTGTGGCTGGAAAGCTCCCAGAAGAAAAGAGACCTTGGTGTGCTGATGGACACTCGGCTGAATATGAGCCAGCAGTGTGCCCAGGTGGCCAAGAGGGCCAATGGAATCCTGGCTTGTATCAGGAATGGTGTGGTGAGCAGGACTAGGGAAGTCATCCTGCCTCTGTACTCGGCATTGGTGACTGGAATAGGCTCCCAAGGGAGGTGGTTGAATCGCCATCCCTGGTTGTATTTAAGAGCCATTTGGATGTGGTACTCAGGGATATGATTTAGTGTAGGGCTTTTAGAGTTAGGGTACTGGTTAGGCTGCGGTTGGACTTGATCATCTTCAAGGTCTTTTCCAACCTGAGTAATTCTACAATCCTATGGTAGGACCGGGGCTTGGGCCAGACCAGGGCAAATCCAGAGACAGGAGTCCAATGGATTTGAGACCTGACTTGAAGCCTGTGGGCATCACCCAGGACTTGGGGTGAGAGGATGAGGCGTAGGAACAAGAACCTCTTTGGTCCGTATTAGCTCCTGCCGTTCCCTTTTTTGTGGGGATCAATGTGGGGTATTTTTGTGTAAAGAACTGACTCATTGTGCAGCCTGTGAATGAATTCATTCTCACCTGCTGATTGGTGCTCTTCTCTAGATGGAGCTGCAGTGGAAATGGACACTTGTGGTCTGATGTCCGGCCCCCTCCCACATGCTCTGATCAGTTGAATTAGCAAGACCTGGCTCTTGGTTGGTGAGTTGGCTTTTGTTGGCTTGGAGACACGTCTTCCAGTTGCACCTCGTGTCATATCTGTTGTGTTGAGCTCTCGAGCTCCAACTGCAACTGGGAATCTAAGTATTAACACAGAAGGAGTAGCTTAGATCTATGTTTACCTTGATTGGAAATGCAGTGCCAAGGGCTGCACACTGTTATGACAGCTCTGAGAGTATGGAAAAGGTATCTGCTGGGTGAGCGCTTTGCTGGGTGAGCATCCCCCTGCTGAAGAGCAGGCAGCTGTTGTGTTTGTAGACAGAATCATCCGTGGGGATTGGAGGCGTTTCCAGCCTTCCAGCTCTTGGCTGTTGCTGTGAGAGTAGAGCTTCCTGCCCAGAGAGAACGAGCAGCAGAAGGGATCCAATGAGAGCAGCTTTAGAAGCTTTTCAGACAAAGCAGGTGGATCAGGCTGTGGCCTGTGCCTGTGCTTTGGAGTGAAGCCAGCAGGCTTTACTTCAAGCAGAATGATCTGTGGGTGCAGTGTCCAGCAGTGCAAGTGGCCAACAGCTGGAGACAGCATCACCTTGAGCAGCACTCTTGAGGGAAATGCTCAGTGTGAACGAAGGCCACGAAGAAGAGAGTAGCTTGTGGCTGTGTTCACAGGGTAAGGTTTTCCTTCCTGAGCTGTTACCTCTCAGGTGCTGTGTGAGTCTTCTGCAGTGTGCCTACAGCTGTGCGATGTGCTCTGCAGGAAGCGCTGATGTTGCGCTTGCAGCCCTGTCTTTCATGTCTCGTGTCCAATTACACATGTTGTTTGAAGCACCACCTTAGAGGCAGCCTTGATTTCTGCAGCCCCGAGCTTTGTGCAACGAGAGCTCTCCTGCTTCTCGCTGTGATGTGAGACTGAATGGAAGGCCCTGCAGAAGTCTGGGTAGGTGATGTCAGTTGCTGTTCCCTTCACCACCCGTGCTGGGAAAAGCAGGAAATGGGACTGGGGGACATCCCGGCAGTGGGATCCTGCCTCAGCAGAACTGAATGGCTGTTCTGATCCACGTATTTTAACCTGAGTGAATCTGACACTAACCAGAGAGGGGAGGGTGCTGTGGGAAGAAGATGTATGTGCCGCAGTTTGTGGTGCAAGTTGTTCTAGGAGCAGCTTGTAACAGTGCCCAGAAGGCTTCCTTTTTGATGGGGAGAGGATTAAGTAGGTTATTTGAATGAATCTATTTCCTTTCTGTTCATCTTTCATACTACCTCTCAAAAAACTGTCTGTGGATTCTGTCATGGTTTTGTGCTGTTGCTGTCAATATTCTACATCATAACATCATGTGCAGTATGAATCATTAATTGAGGGTATAAATAGTGGAATCATGTACAAAGGAAAAGGGTTAAAGAGAAAGTAAGTTTATGTGTGGATTCTGTGAATTCTCAAGTAGTATTTCTTGCTAAAGAGAATTAGTGTGCACCCTGAGCTTTCATATGTGCAAAGGATCTTGTAATCATCTCTGTCTGTGTTTCTTTTAGACCCAGAGATGGAGCAGAGTGGAACACAGACTTGGGTGAATCTTCATTCAGGAGCACGAACACGTAATGCTCATCTTAGGTGTCTGGCTGACAACAAGAGCAGAGAGGTCACAAGGTCACGTGCCCATTTTATTTTATTTTTCATTCATGATGCATAGAGGCGTTCCCCAGACAAAGTGAGCATTTGTCGGCTGGACTTTCTAGAAATGACCTATGCAGTGAAAATGGGTTTGAAGCATCCCAAAGAGCCCTGCAAGAGACTGCTGAGAGTTATTCTGGCACCCTCCTTTGGAAACATCCGGTGTCTGTCTGCTCTTCAGCTGTGCCCTAACACCTCCCATTGCGCTGCCACACCAGGATAGAATTGTTGGAAATAGACGTGACCACGTGGTGTTGCCTCCCCGCCTTGTGGGGGGTCATGGTGGACCAGGCTGTTGGCCCTTGGTGATGTCATAAGCGTCTGGAATGAGGGGAGGAGCGGTGCGTTCTGTGCTCCTTTGTGGGTGAGCTAGTGGTCGGAGTAGTTGGTTGGTTTGTTGCTCTTGTGCCTTTAGTGCCTTTAGTGCCTTTAGTGCCTTTTTCTTCACACCATCGTGCGCAGCATCTTGTAGGTAAGCTGAGCCAACGTGGGATGGACGGGTGGGCAGTGAGGTGTTGAGAACTGCTGGCTGTCGGAGCTCACAGCACCATATTACTTACTCTTGACCATCAGACGTAATTTTCCCCCGGTACACACGTTCCAAAGGGGGTATTCGTAAAGGTGGCACCCGTTCGGTGCTTCTTCCGTCGTCGTCTTTACTCAGTTGTGGAAGCATCGTAAAGTTGCTGGGAGGACAGGCATCACGTAGCCTGAGACTCAGCATGTCTTGCAGCAAGGGGATGGGACGGTTGTGCTGTGTGCGTTATTCCATGGCTGTCTTAGCCCTGCTCGCTGACCTGCTCTTTCTCTCTCCTCTCTTCACCATCCGCCCACTGCCTCGGTGCAGCTTTTGCTCTCATTACATCTGAGCAAAGCGACAAGGAACTGCTGCAGGTAGCTTGAGGTGATCTCACTGCCAGGTACGTGCCATGTTTTGTCCCCCTTCATGGTTTTGCCGCAGGGCATGCGAGGGTAGTTCTGAAGAAGTGTCCCCATACTGTGCTGTGTGAACAGAGAAAACAGAAGTGTTTCTGCTCTGTTCCAGCTCTTCACACTTGCTGTGATGGGTGTCGCGTGCAGTGGGATCAGCCGCGAGCCTGAGGTGGCGGCGACGGAGGTACAGTATGAAGCTCTGGCTGGTCTTTGTTCCCTGTGTTGAGCCAGCAGAGGGAGCTGCAGATGTACTCTCCTGCAGGAAAGAATGGGCCAAAAAGGGCCTGGCCACCTGTCTGCACCAGTGCCACTGCTGATTAGTCTGGGTAGAGAGAGATGCATCTTTGCATGGCCTGGCAATGCACGCCAGGAAGAGAAACAACTGTGATGAGATGTGCAGCTCCTTCTGAAGTGCTCCCGACAAGGATGGAGCGCATTTGCTGCAGCTTTCTCTGCAGATGTGCTCCTCACCTTGAAATCCTCCTGGTTTGTCCTCAGCTCCTGACCAAGGCTTGTGCTCTGTTTTGCAGGCTGATAACATGCGGAAGCCGCAGCTGGAGCGTGCGGTGTCATCTCTTAACGTTCCGGCGATTGCGGCAGCCCATGTTATTAAGAGCCACGTCGCCCAGGGGCCGGATGAGCTCTCCCTGGAGGTAAGCAGTTCCAGGCGTTCCTTGTTGTCATGCACGGGAGAGTAGTATAGGGTGTGAACGCCTTTCGAATACTCTCAAGACTCCTTCAAAATGTCTCCCTTGCTGTCAAGCTTGAGGATATTCTGCAGCAAAGAATCAGGCAGTTATTTGAGCTGTGCTTTCCTGCCAGCTGTGCTGAAGCTGGGATTGATGTTTCAATCTCTTGCAGGTTGGAGACTTGGTGTGCATAGTTGCTATGCCACCAAAGGAGCTGAGCCCCTGGTGGAGAGGCAAGCGTGGCTTTGAGGTAGGCACACGTTTCCGACTAGAGAGCACAACTTGAGTAGAGTCAGGAATCTCAGACTGGAGCTGCTCTGCCTGCACAGGACGGCTTCTAGACGCAAGCAGTTGCCCTGTGTCGGTGTCAGAGGACCTTCCCTTTGGTGCTGAGCTTGGGCTAATGCCCACCTGTCTTTTTGTTCTTGTTCCAGGTCGGGTTTTTCCCTGGTGAGTGCGTGGAACTCATCAGCGGAAAAGTTCCCGAGTCCCTCGTCAATTCCTTGCCAAAGCCAGGTACGTGTTTTACATTTGACAATGCGGATTAATAAAATGGGGACACAACTTGGCTTTCAGGGGTTTTGTTAATGCCCGAGATGAGCAAGCTTAGCAAGAGGACTGCATTAAGCGGAACATGCAGAGATCTGGCCCAATCTCACTGTGTTTATTCTTGGGCATGGGGAAGTCACAGAATCCTCCTTGAATGGCTTGGGATTGGAAGGGGCCTAAAGGATCCTCAGGCTCCAAGGCCCCTGCCTCAGTCTGGGTCGCCAGCCTGTGCATTTAGCTGGAGATGAGAGCAGGCTGTATGGGGCCCCTTCTGACCTGGCCTTGGGCAGTTGCAGGGATGGGGAAAACCGTTCTTGCGTGTCCTTGTTCAGAATGTTCTTCCTGTTGTTACGTGCTCGGTCGAATGTGTTATGATCGGCCTCGTCCAACCGATCCAAGCCTGAAATGAACTGGTTTCTTTGTTTTGTTGTGCAGTGCTGAAGAAACGGGGCAAGCTCAGTACCTTCCTTCGTTCCTTGGTGAAGGCCCGCCCCAGGAGAGCAACGGAGCCGGAGCCAACGAAGGAAGGGGTGTTTGGCTGTGACCTGGGGGAGCACCTTCTCCGCTCTGGCCGTGATGGTAAGGAACAACCCATTCCTGAGATCTTTCTCCGTTGGGCATCTAAAGTTGAAAGGGAGATCATATCCAGAAATTGTTTCAGCCTGAAAACGTAGGAAGGCTTCTAGCCACAGAGAGCATCCTGCATCCTTTCCCTAGCTCTTCTGGATGTGAGATTGGATTCTTCCATTCCCCAGGGAGCTGTGATGGGACTTGCAGTGTCTGTGGCTTTGCCAGAATTACTTTCTCCAGGCTGTTGATAGGTCATGGCATTTCTGGAAAGCCAAGAACGCGTCTCTGTGCACTATCCTCACAGCTGTCTCTGCCAGCTTTCTCCTGTAAGGAGGAAGCAAGCGGTAGCCCGGCTGGGCTTAGAGGATGGGATGTGAGAAGAGCACGGCCTGAACCAGGACTTAAGTAAGAAGCTGAGCTAACCGCTGGCTCTTGTTCTGTAGTCCCCCAGGTCCTCCTGAGCTGCGCTCAATTCATTGAGGAACATGGTGTGGTGCGGGGGATATACCGCCTGTCCGGCGTGGCATCCAGGATCCAGCAACTACGGTAAGAGTGCTGCAACTGACACAGCTGTCAGTAGGGGCCCGTGCCATGCTGCAGGCGTTCAGAGGAACCTCTTCCTTTTCTTGACTGTATGTGTGTCTTTGGACTTGTTTTCCTCTTTCTCAAAGCCCTCTGCCCAATTCTGTGTCCTTCTCTGCAGCCATGAATTCGATACGGAGCAGGTTCCCGAGCTAAGCGTCCGAGAACTTCACAGCGTGAGCTCCCTGTGCAAGTTGTACTTCAGGGAGCTCCCGAACCCTCTCCTGACCGACCAACTGTATGACAAGTTCTCGGTAAGCTCAGGGCAATGTCTTGGAAATGACACATACCTGTTCCCTGGGCGTCCTGGCTAGTGGTTGCAGCAGTGCCCCAGTTCTGAGGTCTTCTTTCTGTTAGCCCCATGAGGCATGCCTTTGCCACATCCTGCCTCTCACTGATGCCACTTGTGGTGGTGCCAGGAGGTGCTTATTTAAGCTATTCACAATGCTTGTGAGAATTCCCTTTCCTTTGCTGTTCCCCAGCTATTGGTAGAATGGGGTTAATAGCAAAGTGGACTTGGAGAGGAATGCCTGCTGCGAGGAGCTGTGCTGTGCAATCAGGCAGTAAAGCCCCCAGAGCTTGCACTGCTTGACCTCAATGACACAGGCTGTGTGCCGCTGTGTTCCCCTGATGCCTCTTGGAAGGCATCGAGTCTGCCTCGGTGCTGACCACCAGCGCGCTGTCCCCATGGTTCCCAAACCTGTGGCAGCTCTCCAGCCTGACTGGTGTCTGAATCCCTTCCTGCCTTTTTCCAGGACGCTGTTTGTGCTGCCACAGAGGAGGAGCGGATGCACAGAATGCAGGAAGCCATCCAGCAGCTGCCCGCTCCTCACTACAGGTCAGTGCTGCGCTCGGTCTGCTGAGCTCAGCCCTGCTGCCTTTCAGAGGGCAATGATGCGATTCCAGGTGTTGCCTCACACCTGCAACATCATGCCTGTGCACGCTGAAGCGGCTGAAGGCTGCATTGGGTCAATGGATTGGGTCAGTTCCTTGGCACGGGGGTACGATTGGTGCAGCCAATGGCTGCGGCTGTGCTTTGCAGGGCTTGGTACTGCAGCGTGGTGCCATTGGAAACGTTTTATCTACTTCATATTCAGGGACAGTAGCAATGACAACCACTAGCATGAAGTGAGGTTTGTTTTGTGCACTGCAGCACCGCTTGCTTTTTGGTGCTGAACATCTGCCTCTCTTGTTTTCCAGGACGCTGGAATACCTGATGAGACACTTGGCGTCTCTAGCCGGGAACAGCTCCGTCACCAACATGGACGCTAAGAATTTAGCGATAGTGTGGGCTCCAAACCTTTTAAGGTAAACTTCTTTTTCCGTTTCAACACCATGCTTACTTCTGCTCTCTCCCAACCCCAGGGGCACAATTTCTAGATGACAGTTTCTGCTCTCATGTTTAGATGGGTCTATTGTGTCCTTGAACTTCCTTGAGAATTTTGTCAGTGGCATTGCTGATGGCCCACTGCGGAAGTCTCCAGAGCCCAGTCTGACAGTTTTTCTCTGCAAAAATTCATACTTGGGGAAATGATCTTGGGGAAATGATTTGTAAGATCTGCCTTTTCTTCAGATCCCAGCAGAGCCAGTCTGCCTGCGCCAGCGGAGAAGTTGCCTGTATGGAGCTGCAGACGCAGTCGGCTGTTGTTGAGTTCATCATAAGCCACACAGACGTCATCTTCTGCTCCAAATCCACACCAGCCGTGGGAGAGGGTGAGCATCTTCCTCCATTAGCTTGATCTTGATCTGACATCTTGATCCAATCCAGGCCTTCTCTAAGACCTCTGAGAATGCTCTAACTGTCGAGGAGACAACAGGCTTCTGGGCTTAGATTAGAATATGGCAGCCTGTTGCTATGTCCTTAGTGTGTCCAAACCCAAACCTTACATGGAGAAAACTGTCACAGCTGTTAAGATGTTTTGCCAGCAGGTGATGCATGATTGAAGTGTGGCAGCGAACCTTTCTGAGTTCCCTGCCCACTAGTTTTAATAGGGTTTTCGTTTGCCTATTTTGACACATTGAGCTGCTCTTAATTGTGGCTGTGTCCTTTGCCACGAGCATACCTCTAAGCACATGGTTAGTTTGAGCTCCTCGTCTTCCAGTGTCTCGGATAAGCAAGTCTGAGAGAAATGCAGAACTGGGATGGCTGTGCTGCTGCTGTCTGATCCTCCCTCTTACCTGTGGTTTTCCCTTGCAGGGCACAGTTCTCTGGCCGGGCTAAAGTCTGTGTGGGTGTCTCCTCCTGCCACGAAGCTGCTCACCGTGCAGGAGGCACAGGCTGAGAGAAACGGCCAGAGCAGCTCTCCCACTGTGACACAGAGCAGCGAGATAGAAGAGGAGGAAGCCCCCGCAGTTGTACAGGGGAACTTCCACACAGTAATTGATTTTCCATCTAAAAGGTAAAGAGGACTTCCCTTTCCAGCCCCTATCATCATTGGTCGGTTGGGCTTTATTGGTTTAATTTTTGTCCATTATATATATATGAGCCTGCCAGCTCCTGTCCTGTCCTGCTGTGGAGCCTTTGCTCACATGCTCCACATCTTGCTTGACATGGTTGAGAGAAATGTAGCCAGCAGGACTTGAGGGCGGAGCTGTAGGAATGGAAGCGTCCTCTGCTGTTTGAAACAGAGCGCGTTTCTAAGCTGTGTTTCAGCAGAAAGCAGGCAGTGCCAGGAACGGGCAACTGTTGTCAAGGGCTCGGAGCAGCTCTTCCTTCACCCTACACCACGACTGACAGCATGCTCTGTTTTCTCTCTCCAGAGCAAGTTCTCCCAGAAAGAGGATGGAGTCATCGCGCTGCGGCAGTTGGTGTTCCTGCCTCTGCCTGCAAAGACCATCACCTGTGGCCGAACACCAACTGCAGCGCAGTGCCAGGGAGCCATCAGAAGCAGAAGTCGTGGTCCTGGCAGGTAAGAGTGCAAATCCAGCTTTCAAAACACTGCTTGTGAGCAACACAGCTAGAATTCATGCTTTCAGTGGGCTTGTACCTCCTTCACGAGGAGGATCCTGCACGAGGATCACTTTCAAGACAGTGACACTGTTGTTAGAAGCCTATTTGCTTCTGCCCACCACCCATACATAGCCAAATGTCAAGAACCTCTTCCATGATTCATCTTGCGAATGTTCGACACTAACCGCTGTGCATCTACTCCTTCCTAGGTGACTCCAGCCCTCATGTACCCCAAAGACTCAGGGCATGTGACGATGATGCATCCTGTGCTTCCATCAATGGAGAACTCATGGGAAGCACAGGATGCTGCAGTTCCAATGAAAGCCTTCCATATGACAGCAGTGATCAAGAGAAGAACGTCATCGAAGTTCAAGCCCTCATTCATCCCATCCCTGCTGAAGCTGCTGACCTGAGCCTGCCAGACACCACAGGCACCAGCCTGGACCCAGTGCTTCTGCAGTGCAGCCCAGCCCAAGCACAGCCTGAATGCCCCGACAGCAGCAGCACCATGCAGGCTCAGGTCAGCGACACAGAGGAGGTGACGAGCCCCTTGGAGGGGGGCATAGAATCAGGCCACCAGGCCCAGGCTCCAAGTAACAGCAGGAGCTCTGAGCCACTCCCTCCTTAACAACAGAGGATGAGTCCCATCTTAAAGCCTGGACCTCTCACGCCCTCCTTTGTCCCATTGAATAAAGGCACGCTCGTGCTCAATCAACACTTTGGCTGCATTCCGAGTCTTCATTCACAGGGACTGGGAAGAGTGCAAGAAACAGCAAGGCAGCTCAGCTTGCAACGCTCTGGCTGTGGGGTGCATGCAGCAGAGCTCTGGATGTGTTCACATTTTGCCTGACTTTGGGATGCCTGCAGTGAGAGCTCTGCTACCATTTTTTATGGCAGCAAATAGTCTCTAGCATCCTGGATACTGCTCATGAAAACTGCAAGCCTCCTGGCTGTGGCTTTGTGATGCTTTTCAGTGCTTTTTTTTATTGCTTTTTGGATGCTCTTCAACGCCGTGGCTGCTCCCTGACACCTCTGTCCTCCCACCGTGTCCATTCCTGGCTCCCACCTGTGAGCTGTCCCTGCAGATCATCTCCAGCCCTGCCATCATCGCGCTGCGGCAGGAGGAGCTCACCCTGACCAACATCAGGCAGTGCTGCCTGCCTCTCTCACTCTCTCGACCAAGTGTAACTACACTGTCGTGGAGACAAATGCTTTCTGTCACATCCTCTATCTCTGCAGACATTTACTGGTAGGCGGCTCTTGCAGAAGAAGATTCAAGCAGCACAACCTTTTGCTCAGCTACAGCACATGAATGCTACCAAAGCAGAAACAACCCACAAGCTCTGGGTCTGTTTTTCTTACGAAGGCATGCACCGACAGCGTTTGATGGTACCCACCATCCTTGATTTCCTTCCCTGCTTCTTGTCTGATGGCACTGCTGAGCCAGGAACAAGCTGCCCAGTGTGGCAGAGAATGGTGCAGAGCTGTGCTGGAACCTCCTCCCCTTCCTCTGCTGCAGCTTGGTGTGCAACCTCACCCACTTCTCTGACAGACCTGCTGATCCCACGCATGCCATTGGGATGCTCTGGCACGGGATGTGCCTCCAACCCAAAGCTCATTCCCACCTCCCAAGGAAAAGCAAAGCAACCCAAGCATCTCCAGAAAAACTGCCCAGCAGACAGCAGGGAATGCAGACAGCTTCTGGCTGCTCCCCTGCACTCCCGTCCTAAGTAAGAGGCCCCACGAGGACTGGCTGGGAAATCAGTGCATGACACACGTGAGTGTGCACAGCATTGCACAAAGCAGTGGGGTTCCATGAGTTTGTGTGTTTGTGTGTATTTGTGCACCAATGGTGTTGCACACACATTTGTGTCCATGAGTGTACAAATCAGTGGGGTTGCTCAGGTGTGTGTAGGTCAGTGGGTATGTGTGTAAGGACGAGCCTGCACGTATATGTGCGTGCACAGGGGTGTGCAGAGTGTTGGAGCTGCGCAAGGACATTGTGGTACCGGTGTGTGTGTGCACTTTGGGAGTGAAAGGAAGGGGATGCACATGTGTCTGTGTGTGTGCGCACAGGGCTGCACCAAGGGATGTGGTTGCATGAGTGTGTGTGAGCACACGGATAGTGCGTGGATGCGGTGGCACAATTGTGTGTTTGCACAGGGGTGTGTGAGGAGTTGGGTTGCACACAGGTGGAGACAAAGGGATGTTTTGTGGTATTTGTTGGCACATATGTGTTCCCAGGGATGGTTTGCACGTTTGTGAATGCTAAGGAGGGTACAAGATGCGTTGCGTGCATGAGGGTGTGTAGAAGGGGCAGAGCATTGCACATGTGTGCATGTGCACGTGGATAGGCGGAAGGCTGGGGTGCGGGCTGACCTCTGCTGAGGTGAGTGAGGATTCACGGTGTTGCTCATTGGTAGATTTGTTCACACTGAGTGCTAACAGGGAACTCGCACACCCTTTATGTTTCAGCTGTGCCAGCACTGTGATCCCTTACTGTGATCTCTTGCAGGAATCAAGCGTAGAGCAAAAGGGATGTTTGGGCCAGGTGACCGCAGGAAGGCTGGCTGTTTTAGATGGTGGCAGCTGATGGAAACAGGTGCTCTGGAGACAGTTCAGCTTTTAACAGAAGTCGGGGGACCTGCAGCAAGAACGACTAGGTTCTTGAATGGCTTCTAACATGCACTCTGAGTAGGTCTGTCCTGCTGTGCCATCTCTGCTTCGTTTTGATGAAAGCATTGTATACAACCGCGTGTTGGGCCTGTTTTCCTCTGGAAGGAAGAATTTTAGGTGCAGTTCTCAGTGAGAACGTCTGCTAGGATTTCTGTGTAAGTTAAATCTGAACTACCAGAAGGAGTGCTGCAGGGAAGGGCCCTGCCTCTGCCAGTAAGTTCCTTCTCAGCTCTCCACGACGGACCCCACTGTGGAGATGAGTGTAAACGAGGGCAGTTCAGAATCATCTCTTGCCAGCTTGATGTGCTGGATTTTGAGCTTGTGAAGCCTGCTCTGTCTTTCTGTGGTGTTTCCTTCTGTTCTAAAGGAGAAGGGCAGCATGGTGACTTTTCTCCTGCGGCTTGCAGCTGCACTCCTTGGCACAGCGCTTTGCTTCCAAGCAGCAGATTATTTTGCAGACTGGGGGTGTCTCAGATTCAGCCTTCTATTCCTCTAGTCTGAGAATCATTTTATTTTGAGGAGGAAAGAAAGAATGTGGTTTAATCATAATGACAGTTGAGTGTTAGCACAGTGAGGTGAAGGAGGGCCCCAGAAGCAAATTTGGTGCTGTTGAAGCACTGTGCGATGAGAAGGTGGGAGGTAACACGTGCTGGCAGATGTGGGAACTACTTTGGGATTGAGGTGTGGAGGAAAAGAAAGGCGATGACGGAGCTGATGGCAAAGAGTTTCCTGGGGAGGCTTGGTGCTTGCTTGGGGATGGATCTGATCAACTTCTTGTGTGCTGGTGTCCAGTTGGGCTTTGGAGAGCAGTCTGCATCCCAGGGTCTATCTGGTTAACTCATGCTAACGGCATGAGTTTCATGAGGGCCAAGTGTCGGGTCCTGCATTTTGGTCACAACAACCCCAGGCAACCCTACAGGCTTGGGGAGGTGTGGCTGGAAAGCTCCCAGAAGAAAAGAGACCTTGGTGTGCTGATGGACACTCGGCTGAATATGAGCCAGCAGTGTGCCCAGGTGGCCAAGAGGGCCAATGGAATCCTGGCTTGTATCAGGAATGGTGTGGTGAGCAGGACTAGGGAAGTCATCCTGCCTCTGTACTCGGCATTGGTGACTGGAATAGGCTCCCAAGGGAGGTGGTTGAATCGCCATCCCTGGTTGTATTTAAGAGCCATTTGGATGTGGTACTCAGCGATATGATTTAGTGTAGGGCTTTTAGAGTTAGGGTACTGGTTAGGCTGCGGTTGGACTTGATCATCTTCAAGGTCTTTTCCAACCTGAGTAATTCTACAATCCTATGGTAGGACCGGGGCTTGGGCCAGACCAGGGCAAATCCAGAGACAGGAGTCCAATGGATTTGAGACCTGACTTGAAGCCTGTGGGCATCACCCAGGACTTGGGGTGAGAGGATGAGGCGTAGGAACAAGAACCTCTTTGGTCCGTATTAGCTCCTGCCGTTCCCTTTTTTGTGGGGATCAATGTGGGGTATTTTTGTGTAAAGAACTGACTCATTGTGCAGCCTGTGAATGAATTCATTCTCACCTGCTGATTGGTGCTCTTCTCTAGATGGAGCTGCAGTGGAAATGGACACTTGTGGTCTGATGTCCGGCCCCCTCCCACATGCTCTGATCAGTTGAATTAGCAAGACCTGGCTCTTGGTTGGTGAGTTGGCTTTTGTTGGCTTGGAGACACGTCTTCCAGTTGCACCTCGTGTCATATCTGTTGTGTTGAGCTCTCGAGCTCCAACTGCAACTGGGAATCTAAGTATTAACACAGAAGGAGTAGCTTAGATCTATGTTTACCTTGATTGGAAATGCAGTGCCAAGGGCTGCACACTGTTATGACAGCTCTGAGAGTATGGAAAAGGTATCTGCTGGGTGAGCGCTTTGCTGGGTGAGCATCCCCCTGCTGAAGAGCAGGCAGCTGTTGTGTTTGTAGACAGAATCATCCGTGGGGATTGGAGGCGTTTCCAGCCTTCCAGCTCTTGGCTGTTGCTGTGAGAGTAGAGCTTCCTGCCCAGAGAGAACGAGCAGCAGAAGGGATCCAATGAGAGCAGCTTTAGAAGCTTTTCAGACAAAGCAGGTGGATCAGGCTGTGGCCTGTGCCTGTGCTTTGGAGTGAAGCCAGCAGGCTTTACTTCAAGCAGAATGATCTGTGGGTGCAGCGTCCAGCAGTGCAAGTGGCCAACAGCTGGAGACAGCATCACCTTGAGCAGCACTCTTGAGGGAAATGCTCAGTGTGAACGAAGGCCACGAAGAAGAGAGTAGCTTGTGGCTGTGTTCACAGGGTAAGGTTTTCCTTCCTGAGCTGTTACCTCTCAGGTGCTGTGTGAGTCTTCTGCAGTGTGCCTACAGCTGTGCGATGTGCTCTGCAGGAAGCGCTGATGTTGCGCTTGCAGCCCTGTCTTTCATGTCTCGTGTCCAATTACACATGTTGTTTGAAGCACCACCTTAGAGGCAGCCTTGATTTCTGCAGCCCCGAGCTTTGTGCAACGAGAGCTCTCCTGCTTCTCGCTGTGATGTGAGACTGAATGGAAGGCCCTGCAGAAGTCTGGGTAGGTGATGTCAGTTGCTGTTCCCTTCACCACCCGTGCTGGGAAAAGCAGGAAATGGGACTGGGGGACATCCCGGCAGTGGGATCCTGCCTCAGCAGAACTGAATGGCTGTTCTGATCCATGTATTTTAACCTGAGTGAATCTGACACTAACCAGAGAGGGGAGGGTGCTGTGGGAAGAAGATGTATGTACCGCAGTTTGTGGTGCAAGTTGTTCTAGGAGCAGCTTGTAACAGTGCCCAGAAGGCTTCCTTTTTGATGGGGAGAGGATTAAGTAGGTTATTTGAATGAATCTATTTCCTTTCTGTTCATCTTTCATACTACCTCTCAAAAAACTGTCTGTGGATTCTGTCATGGTTTTGTGCTGTTGCTGTCAATATTCTACATCATAACATCATGTGCAGTATGAATCATTAATTGAGGGTATAAATAGTGGAATCATGTACAAAGGAAAAGGGTTAAAGAGAAAGTAAGTTTATGTGTGGATTCTGTGAATTCTCAAGTAGTATTTCTTGCTAAAGAGAATTAGTGTGCACCCTGAGCTTTCATATGTGCAAAGGATCTTGTAATCATCTCTGTCTGTGTTTCTTTTAGACCCAGAGATGGAGCAGAGTGGAACACAGACTTGGGTGAATCTTCATTCAGGAGCACGAACACGTAATGCTCATCTTAGGTGTCTGGCTGACAACAAGAGCAGAGAGGTCACAAGGTCACGTGCCCATTTTATTTTATTTTTCATTCATGATGCATAGAGGCGTTCCCCAGACAAAGTGAGCATTTGTCGGCTGGACTTTCTAGAAATGACCTATGCAGTGAAAATGGGTTTGAAGCATCCCAAAGAGCCCTGCAAGAGACTGCTGAGAGTTATTCTGGCACCCTCCTTTGGAAACATCCGGTGTCTGTCTGCTCTTCAGCTGTGCCCTAACACCTCCCATTGCGCTGCCACACCAGGATAGAATTGTTGGAAATAGACGTGACCACGTGGTGTTGCCTCCCCGCCTTGTGGGGGGTCATGGTGGACCAGGCTGTTGGCCCTTGGTGATGTCATAAGCGTCTGGAATGAGGGGAGGAGCGGTGCGTTCTGTGCTCCTTTGTGGGTGAGCTAGTGGTCGGAGTAGTTGGTTGGTTTGTTGCTCTTGTGCCTTTAGTGCCTTTAGTGCCTTTAGTGCCTTTTTCTTCACACCATCGTGCGCAGCATCTTGTAGGTAAGCTGAGCCAACGTGGGATGGACGGGTGGGCAGTGAGGTGTTGAGAACTGCTGGCTGTCGGAGCTCACAGCACCATATTACTTACTCTTGACCATCAGACGTAATTTTCCCCCGGTACACACGTTCCAAAGGGGGTATTCGTAAAGGTGGCACCCGTTCGGTGCTTCTTCCGTCGTCGTCTTTACTCAGTTGTGGAAGCATCGTAAAGTTGCTGGGAGGACAGGCATCACGTAGCCTGAGACTCAGCATGTCTTGCAGCAAGGGGATGGGACGGTTGTGCTGTGTGCGTTATTCCATGGCTGTCTTAGCCCTGCTCGCTGACCTGCTCTTTCTCTCTCCTCTCTTCACCATCCGCCCACTGCCTCGGTGCAGCTTTTGCTCTCATTACATCTGAGCAAAGCGACAAGGAACTGCTGCAGGTAGCTTGAGGTGATCTCACTGCCAGGTACGTGCCATGTTTTGTCCCCCTTCATGGTTTTGCCGCAGGGCATGCGAGGGTAGTTCTGAAGAAGTGTCCCCATACTGTGCTGTGTGAACAGAGAAAACAGAAGTGTTTCTGCTCTGTTCCAGCTCTTCACACTTGCTGTGATGGGTGTCGCGTGCAGTGGGATCAGCCGCGAGCCTGAGGTGGCGGCGACGGAGGTACAGTATGAAGCTCTGGCTGGTCTTTGTTCCCTGTGTTGAGCCAGCAGAGGGAGCTGCAGATGTACTCTCCTGCAGGAAAGAATGGGCCAAAAAGGGCCTGGCCACCTGTCTGCACCAGTGCCACTGCTGATTAGTCTGGGTAGAGAGAGATGCATCTTTGCATGGCCTGGCAATGCACGCCAGGAAGAGAAACAACTGTGATGAGATGTGCAGCTCCTTCTGAAGTGCTCCCGACAAGGATGGAGCGCATTTGCTGCAGCTTTCTCTGCAGATGTGCTCCTCACCTTGAAATCCTCCTGGTTTGTCCTCAGCTCCTGACCAAGGCTTGTGCTCTGTTTTGCAGGCTGATAACATGCGGAAGCCGCAGCTGGAGCGTGCGGTGTCATCTCTTAACGTTCCGGCGATTGCGGCAGCCCATGTTATTAAGAGCCACGTCGCCCAGGGGCCGGATGAGCTCTCCCTGGAGGTAAGCAGTTCCAGGCGTTCCTTGTTGTCATGCACGGGAGAGTAGTATAGGGTGTGAACGCCTTTCGAATACTCTCAAGACTCCTTCAAAATGTCTCCCTTGCTGTCAAGCTTGAGGATATTCTGCAGCAAAGAATCAGGCAGTTATTTGAGCTGTGCTTTCCTGCCAGCTGTGCTGAAGCTGGGATTGATGTTTCAATCTCTTGCAGGTTGGAGACTTGGTGTGCATAGTTGCTATGCCACCAAAGGAGCTGAGCCCCTGGTGGAGAGGCAAGCGTGGCTTTGAGGTAGGCACACGTTTCCGACTAGAGAGCACAACTTGAGTAGAGTCAGGAATCTCAGACTGGAGCTGCTCTGCCTGCACAGGACGGCTTCTAGACGCAAGCAGTTGCCCTGTGTCGGTGTCAGAGGACCTTCCCTTTGGTGCTGAGCTTGGGCTAATGCCCACCTGTCTTTTTGTTCTTGTTCCAGGTCGGGTTTTTCCCTGGTGAGTGCGTGGAACTCATCAGCGGAAAAGTTCCCGAGTCCCTCGTCAATTCCTTGCCAAAGCCAGGTACGTGTTTTACATTTGACAATGCGGATTAATAAAATGGGGACACAACTTGGCTTTCAGGGGTTTTGTTAATGCCCGAGATGAGCAAGCTTAGCAAGAGGACTGCATTAAGCGGAACACGCAGAGATCTGGCCCAATCTCACTGTGTTTATTCTTGGGCATGGGGAAGTCACAGAATCCTCCTTGAATGGCTTGGGATTGGAAGGGGCCTAAAGGATCCTCAGGCTCCAAGGCCCCTGCCTCAGTCTGGGTCGCCAGCCTGTGCATTTAGCTGGAGATGAGAGCAGGCTGTATGGGGCCCCTTCTGACCTGGCCTTGGGCAGTTGCAGGGATGGGGAAAACCGTTCTTGCGTGTCCTTGTTCAGAATGTTCTTCCTGTTGTTACGTGCTCGGTCGAATGTGTTATGATCGGCCTCGTCCAACCGATCCAAGCCTGAAATGAACTGGTTTCTTTGTTTTGTTGTGCAGTGCTGAAGAAACGGGGCAAGCTCAGTACCTTCCTTCGTTCCTTGGTGAAGGCCCGCCCCAGGAGAGCAACGGAGCCGGAGCCAACGAAGGAAGGGGTGTTTGGCTGTGACCTGGGGGAGCACCTTCTCCGCTCTGGCCGTGATGGTAAGGAACAACCCATTCCTGAGATCTTTCTCCGTTGGGCATCTAAAGTTGAAAGGGAGATCATATCCAGAAATTGTTTCAGCCTGAAAACGTAGGAAGGCTTCTAGCCACAGAGAGCATCCTGCATCCTTTCCCTAGCTCTTCTGGATGTGAGATTGGATTCTTCCATTCCCCAGGGAGCTGTGATGGGACTTGCAGTGTCTGTGGCTTTGCCAGAATTACTTTCTCCAGGCTGTTGATAGGTCATGGCATTTCTGGAAAGCCAAGAACGCGTCTCTGTGCACTATCCTCACAGCTGTCTCTGCCAGCTTTCTCCTGTAAGGAGGAAGCAAGCGGTAGCCCGGCTGGGCTTAGAGGATGGGATGTGAGAAGAGCACGGCCTGAACCAGGACTTAAGTAAGAAGCTGAGCTAACCGCTGGCTCTTGTTCTGTAGTCCCCCAGGTCCTCCTGAGCTGCGCTCAATTCATTGAGGAACATGGTGTGGTGCGGGGGATATACCGCCTGTCCGGCGTGGCATCCAGGATCCAGCAACTACGGTAAGAGTGCTGCAACTGACACAGCTGTCAGTAGGGGCCCGTGCCATGCTGCAGGCGTTCAGAGGAACCTCTTCCTTTTCTTGACTGTATGTGTGTCTTTGGACTTGTTTTCCTCTTTCTCAAAGCCCTCTGCCCAATTCTGTGTCCTTCTCTGCAGCCATGAATTCGATACGGAGCAGGTTCCCGAGCTAAGCGTCCGAGAACTTCACAGCGTGAGCTCCCTGTGCAAGTTGTACTTCAGGGAGCTCCCGAACCCTCTCCTGACCGACCAACTGTATGACAAGTTCTCGGTAAGCTCAGGGCAATGTCTTGGAAATGACACATACCTGTTCCCTGGGCGTCCTGGCTAGTGGTTGCAGCAGTGCCCCAGTTCTGAGGTCTTCTTTCTGTTAGCCCCATGAGGCATGCCTTTGCCACATCCTGCCTCTCACTGATGCCACTTGTGGTGGTGCCAGGAGGTGCTTATTTAAGCTATTCACAATGCTTGTGAGAATTCCCTTTCCTTTGCTGTTCCCCAGCTATTGGTAGAATGGGGTTAATAGCAAAGTGGACTTGGAGAGGAATGCCTGCTGCGAGGAGCTGTGCTGTGCAATCAGGCAGTAAAGCCCCCAGAGCTTGCACTGCTTGACCTCAATGACACAGGCTGTGTGCCGCTGTGTTCCCCTGATGCCTCTTGGAAGGCATCGAGTCTGCCTCGGTGCTGACCACCAGCGCGCTGTCCCCATGGTTCCCAAACCTGTGGCAGCTCTCCAGCCTGACTGGTGTCTGAATCCCTTCCTGCCTTTTTCCAGGACGCTGTTTGTGCTGCCACAGAGGAGGAGCGGATGCACAGAATGCAGGAAGCCATCCAGCAGCTGCCCGCTCCTCACTACAGGTCAGTGCTGCGCTCGGTCTGCTGAGCTCAGCCCTGCTGCCTTTCAGAGGGCAATGATGCGATTCCAGGTGTTGCCTCACACCTGCAACATCATGCCTGTGCACGCTGAAGCGGCTGAAGGCTGCATTGGGTCAATGGATTGGGTCAGTTCCTTGGCACGGGGGTACGATTGGTGCAGCCAATGGCTGCGGCTGTGCTTTGCAGGGCTTGGTACTGCAGCGTGGTGCCATTGGAAACGTTTTATCTACTTCATATTCAGGGACAGTAGCAATGACAACCACTAGCATGAAGTGAGGTTTGTTTTGTGCACTGCAGCACCGCTTGCTTTTTGGTGCTGAACATCTGCCTCTCTTGTTTTCCAGGACGCTGGAATACCTGATGAGACACTTGGCGTCTCTAGCCGGGAACAGCTCCGTCACCAACATGGACGCTAAGAATTTAGCGATAGTGTGGGCTCCAAACCTTTTAAGGTAAACTTCTTTTTCCGTTTCAACACCATGCTTACTTCTGCTCTCTCCCAACCCCAGGGGCACAATTTCTAGATGACAGTTTCTGCTCTCATGTTTAGATGGGTCTATTGTGTCCTTGAACTTCCTTGAGAATTTTGTCAGTGGCATTGCTGATGGCCCACTGCGGAAGTCTCCAGAGCCCAGTCTGACAGTTTTTCTCTGCAAAAATTCATACTTGGGGAAATGATCTTGGGGAAATGATTTGTAAGATCTGCCTTTTCTTCAGATCCCAGCAGAGCCAGTCTGCCTGCGCCAGCGGAGAAGTTGCCTGTATGGAGCTGCAGACGCAGTCGGCTGTTGTTGAGTTCATCATAAGCCACACAGACGTCATCTTCTGCTCCAAATCCACACCAGCCGTGGGAGAGGGTGAGCATCTTCCTCCATTAGCTTGATCTTGATCTGACATCTTGATCCAGTCCAGGCCTTCTCTAAGACCTCTGAGAATGCTCTAACTGTCGAGGAGACAACAGGCTTCTGGGCTTAGATTAGAATATGGCAGCCTGTTGCTATGTCCTTAGTGTGTCCAAACCCAAACCTTACATGGAGAAAACTGTCACAGCTGTTAAGATGTTTTGCCAGCAGGTGATGCATGATTGAAGTGTGGCAGCGAACCTTTCTGAGTTCCCTGCCCACTAGTTTTAATAGGGTTTTCGTTTGCCTATTTTGACACATTGAGCTGCTCTTAATTGTGGCTGTGTCCTTTGCCACGAGCATACCTCTAAGCACATGGTTAGTTTGAGCTCCTCGTCTTCCAGTGTCTCGGATAAGCAAGTCTGAGAGAAATGCAGAACTGGGATGGCTGTGCTGCTGCTGTCTGATCCTCCCTCTTACCTGTGGTTTTCCCTTGCAGGGCACAGTTCTCTGGCCGGGCTAAAGTCTGTGTGGGTGTCTCCTCCTGCCACGAAGCTGCTCACCGTGCAGGAGGCACAGGCTGAGAGAAACGGCCAGAGCAGCTCTCCCACTGTGACACAGAGCAGCGAGATAGAAGAGGAGGAAGCCCCCGCAGTTGTACAGGGGAACTTCCACACAGTAATTGATTTTCCATCTAAAAGGTAAAGAGGACTTCCCTTTCCAGCCCCTATCATCATTGGTCGGTTGGGTTTTATTGGTTTAATTTTTGTCCATTATATATATATGAGCCTGCCAGCTCCTGTCCTGTCCTGCTGTGGAGCCTTTGCTCACATGCTCCACATCTTGCTTGACATGGTTGAGAGAAATGTAGCCAGCAGGACTTGAGGGCAGAGCTGTAGGAATGGAAGCGTCCTCTGCTGTTTGAAACAGAGCGCGTTTCTAAGCTGTGTTTCAGCAGAAAGCAGGCAGTGCCAGGAACGGGCAACTGTTGGCAAGGGCTCGGAGCAGCTCTTCCTTCACCCTACACCACGACTGACAGCATGCTCTGTTTTCTCTCTCCAGAGCAAGTTCTCCCAGAAAGAGGATGGAGTCATCGCGCTGCGGCAGTTGGTGTTCCTGCCTCTGCCTGCAAAGACCATCACCTGTGGCTGAACACCAACTGCAGCACAGTGCCAGGGAGCCATCAGAAGCAGAAGTCGTGGTCCTGGCAGGTAAGGGTGCAAATCCAGCTTTCAAAACACTGCTTGTGAGCAACACAGCTAGAATTCATGCTTTCAGTGGGCTTGTACCTCCTTCACGAGGAGGATCCTGCACGAGGATCACTTTCAAGACAGTGACACTGTTGTTAGAAGCCTATTTGCTTCTGCCCACCACCCATACATAGCCAAATGTCAAGAACCTCTTCCATGATTCATCTTGCGAATGTTCGACACTAACCGCTGTGCATCTACTCCTTCCTAGGTGACTCCAGCCCTCATGTACCCCAAAGACTCAGGGCATGTGACGATGATGCATCCTGTGCTTCCATCAATGGAGAACTCATGGGAAGCACAGGATGCTGCAGTTCCAATGAAAGCCTTCCATATGACAGCAGTGATCAAGAGAAGAACGTCATCGAAGTTCAAGCCCTCATTCATCCCATCCCTGCTGAAGCTGCTGACCTGAGCCTGCCAGACACCACAGGCACCAGCCTGGACCCAGTGCTTCTGCAGTGCAGCCCAGCCCAAGCACAGCCTGAATGCCCCGACAGCAGCAGCACCATGCAGGCTCAGGTCAGCGACACAGAGGAGATGACGAGCCCCTTGGAGGGGGGCATAGAATCAGGCCACCAGGCCCAGGCTCCAAGTAACAGCAGGAGCTCTGAGCCACTCCCTCCTTAACAACAGAGGATGAGTCCCATCTTAAAGCCTGGACCTCTCACGCCCTCCTTTGTCCCACTGAATAAAGGCACGCTCGTGCTCAATCAACACTTTGGCTGCATTCCGAGTCTTCATTCACAGGGACTGGGAAGAGTGCAAGAAACAGCAAGGCAGCTCAGCTTGCAACGCTCTGGCTGTGGGGTGCATGCAGCAGAGCTCTGGATGTGTTCACATTTTGCCTGACTTTTCCCTGCCCCCTAGTTTTCCTAGGCTTTTTGTTTGCCTGTTTTGATACAGTGAGCTGCTCTTAATTATGGCTGCCCTTTGCCACAAGCATACCTCTGAGCACATGGTTATTTTGAGCTCCTCTTCTTCCAGTGGCTTGGATAAGCAAGTCTGAGAGAAATGCAGAACTGGGGTGGCAGTGCTGCTGCTTTCTTATCCTCCCTCTTACCTGTGGTTTTCCCTTGCAGGGCACTGTTCTCTGGCCAGGACCAAGTCTGTGTGGGTGTCTCCTCCTGCCACAAAGCTACTCACCGTGCAGGAGGCACAGGCTCAGAGGAGAGGCCAGAGCAGCTCTCCCACTGAGGCATGGAGCAGTGAGATAGAAGTGGAGGAAGCCCCCGCAGTTGTACAGGGGAACTTCCACACAGTCATTGATTTTCCATCTAAAAGGTAAAGAGGACTTCCCTTTCCAGCCCTTATCATCATTGGTTGGATGGGTTTTATTGGTTATATTTTGTCCATTATATATATATGAGCCTGCCAGCTCCTGTCCTGTCTGACTGAGGAGCCTTTGCTCACATGCTCTGTGTCTTGATTGACATGGTTGAGAGGAATTTAGTCAGCAGGACTTGAGGCGGAGCTGTAGGAATGGAAGCGTCCTCTGCTGTTTGAAACAGAGCGCGTTTCTAAGCTGTGTTTCAGCAGAAAGCAGGCAATGCCACGAACGGGCAACTGTTGGCAAGGGCTCAGAGCAGCTCTTCCCTCACCCTACACCACGACTGACAACATGCTCTGTTTTCTCTCTCCAGACCAAGAGCTCCCAGAAAGAGGACGGAGTCACCAGCTGGCAATTGGTGTTCTTGCCTCTGCCTGCACAGACCATCCCCCGTGGCTGAACACCAACTGCAGCACAGTGCCAGGGAGCCATCAGAAGCAGAAGTCGTGGTCCTGGCAGGTAAGGGTGCAAATCCAGCTTTCAAAACACTGCTTGTGAGCAACACAGCGAGAATTCATGCTTTCAGTGGGCTTGTACCTCCTTCTGGTGTTCAAGCCTGTGCCTGACTTCTTCAGTTGACCCCTGTCTTTCCCAAATGAGTCTCTTGTCAACACACGAGCTTGGACCTGAACGAGGATCACTTTCAAGACAGTGGCTCTGTTGCTTGAAGCCTATTTGCTTCTTCCTGCCGCCACTCTATAACCAAATATCAACAACCTCTTTCATGATTCAACTTGCAAACGTTTGACACTAACCCTTGTGTTTCTATGCCTTCCTAGGTGATTCGAGCCCTTGTCAACCCCAAAGATCCAAACCAAGTAGTGATGTGCAGTGTGTTTCCATCAATGGAGAGTTCTTATTAAGCATGAATCACTGCAATTCGGATGACAGCCTTCCACATGGTAATAGTGATGGACACAAGGGGCTCATCCACGTTCATGCTCTCATATCTCCTGGCTCTGCTGAAGATGCTGACCTGAGCCTGCCAGACACAACAGTCACCTGCCTGGATTGTGACCCAGCGCCTTTGCAGTGCTGCCCATCCCAAGCACAGCCCGAGTGCCCCAACAGCAGCACCACCATGCAGGAGCTGGTCAGCATCAGTGAGGTGAAGCTGAACATCTTAGATGGGGACTTAGAGCCAGGCTGCCAATCCCAGGCACCAGGCAGCAACACCAGCTCTGAGCCACTCTCACCTTGCCAAGGGGAGTCCCATCTTCACCCTTGACCTCTCAAGCCCTCCTGTCTTTTATTGAATAAAGTCACTCTCATGCTCAGTCATCGCCTTGACTGCATTCCGAGTCTTCATTCACAGGGATTGGGATGAATGCAACAAACAGCAAGGTAGCTCAGCTTGCAATACTATGGCTGTGGGGTTCATGAAGGCAGAGCTCTGGGTTCCCATTTTGCCTGGCTTTGGGATGTCTGCAGCAAGATCTCTACCATTTTGTATGGGAGTAAATAATCTCTAGCATCCAGGTTGCTGCTCATGATAATTCCAGTCTTCCTGGCTTTCGCTTTGTGATGCTTTTCAAAGCCTTTTGATACTCTTTGATGCCTTGGCTGCTCCCTAACACCTCTGTCCTTCTGCCATGTTGACTCATGTCTCCCACTTTTAAGCTGGCTTTGCAGATCATCTCCAGCCCAGTCATCATCACGCTGCAGCAGGAGGTGCTCACCTGGCCCAATGTCTGGCAGTACTGCTTGTTCTGCAGATGAGCAGCTGCCTCCTCATCTCTTCAGCTGCAGTAGCTTTTCTCAGGGAAGTTAGATGCAGTCATGCTCCTCTGGATTTGGTGTGTTAAATCCATGCTGCATGGCAGCAGTCAGTGCAATACAGAGGTGTTCTGTGTGCCACAGCATTTCTCCAGGGGCTGCCAAAGGTAGAAGCACAACACAGCACCATCCTTCTGACAGTAATGTCTGTGAGTTTTAGACATGTGAGCACTGCATCATCCCCAGCGTGTCAGTGCTTTTCCACACCAACCTGAATCTCACACTCTGCACTGAATGTAACTCTGCTCTTGTGGAGACAAATGCTTTCTGTCACATCCTCCATCCCTGCAACCATTTGCCGGTAGGCAGCTCTTGCAGAAGAATCAAGCAGCAGAACCTTTTGCTCACCCTACAGCATGCAAATGCTATGAAAGCAGAAATAACCTGGCATGCTCTGGGTCTGCAAGGCTGCACAGATGGGAGAGGTAGATTGTGTTTTTGCAGTGGAAGTTTCCAGTATTTTCAGTACATAGTGTAGGCCCTAACTGAATGTATAACCCTCTTGTAAAACAGCTGTATAAGTAGTTTTTCCATCAAGAAAGTTGCTGAACAGAGTTAAGTTCAGACTGGGGGCGTTCTGACATGGGTAGAATAGAGACAAGCACAAGATAAATACAGGGTGGGTAGAGCCCAGCACAGGACAGAATGAATGTACTAACTTTTGGAAACATTTTCCTTCTCTCTCTGCAGAAAAGTACAAGGCAGACCTAAAAACAAGAGGTTCGTAATTGACCTTATATGGAAATTAATCCTAGCAACAGTCTTGATGAGTCTGTGAGCCTGAGATGCTCAACCAATGAGAGCCATGAGAGCATTACCTGCATTGGGTTTAGGGCATAGAACAGAATTAATTTCACTGACTGGTGTGCAATTTCTCCCTTGCCAATAGGAGATGTGCGCACAGTATTGCAATAATGAATAAGCACTGCTGCTATCGCTGCCATCTTTGCCTAACTAGAAATCTTTGACTTTGAGAGTTTCTCACACAAGGACAAGGGGCATCCTGGGTTGGAAGTGGGGGGAATATTGCTGGAGCTGGCGGTCCAAGAATTGACGACTTGCCTGCTCCTCAGTGGGTTGTGCAAACGGGTCCTATTTGTCTTCTGGCACATGTGCAATGCTGCCTGGAGGTCTAAGAAGGGCTGGCAGATTAGCTGCACGTAGCGACGAGAACATACACAGGCACTCAACGCGGCTGTTTGTGTGCGTCCTGCTGCCTGCAGCACCGAACACAGGCGGCCGCACTTCCTCAGACTGGACACGCGGTGACAGCAGAGACCGAAGAATCAGCTGCTCCGACAGGAGCGATGCGGCCCTGCGGTGCAGCCCCCGGCCAGCTGTTCTCTTTTTTCCCGACAGGAGGAAAACAGAAAGATAGAAGGGGGGAGAGGGTAAGAAAGTAAAGAGACACAGAAAACTAAGGAAAACTGCTCTTCTTTATCTTATCTATAAAAACTGATACAATTGATGCTGTCGTGCATTTTTTTTTATTTTTAATTTTTTGCCAATGTCAGTTAGATTGTTTTAAAATATCCACACACCAAAATCTGACTACCAAGCAAATTTAATGAAAATGAAATGAAGGTGAGTTAGCAGAAAGCACAAGGCCACATTATATTAGGCTCTAGCAAATTTACAGGCAGTCACTGCACGAAGAGGTAAATTTGAATTTCACATTATATGATTTCCACAAAGATTAAGGAAATCTGAAGCTTTCAATATATTTTTTTATTCTTTTTTTCATTTAATTTTTTAAACACCTGACCCAGACCACAACCCTCACAGGAGCTGTAAAGATAACAGCATTAACCCACAATGTAGCTCTAATCCTAACCCTTACCCTGATTCTAAAATCATCTCTAACTCCAGATGTAACAATAAAAATGATGCTAGAAGTTTGTAGCAAAAGGAACCTTAACCCTGATCATAATCCAAAAAACAAACATTAAGGTAACAATAATCTTTACCTTAAAAGTAATATTAATCAGAGCCCTGATGATGCCTGCATCCAATCAGAAGCATGCTTTGTATTATTTAAGAGTTGTATTTTTTCAATGAACTCTCTCTATTATCACTTTTATAAAGTAACAGAGTCTGTTTTTCTCCTGACACTATGCCTTACTCCTGACATCCCCTGAAAATGACCCAGATAGGGCACCATCAAAGTAATGCTAATAGTAATGTCAATCCTAAGGGTATCTCTAGCCTCAGTGTTAATGGGATGCTAACAATCCCAGCAGCCTTAAAAATTCTGGTCGTGTGAAAGAGGTGCTGCCTTGCACATGCTGGGCAGTCCCATTGCCTGATAAACACAGGCAGCAGCCTGGAAACAAGATGCTCGTGGTCAGAATGCCCTGTGGCAGATCCTGGCACTGGAGAACTGACTGAAGAACCATGAGAGAACTGACAACAAATCACTCACATCAAAACTGACCCAGACAGGGTGACCCAGACAGGGTCTCAGAGTGGTGAAACCAGGTACAGAAGTTGTTACTACTCTATTTTCTTCTAAAAGCTGCTCAGCTGCTTTGCATTTCAGACCATCCCTGGCTTCACTGTGTGCATCTGTCCAATTGATACCAGGTTTTTTTTCATCTTGGAAGTTGGGGGGGGAGGGGGGAGGGAGGGGAAACAGACATCAATTCAATTACTCTTATTTATTTATTGACAGACATTCACGTTTGCTACGTTTGGAGAAGTTTTTATTTGTTTGCTGTGGTTCGATTTTTTCTTTTTTTCTTTTTTTCCCCCTTCCCTCCTCTTCCATCTTTGTGTTCTTCCCCTATAATCAAGAGGACGGATCCCGCCGGCCTGCAGCGATGCCGCAGACGTTCTTCCCGTGGTCTCTGCTGCCACCTCCTGGTTAACACACGGAACTGCCGCTGTCAGGCGTTTAGTGCCGCAGGAAGCACAACGCATGCGCACAGAAATACAGACTGAGTTCTGACCGATCTACGGAGCAAATCTGCCAATCTTTATTGCGATAAGCCCTCCACATGGCATTGCGCATGCACTCGAACACGTAACAGGCGTAGATTTCTCCTAACTCCTTGAGGAGCAGGCAAGCAGAACAACTGAGTGCGCCACTGCTTGTGATTGGGCCACCCCCATCATAGAGATGTGTGTTAGATCTTTTACCCACCCCTGGACTGGCCTAGTTGTTTTAACGATAGCCTCTGAAATCTGAGTTACTGGTTCTACCACCTGTAGTGTAGAATAGGTAGCCAATAAATGCTTTTCAACTGTGATGTATCTTTATTCTGCTCCATGCCAAACCTGTGACCAAAACCTCATAGGGGTTCACAAAGAACTCTGGCTCTGCCAGAGCTCCCATCCAGACCCTTCTTGAGTTACATTCACATCTAGTTTGGCTGAAAAGGTTGGACTGAAAATACTCAGTGCTTGGGCCTGTTTAACAGATATTTTTTCCTGATTATGCTGTCCATCGATCTTTTTAAACTGAACTCCTGCTCTAATCTGGTCTTTAAACATTTGTTTAATACAGATTCCCTTGTACAGGGTCCCCATGGTCTTCCAGAGAGATGTTCCTGATCTTCCATAGGAGAATGATTGAATTAGGTTTTTTCCCCATCAAAACTGCCACCTGTCTTTCCAGTTTTTCAACACTGTCACTCAACAGCTGATTTGCATCAGCCTGAGCCTCTTCAGTTATGTTCAGACAGTTCAAGGCCATCAACAGTGGCCATGCCACCATGAACGCAGCTAACTGTCATTCTCAAGTTGTAAGTATGTCTTTGCTAAGACCATGGAAATACTCAGTCAGTTGGGCCAGGGACTCATGGACCCTCCCTCTGTCCCACACAGGGCCCCATTTTTCAGTGACAGAAGCAATGCTGCATTTTGAGGATCCTAGGAATCCCAGGACATGCTCCTGCCCTGGTCTCAAGGAAGGCATCAATTGGGATCCTCACTATTTGTAAACGAATGTCACTATAAGATTCTTTTTTTATATACTGAGCCACCACTCTCTACATAGCTAATTATCTATAAGCTGTGCATATCTTACTTAACTTTACAATTAATTAACAGAAGTTTTGAATTCAGTATTTAACAGAACATAACTGCTGGCATAGAAATTTTGTTCAGCAGCATGGGACTGAACGAAAGCCTCTTGTAAATCTGAGAAGGGCTGTGACTAATTTCAGTACTGCAAAATTAAATCCAACAATACAGGCTTGCTTGGCACAACCATATTCTACAATATTTATTTCAACAATGACCAACAAATGTCCAGCCAAATTCCACAGTCTCTATGCAGACAACAGAAATTTGTCAATATAAAGAGAATGGTTTTAATATGCTGATATGTCACAGAACAATAATGTCTGATCTCACATGTTACACATGAAGATAGTGGTAGGAAAATAAATGCACGCACATTAGAGAGTATTAAAAGAAAATGATTTAGAAAATGAGGCTGCATACCAGGAACCTAGTCTTTCCTGTAGGAAAATATCACAGGAATTTCCTCCTACATTTTAGATCTCACTATGACAAGCTGAACAGGATGGAAATAATTTTAAAATATACAGTTATGACATCTGTTCTAAATAATAAATGTTATGCGTAACACTATTTTCTCCTGGATAAAGACATAATGAGTAAAAATACACAGAAAGAAAAGCACTGCCAAAACAGGAAAAAGTGGAAAAGAGATTATTAAAGAGTTTATTAAATAACTCCACTATTTGGAAATAAGGCAGTTTTCCTACATTGGTCAGGAAAAAAAGAAATAAAGGACCACCACAGAATCATAGAATGTCCTGAGTGGGAAGGGACCCCATTGGTCTAGCAGTCAAACCTTCCTCATGCTTTGCATGTTTTTTTCTTCTGCACGTTTTATGAGCAGTGCACATACACTGTGACTGAGTATGTGTCACCCTGTGTTTGCACTTCAACTTGTGGGATCACTTTCAAGACAAATTAACAGAAAATACTTGGTTCTCCACATATTTGCACCTTTTCCTGATTCCTGGAGAGGATGTTAGTGTTTATTGATGGGCAGGATGGACAGAAAGAGAAGAAAATAGGGAATAGGGATGGGCACTAGGGCAGAAAGGGGATCAGAAAAAAGCAGGGACATGAGACAGGACAGAGGCAGAGCAAGAGAGAGGAAAATGACAGGCAAAACAGAGGGAAAAGGAAAGAGAGAGTGATGAGGAGCAGCAGGACAGAGGGACAGGGGTATAAAAAGCAGAGATGGGCTACAGGATCAAGACAGAGGAATTTAAAAATAACAACAAAGAACAACAAAACATCAACGACACACACAAAAAATTAAATTTTAAAAAACAGAGTGACTGAATGCTACAGATTTTGGTTAGTTTACGGGGAGGGGTCTTACGTTAATTAGTTCTAAGAAAACATTAATGAGTTTGAGAAAATATTTAGCATATGCATGAAATTCTGGGGAAAAATATGTGTATGTATGAGCACGACCAATAAATGTAATATGCACATGAAGTGCATATATTGGGCAGATATCCTGTATATACCCAGTGCTGCAATAAAGGAATACCTGCTTGACACAACTCCTTGGAGTGTAAGGTGAGTCTACAAATGTTCTTGGCATCAGAGGGAATGGGACAGAGGAGGGAGAGCTAAAACCAGAGACAGGTTAGTGGGCAATACAGACAAAGAGATAGACGTGCAACAGAAAATGGAGAACAGCAGCAGCAAGAGACAAAAATGGGTGTAAGTTGAAAAAGAAGAAAAGAAGCAGACAGGAAACAATAGATAGGCAGAAAGAGGGAGAACTGAGAGAGACTGGGACTGGCAGTGGGCAGATAGAAAAAGCATGCCGAAGAGCTGACAAAGGGTTTGATCAGGCAGTATGTAAGAGAGATGTGCAGCTCAGGGCAAAGAGAAGGGAGAAGGGAAAAAGCAGAGGTGGGATGCAGGACTGACACAGGAGAAATAAAAAATGGGACAGGGAGCAGGCTCCACCAGCACCACAGTGCAGCATCAGGGGCAAACCCCTTACCCAGGGAGGTAGTCCATCCTCATCAGTACCCTCACTGCTGCAGCAGGGGTTCCTCCAGCCCAGACCGCAGGAGGCTCCAGCCCCCAGCACACAAGAGTGCAGACTCCTTCAGATACACAGGGCCACCACTTCACAGCATTGTCCCCTCCATACACACAGACCCCAGTATGGATCCTGTGCCCCTGGATACAGTGTGCAGTGGTTTCACACTGAGGGGTAGGCTAAGCACTACCATACTGCTTTCCCTCCCCAAAAAGACAGGGATAGAAAATATGATGGAAAAAGTCTCAAAGATTGAGATGAGGACAGGAAAACTACTTACCAATTACACAGTCAAATCAGAGTCAGATCAGGGAGATAATATAATTTATTGCCTACAAGTAACAGACTAGAGTAGGAATGACCAGAGGGAAACTAAAAACAATAAGCACCATTTACCTTTTCCTACTTCCTCCCTCCATGCCGCACAGGGAAATGGGGAGCAGATGTTGCAATCAGTTCATAATGGCTGGTCTGTGGTACTTCCTTCACTCTCCTTACCTAATCCTTCGTGGGGTCTCTCCCATGGGTTGCCATCCTTCCCACAGACTGCAGTTCTTCAAGAACTCTTCAGTATGGGTGTGTACCACAGAGCTCTCCAGCATGGATTATCCCACAGTGGGCAGCTTTCACCAAACCTCCTGCTCCAAAGGATCCTCTCCAAGGGCTGATGTTCTAGTCCAGAGTCTGTTCCTGTGGAGGCTCTCCATTGGCTGCACCATGGTCTTCTCCGCAGGCTTGCAGCACGGAGATCTGCTCTGATCTGTAGAGAGATGGCCTGTTCCACCATCCACCTCTCCACACACTGCAAGGGATCTTCTGCTCTGGTGCCTGGGGCACCTCTTTCCCCTTCTTCTTCATCATGTTGTTTCTCCCCTCATTTTCTCACTCCTGTTTCCCAGCTGCTGCTGTGCAGTACTTCCTTCCCTTCTTCAGTACACTCTCCTGAAGTGTGACCAGCATCACTTGTCATTTAAGCACTGCCCAACAGCAGGTCCCTTTCAGAGTTGCCCAGAGCTGACTCTTACCTAGCATGGGGCAGCTTCTGAATCCATTATAAGGGCCACTCCTGCAGCACCCCCTTACCAAAATTTTGCTATAAAAACTTGATACAAATGATTGCTGCTCACTCAGTGCAAAAGGACTACAAACACAACCAGTAGTGCAGGCAAAAATGCAACTCTGCATTAACTCATGCATGTAATCCCAGGAGGGACACTGCCCATATGCTTTGCCTTCCTCTGGGGCACTGCAGCACTCAGTCCTGGATTAGCCTTCTTCTGTCCAGCTCATGGAGAGCAGTCGCCTCCTGCAGCTACGAGCTGCAGAGCAGAAGAGGAAAAAAACAAATGCAGTGGAAAAGAGTGTGGGTCAGAAGCAGAGAGAAAAGAAATGGATAGCTGGTGAGTGTCATGGCTGTATGATTTTTGGTTATCAGTATTCCATATCATAACATCATGTAGTCCACTGGGAGCTAAAGAGTTAATGCTCCAGCTCTGGGTACCTGTTGCAGAAGAGAACTACATACCACAGAGGACTTTGCGCTATTTGTGTTACTGTTCCTTCTTAGAGAAGAGATAAAACTCCTGGCAAAGTCACAAGACCTCCCCAACCCCCTTTTGCTTTCAGCAGCATGTGAGCTCCCTCAGTCATCTTGTCTCACCATTAGAGTAAGGCCTTTGGATTTTGGACATTCTCTCTCATTTAATTTATTAGCTTCAACTCTAATTGTAATGTATTATATTGTATTATCATGTGTTATCTTGCATTCTGATATCTTATTTAGTAAATTTGTTTGTTTATCCTCAGATTGTTGTTGCTGTTTTGTTTCTAGGCCAATCTCTCTACCCTTTTCCTTTTTTTTTCCCTTTTCCCTTTTGAGGCATGGGTCTGTGGGTTCCCCTGCCCCGGTAGTCATGGAACCGGGCCGAACCAGGCTGTAAACTCTTGACAGTGGGTCAGAGGCAGAAAGAAAGAATCCATGGTGCACTGAGCAGGACGGAGAATATTAAAGGGCAGGATAGGAACAGGGATTGGAAC
The DNA here is from genome assembly GCF_054131305.1 of Coturnix japonica. NCBI lineage: Eukaryota > Metazoa > Chordata > Aves > Galliformes > Phasianidae > Coturnix > Coturnix japonica. Next base: position 139,396,706 of record NC_140664.1, on the reverse strand, counting down.
AGAGGGACGGGAATGAGGCCAACACTGGAGGAAAAACTGTCACAGGGAGTGGGATTGTGAGAGGGAAAAAGGTAAAAAAGTGATACTGAAGAAAAAAGAGAAGAGAAAGACAGGATTACAGGGCTAGACCAGTCTTACCACTGGGACTGACGGAATATCAGCCATTCCGATTGGCCATCTTCTGCCCTCTATGGATAGTCCACTGATGGCAAGCTTCTGTTCTTCCTGCTGGCGGTCCACAGGAGTCTTGGACTATTATTTGGCTAGTGCATGCTGTCTTGGGCCAGAAGATACCTGGCATCCCCTCACTTGGGAACTGGGCAGGAGGCAAAATTTTCCCATGGTCCTTCAGGAGCAGACTTTTCCAACACTGGGTTCTTCCACTTTTGATTTTATGGTGACCATGGAGAGAAGGACACGGATAGAAGGGTGCCTGAGGAGGAATAAAACCACAAAAGCTCCTGGGTTGCTCCTTACTACACTCAGTTGTAGTTATCCTGTAGGGGAAGGTAATGAGCATGTAACAAGGCACAACTCTGACTGACAACAAAGACAGGAGGTCTACTCCCTCACAATCATCCATCTTTGCCCAAATGGCAGCATTAGCCACCCTACAGTGAAAGCCTTTGTCAGTGCCACAAGGCTGCACTCTCTACTGCATTTCCACAGACAGGATGCTCAGGAACTGCTCCAGCATCAGAAATAACTTGGTGTGACACGGGGAGTGATGACATTGGCACAGTGTCTGCCATGTACCTTTTTTGATACCTTGGGCTTCCAAAGCTCTATTCCTTGCTTTCTCAATTCAAATCCTAAATAAACCCTGACTCTTATCTTTAATATGAATTCTTAACTAAACTTAACTCCTAATATGAAGCTTAACTCGAGCCCTAGTCCAACTCCTAATCCCAACTCTTTTCCTAAATTTAACGTCCTTATCCCTTTATCTTTGGCACAAAATATCCATTTCTGCAGTAATCCTCGTCCATTTTTATCTCATTCTGGAAACTGCCTTGCAGAGATTATGGGAAATTGTTTTTCAAGGAATTATCAGATACACGTTTGCTTCACCACTTCCTTCCCACTATCACTTCTTGTCCCGCTTATAAAAAGTCGCTTAATCCTAGATTACAGAAGTAGGAAAGTACTGAATCGCTTAATGCTGTCCCAGGTGACTAAAGGCTAAGCATCTGCACAAAAGAAAAAAGGAAGAAAAAAAAAAGCTGACTAGACAGGATCTACAGAAACAGCATAAATGCATGGAGGGAGAAGAATAGTGTTCAAAGTGTTTCAAAGTTCAGCTGAGTGTTTGAAATGGTGGGTGATAAAGACAGCATCCAGGTAGAATAGGTACAACATTTGGAAAGGTAGAATACTATTTAAAAACTATATAGACATATGAAATGCATGGGGGGGGGGGAAATGCCTGCAAATGACACAGCACACGTAAGACAGGAGGATATAGACACAGTGGCTGTCAGGTAGCAGTAAGAGGTGGCTGCTCCCTAAGGACAGGCAACCAGCAGCAGAGTGTGACAGTGTGCCTGACAGGGAAGAGGCTCCCCAACCAAGATCCAGCCCAGTAGTATGTGAACAAGGCAAGCAATGCAGACTGGGAGGTGGTAGTCATGCTCAGAGTCCAGCTTGTCAGAAAGACTCATGGTTATGAGGAGCATTTAAAGTCAAATATCAAAGTCAGTCTACCATACAAAAACAACAGGCCCCACAGCAAAGTATAATTATAGCCAAGTAGGAAACAGTCACACCAGCAATATAACCTGTACAGAGACCAAATGACCAGGCCTGATTTTATATTGAGCCCCTGTGGAGGTCAAAGATACATTTGATGCTGGTGAGTCATGAAGACCCATCAGTACAATAATGGCAGTGACAAGTACGCTGTGCTGGGGGAGGGAAGACCAAAACAGTGGGTAATGATCAGTCTCAAATTTTAGAAGGCATATAGCATAAGTCTCTGCTTAAAAAGACAAAAAAGAAAAGTTGTAGACGTACATGAACCATGTGTCTAAGCTTGCAGCCTGGTCAGTGGAGTGCGGACAGCCAAGTACCTTAACCTGAAGTAGTTATGTTCAGCTGCTCAACTGTCTCATGATCTAAAATTTGGCTGCTCTGATTAGCTCTCCCTTGACCATGTCTTAAGCTTGAGCTGAACCCCACCACAGTTTTTATAACAGATTTACTCTATTTAAATTTGTGTAACTTCTACCTTCCAGCTCCCCTTGCAAAGAGAGCTACCTATGATCATCCTAATCTCTTTCTGAATTTATCTACATTCTTTGCATTGTACTCACCAATGGCTTTTTCCCCTGAGAAAGTGAAGAATTGACAGGAAATTAAACAGTAAATGTGCATTTCTCCTCTCAGATACCTGGAAAAACAGCATGCATTTTGCTGCTCCAAGATGAAAGGGGTAAGATGCATGGGATTTGTTATTACCACAAGATATGACTGCTATTATTGCTACTTGCTTTTCCCTCCATTAGGAAGCGTGTAGACATATTCTTTTCAAAATCAAAATTAATTTTTTTCTCATCTGCTGAGATTTCCTAGATAACCTTCCAGGTAGAACTTCTCTATTCCAGGTCCGTATCGACTTTATTTATTTATTTATTTATTTATTTTTAATACATCCTGTTTGCTTTTTTTTCAAATTAAAGTTGCTACTTCTGCTCCCAATTTCACTGATTTGCTGAAATAATTCTAGGTCTTCCTTTCCTCTTTCACCTTTTTTCTTCTTTCTGCTCTCCGTGCACTCCACTTCTTTCTGTTGTTCTTTCTTGACAGTCTTCTGGGCTCTGACACTTTAACCCTGAAACAAAACCTCCTTCATTGAGCTGGTGAATTGAAGCTTGTTCATCTTCTTAAGTATTTCTAATGTTTGTGTAGAGGAAGGCTGGCTGTTGGCACAGCTTATTACAGTCTCCTCTCAGCTTCCAAGCTGTAAATTTTTGTTCACTGATTGTAACTAATAGCAATAGCAAAGTATACATCAAAGGACCAAGCACGAAAGACAGATTTCTCCAACATTAAGGATTTCTCATTGATACTTTGACATCTTGCAGCTGGCAGCAGATCATCAGATTCCTACGTATACATAAGAAAGACCTTAAGAGTAACAATTCTCACTGTTGTCAAGTCCAATTAAAAGCCTGTGTTTGTACGCCCTCTTTGTGTGTGTGTACATACAAGTAAGCAGAAATCTGAAAACCTGAGAATGTTAGAGTCTTTTATCAGGAGCAGAAAGAAACCCATTATACTGAGTTAACCCTTTTAGCAGAGCCTGAGATCATCACCTCATGCATTGTTTCTTCACCATGGACTGGGGTAAATGGCCCCACATTGCTCAGTAATCTCCAGGTCTCTGAGCAGTTTCACACAGAAAGTGATCTCTTCCCAGTCCTTAGATAAAATTTTCTATAGAGGAAATGTATGAAAAAGCTCCTACAGCACTACTTTTACACAAAAGAAGTTTGCAAAGGAGTTTTCTTTGTTAAGAAGCATAAGGTAAGTGCAAGAGTTACAAAAAAAACAAAGCATTTATTGTTAAAAGCTTTTCTACCACTCACTCATCATCATACAGTGAAGATACGGTGGCTACAGAATTGATGGAGTCTCTCTTCCATCTCCCCTTATGAATATATTTGCTCACTCACAAACTCACAGCTGTATTTTTTAAATGGAGTACTTTTCTTCAATGAGATCGGAAAAGGAGTTAATCATACAGGATCTGGTAGAACAGATACATCCTATTAAACAACAGAGCAGTTACAGAGAGGAGACCTATTTCTTCAGGAAAATAAAAAGAGCTTTTGTTTCCCCTTCATCTCTTCGTGCTGCCATAAAAATGGTTCTCAACACAGACAGGAAAAAAAAAAAGCAAAAAACCAACACCTCACTACTGTTTTAGAAAAAATGTGGATTTGTAACGTATAATACTAATACTCTCACCAGCTTCAGCAGAATAAATTCTATACAGTGTGATATAAAAAGCTGTCAACTGAAGCCATGCATGCACTAGAACAACCAGTGCTGGTAAGTGGAGCAGCTAAATCCCTGTTGATAATAGTGGGAAAAGTTTTGACAATGAGTCTCCAAAGTGATATGCAGAACACACGGCTGTGCCCTGCAAGCCCATTCTGCAAACTATATACCAGTTGAGAATGACACTCACACCTGACCTCTACATGTATACATATTCACATGCACACAAAATATACAAAACCACATCAGCTGTGCTATTTCCAGCAGTACTCTGCACATTATCCTGTGCTATGTCTTAATGGCACTTCATTGGCACTCTGCTCCCATTTTTTCCTTTCTTTTACAATTGTAGTATTCTCTCTACCCTGATATTTTTCTTCCACAATCAGATATTTGTTTTTCCTTTAGCTCTTGTGCCAACATTTCAGATTCAAGATATATTTCCCTTTTATTGCATTCCAGAAATTGTTTTAACTCTGTCCTAATTTTGTGCTATGTTTTCTAACAATCTATATTATCACCTATAAATTAACTACATCTGTGCACAGATTTTGTTTGTTCTACTTATTTTTGCAGTATGCACATGTTTGTATTGTACTCTGGTAGAAACCAAAGAAACTTAAAAATTTTTTTACCTTTTTTTTCAGCCAAAAACTACGATCATCTTGAGACTAAGATGGATTTATTATTCAAAATTTGCTGCAATTGTATGCCTGCTCAGTACCATTAACTTTCATTTTCACATGCCTAAGCTACATTTGCTCCAGTTCCTACTAGAATTGTTCCACTGCTTCTCCTCAAATATAATGTCACATTATTCCAAAAACCAAGCCCCTGGCTACACCCCTGGGATGGATGACAAAGGCCCAAACTGCTTCTGAGCCCAGGAGAAAAATATCAAAGTCTCAGATGCATTTCAACCAAAAGGAAGACACCTGACAACTATTCCTAAGACTCATCATTGGTGAACAGTCTTTTTATGTGCAGTAGGAACATGCACAGTAGAACATAAGAATTTGGATTTTGGATTGCCCTGTACAGCGGCTGACTCATGCACAAGCATGCATATGCATGCTCACACACACACTTCATTATGGCACTGGTATTTAACACAGCTTCAACTTCCAGTGGTGCTGTTCTGACTCCACTTGGCAGTAGTAACACATTACTTACATTAATTTGCTCTGAAAACCCATCCAATTAATTAATTCCAAAGAGAGATTCTACAAATAGATTAGACTCAGTTATTTTGCCAGCTGTGGCATGGAACTGGAATTTCTCTGAAGAAATATTTGCCACTCAAATGGCAATGTGCTCAAAACCAAAAGCCCCTGGCAGATGGCATCTATCCCAGCTTCATGCCCTTCTCACACCCCCACTTATCTTCTTCCGAATTTATAATTCCTGGAGATCAAATGCATCCCCTGATTGTAGCTGCTCTGTTTACCACATACAGAAAAGAATTTATACACTGGACAGCATGCACACAACTGACACAGCAGCATAACAAATATGGAAGCACAGTAGCAGATGATCCCCACTGTTTTCCTTCATAATTTTTGCTTGTAGTGCAATTAGCAGAGTCCTACAGCAAATAAGATTTAAAGTCATTAACTGTCTGGCAACCTCTCAGCCCCTAGCTAGACTCAGTTTTAGACTGCAGGATTTCAGATTTTAGTGTAAAAAGAGGGTTTTAACTAAAATAAAATAAAACAAAACAAAATAAAATAATTTTTAAAAGCCATAAGAGATACAGCTGTGCTTTTTCTCACACTTATGTTTTTACACAGTGGTACTGCCAACAAATGACTGTAATCAAGCATAAGTTTTCTGAGACACCTCTAAACACAGTGGACAGAGTGAAAGCTATGGCACTGGTAACACGTATGCAGATGTATTCAACAAAGCAGTGGGAGGGAAGACTTATGTTTTCTGTGACTGAGCAGAAGAAACTTTTACATTCAAATACGAAAAAAATTGGCAAAGACAGCAAAAAAGGATTTTACTGTAGCAAAATTAAATACTTATAAGAGCTGTCTCCATTCCTTACCACATGTGAACTTTCATCCCAGGAAAGTGAAAGGAGATGGAGAGGAGCAGTCTAAAAGATTTTGAGTGCTACATCACCAAGACCCAGTTACACTTTGGCAGCTGCTTTTTGGACTAGAAATCGTGTTGGTTCATTAATGACAAACTAATATATGCACTACAAAAAGCAGGATGGCAGAAGGACTTAATGAAGATGCCTCTGCTTCCAAGTCAATGTGGTATAATTCCCGTTGTCTGAATTTGTCATGTATTTGCAAAGAAGGTTGTTTCCAAGGGGTATCTAAGGCTTATAGTGCTTCATAATTCAACAGCATCCTATGTAACCAACACATAGAGTGAATGGGGGAACTGAATGATCCATAAGGAAAAGGCATTTTGTCTATGATTGAAGAAGACCAGTCCAGGGACTCTGTTAAGACTGTGAAGAGAAAACTGCCACATTACATGAAGTTAAGCTTCTTGAATTCTGAACCAACTTTACAATTAGAGAACTTCTTTACAGTCTTGATCTCCAGTGGCACACAAAGAAAGAAATATTTAACCTATCTCCTATTTTACCCATAGGCTTATTGTTAATCATCTGCTGTGTTCAAGGCAGGTATCAGCAAAGCACCATTAAGTTATTTGCATTTTCTCAGATTGCCTTATTTCTTGCTTCAACTTCTGCTTTACTAACCCACCAATACATGAGAATGCTTAAGAGGCTTTCATTCTGGAAAAAAAAAAATCTTCCTCTCAGTATAGCACATTGATCATACTCATGTGATATATAAATCTGTTTCCCTTTCATTGCAGGGGCAGGAGAAAGGGAGAGTGTCACTGTTTGCAAAATAAATGTCCCAAATGTACTTTATTCTTCCGGAAGAGCTTTTCATTTCAGGAATGACAACTCTCCTAGTTTATTATTTTACATGGCATGGTGGCTCCTTGCACTATAATGAACATTCTATTCTGAAATATAAAGCATTCCTTAACTATCAGGGCTATCTTGTCTAGTTCCAGAGAAGTTACTATTTGCAACTCCTAGGTAACACAGGATGAGCATTACCTTTATTTCTCTAAATCTGTAGTCTTTTATAACACTCAGCTCAACCCCCCCCATCAATACTATCCATGATTCTATGCATAGCCCATAAGGATTTGCTGCATAGTGTCTGAACTTTCCACTAGAAGTCAATGGTGCAAGTTGATGAATTAATCTTTAATCTTCTTTATCACTGACACCTGTATAAAGCATGGCAATCTTCTGCTATCTATGGCCTGGAATGATCTGAGACACCTCCCATGGGCGCTGTTTTCAAGGGTCACTCTAAAGCTGGTGTTCTGACTGGTTTGTTGATGGTACATTCCCATCCAGTTAGGAAGCAGGTCCATGTGTAACAGTGAGCAAAGTAACACTGGGAAGTCCACTTGTTCTGTGGTCATGATGCCAATGTGATGTTTTGAGCAATATTTATGTGTTGCGCACTCCCAGAGACTGTTCCAGTTCCTGTCGGCGCTGCTGAATCTGAAAGAAAAAGAAAAACTGTACAGTTCGGCAGATTCAATTGTTCAGTGACAGGAAGATTCACTTATGAGTTATTAGTGTGGCTAACTCCATCATACCTTGCAGTAGAAATATCTGCTCACAGCCTCTTGAGACCATGGCTCATGATAAAATTCAGCTCTGCGTTCTTCTTCTGGATTTCCAACTACATCAGTCATCACCTGTGACAAAAATAAAAATACTTTTCACTACAGCTACTTTAACATGTAGAGAAATATTAGATTTACCTGGGATCAAAATTTATCTGCACTGCTAGTTTAAAAATATTCCAGACTGACCTCTAAGCCCAAGGCAAATGGAAAATGAATGGCATGAATGGCATGTGTGGTTACCGCCAGTACATGACAGTAATATGCAAATTGTGAACAGCTCCTAACCTCTGCTCCAGAGCTATGCTAAGGAGTAATTCAGCTGCCCAAGCTAAGTACTATAGATCTCTGATGTCTTAACAGCAGGGAGAACACTGAACAAATGCTCTATGTATGCAGCTACAGAAGCTCCACAATACCTTAGTTCATAAGCTCTTCAAGCTGAAGGTATATTTGAACATTCCCTTATATATCTATTCCCCTCTTGAATATAAATAATAATCAGAATATTAACAATAGATCTTTGGAAGATTATTGATTAACAAAGTAGATGTTTATATTTGAAGGACAATCCATTAAAATAATTTCACCGCTTTATTGATATAACTGGTTTTGAGGTGTCTGATTTAAAGATTCAAAGTGCGAAACATTGTGAGAAACAAACTCTTATTTTGCTGGCAAGCACCTGAACTTCCTTACATTCCATTTCTTGGAAATTTAAATGCTTAGCTAAAAGGCAGATGATATTTAATCTGCTAATTCTTAAACAAGATTTAATTATGAAAAATAACAAAGCACTCAAATTGTGTTATTGTGCTACAGAATCCTCCTATTAAGTTTCATATACCTTTAATTTTATTGAGTACTGTATGGGAAACTGGTAATCACAGCCTGAACCTCTTATTAATCAGCTGAGGCAAGTGTCGGGTCAGCTGTGGGAGCACAGGTGAGGGTAATTCAGAAGGGGTGGTGGTTGACTCCACCTCTCCTAGACTTCATTTAAGGGCTGACCACCACTAAGGCAGTATATCTTTGAGATTGTTCCTCCATTGTCAGCCTCAGCATTTTTCCAGCTGGACTGTAGGCATCTGTGTTGGTGAGTCTTTCCTGTATATAACCTTTTGGATATCTATCACCATCCTTCTTGTATTATTACTATCTTTTGTATTATTCCGCCTTACAAGTACATCAACATATCCTTGCACCTCCGTTTTGCTTTCTAATAAAAAATTCACCTAGTCCCTATTCTGGGAGTGTAATATAACCTAACTGGTCTTTCCTGTATATTTTCTGCTCTAGGATAGCAGTGTTACACTTGTCTGTCTTCTTCTTTTCTACCAATTTTCTATCCTGGACATTTTAGCAATACATGCTATACACATTTAACTGTAGTTATTATACTCTCGCCCACTCTTCAAATCGTAGCTCACCTTAAGATCCCTGCTTTGGGACCGGAGAAGGTCTTGGATGTATCCTTTGGGATCTTTGGAGAAACTCAGCATGAAATCACGTTGTATTTTTAGCTGATTTATGGATTCGATTGTCTCATGAATCTAACAGAAAAAAATAAGCTAGATGTTACTTAATTCCTCCCAGACTTCCACGGTCCTGAGGCCAGCCTCATTAGTATCTTTGCAGTTCTTGTAACATGCAAAGGTGACAGTTGTACACCAAAGACCCATGAAAGATCCCACTGAATTTTCCCTTCAAAGTAGGAGTTAACCCTCATCTTGAAATTACATCTTGATTTCACGTGTATTTCTGCAATACGAGCATATTCTTCACTTCCTGCATTGAACTGTTGGATGGCACATATATACAATACTGAAGAGCCAAGTCTTGCCCTAATATAATGATTTCTTGTGTATAAGCAGTCTTTTCACCAAGTCAGGGATTTTTCAGTTAAGGTACTGTATGTTTTTAAACAGTACAATGCTGTATGTTTCCATATGCATATCATCCAATGCAAGAAAGCAGTTATTTCTCAGGTTAGTTATCATTATGTATGTACCTGTTAGCCAGCTCTAACTGCTGTGCTTGTGCATAATTCTCATCTAATAAAACAGGATACAATTCTGCCAAACAGTTCCAAGTTATTTTTCTGCCATTCATTTTCTACTGTTGCTCTCAGCGCATCAAGCTGCTCTGCAATCGTGCATATACAGCACACATAAGAAATATGGGATTATCTTAGCTTTCCTACATAGAAATTTAGCAATACTTCATGACATCTCAATAAAAGTTTATAGATTCTTGAATACACTAAAAAAGAGCAGTGCTGAGCAGGAATTCTGAGTTTATTATCTCTGCAAATTTTATTGGAGGCACTCATTCTGGAAAATTACCTAGGGCAGAACAACTATATCTGGACTTCTAAATATTTCTGCATTTATAAGTTCTCTCTACAGTCAAAAGAGATCGTGACAATACAGTCACACAGAAGAGACCATAGAATATTTCATCTCATCCAAGAGCAGACATTTGCTATCTGATCAGTTGTATCTTGTGTATACGGTGTAAAAGAGATTTAAAATTGTTCAAAAACTAAATGTAATGCAGAATATCTATTTACCCAGACAGTCCCAACATTTTAGCTTTTTTTTTTTTTTTTTTCTTCCACAGTAAAAAGTGGAGTGCAGTGTTCAAGAGGTGTCTGGATGAGGAGCTACAAGATATGGTTTAGTGGCTTGCAGTAGTAATGGTAGTGGGAGTATGGTTGGACTTGGATGATCTTGGTCCTTTCCAACCTTGTGATTCTATGATTCTCTGAAAATATAAGCACCCTGGTCAACTCACTTGGAAGTTGTGTCAGTGTTACCAGCCCAGCTGTTCCTAAAGTCTTTGGTTCACTCATCTCTGTTCATACTCTGCAAAAGACTGCTTCCTTCAACCTATCCAAGTGTTAACTCAGCTCCTTGCCTCCTTCTCATGTGGTGCTCGGTGATATGATTTAGCAGAGGGTAGTTAGAGCTAGGGTACTATGGTTAGGCTGTGGTTGGACTTGATGATCTTCGAGGTCTTTTCCAACCTGGGTAATTCTATGATTCTCTTTTTCATTAGCATAAATCTAAAGCAAATTATTTTTCCTTCCCAATTTATTTATCACCACTATTAACGACTCAATAAATGTCTGTCCTTGAGACTCTTATAGCTCAAAACATGCCATCCATCATTTAAACTACAGTATTAATCTTTCTTTATCTGGGGAACTACAGGCCTGTCAGCCTGACCTCAGTACCAGGGAAAGTTATGGAGCAAATCATCTTGGGTGAGATCATACGGCATGTGCACGAAGTCCAGGGAATCAGGACCAGCCAGCACAGGTTCATGAAAGGTAGGTCACGCTTGACCAACTTCATCTCCTTCTACAAATGGGTTACCAGTTTGGTAGATGAGAGAAAGGCTGTTGATGTAGTATGTGTAGACTTACGCAAAACCTTTGACATGGTCTCTCACAGTATTCTCCTGGGGAAATTGGCTGCTGTGTCCTGGACAGGCATACTCTTCTTTGGGTAAGGAACTGGCTAGAGAGCTGTACCCAGTGGGTAGTGGTTAATGGAGTTAAGTCCAGCTGGCAACTTGTTTCAAGTGGTGTCCCCCACGGGTTGGTACTGGGACCCATCTTGTTTAATATCTTTATTGATGACCTAGATGCGGGGGTTGAGTGTAACCTCAGTAAGTTTGCAGATTACACTAAGTTGGGAGGAGGTGTTGATCTGCCTGAGGGTAGGAAGGCCCTTTAGAGGGATCTAGATAAGCTGGATCGCTGGGCTGAGGTGAATGGGATGAGGTTCAACAATGGCAAGTGCCAGGTTCTGCACTTTAGTCACTGTAACCCCATGCAGTGCTATAGGCTTGGGATTGAGTGGCTGGATGACTGTGAAGAGGAAAGGGACCTCGGGGTGTTGGTCGATGCTTTTCTGAACATGAGCTGACAGTGTGCCCAGGTGGCCAAGAAGGCCAACGGCATCCTGGCCTGCATTAGAAATAGTGTGACTAGCAGGAGCAGGGAGGTACTGTACTCAACAGTGATGAGGCCACACCTCAAGTATTGTGTTCAGTTTTGGGCCCCTCACTACAAGAAAGACACTGAGGCCCTGGAATGTGTCCAGAGGAGGGCAACAAAACTGATGAGGTGTCTGGAGTGCAAGCCTTATGAGGAGCAGCTGAGGGAGCTGGGACTGTTTAGTCTGGAGAAGAGGAGGCTCAGGGGAGACCTCACTGCACTCTACAATTCCTGCAGAGAGGTTGTTGTGAGAAGGACTTTGGCCAACCCCCCTGCTATAGACAGAGACACCTCCTACTAGACTGGTTGCTCAGACAGGCCATCCAGCCTGGCCTTGTGGGCATCCACAACCCCACTAGGCAATCTGCTTCAGTCCCTCACCGCCCTCACAGTAAGGAATTTCTTCCTAATATCTAGTCTAAATTTAACCTCTTCCAGTTTAAAGCCATTTCTCCTTATCCTGTCACTACCTGCCCTTTTAAAAAGTCCCTCCCCATCTTTTCTGTAGGCCCCCTTCAGGTACTGGAAGCCTTCTCTTCTCCAGGCTGAAGAGCTCCAACTTTCTCAGCCTGTCTCATAAGGGAGGTGGATTAGATGGCCTGGCACATCAGAACCACAGAAATATAAGCCACTGGTGCACAGTGCATTCTAATGCCCTCAAGTCACGAAGGGACAAAATCAGTTTATATTTCTGGGGTGACTGGGGGTTCCCAAGAGTTGACTGTGTTGGAGGCCTCACTGGTAAAGACTGGCAAAAACATCCTACTGTGACTGGCCCAGGTGCTCCCTGTATACTTGGTACTGATTATCTCAGAAGGGGACGTTTTAAGGATCCCAAGGGGTATCGATGGGCCTTTGGAATAGCTGCTGTAGACACAGAAGGTGTTAAGCAGCTGCCTGTTTTGCCTGGTCTATCAGAAGATCTGTCTGTTGTGAGGCTACCTGTATCATCATTTGGAGTGCAGCCTGGGGTTCTGTATGACTAGGCAAATATCAGCAAATGGGGAGAGTTGGATCAAGAGACAGCCAGAAGACAGTGTACAAGCCCAGCTGTCTGTGGAACATATCTGAAAATTCACACTAGCTGACTTCCATTCTTCTCAGCTGGAGAGGGACTGCAATGAGATTATTCATGATCTTTGTGTTCATAAAAGAGCTCTTCGTAATTGCCTCTGTTGATCTGTGTTGCTGGCCATGTATATAACATGGAATCATAGACTCATTAATGGTAGAAGATCCTCTGAGATCTTCAAGTCCAACCCCAACCCATCCCCACCATACCCACTAACCAAGTCCCCATGTGCCACATCTCCATGGTTCTTGAACATTTTCAGGGACAGTGACTCCACCGCTTCCCCAGGCAGCCTGTTCCAATGCCTGACCACTCTTTCAGAGAATATCCAAACAGAACCTCCTCTGGCAAACCTTGAGGTCATCACTTATCATCCTATTGCTATTAACTGGGAGCAGAGGCTTATCCCTACCTCACTCTAACCTCCTTTCTAGAGTTGGAGAGAGCAATGAGGTCTTCCCAACCTCAGCCACTCCTCATAAGACCTGTATTTCAGATCCTCCACCAGCTCTGTTGCCCTTCTTTGAATGTGCTCCAAGGCCTCAGTGTCTTTCTTGCAGTGAGGGGTTCAAAACTAACGAGAAGTGATTGCTAAACCACTCTTTATCATCTTTGAAAGGTCTTTGTTAATGGGAGAAGTGCCTGAAGACTGAAGGATAGCCAACATCACTCCAGACATCATGCCTTCAAAGAGAGCAAGAAGAAGGATCCAGGAAACAACAGGCCAGTCAGCTTCACCTCTGTCCCTGGAGAGGTGATGGAACAACCTGTTCTGGATGCCATCTCCAAGCAATTGGAAGAGAAGTTTATCAGGAGTAGTCAACATGGATTCACCGAAGAGAAATCATTCTTGACCAACCTGATAGTCTTCTATGATCTCATCACTGGCTAGGTAGATGGGGGGAGAGCAGTGGATCTTGTCTACTTTGACTTCAGCAAGGCATTTGACAGCATCTCCCACAAAATCCTTGTTATGAAATTTAGAATATGTGGGATAGATGAGCAGACACTGAGGTGAATCAAGAACTGGCTGACTGGTGCAGCTCAGGAGGTTGTCATCAGCAGTGAAGAGTCTGGCTGTAGGTCTGTAACTAGCAGTGTTCCTCAGGGTCACTGCTGGGTCCAGTCTTACTCAGCATCTTCATCAATGACCTGGACGAAGAGATAGAGTGAACCCTCAGCAAATTCGCTGATGATACAACACCGGGAGGATTGGCTGACAGACCTCAAGGCTGTGGTACTGTTCAGCAAGAGCTGGACAGACTGGAGAGTTGGGCAGGAAAGAACCTGATGAGGTTTAACAAAATTAAGTATAGAGTCTGACACTTGGGGAGGAATAACTACATGCATCAGTACCGGTTAGGGGATGACCTGCTGGAGAGGAGCTCTGCAGAGAAGGACCTGAGGGTCCTGGTGGGCAACATGCTGGCCATGAGCCAGCAGTGTACTCTTGTGGCCAAGAAGGCCAATGGGATCCTGGGATGCATTAAAAAGAGTGTGGCCAGCAGGTTGAGGAAGATGATCCCTCCCCTCTACTCTGCCCTGGTGAGGCCACATTTAGACTACTGTGCCCAGTTCTGGGCTATCCAGTTAAAAAAAGACAGAAATTTCCTAGAAGGAGTCCAGCAGAGAACCACAAGGATGATAAAGGGCCTGGAGCATCTCCCCTATGAGGAAAAGGTGAGTGACCTGGGTCAGTTCAGTCTGGGGAAAAGAAGACTGAGAGGGGATCCGATTAATGTTTACCAGTTTGTAAAGGAAAGAGGAAGGCAAATGGATGATTCCAGGCTCTTCTCCATGGTGTGTAGCAAAAGGACAAGGAGTAAGACCTAAAGGCCTAAAACTTGATCATAGGAAAGTTCAGTATTAACAAACAGAACTTCTTTAAGATAAGGGTGATGGATAAATGGAACAGGTTGTCCATAGTGGTTGTGGAGTCTCCATCCATGCAGAGATTCAAGACTCATCTGAATACCCACCTGTGAGGTGTACTTGTTACAGCAGGGGCGTTGGATTCAATGGTCTCTTCAGGTCCCTTCCAACCCCTGCGATCCTACTGTATCTACCTACACAGTATCAAGGTACAGCCTCACCAGTGCTGAGAACAGAGATGATCACCTCTCTACTCCTGCTGATTGCACCATTTCTGATACAAGCCAGGATGCCAGCGGCCTTCTTGGACACTTGGGCACACTGTTAGCTTGTGTTCAGCTGGCTGTAAACCAGCACCCCCATGTCACTTTCCTCTGTACAGTTTGCCAGTCACTTTGCTCCAAGCTTGTAACGATGCTTGGGGTTGTTGTAACTAAACTGAAGGACCTAACACTTGGTCTTGCTGAACTTCATTCCTTTGGCCTCAGTCCACTGATCCAGCATATAATCATTCCTTTGTAGGGCCTTCCTAGCCTCAGGCAAATCGACAGTTCCTTTGAACTTGGTGTCACCTGCAGACTTACTGAAGGTGTACTCAATGTACTAATCCAGATCATCAATAAATATATTAAACAGGATGGGCCCCAGTACAGATGCCTAGGGAACACACCTTGTTACCAGTTGCCAGCTGGATTTAACTCCATTCACCAAAACTCTCTGAGCCTGGCAATCCAGCCAGTTCTTTTCTCAGCAAAGAGTGTATCTGTCCAAGCCACAGGCTGCCAGCTTATCCAGCAGAATACTGTAGGAGAATTTATTGGTTTCAGCTGGTAAAGAGTTGATTTTCTTCATAGTAGCTGGTATAATGATGTGTTTTGGCTTCAGGAGAACAACAATGTTGATAATACACAGATGTTTCTAGTTGTTGCTGAGCAGTGCTGTACAGAGCCAAGGACATTTCAGTTTTTCATCTTCTCTTACTGCTCTGCCAGCAAGGAGGCTGGGGAACACAAGTAGCTGGGAGAGAACAAAACCAGGACAGCTGATCTAAACTGGCCAAAGAGATATTCATAGAATCATAATCATAAAATCATAGAATGGCCAGGTTGCAAAGGACCACAATGACCACAATGCTTGTTCCAACCCTCTGATATGTGCAGGGTCACCAACCACCAAACCAGGCCGCCCAGAGCCACATCCATCCTGGCCTTGAATGCCTGCAGGGATGGGGCTGTGGATACAGCTTCCTTGTTCCAGTGCATCACCACCCTCTGGGTGAAAAACATCCTCCTGATATCTAACATAAATCTCCCCTGTCTCAGTTTAAAAATACCATAATACATAATGTAAGAAAATGATAAAGCTGAGAAGAGTTGGCTGGGGGGAGACCAGCTAGGCATCAGTCAACGGGTTGCAAGTTATTTGTGTGTGCATCACTTGTTTTGTGTATAGAGATATATGAAATTATTCAATTATTATCATTACTGTTAATTCTCTCTTCCCTTTCTGCCCCAGTATCTCACAGTATCTCAACCTATCAGTTGTTTTTTTTTTTTTTTTTTTTTTTTTTCTTCCAATTCTCTCTCTCCATCCTACTGGGGAGGGGAGGGAGTGTGAGCAAAAGGCTGTGTAATATTTATCTGTTTGCCAGGTTAAACCACAACAGAGACAGAGTCAAAGGCTTTACTGAACTCTAGGTTAGACTACATCAAGAGCCTTTTCCTCATTCATCAGGGGGATCACCTGGTCATAGAAGGAGATGAAGATCATCAAGCAGGACCTGCCTTTCATGAACACATTCTGGCTAGGCCTGATCCCTTGGTTGCCCCACACATGCCATGTGATCTCCCTCAAGATGATCTACTCCATAACCTTACCTGGCACTGAGATCAGGATGACAGGCCTGTAGTCCCCCAGATCCTCCTTATGACCCTTCTTGTAAATGGGCATTACATTAGCAAGACCTTCCTGGTTGACCAGGACTGCTGATAAATGATAGAAAGCAGTTCAGCAATCATCTCTGCCAGCTCCTTCAGCACCCTTGGGTGGGTCCCATCCAGCCCAAATGGACTTCTGACAGCCCAGGTGGAGCAGCAGGTCACTAACTGAATTGCAAGGGGTTTATTCTGCTCTTTATCTCTGCATTATAGCTCAGGAAACTGAGTATCCTGAGGACAACTGGTCTGATATTAAAAAAATAAGTAAAGAAAGCACTGAGAACCTCAGCCATTTATTTCCTCATCCTCAGTGATAATGTTCCCTGCCACATCCAATGAAGGGTGGAGATTCTCCTTGGTCCTCTTCTTGCTGCTTATATATTTGTAAGAACACTTTTTATTATCTTTAACAATGGTGGCTGAGTATTTTTCTTTCTAATTTTCTCTCTGTAAATATGTGTATTTGTAGTGTATATGGATGCACGTGCATCTATGTGCACTTACTAGGAATACATGCTCAGCCCTGTTGCTGGTTGGATCTGAGGTAAAGGAGCTGTGGCTGCTTTGTCTCTCTCAGCCATTCAGATCCAGACTAATTCCCTTAACACACACCTTGGGAGACCATAATTGATCCACCTCATGTGCTTTAAAGTGTTCTGAGCTGTAAACAAGCCATGTTAGTTTCCCACAGAACACAACAGATCTGCTAAATAGTTCAGAGGGTTCTGAAATTCTACAACATGTAGAGTGGCCCACACTTTATGCCACCTGCCAGGGGATTCATTATACTGCCTGTGAAACTCTGCTTCTATCACTCTGACAATGATATCAGGCCCTGAATCAAATCCTAACATCAAGGTCCACTTACTTCACTGTATTTCTATTGCATGTGACTTACTCAGCCCTTGAAAGCATATCCAAATGAGAAATCCCTTTCTCATATTACTCTCTTTGATGTGTAGCACCAAAGCCACATGGAAGATACACAATATATATATATACCATGTGATACTTTACTCCTGAACCAGTACCTTGTTGTCCAGTGCTGTAATCTCCTGTTGGTTAGCTGTTGAGAGAAGAAAACTACTCATCTGTCCCTTTAATGGGTCTTCAACTTCTACATCTATGTCATAACAAGCCGTCTTCTTCTGATCATTGGGGTCAACACTACAGAGAGGATAATAGAATATCGTAAGAACTGCTGTAATGAATCAGAGTAAATACCTATCCAGACCAGAATATATTTTCTGCAAAGGACTGTTGCAGATGCTGTAAGAAGAGTTTAAGAACTGGTTACCTATATATGTGTGTGTATCCTAGCATATTGTTTTATCTTTCATCAGTTTGAATTCAGACGTTTGAGTCTGAGGTTTTGTCCAAACTATCAACTTTACAGCTACTAATGCTCAGTCTTCATTAAGTTGTCTAACATTTTCTGAGAACAGTTATAACTCTGGCCTGCAAAGTAATTTTCAGTTGTAAATAACATTTTAATATTGTTTCTATTCCATTGCATCTGTCTGGGGTAAGCAGAACCATACACTACCATTCTGGATGTGATAATAATAATATTAATAATAATAATAATGTTATAATGACCTACAAGAAAGTCAAGAGAGAAGACCTAGAAAATCAACATAAACTAAATCTAATCTCAGTACATGAAAAAAAAAATAGAGAGAAGAGTTTCCTGGGTACTATCAGAGGATACTTAAAGAACAAAGATGTTATCAGGCATAGTCAGCGTGGATTAACAGTGGGAAAAGCCTGTCTCAGTAATGTGATCTACTTCTACAATCACATCACCCACTCAGTGGGTTAAGGTTGAAATCCTATTGGATTTTATTAAGGTCTTTGATATGGTCCCTCACAAAATCCTTCTGAACAAATTTTCTAACCATTACCTGAATAGGGTCACATTGGCTGATGAAGTAGCTGAATGGTAGAGTTCAAAGAGTTGTAGTTATGTGTGGCTACGTCTGACTGGCAATCAGTCACTAGCAGTGTTCCCTAGGAGTCAACTCTAAAGTCAGTCTTGTTCACCACATTCATCAGTGATTCTGATCAGGAGTTGAATGCATCCTCAGGAATTCCAGTAACAGTACTAAACTGGGAGGTGCTTTTGACTCCCTTGAGGGACAAGAAACCTTGCAGAGGGATCTAAATAGATTGGATAATTGAGCAATTGTTAACTGCATTAAATTCAGTAAGGACAAATGCTGGTTTCTGCATCTGGAATGGAGGAATGCCAAACAAATGCAGATTGGAAGATGAATCACCAAGAATCACACAATTGTAGGGTCTGGAAGGGACCTCCAGAGATCATCTAGTCCAGCAAAGTGCAAAGCAGGCCCCTTAGAGCAGGCTGCACAGGCAGGTGTCCAAGCAGTTCTTGAATATCTCCAGAGAAGGAAAATCCACAACCTCCCTGGGCAGCCTGTTCCAGTGCTCTATCACCCCTTCGCATATTGATGTGGAACTTCCTGTGCTCCACTTCTCCTCATCTTGTCCCCACAGATCACTGAAAAGAGGTTGGCCATGTGTCCTTGGCTCCCACACTTAAGTTATTTATAAATATTAATCAGATAATCAGATGATTCCTTGGTGTTTCCTCCTAGAAGATTTGTTCTAGACCCTTCATCACATATGTGGCTCTTTGCTAGATGTGCTGGGGAGCTGGGAATAGGACAAAGTACTCCAGATGAGGCATCACCAGGTCTGTGTAGAGAGGAAGGATTACCTCCCTTGTCCTGCTAGCCATGCTCTTTTTAATGTACCCCATGATACCAATGGTCTTCTTGGCCACAAGAACATACTGATGGTTCACAGTCAAGCTGCTGTTTTCCAGGGCTCCCAGGTACTTCTCTGCAGAGCTGCTTTCCAGGATAGGATTCACAAGAATGCCACGAAGCTGCACCAGGGCAGGTTCAGACTAGGAGACAGACATCTCCTGGCTAACCACAAATATGCTGGTGGACTAGAGACTGCCAAATGTGACATCCATCTTCAAAAAGGGCCAAAAAGATTATCCTGGTTGCTACAGACCTATCAGTCTCACCTTGGTGAAAGGGAAAGCTGTGGAACAGATAGTCTCAGGAGCCATCATGGACCAATTAAAGATCAACCAGAGGATCGTGTCTAGCCAGCATGGGTGTATGAATGGTAGATCCTGTCTGACAAACGTGATTTCATTCTATGACAAGGTGACCTGCTCAGTGGATGAAGGTAAGGCTGTCAATGTGGTCTACCTGGACTTCAGTAAAGCCTTTGACACTGTCCCCCACAACATCCTTGTGGAGAAGCTGGTTGCCCACGATTTGGATGTGTATATACTCCACTGAGTGAAACACTGTCTGGATGGCCAGGACCAAATAGTTGTGGTCAGTGGAGTTAAATCAGTCTGGTGGCCGGTCACTGGGCCCCAGGGCTCAGTACTGGGGCCGCTTCTATTTAACATTTTTACTAATGATCTTGGTGAGGGGATTGAGTGCACCCTCAGTAAGTTTATAGACAACGCTGAGCTGGGAGGGAGTGCTGACCTGCCAGAGGAGAGAAAGGCACTACAGAGGGACCTGGATAGGGCTGGATCGATGGGCCAGGGTAAACTGTATGAGTTACAAGTGTCAGGTCCTGCATTTTGGTCAAAACAACCCCAGGCAACCCTACAGGCTTAAGGAGGAGTGTCTGGAAAGCTGCCTGACAGGAAGGAACCTTGGTGTACTGATGGTCAGTTGGCTGAATATAAGCCAGCAGTGTGCCCAGTTGGCCATGAAGGCCAATGGCATCCTGGCTTGGATCAGGAATGGTGAGGTGAGCAGGAGTAGGGAAGTCATCCTGCCCCTGTACTTGGCACTAGTGAGGCCTCACCTCAAGTACTGTGTTCAGTTTTGGGCACCTTAGTACAGAAAGGACATTGAGGTTCTGGAGCCAGTCCAAAGAAGGGCAGCAAGGCTGGGGAAGGGCTTGGAGAACATGCCCTATGAGGAGGAACTGAAGGAACCGGGGCTGTGTTCAAAGAAGGGCAACAAAGGTGGTGAGAGATCTGTAGCACAGCCCTTATGAGGAACAGCTGAGGGAGCTGGGATTGTTCAGTCTGCTCTCTATAACTACCTGAAAGGAGGTTGTTGCGAGCTGGGAGTCGGCCTCTTCCCTCTGGTGATAGGTCTAGATTGAATGGCTTCAAGCTGCACCACGGGAGGTTCAGGCTGGACATTCGGAAATACTACTTCTCTGAAAGAGTAATCAGGCAGTGGAATGGGCTGCCTGGAGAGGTGGTGGAGTCACCCTGGAGATGCTCAAAGAATGTTTGGACATTGTGTTGAGCAACATGGTCTCGTGAGAATTAATGGCGACAGGTGGATGGTTGGACTGGATGATCTTCCAGCCTTGGTGATTCTGTGATTCTGTGTTCAATCAAGGAAAGAGGAGTCTGATTGGACACCTTATTGCTCTCTTCCAGTACCTGAAAGGTGACTGCAGCAGAGCGGGGTTGGTCTTTTCTTACTGATGACAGGATGAGGTGGAATGGCCTCAAGTTGCACCAGGGTAAGCTTGGATATCAGGAAAACCTTCTTTACAGAAAGGATTGCTAAGCACTGGAATGGGCTCCCCAGGGAGGTGGTTGAGACACCATCCCTGAATGTGTATAAAAACCATTTGGATGTGGTACTCAGGGACATGATTTAGCAGAGGCTTGTTAGAGTTAGGGCAGTATGGTTAGGCTGCGGTTGGAGTTGATGATCTTTAAGGTCTTTTCCAACCTGAGCAATTATATGATTCTATGACTGGAAAATTTTCTTCACTGTCAAGGTGGTTAAAGACTGGAATGGGCTTCCTAGTGAGGACACTGATGTCCCGTGTCTGTCATTTGAATAATGCCCTCATTAATATGCTTTTATTTCTGGTTAGCTGTAAAGTGGTCAGGCAGTTGGATTAAAATCTTTCTAAGTCTCTCCAACTGAACTATTCTAATTTCTTAATTCTATTATGAAGCAAATCACCCTTATCCAGATGCCTGATAAATTCTTCTAAAAATGCAACCAGTCATGCCTTCCTGTCACAGAAGGTATACTGATTTTTCCCAGATATAACATATTTATCACACATCTGTTAACTCGGCTTTCTTATAGTTAGTATAAATTGGCTTCCAGTATCCAAGACTGATCTTGGTATGCTTTTTTGGCACCACATTAGTTACTTATCACTCCTCTGGCACTGACGGAGATTTCGTTAATAAGTAACACATTGCAGTTGATAGTTAAGCAATTTCTGCATGAAAAACCATTAGCAACTATTAATCTCTTTTGCATTTTACCTTTCTTTCTATTTGACATCTAATGGTGATAAAGTTTCCCAGATACATTTTTTCCATCTGCTCTCTACAATGCATACTGCATAGGTAAGGGACCTTCCCTAACCTCTAAGTTAAAACTGATCAAAATAATGAATTCTAGTTTCACGATCTAACTTTAAGTGGAAGACTTTGAAGAACAGTTTCTTTAAACCTTCTTAATAATTTCTCAGTTTAAATTATTCTAATAGGCCTATTTCTAGCACATTTGAACGAATCTTATTTATTTTTTCATCTTTAACTTGTTAAATGACAGCATAATTCTTTGGCTTGCCATATCCGAACTTTATACCTAATTTGTTGAGGTCTAAAGTTTCTTAATTAGAAGCCTGTTTTTCAACCAAGTCACTGATAAAGTTCAGTCATTGTTTGTAATATAAAAAAGCTGGCTTCTGAACACTTTTTTGAAATGTCTACATTGTGTGCACCTGCTGCAGGTACTGAAAAAAAAACAAACCACAAAATCAAAACTCATCTCAGGAACTGAGTTTTCTAGAGTTTTGGGAGCAGGAAGTCTTGGAGAGGAGCTCTGCTGAGAGGGACCTGGGTGTCCTGGTGGACGACAGATTAACCATGAGCCAGCAGTGTGCCCTTGTAGCCAAAAAAGCCAATAGCATACTGGGGTGTATTAAAAAGAGCGTGTCCAGCAGGTCGAAGGAGGTGATCCTCCCCCTCTACTCTGCCCTGGTGAGGCCTCATCTGGAATACTGTGTCCAGTTCTGGGCTCCCCAGTACAAAAAAGACAGGGATCTCTTGGAAAGAGTCCAGCGGAGGGCCACTAAGATGGTGAAGGGTCTGGAGCATCTCCCCTATGAGGAGAGACTTAGGGAACTGGGTCTGTTTAGCCTTGAGAAAAGAAGGCTGAGAGGGGACTTGATCCAGGTTTATAAATACCTGAGGTGTGGGAGCCATAGTGGTGAGTCTGGTCTCTTTTCAGTAGTGCGTGGGGATAGGACTAGGGGTAATGGGATGAAAGTACAGCATAGGAAGTTCCACACAAATGTGCGCAAGAACTTCTTTACAGTGAGGGTGACGGAGCACTGGAACAGGCTGCCCAGGGAGGTGGTGGAGTCTCCTTCTCTGGAGATATTTAAGACCCGCCTGGATGCCTTCCTGTGTGACATGGTGTAGGGAGCCTGCTTTGGCAGGGTGGTTGGACTCGATGATCTCTAGAGGTCCCTTCCAACCCCTACAATTCTGTGATTCTGTGATTCTGTGATTTGTATTGGGAGAAGTGATGCCAGCAGGTGGAGAGAGGTGATAGAAGTATGTTAGGAGGAAGAAAGAGGCAGAAGTATCTATTCTGTGGAAGAAAGACGTGGACATACTGGAGAGAGTCCAGTGACAGGCCATGATAAAGTGACTGAAGCACCTATCCAACAAGGAGAAGCTGAGAGAGCTGGGGATGTTCAGTCTGGATAAGAGAAAGATCGGGGGATGTGTCACGATCATCCTTTACAGGATCTCATAAATGTCTGAAAATATCTGCAGGGAGGATGCAAAGAAGATGGAACCAGGCTTTTCTCAATGGAGTGTTCAGTATCAGGACAAGAGACAACAGACACAAAAGAGGACACAAAGTTTTCTACCTGAACATCAGGAAACCCTTCTTCATTGTGAGGGTAACTGAACACTGGCACAAATTCCTCATAGAGGTTGTGGACTTTCCCTCTTTGGAAATCTTCAAAAGCCACAGTGGCCATCTGGGAAATCCACTTTCAGGGCTCCCCCTGCTTCAGCTGGGAGGGGGTTGGAAGATCACTTCCAGGGGTATCTCTCTCCTAATCTCAACCATTCTGTGATGCTATGGCATTTTACAAGTGAATCAGCAGCAGAAGGAAGACAAAGGAAAATTCAGTCTAAGGTCTGCCGCTTAGTAGGTCAGGGGATTCAGTGGTAGAAGATGTGAAAAAGAACAAGGTGTTCAATGCTGTTTTCACCTCCGTTTCTCCCGGTAAGAGAATCCTCAGGCTTCTCAGACTCCTAAACCTGGGTTAGAGTTGTAGGAGAAGGGCTTTTGAGAGGGATCTTGACAGGCTGCACAAACAGCATGGCAGTTCAACATCAGTAAACAGTTCTGCTCGTGGGACAGGATAATCTTATGTACTGGCACAGATGCTTATCAACAGAGTAGAAAGCAGCTCCAGAAAGGAAGGAAGCTATTCCCTGTCATGCCACACTCGTGCATCTGGATTTCTGGGCACAGGACTAGAAAGATGTGACATTGCAGAGTTAAGGCTCACAGTGACCCACAAGGACAATAGGAGGCTGAAAAACATGCCTACCCAGAGAAGCTGCCAGAGTTGGGTTCATCCAGCCCTGAACAAGAGAGTTGGGATACTGACTTGATGGATGAAACTTTTAAAATTTTTGTATATGTCATGATTGTAATTAAAGAGATAAATAAACATCGAACAGGTTTATGATACAAGAATATTGGAGAACTAGACTTGGTAGTATATTTGTATACTGTTAAATAGGGTAAGAGATGGCTTGCTTCTTTGCAGAAATGGAAAATGCTACCTCTAATTTCGGATATGACAACAACAAAGAAGAATGGCTCCAGTTCCAGTTTAGGCTTATGTAAGATTTTACTTCTGTGAGTTTTAAATCTGATGCACTCAGTTTTGCATAGTTCAGAAACTATTATGTGCTACGTATTTTTTTATGGCATCTTTCAGGATACATACAATATAAAAGTATTTACTCAGATTATAAGCTTTCTGTTTATTTATACTTAATTTATTCTTTTTCTTTATTCTTTTGTTGCTTTCTATCTCAAAAAGTGGGGATGATTTGCATCAGTTCTAAAATGCTACAGTGAGATTAGAATAGCTCCTGTTTTCACCTCTGTGTACATCCTAAAAACCTAAAATGAATAACTAATCTAGGTGAACCTCTTGTACAAGATAGGCCTAAGGATTAATCTGAAGAGCATATATATTTAAAATTACCAGCAATTAAAAATCTCTGGTAGTGGCTGACAAATTGTTTCCGTGATTGACCACATTCACTGTTATCAATTTAACATAGTGGAACAGGAGAAAGGGTCTGTGAGACTCTGTTCAAAGACAAACTGGACAAAGCCAGGATAAACCTGATATGATTTGAATCTGACTTGAGTTTGTAGTGGGGAAGCCTTAGATGACCAATGTTAGCTTCTACCCTACTTTATTCTGTGTTTTTAGTAATCTAAGTCTACTTATTCTCATTAAATTCAGTGCCAAACTTCCAGATTTTTTTTATTTTTATTTTTTTTGCCTGAGACTACAAACATTACATTACCCCTCCAACAAACTTTCTATCTCCCCTTATCAGTAAATTAATACTTCCCCTATGCACAGCCTTATCTCACTATAGCATAATACTGCCCAGGTCTGTGTGGTGCACACAGTATGTCAGAGAATACTACTATAAACAGCATCCTCCATCCTTACAGCTGAAAGAAATGATCTTGCCCTCAGGACTTCTTTGCCATGTCTCCAAAAAATGTCAGTTAATTCCTTGTCTTTTTTTTTTTTTTTCCCCTAGATAATGACTGCGTGCCTCTAATGACCACAGCTTTCTCTTTTTGCTTCATCAAACAGGTCAAAATCATCTTCAGTGACAGCATATACACAGTTATCAACTAATACAGTGGTCAAAAGCCACTTCTAGAGTACTCTGTTTTATGCAGTCAAATGAACTCAAAAACAAGTTTTATTTTTACAGCCTTTGTAACTTTAAAATTTCTTATCACATATATAAATATGTGATATATACATCACATATTCAGGAACATTTGTTGTCAATATTCTGTAGGAAATCAATTTCCTAAACTCAGTTAATGGTAACATTTAAATACTCCAAGTTTTGATTAAGACTACAAAGGAATTAGAAAAGACTGAAATAGCCAACAGCAAGTTTGCAGTCCTCAAGAATCTCTTCCCCCCCTCCCAAGTTGTCACTTAAATATGGAATGTGCTGGATGTGCCCTACATATACGTAAAGCTGTATATTAACCATGCCCAAAATATGCCTCTTTTGGCAAGGATTCCAGGAAGCTCATTGCCCTGGCTGTAATAACCTTCTCTAAATGTTGGCATTCTTTAGATTAACTCCTTAGAAATTCCCTGAATAGCTTATATTCTTAGAGTAGGACTAGCACCCATACCGGCTGATCCAATCCCCACCAAACATGCAGGGACTGGCCACTGTATTTGAAACCATTACACTGTTCCACATTTTACATAATAATTGCATGGTTAGAATGAATGTCCATGATATTACAACCCCTTTTTTTCCCACCAGTGGATTCAAATTTGTTCTTCTCCCATTAGGAAAGAAATCTGGTCAACTCTTAACATTACTTCAGTATGGATAAAAAGAGTGAGAAGATTTGCACTGTCCTATAGAAATGGTGCCACTCCACCGAAAATAATTCATTATTATATAGACCAGAATGTCAAAGAGAATTAACTCATGAAGTCCAAGGCACTGACTAGGACGTCAGAAAACCTGAATTCTGGTCTGTGCTACAGTAGCTGTTTCTGTATTTATGTACGTTTTGCACATGACAGTGCTGAGCTGACTGACCAGCTTACCTGATGATATGGTTTATCACGATAGGATCTGGTGGCAGCAGCAGGTTAGTCAGTCTCTGAGGAATTTCAGAAAACTTTAGCCGTGGACAGTCAAAAATCTGGAATACAAAGAAGTCTGTTATCCTTGTCCAAAATCTAATTTGTAGTTAAGGAAGAAAATAAACCACTGGCTCAAAAGTAATGGCATTCTGCAAGCTACAGTTCTGCCAAATGCCAGATGTTACACTTTGCTTGCAAACCTTCCCCTTAAAAACTTTCAAAGTAAGGGTATTCTGGAAGCTACAGAAAAACAAAGTCAGGTAAGATAATGATAGCCCATATAATATCACTTCTATTTAATAAATGTAATCTTATTTACAGAAAGGGTGGGGATCCTTTGTGATTAATTCCAGAGGTTTTTGTGAAAGACAAAAAATCTTAGTGCGTGATTTTGAAAACATCACGCAGATCATTGACAGTATCATGAAATCTGAAGCAGATTTAAGAAAAAGTTAGCTTTTCTAATCATCTTTCATGTCTTCTGCCTTTCATAGATGGAGGAAAAGAAGGGACAAAAAAGGCTCTACACATGATCTGGTATTCAGAAGCAGCAGATTTTATCACATTACTGAGATACCATCTTACTCAAAGGAAAAACAAAACAAAGCAAACAAACAAAAAAATATATATAAATCAATACATTGAAAAAGAGTTTTTCTACCTGGAAAGGCTACAACGTTTGTGCAGGTCATAAATCATCAGATTCTTGACAACACTGGCAAATGGGAAAGTTGCTTACTTTTATTATGAGTTGTAATGTCTGTTGAAAGTCATTCAGTACTGAAGACTGCGAATTATTAAGAGGAAATTCAGAAATTCTGTTCCATCCAAAATTTACAGATGAATATTATAGATTGCCTTGAAAGAGATGCCGTGTCTAAAGAGGAATTACCTGTTGGAAGTACTTGTCACAGTTAATGTATTCCTTATCATGCGAATCTTGCAGCTTATTTGTTTTGATGTACTGCCAGAGAGCCTGGATGATAGCTGATCGGGTCTGCGTGTGTATCCCCAGCAAACGGGCTAATCGTGGGTCCAGCTTAAACTGTGGAGGCTGCAACCAAATGAAAAGGAGAGAGATGGCAACAGAGAGAATAATAGACACCTGCATAGATAAGAGTTTTACCTTTAATTTTCTGGGCACTTTGTTCCACAGGTGAAGTACCCCTTTCAGCAGTGGAAGTCACATAAATAGAAATTGCTCAGATGTGCACCACCACCATAGAAAAACTATGTCTAGTGTTGGCAAAGAAAGAGGGACACTGCACATGTGCTATGCTAACAGGCTATCTGGATCATGTGCTTTAGGTAATGAGTTGCACGCAGTGTCAGAAAAGAGTTTTCCTCTTTACTTCTTATGCACAATTTGGCTTTAGGGAGTAGAAGACAAAGAGGAATGATCCTGCCTCAGAACTACTGGAGGTGAGCCACAAATTGGGAGCACGAATTCAAGACAATTTTTCTGCTATTTCTAATAATTGATCAACTGCCTCCCATCAAGAAACTCCCTTGGCACTCTTTTGTTTCACACGTTTCCAAAATTTTGCTGCATATTAAAAAACGCACCTGATTACAACTTGTCAATGGAATCTATTTCTTCTCCTGACTTCTGTGGTACAACTCTTCAATTACCCTGCTTGACATTTTCAATAATATACATTCCTTAAGTATGCTGGTGCCTCTACAAGTGCACACATATTCATAATTGTACACTCTTCAGCAAGGATTATATTGTTGGGTTTCAGGTCACCCAAAATCAGACTTACAACAAGACAAAACTTCAGGGTAAGAAAACATACTTAAAGGCACAAATTTTTATGCTAATGGTGATCATAACAAACCTAACAATAAGGACTGCCACTAAACCAGCACCTCAGTTAGGTCATACACTCTCTAAAATTAATAAAATTTTCTATTCTAGGAAGACTATCCTAACTTTTCTTTCTTTCTTTCTTTCTTTCTTTCTTTCTTTCTTTCTTTCTTTCTTTCTTTCTTTCTTTCTTTCTTTCTTTCTTTCTTTCTTTCTTTCTTTCTTTCTTTCTTTCTTTCTTTCTTTCTTTCTTTCTTTCTTTCTTTCTTTCTTTTCTTTCTTTCTTTTCTTTCTTTTCTTTCTTTCTTTCTTTCTTTCTTTCTTTCTTTCTTTCTTTCTTTCTTTCTTTCTTTCTTTCTTTCTTTCTTTCTTTCTTTCTTTCTTTCTTTCCTTCTTTCCTTCTTTCCTTCTTTCTTTCCTTCTTTCCTTCTTTCCTTCTTTCCTTCTTTCTTTCTTTCTTTCTTTCTTTCTTTCTTTCTTTCTTTCTTTCTTTCTTTCTTTCTTTCTTTCTTTCTTTCTTTCTTTCTTTCTTTCTTTCTTTCTTTCTTTCTTTCTTTCTTTCTTGTTTGTTTTGTTGTTTTGTTTTGTTTGTTTCCTGTGACTGGAATCAGGAAACAAGACTACAAAGGAATTAAGCTTTGCTAGCTCTGAAGTGGATCTCTTACTTTGCATGTGTGTTCAGTACAGACACTTCAAATATAGAACTACTACTGATAAAAGAGAGGAAGCAGGAATGCTGAACCAGTCTTGAGAGCAACGATAAGCCTATTCCACAGCAGGCAATGTTTTACGCCAGATTAGAGTGATGGTGTAACCAAAACTTAACAACCACTGAAAACTGTGAGGTCTGCTCTGACGATACACAATACAGCTGCACAGCTGGTTCCAGTACCTCCAGCAACATCCATTCCTTTGAAATGCAGCATACAGGAAACCTCCCCTTCACATGCATCTTACCTTACTATTGAGCAAGAAGTCTCTAGTGGCAATTTATATTCTTTCTGCAGGTGATACTAATCATCATCGTGCCAAGAAGAGTATTTTGACAGACTATAATAGAAACTCATTTCATGTGTCCTCTTAATATTTTAAATAATCTGTCAGTTTGGTATAATTATCATCTCTTTGAGCAATGTGACATTCTGTGTCCACGTTTATTGTTTCTTGATGAATGTATGGGATAATTTTATTCTGTTGCAGTATGCCCTAACAGGTGTATTTTCCATGACAAAAGCATTCACTGACCTGGTAATCCAACATTAGGAGTAACGTGCATCGCACACTGACATCACCAGGTCTTTTCACCTGGAAGCCATCGGTCTCCTGAGTTGTGGGAGTTCTGTGCCACTGCCAAAAACAAATAAATCAATAAATAAAGTGAATTAACAAGGTTAGTCTTTTTTTCACTGGTGCAGAAAACTCTGTGTGCCCATCAGTGGTGCACCTTGCACAGAGCTTCAAACGAAAACAAGACAAGCAGTAAGCCCTCAGAAATCCTGCAATTGAAAATCAAACCAAACCAAACCAAACATCTACATCATTTCTTGCTCTGCCCTCATAAGGCTGCTTTGGCACACAGTCTGTCAGGAGAAATGTGCACACTTTTTTTTCATTACATGCATTCTTTTTCTAAGAGGCAAACTACATCACTACTACACCTATGTTTTCATACTATATAGATTCTGTTAGTAAACATTCCAAAAAAGAGTGACATTTTGAAACCTCTGATAACACCACAATTGAAATAATAAATTCAATGTAACATAAGCAAGGTGGGTAACAGACACATAGCTGTTTATCTGTGTTAATACAGCATATGTATGAAAAGGTGCATGACTTTCCTACCTCCACAAGATGGTTGTCAGGTCCGTAAAGGTCTTTGTCCAGTTCAATGACTAAACTCTTAAAAAAAGATGAAAACTTCCGTTTCTGTTTGCTGAGCTGTATAATCAGAAGATACATAAATGTTTTAGACTGCATATAATAGTCTGTGTTATGTGCTTTCTTCTCAGGCTCTTTTCTCATACAGATCAGTGTGACCAGTCTAAACGAGTTTTCCCTCTGAGAAATGCGGAGAAACGTAAAAATCTAGCAGTGATAGAAGAGTACATGGCAAGGGAAAAAATTTCCTTGACTCTCTTAATCTTACGTTAATGAAGTCTTGCAATGTGACCAAGGTCACTGCATGCCTTTTAAATTTGCATTTTTTCATAAATGCCAAATTCTCTGTTTAAATTCTCAAATAACAGCAGGTCTTACAGATTTGTATACACTAAGTATCTCCTTTTACATTTTACCTTTCATCTAATTAGTAGTATTTGCTGTTTACTCTACAGTTCATATTGTCTAATTAAAAGCTGGGAGGTCTATGATTACATAATCTCACTTTCTGGACAATACACTCCACAGTGTTTCTTTCATTCATAGAATCATTTGAGTTGAAAGAGACCTCTAAAGGCCATCAGGTCCAACTCTCCTGCTGTGAACAGAGAAACCTACAGCTCAGTCAGGTGCTCAGAGACCCATCCAGTCTGACCTTAAATACTTCCAGGGACAGGGCATCCACTTTCTCTCTGGGCAACCTGTGCCAGTGCCTCACTACCCTTATTGTGAACAACTTCCTAATATCCAGTCTAAATCTCCCCTCCTTTAGTACCTGTTCTGTCCTTAAGTCTGCTCTGTTTCCTGCTGCGTCCCCCAACATTACCCTTATGGTTGTATCACTCGTTCCTTCTGGACATACTGCTTTTCTAGCAGCAATAAACCAATACTGCCATTTAGAGATGTCTTGACCAAGTGAATGTTCTCTGTAAAGCCCATCACCCTGCAAGACAATCTCTCTTTGCTGGCCCCACTGAAGCACAAGTAAGTCATACATCATCCAGGAGCTTCCCCTCCACTCGAAGCTCCCATGATGCGATGCTGCCATCAGAGTCATCAGCGTCAGATTTTGCAGGATTAAATGTGTTGGAGATATAAAGTCTCAGCTTCCGCTTTTGCTGTTACACAAAAAGAGAAAAGGACATATCTAGATTAAGTCCAGCATTCAAGGTAGCCACAGGAAAGGCTTTCAGTAGAGAACTGGCATGTATACGAATATGTTGTAAACAGAGAAAGAGAGGAGGCTGCAGGGAAAAACCTATGAGGGCTACAGATCCTGTACTTCTGGATTAGTTATTTGAGATGTCATTCTAAGAAAAGCACCATATAATGCTCTTCCTTTCTAGATACTAGCTATATTGCTAGAATTCAATTGTACATCTCCTGCTACATTAACATCTTTCATAGTTGAATCAGTTCAGATTTGTAAATAGCATTAAAAGATCCAGCTACTGCTGTGAATTACATGCCCTGAGCCCCTCTTACCTCCACCAGTCTGGTACAGTCTGGTATAATCCTCAGCACCCTCCTGCCCTGACATCCACACTGGCACATCCCTGCTTCCTAGGGATTTATTCCATTTCACTTCAATCTAACACACTGCAATTCCAGTTCTATCTATGTATATAAGCAGTCTTTTTTCTTAATAGCTCCTTCTGGATGCTCTACTGATATTTCACTTCTATTCTCCTTTGATTTCCAATGGCATTATCCCCATTCTTCTTTTTATCCTGGCAACTCCTCTCCTCACATTTGCCCATATGTTGTGGAATTGTGTCTGTTTTCTCCAAAATCTGACACATCAACACTAAGATATCACTACTCTGTAATAGAAGGAGGCCTTGCTCTCATATGAATATTTGATATATCTTCCTTTCTCTTAGCTTTCAGTTTCTAGCTTCCTTGTAAAGTCCTCCTAAAACTGAGTTAATAACAATGACAAATTCCACTGTGAAATACAAAAGATCTCTCCCTCATACTGTCCTGTTTCCCTTTGCTCACCCCTTAAGATATTTTTCTTTCTTTCAATTCACACACAAGTCGGATGCAGTTTACATTTCATGACTGGCCTCCTGCTGGTCCCTATACTTTTCCTGCCCAGTCAAAGCCAGAGTCTGGATATAATTTGTTTCTCCTGCACCTCTCCCTTTGATGTACAGTCTTCAATACTACACAATGAGTTGTCTTTCTCAAGTTTAACAACATAATCTTCTCCTCGCTGTAACCCCTACGATTCAGCCCTCTTCTTATACATTCACATCAGAAAGGAACTTAGAACAATTAGTAATAAAAATTCTAAGCAATGGCTGTCTTTAAAGCTGCAGATATCACTGACATCTGTAAGTATGGCAGAAATCTGAGCCTTTAATCTCTGCCAAAGGAAGACATTCAAAATGATAAGCAAAATAGGTTGTCTTTAGATATTGATCCAAAAGATACTAAAAAATAACAACTTTCCATGAAGAATCATTAAAAAACTTTGCTCAAGTTAGGGTAAATGACACCTACTGCATTTGTTGATTGAAGCGAGTGCAGGCTTGATCCCCAAGCCTTGATACCCAAGTATCCCTTGGGTGCTCTATCTTTAGAATCCAGCAGAAGGAACAATGGAAGTTTCTTAGAATGAATGAATGGCAAAGCTCAGAGATTAAGTGCTGTGGACACAAGTCATTCTGAGCAGAAACAACAACTAAAACAATCAAAAAATCTTGTCAGAGAGATCACTGAACTGCATAGAAAACTCAGCATTTCATAAAAACTGCAAATTCCTTTCTGTCAACAATCTGATAACAATTCCTCAGCCATCTCAAAACTTGAAAATGGAAAGAATCTAAATCTACAAAACCAGGGAGAGACAGTTAGAAACCGTGACTATATTCAGATACCAGGTTCTTTCCGAAAATACAAGTGGAGAACCTGGGAGTGAATTGCTTAGTGTGAGGCACTGCAGCTGCACACAAGTGTTATAAACTTGCTGCAAGCAGCTGTAGGACTGGAAAAATTGGCTGCTGGGAGTGACTGCTGACAGTGGTAAAGTGTGTGGCAGGTGGCTGATGCCATCACCCTGCACCCTCAACCAGCCTCAGAGAAAATCAAAGCCTCCTTGCTTCTGAGTAACACCACAGATGTCACCCATCTCAGCAATGCAGCTGTTCACAGAAGATCAAAGAAATACAAACAGGCTCAGTGTATTCTATGCACTGTCTCCAATCAACAATGTTTGAACCATCTCCCTCAAGACTCTCTCCAGAATAATTAATCTTCCAACATGGAAAAAACAAACAAACAAAATACAACAACAAACCAATGAAACAAAGCCTGAACAACACTAGGCTCTAAGTCTGTGGCTCTAAAGAGCCTGTGAAACTTCCATCTTCAGAGATTTTCAAAACTCAGTGCGGCCTTGAGCAGGAAGTTGAACTGGACACAGTCCACAATTCTTCCTTAACCCAATCTTTTCTGTGATTCAGTGAAACAGTATTAGAGAACTGATGAAAGTATCATTTCAGTAGGATAAATTAATAGGGAATTGCTGAACTTGATCTGGTAAAAATCATAAAAAAATTCACTTATCCTTTTCTTACGAGTCATCCTTTTAAAAGCGATTTGAATGTATATATTTTTGCAAGATCTTTAACATTTTTCCATGATTAATTTTTCCCATTACATGTTTTGTAATTCCACAATTTTAGATTTTGACTGAAAACTAATAGGAAATGTCATATATTTCTTCATTATTCCACTCTGAACTCTTACTTTCCTCTTTCTAGTCAATCTAATACAAAGTTATTCAAGCAGTATTTCTTTTCCATAAGCTATATTCCATTTATTAAAGACTTTCAGAAGATATAGCTAGTAATATCCACAGAATTTCCTCCAACGTTTTTCCATACACATTGTTCCCCGTGTGCTTATTCTTAGGAGCTTTGTGTGATTCCTTTCAAAATATCTTTGTTAACAGGGCCTTTACTAGAAAAATCATTCCGGCACTTAAATCAAGGAGGGTTTTGGTTTTTTTTTTCCTTTACATCAGTCCAGGAATTTTTCTTGACATACCTTCATTGGCCTCTTCAGTGCTTCCTGAATATCCACGCGCTTCCGCATAATGGTCTGGTCTAGTTTGCGTTCAAAAGCCAACAGATCCATGTAGGCCTGGGACTCAGGAACCAGCTCCCGGATCTGAGAAGGAAGGAAGGAATACCCAAGCGTTGGAAGCAAGAACATGCTATGTTCCAGAGCAGTAATACCCTTTCTCAGCCACTAGACAAATGTGCCCAGAAGTTGTTATCCCAGTGATGGTAAGTTTCTAGAGGGGCAGGTTTCAGTGGCATAGTACAGAATGACTGAAAAGCTGGAACATGGAATTAGAGCTAATGAGCTTTGGATCCACAAGGCTGGAGCCCCTGATAAACTCTTCAAGAGAGCCTCAACCACAAGTAGCCTGGCAGCCACTGTTCTTGGAAATGCTAAGTACTTCAGATTTGTTCTGCTTAAGTTAAAATGTTCTCTCTAGACTGCAAGTAAAGGCTAGGCATTCATGTTGTTTTTTGTTTTTTTCTTAATAAAAAGAAGTGATATTCAAGCGTTGCTTCAGTGGGGCATGGAGCCCCTCTTTATGAGGAAAGAGACCTAGAACTGCTCAGCCTGGAGAGAAGACCTGGGGGAGGAGGTGGAAAGGGGTGAGCACATTCTTATCCTTACAAATATTTAATGGTCAGTAGTTGATGAGGCCAGGCTCTTTTCAGTGGTGCCCAGCAACAGGACAAGGGGCAGTGGGTACAAACTGGAACACAGGAAGTTACATATAAACATGAGGAAAAACTTTGAGTGTTACACAGCGCTGAAAAAAGGCTGCCCAGAGAGGTGGGGGGAGTCTCCTTCTCTGGAGATATTTGAGTCCACCTGGATGCTTTCTATGCAGTCTGCTGTTGGGAACCTGCTTTACTAGGGGAGCTGGACTGGTAGATCCCTTCCAACTTCCACAGTTCTGGGATCCTACAGTCCTGTGATAAGTCAAAACTACAATTTAGGAAGGCAACCACTGTTACCATATCTTCTTGGCTGATGTAAAATTGACCTAAATATTTAAGTTTTGATATGACCAGAGATGCGGAGTCAACTTACGTTCTTGCTAATTTTTTTTCTGGTATTTTATATATTAGCTAAACCATATTAGCTGTAAGAAGAAAATCCCTTCTTATTCACCTTATTTTAGAAAGGTCAGCAGAGAATGTGACAGAAGTAGGTTAGGAGGGAAAAAAAGAAACAAAAGTCGCCTACTCGGTACAAGAGAGACTTGGTCATCCTGCAGAGAGTCCAGTGAAGAATCATGAAGGTGACAAAGTGACTGGAGCACCTATTCTACAAGGAGAGGTAGAGAGAACTGGGACTATTCAGCCTGGAGAAGAGAAAGATCAGGGGGATCTCATCAATGTCTGTAAACACCTGAAAGGAGGGTGCCAAGAGGATGGAGCCAGGCTCTTCTCAGGAGGGTACCCAGTGACGGGACTGGAGGCAACCAGCACAAACTGGAATACAGGAATCTCACTGAACAGCAGCAAACATTCTTTATGCTAAGAGTAAACGAGCACAGGTTTTTTGTAGGTATTGTGGAGATACTCTCCTTCTTGGAGATACTCAAAAGCTACGCTGACATGGCTCTGGGTTACCTGCTCTCAGGGCTCCTGCTTGAACAGGGGAAGGAGTTGGACCAGGTGACCTCTAAGATCCTTTCTAACCCAAACCATTCCGTGATTCTGTGTAAAGAGAAAATACTTAAGATCTGTGTGCCCTGGTGGCGCAGTGGTAGGAATGCCGCGTTGCAACACCGGTGGCCCTGGGTTCAAATCCCCCCTGTGGCGCAAATGGTAGAAGTGCCGCTACACAGAGGCTCGAATCCCAGCGGGTTGGACTCGATGATCTCTAAGGTCCCTTCCAACCCGCACGAGACTATGAGACTATGATACTATGATCTCAGTCTTGAAATAGACAAGTATACCCTTGCAATAAAAAGTCAGTTCTTAACTGAGAATAAGTTAAGCAAGCAAGCCACAAAAAAAAGGAAACTCTAATTAGTATAAAAATACCCTATTGGACTGCCACGTCAATTTTTATGGTACTTCAGCTTCCAGCTATATAATTAAAATATTCAACTGTTAGAGTATCTGTTCTATAAGAATTAAGAGCAAATTGGTACTCCTGTTTTGCTTTAAAATGAGAAGTCTGAATTTGTTTTAAGACACGAGCATGTATGTGAGAAATACCTGGCAAAGATGAACAGGCCGAGGCAAGAGAGCTTCCCAAGTGTGGGTACAACTTCAGCACTTTGTGCATATTGTGTACAAAGCTATTTCACTTCACAAGATAAAACTCCAGGCTTCTTCTGGATCAATATCAGTAGTTTTTCTTTCATATGAAGAGCTACTAATGACAATTGCTCCATGGTGTTGACACAGGGCCAGTTGACATCAAACCTTCAAGCAGTGGGGAAGCTACTCACAGTGCTGACCGTAACTAGCCTATTCACCTAGCCTGCTGGTATTAGGGAGCCTAACAGGTTCCTAGTCAAATCATCCTGTTTTATAATCATACCTTGTCCATATACACGTTAACTATGCATTGCAAGGACATAAGGACTACTGCAATGAGTCATCCCAGGTATCATTCTCTCCCAGTATTGAACCCCTGACAGCATTTGAAAGTTTATCCTTTATCACCTACAACAGCCTAAGGTATGGCGTTTCAGAACCTCTAGGTTCAGTCTGCAAACTAATTCATTTTATTCATTTCGAACCTGCCATTGGTTTGTTTCATTTGAGGTCATCTTCTTATATGGTTGGAGCAGCAGTGGACAGGATCTCCCTGAGCACCTTCTCCACACTGCTCATACATTTTTCAGAAGTTGATGGTTCTCTGTCATCCCTTTCTTTTCCAAGATGAACAATCGCTCCCTACTGTATTTACACTGATGAAGACTATCAAATAAATGTCTCTTTCAATATTATTTGTTTATTCCATTTGAAATGCTAGAACACCTGTACTATTTGCAGCTAGACTGATGCTTTTGAAAAGAAACCATGGAGCCAAATAAATGTTTTGCTTTTATTGCACGAAATTCTGTTCAGCTTTAGCTGAACCATTATATTTTTAACTGCTTGTATTCTACTCAGTGTTACTATCAGCTGAATAATAGAAGAACGTGAATATTTTTAGGAGCAAAGCACAAGGAGCAAGCATTGCTCTGAAAGCATCAAAGAGTTGCCAGACAGCTTGCAGAATAAGAACAACCAGGAAATACTTCCTCCCTGTAGTGAATATAAACCTTGGCAGGTGAGAAAATACCCCCATGCCACTATCTCATCCCACAGAGGGCAAAGGCTTCCTCAGATCCTTCAATGCAGAGCAAATGAATCATGTTGTACTTGTTTAAAAAATTGTGGACACAGTTTCAGACTTTTACCTCTGAGTCACAGCACAGTCAATTCATGAACTCCCAGGCACACGATGAAGCAGGGAGCTCACCTACACAGCCCTCCAGTACGAGCATATCCTACAGCTGTGGTACAGCCACTCCTGTTGGTTCTCAAACTACTGGAGATGGGACATAATGAAATTTCTAATAAGTTTGTAGAAACGGTAATTATCAATAAATATTTCTATTCCACACTTCTACATCTCTTACCACGTGAAAGGGAAAATGCATTTCTTACTTCCTATTTCCTATTTCCTATTCCATCTATAACCATCATTTAAGAAAGCATACACTCCAAAATTAGCCAACAAAGATAATACTGCATATAATTCCCTGAATGCAAGTGGCTGCAGCTTGAGAAAACATTTGGGAGAATTATATGTACTTTCCTCTGTTTGCATTCTTTTGTGGGCACATGCTACAGCTGCAGGGATGGCAGGATACTGAGCTAAAACAAAGGTCCACTCAGCTCAATTTTGACTGCTCTTATGGTCTTTTGCTTTCTCAATGTAGTATTGGAATATTTGGGGGGAAGCATTATAATGATCCAATCCCATACTCTTTCCCAATTTTGCCTCAAGAATGAGAGAATAATCGAAGGTAAGCCCCAGCAGTAGAACATCACAACAAATAATTTGATCTGTTTCTCTAACATAATAGCTTAAAAAGAGAAAGTTACTTTTGAACTGCAACCAATAGTACATAATTCATTTTTCTGTTTTCTTCATAGGTAACTGAGACTCAGTTCTCTTGGTGTATATGTGATACGGGTCTGCACAACCTACAGACTTCCTTCTTGCACTTTCTCCTTACTGAAAAGCTCACAACTTTTCATGCAAGCTTCCTCTCTTCTACAAGAGTTTCAAGTATAAACACGTGAAGAGTACTTCAAGACCCAAATTATCTACTCTGCTCTTTTTCTATTTCAAGAAGCTACAAAAATTACCTAGCAGCAACTCATCATCTGATATTTTGAAGCATGTATGCTAAATCCTCTCTTCTAATTATATAGATAACTGAAACAAATTAACATTTACATTAGTAAGGCAGGGTTTTTCTAGGGGCTGAGGCTCTTTTTCTTTCTATCGTGAAAATTCAAATATTTCAAAAATTTTAGAATAAGAAAATAGTTATTAATTTCTGCTTTTATTCTAGATTTCCATGGACTTATTTTGTATTGATTGTCACCAAAGAATGCAAAAAAGTAGAACTGGGGCAGTGGGGACAGTAAGCAGGAATAGCATAATGAGGAAGGCTTACAGCTTCCCTGTAAAAGCTGCACGGTATGAATGTGCTTGTAAACAGCTACAGCTTATGAAACAAATAGATGGAATCCAAAGTCAGTGAACAGTTGCAGCACTACTATTGGTTGGACAGTGTTGTGGTTTTGTGATTTCTCTCGTCGGTATTCCACATCAGAACATCATGCAGAACAGTGGCAGTTAAAGAGTTCATGTCATGGTTCTGAGTTACCACCATTTTGTGCATTTTGGGTTCCTGGAGGGGAGGGGCGGCATCCCTGCAGGACTTGGCGCAAGGAGGAAGAGGGGTGGGACTCCAGACCCGACCCCAGCCGCTCTCTGCCTCTGGCCATCTCAGTTTGCCATAGAGCAAAGCATGTGCTGCCCTCTCACTGCCGTGGTTTGACTCCTACTTTGGGTGCTCTCGTCTTTATCATTTTGTTTGATTTGGTTACATGTAGTCCATTCCCATTCCTCCTCAGATCATTGCTGTTGTGCTTTCTCTTTGTGAGAATGTTCTGCTGGCTCTTTTCCCGGGCCTGTGTCCCCGTCACAGACTGACATCTAGGTACAACCCCATGACAGATAACCAAAACATCATGGGATAGCTTCTATGACTGGCAGAGCGTGATGTCTTGGAAGGCAGTGAGGACCAGTTGTACACTACACAAAGGCCTCACCTAAGAGATGAGCGTTGTGCTAGAACAGCTGAGACTGTGGGATGCATCTCCTACAAGCTACACGATCAAGGAGGAGACAGATCCTTTGAGGCATCTTAAAAATGCTCCATTGTATCAGACCTCCATACTTACTGAGGACTTTAACCGCCTTGACATCTGCCTAAGGAAAGCACAAGGCATAAGCACTAAGGAGATTTCTGGATTGGATTGATGGCAATTTCTTAACACAGGTGACTGTGTGCTTTGCTGAACCTACTACAAAAA
The DNA here is from genome assembly GCF_054131305.1 of Coturnix japonica. NCBI lineage: Eukaryota > Metazoa > Chordata > Aves > Galliformes > Phasianidae > Coturnix > Coturnix japonica. The sequence goes on along the minus strand of NC_140664.1, from coordinate 139,356,814 downwards.
GGGAAGGAAGAACTGGTTGAGGATATGATGATAAAAGGCAGCCCTGGCTGCAGAAGAAGAATGAGACAGTGGAGTTCGGGATGCTGTTCAAAAAGAGCAAGATCAGGAACTCAGAAGAGCAGGTTTTGGCGTATTAAGGTATTTGCTCAGAAGGATTCCATGGGATGACAGGGATCCCTAAAGGACAAAGGAGCTCACGGAAGGCGAGCTGACCTTCAAGGACAGTCTTTTCAAAGCAAAGGGGAACAATCCAGACCAGTGTGCAAAGTTGAGAAGGCCTGGCAAAAGATGAGCAGTAGTAAGAAATCAGTAGTAGGGAATTCCTGAATGGCTTCAAATGCAGGGAAAAAAGAAAACAAACAAACAAAAAAAAAAAGTGCATGGAGATGGGAGCCAGATCTTGCAGCTTCTTTTGCAGTTTCTTTTGGTATAAATGTGCTTCATCCTTGTGGCCCACTGTGGGCTTCACTCCAGTACATCATGTTTCTTTCTGGAAGTCCAGGTGTAGTTTCACAAGTATGGCATAGCAGGGAATAGCCTCTTTCCTTGACTGGGCTAATACAGTCCAGCATAATACAGCAGGCATATCAACTGCATCCTCCAGGTCAGTGATAAAGGTGCTAAACAGAACAGCTGACAAGACAGATCCCTGTGGTACTAGGCTTATCCCTGTCTTCCACAATGGGTTGTGTGACCCATTGGACACTATTCTCTAAACACAATCATCCAAATATATTTCAACTAGTATGGTTGTTGACCTGACTAGACCAGAATGTACCCACTTGAATATAATATAATGGGAGAAAGTGCTGAAAAATCTGCAAAAGCTAAGATAAATGAAATCCATCCACTGCTGTCCCTTGGTCACAGATCCAGTCATCTTATCAGAGGAGGCAATCAAGTTGCTCAGGCAACTTGATTTACCCTTCTCCTTCACATGCTTGGAAATGTATTTCAAAGGGGACATGATCAACAATTTCCCAAGGATCAAGGTGAGCTTGATTAGCCTGCAGTTCTTTGGATTGTTTTTTTTCCCCCTTTTGTGAGGATGGGCACAACAATTGCTTTTCTCTAGTCATCAGATACGTGTCCTGCTTTCTACAGCGCTTCAGAGATGATAGAGACTGGCCTTGCAAACACCTAGGCCAATACCATCAACAACACAGATCCAGTCTGTTGAGTTTCATGGGCTTGTATGGGAGAAGTTCCCTCAAGTAATCCCTGGCTTAATCCCTGTTCACTCTTGGCTGCTCCTCTTGAATGTGTTCTCTGATCATAGTGGTATGGCAGACATTGTTAGTGCAGGCTGGGACAAAGTAGGCTTTGAGTACTTCAGTCTTAATTGTTTCCATTATCCCTGTATCACCTAGTTCACTCAGCATCAGGCCCACCTTTTCTTTGGCCAGCCTTTTATTAATAACGTGCCAGTAAAAACTCTTCTTGTTGCTCCAATGATTCTTGCAAGTCTCAACTACAGCTGAACTTTGATATCCACAGAATAGTAGAGGTTGGAAGGGACCTCAGGAGATTCTCCAGTCCAACCCCACAAAACAGGTTCCCTAGAGGAGGTTGCACAGCATCCAGAGGGGTTTGGAATATCTCCAAAGAAGACAACTTCCCCACCTCCTTGGGTTCTGTCCCAGGGCTCTGCCACCCTCACAGCACAGAAATTCCTCATGTTCAGATGAAACTCACTGGGCTCCAGTTTGTGCCTGCTGTCACTTGTCCTGGTGCTGGTCACCACTGAACAGACACAGGCCCCATCCTCCTGATCCCCACTCTTCAGATATTGATCAGCGCTTATCAGATCCCTCTCAGCCTTCTCCAAGTGAACAGCCAAGGGCTCCCAGCCTTTCCCCATCAGGAGGTGCTACAGGCCCCCACCATCTCTGCAGCCCTCCACTGGGCTCTCTCCAGCAGTTGCCCGTCTACCTGGAACTGGGGAGCCCAGCACTGGTTGTACTGCTCTAGATATGGCCACCCCAGGGCAGAGCAGAGTGGAAGATCCTCTCCCTCTGTGCAGCATATCCCAGATGCCATTGGCCTTCTTGGCTCCTAGATCACAACACTGGCTCATTACCAACCTTCTGTCCACCACGACACTCAGGCCTTCTCTGCAGAGCTCCTTTCCAGAAAGTCAGCCTCTAACCTGATGCATGTGGCTGTTCCTACTCATCTGTAGGACTCTATACTCACCCTTGCTGAACCTCGTAAATGTTCGGCATTTCCTGGTACTACCCCCTACATGCCCAAGCAATATATCTAAATTCCTCCTTTGTAGCCTATCTCTCCTTCCACCTCCTGTGTGCTACCTCTTGATGGTGGAAGTTCCACTCTGAGTTTCCAACTTAGTCCAGCTGGGCTTCTCAAAAATCTTAGCATTTTTCTTGGTATCTGGATGAACTGCTCTTGCACATGAAGGAAGCTGTCTTGAAATACTTGCCAGATTCCCTGTGCCACTCTTCAGAGTTGCCTCCCAATGGGATTGCACATACCTGTTCCCTGAATAAGACAAACTCTGCTCGTTTACAGTCCATGGTTCATACATCACCTCTCCCCTTTCTTATTCCCTTCAGGATCTGGAACTTCATTATTTCATCTTTGCTACTGCTAAGATTGCCATTTCTTCCTTACGAACAATTAGTAGATCCGGACATGTTTCACTTCATCCTGGCACAGATGGAGAAGAAGGTGGACAACAGCCATGCAGCAACCAAAAAACAACAGGAGAGCTATCACAGTATGAGAGTAGAGCAGAGTAATCCCTTATGGTGGTCAGTGAACGGCAGCAGGAGTCGACTGTTTATAAGGAGAATGAAGAGAGGATAAAAAAGAAAGGACAGCTGTATGAAAACCCATCAACACAGCTAGACAAGAAGTCCTCTGAAGAATCTGGGAAGCACTGAGAAAGACAGTAACTAACAGTGAGAGGCAAGCCTGCCACCAAAGGAGGCATAGTTTCCTGTTCTAAAGTTGCACTCCACTCAGCACGCTAAATAGGGAAAAGAGATGCACAGCTGTGGAGACAGAAGAATTTTCAGTAGAGCTTGTTGCATTAGAATGAGTAGGCATAAAAGCTGAAGAAACAGAACAGTGAATCACAGTCACAGTGTCTGGAAAAATACATAATGACTCAGAACTAAGAAAAAGATTAACAGTGACCAGAAGTAATGAGAAGCCACAGCCTGAAGAAAGAAGAACAGTCGGATGTGCAGTCATGTTTCCCAAAGGGCAGTTTGTGGCCTGAGGTCAAAACTGAAGCACACCTTATAGACTCAGGTCACAATGGCCATGTCAGCTGATGATATCTGTATAACCAACTATGAATGAAAATGCCTATGAACTTTTCTGTAATTTAATGAGGGCATTAATGACCTGAGAAAAAAGAAAGGATCCAGAGGTAAAGAAAGCAGGGTATAGCTTGTCCTGTGGCTCAAAACTGTAATTAACGTTGAACATACTACAGAAATCTCTAAACCTTGTTATGATACAGTATGTCAGCCTAGACTTAATGAAGTCTCTTTCTGTTCGTTAAAACTGCATTTAAGACAAAAGATATTCAGCAGATCCAGTCTACTTCATTTAAGTAAAGCATTTAGCATACAGTCATGAATGGAAGCGCTTTCTAAGACTGAAAAAGTGGGGATAAGAACATAAATGATGTGGCAAAGAGAAAAAAAAAAAAAAAAAAAAGAAGCAGAAAGTACCTCATGGAGTGATCTTGAAAACGATTTTATTCAGAAAATTTTATTAAGAGATCTAGCATTAAAAAAAAAAAATTAAAAAAAAATGGAGAGGTAGGCTAACAAAACCTAATGGTAAGTTTGGGTTATATTGTGAATACATGGCAGAAGATAGTACAAAGAATATAAGAAAGCTGAGAAACGTAAAACAGAAATGGGATGAAATATAGCATTACAAAGCACAAGATCGTGGTCCTCAAAGTCTATACCAATAGTTCCTGCTGTGGCACAGGAATTCATCACTTGCAATAAACTGAAATACTTATAAGTATTAATCAGTCATAGAATGATTACATGTTATATCACTGTGGTAAGGCCTTAAAAAAAAAAATAAATAAAATCTAATTCTAATGGGCATCACTTGCTCTTTTCAGTGGACATAAAAATGCCCCAGTGCTTTTCAAGTATTGGTGATACAGGTGATCTGGAACACCATGTATAGACAGAGTGAACAGGACTGGATGTGACACTGGATGGACTTCCTCTACGGTTCCGTAATATTTTCCTATGTGCAACAGTTTGGTAGGCTGGACTGTTCTTATACAATTATATCTACATAAAATTAAGTTCATGTCAAACAGCTGAACTGCAGTAGAAAAGCAGCTCCATCCAACTGGCGACATGCTCCAGCACAGTCTTGGTTATGGAACCTGGAAGTCCCGCAGCTGGTTAGCTTTGCAGCTGCCCGACTATCACAGCAAATAACCCTGAGAACTCTCCTCTTTTTCTATTATAATAAGATCATTCTCAGGAGTAAAATGTGTTCAGTGTAACACCTCTCCCCTTCACAATTCCCAGGAAACACAAGGAAGAGTCTGCAGAATGCCTGTGGCAACAAATGCTGACTGGCTGAACATCACTCAGGAAGTAGCTTTGGGAAGTTCTTCTTCTACCCCATGTTTCATTTCATTCCTTATCCACAGTGCAAATCTTCCACTTGACAGGACACTGATTTGCACAGCATTTCACTATGTCCTGAGTGGTGAGAATAAGGAGGTTCTGATACACTCGACTGTGCCTAATGAAGTACTTTAATCCAGACACAAACTCATACTACTGATATCATCACATCAGCTGCACTGATATAAACTCCATTACAGACAGGACTCTAGAAATTTGTGTTGTCTTATTATTGCATTAGTTAAAATTACTGGCTGACGGTAACAAAGGCAATGAAAGATGGGAAGACTTGGTGACACCATGGCTCTGAATGGTGCAAGCACCAGTGTAGCTTTTTGGCTTATGTGAAGGTAGGCTCCATCTACTGAAATTTATCACAGATTTGATAAAGAGGTATTAAGTCTTCTATTGCCAGAGAAGTTTGTTTACCCCTGTTTGAGACCTTTGCATCTTGTAAAGTCACCAAATAATGGGAAAGAAAAAAAAAATACAAGCTTTTAAATAGACATATGTTTAAAGTATCATCCATAAAGGATGATCGCATCTGAAAAACAATTTGTGAGACAGACAAGAATTGTAGCTTTCATTCTAAGAATGTACAGACTCTAAGAAGGAATGAGGCTTTAACACACCATGAAGACTGCAAGTAGTTCAAAGCTTTGGACTGCATGGTAGCCTACTCCTTTCAAGATAGCAGCATGAGAAAATGAATGGCTAACTCATGAGAGACTGTACTATCAGAGAGCGGCAGTGACAGGAAGTGAAAATTTGCTATTAGGTGTATCAAAAAGGGCTCATTTCTTCAATTGGTTGTAACTAGGTACTTTCAGAATGTCACAGAAGAGAACCTGGAGGTTGCTGTAGACTTTGGGTTTACACTAGTAGTTGAAAGACAGGCTTGAAGAGGAGAGCTACGCACCTATGGAAAGAATTCTGAGCCCAGAAAGAGCAACAGAAGCCAAAGAAACTGGGACTACCTTATGATGAGTGTATGTGCTTTGAAGACTCAAGGGTCTTGTCCTTTGGGACCACAAAGGTTTTAGGGGAACTATGCTAAGGAGGGGACAGAAACAGAGAAGCCTGGGAATAATGAAAGAGTAATTCTTGTGTTTAAAAGGGAAGTGGAAGATTTAAGCACTGAGGATCAAGCATAGTCAGCAACTAAAAGATAGACATATCTGCAGAGATAAGAGAATTAATAACTGTCTGAATAACACAGGCCTATTGAACTCTGCTGTTTATATAGATTCTAAGATGCACCTGCAAAAATTAGAATCTGTCAGGTCTACTGGGCCAGGGAGAACTAAGAACAAGTCCACCTCCTACAAGCACAACTGCACTCTGAACCAGCCTCAAAAATTGATCAAAAACATCTTTAAGCCTCAAAGGGCCCCAGCATCAAGTAATGTACTTCGCAGTCCAGCACCACTGTCCATCCAGCAAGTGGCAGTGCTGGCACAGCTAACCCAGCACAAGAGGATGACACAGGCCAGGCTGCACCCCACACTCCCAGCCCCCAGCCCCAGCCCCAGCCTGGCTCTCTTGACTTTCACCCACTGCCTACTTACTTTTTAATTAGATTTTTAAACAAAAAGTGAAAGTCTTTTCTAAAATCCCTCTAATTACGCTAAGATGCTGAACTGATTGTGAAGGGAATAGGAAATGAAAGCGACTCACCCTCTGAGGGAGAATTTTGTCAGCCATCTTCCTCCTCTTGGCACTGTACATTTTTTAAAGAAAAAAACACGTTACCATGGTGACAGATCTAGGAGTAACGAGGCCACCTGCTAAATTATCCTGACATCTCCACATGCTGGTGCACAGCTGTGCATGCATCAGCAAAAGGGTCTCACCCATGCCCAGGACCTAGGACCCTTTCTCTCAGCAACCTGGGGAGGTAGTTAGCTAAGAACAAATCAGGGCAGTCTGTTATGCATCTTGGAAAGAAGTATGTAAGTTCTTTGATCACAGCATCTTCTACAGTGCAGAGCAGCAATGCATGCAAGTACATGTGCACATGCCATCCAAGGATGCAGAAAGAGCATGTTGAAGGACAGCACGTGTGTGGAAGTGTGCACAGACACACCTATGTCCATGCACAAGGAAGAGGTGAATGCCTGTAAGCTGAATGTGAACCTGTTCAAATGCATCTGAGTATGCATTCGTTTATGCTCAGAATTGAGTGGCAGTGTTCATTTGTGTTCAAAAACACACATATTTATGCACCCTTACGTATATACTCTCATTTTAGTGAAATGAGTGACTTACAACGCTGTCAGTTTATGTTTCCATGCTTGTTCATCATTCATGTTATGAATGTCAATGCAAGAAGATAAACATGTGCCTGCAGTGCATATGCATAATGTGTCCATGCCCATACACAAGCACATTTATAGATGTATGCTTTTAAACACACTCCTGTGTTCGTATGCATGCAGCCAAATTTGTATACGCCTCAGAAATGGTACTGCTGGGAAGACTGCCAAATACACTGTATTTTGAATCTTCACATTCTGAAAAGCTTTTGCTCCCATCAAACTGTCACCTCGCTTTCTCTAGCAAGGCCAAGGGGAAATTCAAGCCTCCCTCTTCACCTCCGTAAGTTGTGAGGCCTTTATCTTAAGCAGATTAATCACTCCATCTGTGACACAGACAAATGAGGTAAAGACAACTGCCTGCTGCTGATCTGCTACGTCACAGGGATGCCCTTCCTCACAGCTTTCATCCAGGAATTCTGTCATCAGCCACGTCCACATCAAAGCTGCTTCCACACACACCAGTGTGGCAAACTCCATTCTTACATTTGCTAATAATAAGCCTGGCCTGAAATACCAGATTCTTCCCCTAACTCGGAGGAACTCTTTGTGCTTGGAGGTGAACACTACATCCTTCCTCGGGCAGAAAATTTATGCACACAGTCACACACAATTTCACAGATGAACAATGGCCCTTTTTCAAAAGTACAGAAATAATGGGACCAGAACGTGACACGGGTTTAAACCTCCAGCACCTTCTGCGACTGATCAAAATCAAAACTGCACTGCAACTTTTCACAGGTTCTGGAGCAAACTCCATTCTCCTGGAGAGAAGTGGGATACGCACTCGCAGCAACCCCAAAGGCTTTCAGCTAACTACCAAAAACAAACAAGGTGACAAAACCCCAACAGCCTGGCTCTGAAAAGTTTTCCACGAATCTGTTACAAAAAGAGATTTACCTGCTTTCTGTCCCGCAAACCTGTCAAGAAAGCAAAATTAGACTTTCTTGTCCCTTTTTTCCCATAGAACACAGGGTTCAATTAATCCCAGAACGGGACCCAACATTCCAGAAAAGTTTGCCTGAAAAAATAGGAAAGTTTCAATGGAAATGACAGGGAGGTGGGAGCAAACAATGGGAAAACACTGAAAACATTATCTGGAGTGACAGAATGGCAGAAGAAAAAGAAACTTCCCTGAGTACCTAACATGCATTGGTGTAAACTAGACTCACAACAGTAGTGATAATTGCTACAAGTGTTGAAATTAAGAGCGGAGAGGGAGGGAGGAACTGCTTCCTTTTGCAATTTATGACATTGACTTTTAGGAAACAAACTATTCTTCTTTAATTATCCCTGGAAACTGGTTAGTGACTGAAGTTTAACTTCGTCATCCAGCTGTGGCAGTATTTCAGGTTGTATCTATCCCATTTATTTGAGGGCCGGGCGTTCTTGCATGCAGTTTCCTGGAGGATCTCCTGGGAGGTGCTGTGGAATGCACATTTTTGCTAGTGCACAGGCAAGGCCTTCATGACGCACATGCATCTCATGCTGCACCCACACACATTCCTTCTATATTTAATTCTGTTGAACCTTAATATATTAATACTCTCACGACTTGTGTCCTTTCCAGATGCATCCAAGACATAAGCATTCTCAAGTATGGATTGCTGACCCAAGGTTTGTACACTAGACAGAGCAGGGCTTCCAAAGCACTGATCTTAGGAAATCATGTTTTACCTAAAACTGGGTATGATGACACCACTAGAACACTGTATGATCCTATACCCATAAGAACCTTGCAAAAGGCAGTCAAACCTTGGTGACTGCACCCTATCAGGAACTGGCTCACACCTCTTAACACAAGTATCATGCAGTCTAATAAGCTGCAGAAATAAATTAGAAAAATATTTTTTAAAGACAGAATGCAATCAGCACTGTACAAAGTAGACGTATACATGAAAGAAAGTTCCTTAAAAAAAAAGAAATCCTCAGATTCTAGGACAGATCTCGTGTCTTTCTCCTTACATGCTGCAATGCCTACAAAAATCCCAAGTTTTATCACCGCTCATCTCAGTGGCCACAGTACAAGTATTCACATTACCAACAAAAAAAAAATCTCTTCCACTTGTCTCTTGTTTACAAACAAATTTGTTAGCCAGTCAGAGAAGCTATAGAGAACAGATAACAATACAATAGTTGCATTATACTGGAAAAGTCATTAACCTTATGGGCTAAACACGATGGCCAGCTCTATATCCTGATATACCTGCACAGTGAAAGCATTTTATCTGCAGAAACAGACTGTAGTAAAGGTTGTCATCTTTAAAGACCATTCCTAAACAAAGTATGGAGTAAAATTTACCATACTTTTTCCTGCCTTAAGAAACTGATGCTATATAAATCTTCTTGTTTGTCTCATTCGATCTTAAAGCTCTTACTTATTGCCAAATAAAGATTTTTTTCCTCAATTTTTTCCCCACCCTTCCTTTCTGGAATACTCACCTCCTAGTTCGGCTCTGAGTAGCTTGCTGCTGCTGCTGCACTTGCTGCTGCACCTGCTGTTGTTGGACCTGCTGTGGTACAGTACGTTTTCTTGTTGTTTCCATCACAGTCTGGGGCATCCCAGGTCTCACAGAGGGGCTTCCAACATATGGAGGGCCTGGGGGACCCATGGGAGCCCCCTGATGGGGCATTCGAGCTCCTGATGGCATCCCAGGTCGCTGGGGAAGAAGCAAAACAGAAGAAAAAAAAAACAACAGTTTGTCCCCTGCTTCTCCAGCTGCAACAATATTTGTCCACAATCAGATTCTAGCTCCCACAAGTTCCCCATTTTTACCAACCTTACATATAAGCAGCAACACAGAGCACAAGAGATCTGAATTGGAACTCCCTGGACATCATAAAGTGGAACACAGTGATAATGGAGACGGGGAACAGATGAAAAATACTGGACATGGGAAAGCACTCAGTGGTCAGTAACAGTCAGGCCAGCTTACAGCAGAGAGCTCTAACTCCTTACCAAAGCTGACATGGCATGCAATACACAGTTCACATGCAGTCCACATGCAAATCAAAGCAAAAGCAAAGTGACTTCCACAGTACTCTAGATTTTGAATGGACCAACTGGATGCTTTGATCAGTAGGGACACTGTAACATGCAGAGCTGAACTAAGGAAGCACCGCAGCAAAGCAATCTCCATTGAAAGCCTTTGCCTCCACCTACACTGGAGAGCACCACGAGTTCATGATGTGACCAGAACCCTTCAAGAAAAGGTCACGTCTCTGATCAAGAAGAAAAAGAAAGTGATGCTTTGCCAGCAGCCCCTGAAGGCATCCTAAAGTCCAGACATTTATACTGACTGCAGCATGCTAATGGAATCTCCCTTTAGGTGAGACTGCAAACTTAATGCTGAACATGGCACTCAGCAAAGTTGATGCCATACTGAAGATTATATTCCTCAAGGAAAAACACCATTAAAATAATTGCCACCTGGAAAAAAGTAATTCAAAACAGAGGGAAAAGCTTAGTTTCCCTCTAAGAATCGAAATATTTATTACAGATCTTTATGTATCTGTGAAAATACACAATGCACACAAACACATTACATACATTTGAACCAATATGTAAATAAAAACTATCACACATAGAAGTCCTTTAGATTTCTAAACAAGGACAAGTGTAGAGTCCTACACATGACCAGGAATAACTGCAGTATCAGTACAGGTTGGAGGCCAAGCTGCTGGAAAGAAACTCAGCAGAGAAGGACCTGGGGGCTGTGACGGCCAACAGTCAACCAGTGGTTTGACCGCAGGCTGACCATGGGCAGCAGCATGTGCTGGTGGCCAAGGAGGCCAATAGGACCCTGGAATGCACTGCAGAGAGCGAGACCAGCAGGGCGAGGGAGGTGGTCCGGGCTGTGCACATGGAGGAAAGAAGGCTGAGGGGGATCTCTGAGCAGTGCTGATGGGTGTCTGAAGGGAGAGGACCAGGGGGAGGGGGCCGGGCTCAGTTTGGTGCTGCCCAACATCGGGTCAAGGAGCAGCGGGCACAGAGTGCAGCCCAGGGAGTTCCATCTGAATGTGAGGAGCAATTTGTGCTGTGAGGGCGGCAGAGCCCTGGAACGGAGCCCAGAGAGGTGGGGGAGAATTGCCCCTGCAATTCTGTGAATCTGTGTGACTCACTCTACAAATTCTTCTAATGAAACTATGAGGCCATAGCATCTATTATGGATAAATAATTGGTTACAGAATATTAATGAGGTAAAAGTAAATTATGACAATAATCTTAATTGAGCATTTCCAAGAGCTCTGCAAAATCATGAGCAGCCTGGAGAGGGCAGATGGAGACTGACTGTTTGCTGTCCCATCTGGTGCATAAACCGTAGCCAGCAGAGGAATCTACAAGGAGCCAGGTTCATAGACAAAATGGGGTGCTTTGCCACACAGTGGGTAGCGAGTCTGTGGAATTGCTTTTCAAAGAGATGTTAAAGACAGAAAATATTTTTGGCTTAGAAACTTCTCTGAAGTATCAACAGTTGAAGACTGAAAAAATATGTGGGAAAAGTATTCCAGTGGTCACTAAAGTGGGACGTGTGCACCCCCAGGGTAGGCACAGTGGGATGCAGGAAGTAAAGGTTTTTTGTACCATTAAAAGTATTTTTTAAATTGAGATAATTTCATCTTTGTCTAGTTTCTTTTTTAATCTCTGTTCATAGTGATCCATTAGAAATGATAGGAATGCAAGACCAAAATGGTTTGGAGACCGCTGCTTTGTACAGCGCCCTGTCTTTGCCTACAGTAGCCATCTGCTACGGTTGCTGTTAGACGTAGCATTGCAGGCCCAGGAGAGACTTTTCTGAGCCAGAAAAGCTGCTCTCATGTTATGCTCCAACTTACATTTTACAGTAAAAAAAGCACCTACTATGGCTGCAAACCCTGAGCAACAGTGCTTAGCTGCATCTCCAAATTAGTAACCCGTGTCCTCTGTAGTTCCCAAAGCCCCAGCTCAGTGCCCTCCCAGGTCATTACAAGTCTTAGATATTCCCTGTGCCTGGATGCCTAAAGGAAAAGGAAGGAAGAAAGAACGGAAATGATCACTGAAGAACCAATGGTTATAATTGGTTTGAACAGAGAGGGAAGGTTGAGGGAAGACAGTGCAGCACAGCCAGCCAAGCGGGTTCCAGCAAGTATTCACAGAGGGGACTGAGTATGGGTACGGCTGCTGAGAACAGAAGCAGCGGGAGGCAGCAAACACACAAAATGGAGGCTCTGTGCAGAGCTGAAAACATTTTCTCTCATAAACATTGAACTATGAAGACTGCTGGAACACAGAGGCTCCACCCTTTCCCACTTTCTGACCCAGGCAGATGCAGTAGAAACAAATGGCCCAGAACAGGCTTCACACTTGAGCTTGTATTTAAGATCTTTCTGTTGTCTGTCAATCTACAAATTGTGGCCCTCTTCCAAAGAATGGGGCCTGCTGTTGCCTATCGATCATCCTGGGACATCTGACATACATTCAGAAGAGTGAAGATCCTGGGCATGGCCATCTTATGTTTCATTCCCCACGGAGGCTGACTGGCCATAGGGATCACACTGCAGGCACACTGTTCTGATTCCATAAAGAATACTTTAAAGACAGGAGAATGAGATCAGCAAGCCAGGCCTAATCTTGATCAAAGTCTGACATCTGTGAATTTCTTTCATTTTCCTTCGTTAATATATTCAAGTACTGAAAGATCAAAACAGAAGAAGGAGCCAGCTCTAGCAAGTGCTGCAGCATTGTGGACAGCTCATCTGACTCACCCCTTCACGTGCCTCACACCTTCCCTTAACTCCTCATACTCTCAAACCCTACATCATATGTAGATAAAATATTCCTCACTGTGCAGTGTACATTTCCCCACTGAAAACCTACCAGGCACCCAACAGAGATGGAAATGCTTTCTCTATTTAAACCTTCATAAAAAGAGTACTTTATCTTACCTAAAGGTTGGTTTTGCTCTCAAACACACATGCAAGAGAAGGCAGTAGCAGACAACACATGGACTTTTTCACAATGTTGACATATAAAATAAAAAAAAAAAAAAGTTGTCATGATACTAAAGAACATTGCTGTACTATTATGTCTTTTGAAAGAGATCTATGAAGTACCACTGGCTATGGATAAGGATCTGTCTCTTGTCCAAGCTACACTCCATCACATTTGAAAAGTCACAGATGTCAGGTGAAGGTCCCAGTGACTTCCCTCCCATTTTTAAGACGGGGATAAAGAAAGACCTGGGGAACTGCAGGCCAGGGAACTTCATGTCAGAGCTTGGGAAGGTCATGGAGCACGTGCTCCTGGAAGCTACATTAAGGGACATGCAAGACAAGGAGACAATCCACAACAGCCAGCATGGCTTCACCAAGGGCAGATTGGGCCTGACCAGTCTGGTGGCCTTCTGTGATGATATGACAGCATCAGTGGACAAAAGAAGGGTAACTGATGTCATCTCCCAGGACTTCTGCAAGGCTTTTGATTTGGTTCAATACCACACTCATCTCTAAATTGGAGAGAGAGGATTTGAAGAGTTGACTATCTAGTAGATAAAGAATTATTTGGATGTAACTGCAGCCAGAGAGTTGTCGTCAATGGCTCTATGTCCAGGGGAGGCCAGTGACGAGCAGGTGTCTGTCTTGGGATTGGTATTCTTTGAATCATAGAATCCTTAAAAGTTGGAAGGGACCTTTAAAAGCCATTCAGTCCAATTCTCCTGCACTGCACAGGGACACCACAGCTAGATCAGGTTGCCCAGGTCCTGATCCAGCCTTGCCTTGAAAGTCCCCCAGGACAGGGAATCAACCAAACTCTGAGCAGCCTGTCCCAGTGCCTCACCACCATCACTGTAAACAACCTAATATCCAAACTCAATCTGCCCTCCTTAAGCTTGAAGCAATTTCCCTTTGTTCTATCACCACAGACCGTGCTGAAGAGTCGGTCTCCTTCTTTCTGTAGAACCCTCTAGATACTGAATGCTGCCCTCAGGTCACCTTGCAGCCTTCTCTTCCCCAGGCTGCACAGCCCCAGCTCTCTCAGCCTGTCCTCACAGGAGAAGAGTTCAATCCCCGGGAGCATTTTTGTGGCCCTCCTCTGGACGCACTCCAACAGGTTCACATCTCTTCCATACCAATGACTCCACATCTGGACACAGTGCTCCAGGTGAAGCCTCACAGTGCAGAGCAGAGGGGCAGGATCACCTCCCTGACCTGCTGGCCTCACTTCCTTTGATGCAGCCCAGGATATGGTTGGCTTTTGGGGCGACAAGGACACATTGCTGGCTCATATCCAGCCTCCCATCCACCAGTATGCCCAGGTCTTTTTCAGCAGGGCTGTGCTCAATGCTCTCACCCCCCCCCCCAGCTTGTATTGGTAGCGCGGGCTGCCTCAACCCAGGAGCAAGATTTGGCATTTGGATTTGTTGAACCTCATGAGGTTCACATGGGCCTGCTGATCAATTCCATCTAGGTCCCTCTGGACGGCAACCTGTCCCTCTGATGCAGCAACTGCACTGCAAATACTGGTGTCAGCAGCAACGTTGCTGAGAGTGCACTTGACCCCACTGTCAATGGCCTTGTTGAAGATACTAAAGAGTATCAGTCCCAGCACTGACCAGTGGGGGACACAACTCATCATCAATATCTTTATCAATAACATGGATGCTGGGATTGAGTGCACTCTCAGCAAGTTTGTAGATGACACCAGGCTGAGTGGCGCAGCTGATACAACAGAAGGAAGGGATGCCAACCAAAGAGACCTGGACAAGCTTGAAAAGTGAACAGGTTCACCCATGTGAACCTAACAACTTTCAACAAGGTGCTGCTCTTGGGTCAGGGCAATCCTAGACGTGTACAGACTGGGGGAAAAGCTCTTTGAGAGCAGCCCTGCTGAGAAGGACTTGGGACTCTCAATGGAAAAAAAGCTGGACACGAGGCAGCAGTGCGAACTTGCAGCCCAGAAGGTTAACTGCATCCTGAGCTGCACCAACAGAGAAGTGGCACCAGGGCAGGGAGTGGATCATCCCCCCTCTGCTCTGCCCTTGTGAGACCCCAAGCACTGTGTCCAGAGCTGGAGCCCTCAGTACAGAGAAATGTGGGGCTGTGGGAGCAGATCCAGAGGAGGGCACAAAGATGTTCAGAGGGCTGGAGTACCTCTCCTACTGAGAAAGGCTGAGGGAGCAGAGTTTGTTCAGCCTGGAGAAGAGAAGGCTCTGGGGAGACCTCACTGCAGCCTTTCAGTACTTAAAGGAAGAGTATAAACAGGAGGTAGAGCAACTTTGTACACGGTCCAATAGTAATAGGACAAGGGGAAATGGCTTTAAACCAAAAGAGGGGAGATTTAGGTCAGATGTGAGGAAATCATTCTTTATGCAGAGGTGGTGAATCTCTGGCACAGGCTGCCCAGAGAGCTGAGGGTGCCCCATCTCTGGAGGTGTTCAAGGCCAAACTGGAGGGGGCCCTGGCTGACAACACTTCTCACAACAGGGGTTTGGAAGCAGATGATCTTTGGGGTCCCTTCCAACCTAAGCCATTCTTGATGTGAACTTCTCTCTGATGGGAGAAATGGAACAACAGAGAAGAGGAGCTTTTCTGTGAATTTCTACTGCAAAGGCTTTTCTCAAGCAACATCAACATCATAGTGGCCAAAATGTTGATGTAGATAAAAAGAGGGCTGCTGCCTGAAAATAGCAGAGAGAAGACAAAAACATGGAGAACTGATAGGTACAAGGAAAAGAGAATGTCAGGAAAAGCAAAGGCGCCTACAGAAGACTTAGAAAGGGATTGAACAGAGAGTTGGGAGTCACTGCAGTGCAATATAGCACTGAACATACACACAAGAACTTACAGTTCTGAAAAACAAAGACTCTATCCACCTTAATACCATGTAAAAGGATTCTGATGGCAAGCAGTGAAAAACTACAGGCCTCATGTTAACAAAGAAAGTCAAACATTTTCACAAGAACAACAAAAATTACAGAGTAGTTTGGAAACTAAAAATAGGAGCTGCCTTGGGTGGGCAACCTTTCTTTACAACATAACATTACAGCAGCTGCTAATTTATTTAAGGTACACGCAAGAGGAGATATAGGTGATGTCTTGAGCTAAGAACAGGTCACTAGAAGTTTACGTAACAGCTAAGAAATGTAGCTGAGGTGATAACTGTCTCATGACAACAGAATCACGATGACACATGGTTTCCCAACAGAGAACGCTCTACTGAATGTGCCATTTCCAAGTGGACTCATACAACAAAAAAGTTGTAGACAGCTTCTCCCCTGCCCTACGATCATTACAGTTATGACCTCATATAGGTTCCTGTTTTTAATATCAATGAATATTTTACAAATTTAGCAAGCAGAAACTTGTATATTTTCGTTCTTATTGCTCACTGCCATATTCACCTTCCATTTTCCAAAAGCACTCACATCCTAGAAATAGGGTCCAAGTGTTCCACTGCTGTGACTTCCAAGTTCCATCTATTTTGAGAAATGTGCACAGCGATCCAAAAAATCTTTAAATACTTCATTTACAGAACTGTGAACTGTAACTCAGGACAAAGCTCAGTGCACATCTATTTCATGGGTGCCCATTCAAAGCTCAGAACAACTAGATACCGAACCTCAAACAAAGCATTAGGATACAAACAGTTCAAAACCAAACAACAAAAAAACAGCCTTTGGAATTGAAACCAGCAAACCCAAGGTACTGTCTTTGAGTTCAATAAATCAGATCACATCAACTGCAGTGATCTAATGTGCTACGGAATGGATTTGGTGTGAGGAACAACAGACAGAATATGTACATATCTCGATCTGTAAAAGGAGCGGTTTAGGGAGGGGACGGAGTGCAGAGCTCTGCAACGTCATGGAGGAGGAGGAGATTGATCAAGTCCTCGCTGACTCTTCCCTTACAAGAAGCAGACAGCAGCTAACAGCTGGTAGCATCAGCCAAGTCTTCATATAAGATCAACAGAAAAAATTTCCTGACACAGAACACTGTGTCTGCTAGAAGTTTATGTGCATTCAAGAAAATAGCAGCAAACAAATCTCCACAAATAAAACTCACAGAGGTACTAAATATGCAGTACCCCTCTGGGTCAGAAAACTCCAGAGCTCTGAAGTGCAGAGCATTTGGAAGAAGTGTTGCTATTTTTTTGCCTTGCAGCTCCCATGCACCCTTCTGCTGCTCCCCACAGGGCTGGGGGCCTGGGGACTCGGGGCTAAATAACCCACTGTAACTGGATTCATGTTTCTATGGTGTTTCTTTTGGAAGAAAACAGAAGAGCAGCTCAAACATCTCACATACCAGACACATCTGTGTACCTCTGTTTATCAGCATATTGAACTTTTCACAGTGGGCAACAAGCTTATTTTGCATAGTCTCATTAACTACTTATTAAAATCATACCAAGAATTAGGATAATTTGATTTTAATTATGTGTGAAGTTTTCTGCAGCTATCTCAGAGAGAAGAGCAGCCCTCCGGTCCTGCTGGCAGCTTGCTCATGCTTTTCAATGCTGTACAATGTTCTTTCTCTACCAGTCTTCTGCAAGTACCTTCCCAAACAAATGCTGAATTCCCCAGGCTGCCTTAAGCTCAACCCAAACATACCCTTGTTTAATAAAACAGGAAATGCATATGCAGTAAACCAGTGACTGTGTTCCAGAAACGGTGCTCTGACAACGTCCTAGCACAGAGCACCCTGTATTAGGCCAGCGGAACAAACTGTTCAAAAGTGATTGTTCATGAAGCTCTTTTCTACCCCTTCTGGAGTCTGGGCACTGACAAGATAGTATTTACATCCACGATAACATGAAAATTGCAAAGTTTTTGGTTATTTTTTTCAAGCCTAATATTCTCCTCACATCACTACTTCTGCTGTAGTGACTTCCACATCTAAAAGAAACAATTACTTTTATCTACTTAAGACAGATCATCATTCAGTTTGGGGGAAAACACCTCTAGCTCTTCCCATTAAAACAGAATAAACACTACTTCTATGCCATACTGAAACATGAATCCTTGAGATCATCCGGTCCTTCCTTTCCTCATCATCTTTGACAGACATTTACTTCCTTAACCAGTTTCTTAACAGCCTCCAGTGACAGAGACTTTACAGCTTTCCTAATCAGTCTCTATTCCAAGGTATTATGGAAAAAACACATATGTACTATGTTCAACATGAAAAAAAATATATATTCTTGTGAGTATATTCCAACTGATTTACAACACTTTCTGCACTACCCTCTTCTTCATTAAGTCAGCAATTGCTTTCTTAGTAGCAGTGGCTGCAGCCACAAAGACATCCAAGTCTTTCTCCTCATTTAAACCCTGCAGTGTACAAGGAGATGCAAAATTTATTTATGAAATTCATTGCTCATCCCTTTTTCCATAACTCTACTAAACCTATTAAAGACTCTGTATACATCTTTGGGACATCAGACATATCTTTTAACATATTTTTACTTCTTTAATTGCTGTATTAATTATTTGTTTACATCATGGCATGCTTTGAGACCCTTCATGCACTGCACTAAATGCTGTTTCATGTAAGACAGCTCCTCAACTTACTGTCAAACTGTATGAGCAGATTTGAGAGGTGGACAATCACACAATAAGAAGAATGGAGATCAAAAAAGAAGTCACACAAGTGATGTATGTGTTTGTATACATTAACAATAGTGAGGTATAATGACTATTCAAGTGTAGAGATCAGCAGGAACCATAAGAAATCACTTATTAGCAGAACATAAATATGCGTAAGGACTCACATTAAGAGGAAGAGCAACCCACGCACAACACAGAGGGCAAAGAACTAGATCCCTATACACAGAAGGTGATATGAACTAAGAGGTATATGGTAAGTACAGGAAAGTCCCAATAGCTGAGAAAGAGTCCAGGACTTCCATAGGCACAGCTTGTGAACAAAACTCAAACAGATTGGTTTTGGAAGGAAGACAAAGTGGGAACAGAAAAAGGACAGGGATACAGAACAAAAAGGGTCAAAACAACCACACAAGAAAATGAACCGCTCAGCTGCCTCCTGAGTGAAGATAATGCAGCAAAGTCCACAGTACAAGCACCAAAGATGGGAAGATTTCTGCAACTGAGTCGCAAAAGGACACAAGTCTGGACAAGAGCTTTGACAAAATACGTGCTACGGATCTTCTCAAGGTTATACGTGAAGATCACTATTTGAGAAAGAAAAAAAAGACAAAGACAACACCCAGTGAAGGGACACAGACAACAGAGAAACTGACATGGGAGAAACTGAGGAGCACCCTGCAGGAATTAACAATTTGGTTTGGGTCAACAAGTAGATACCCAGAGTGAGATGTCACAAGGGCAGCCTGAAGTGTACTGCAGTAGAAAACACAACAGGAAAAAACATATAGGCATAAAGGTGGTCATTAAAGCTGAATTTATCCATAACAGTTCTGGAAATAGAGCAGAGGGGCGAAAGTGACAGTGAAGGATGATGAAGCCTGTGCAAAAA
Source organism: Coturnix japonica (assembly GCF_054131305.1). Lineage (NCBI taxonomy): Eukaryota > Metazoa > Chordata > Aves > Galliformes > Phasianidae > Coturnix > Coturnix japonica. Next base: position 139,337,382 of record NC_140664.1, on the reverse strand, counting down.
ATCCTTCTTCCCACAGATACAGCGTGTGAGGCCCTGATCAACAGACCAGGAGTTAGAGAAATCTAAGGAATAACTGAAAGAAAGGCGGTCTTTTGAAAAGAACTGCTCAGCAGAGGTGTAACAAACTACTCCAGCAGGGCGAAGTATCACACCTGAGGCTTCTCACCACTGAGATCTGACAGCACAGAGGGATCCTATCTGAACCACACAAAGGGAAGAAGATCTCTTCTGAGCCGGCAGCATGGGAAAGAACAAAGGCAAGATGAAACACACAAGAGCAAAGGGCGAAGTGACCTTAGCAGAGAAACACATGTTTTCAGAAAGATCAAATAAACCCAAAATCTAACAGCTCTCAGTAAATAGTGCAAAATTCTCCTTTCTATTTAATTCTTCAAACAGTACATTTTTTTCTCATGGCATTCTATCCCTGCTTATACACTCCCATTTCTGAAAATGAAACAATAACGATAACAATACCTGCAGTAATCAAGACAGATCATTTTGCCAAAGAGAGAACAAAAAAACCCAGTAATTTGAAGAGGAGATTTTCCCTGGAGTGGAGGCATAACCTGATTCCAAGGCATGCTGGAAAACTTTACTCTTCAACTTGAATCTTCAAGGAATTGATTCAGATGCAGACAGGCCGCGTGCGGTGATGAGGCTGCAATATCTGCACTCGGGGTAACGGCTCGTTCTTTTATTCGATAGGATATGTAAACAGGTAAATGAAGTTGCAACTTTGGGTCTTTTGTAAGCAATGGAAGACTGGCTGCCTCAACCTGTTTTGACCAAAATGAGCCTGAGGTCAGGAAGAAACTAGAAGTGAAGAACAAACACGGAAGCAAAAGCAGAACCAAAGGAAATAATCATGGAGGGGCGCAGAGGGTCCTACAAGAGCAGCTCAGGCAAAGAGTGATGGACAAGAAGTTCTGTTTCCCCTGACAGGCAGTGGAAAGGTAACAACCAGATGCAGGTACTCAGGCAATGCGGATACCAAGTGAGATGCCTCTCATGGAGAAACAGGCAGTGCAGACAAGTCAGACTTTTCTAGCACCCAAATAACTAATGGAAACAAGTTCTGCTGCATTAATTCTGGTATGAATTAACATTTCTCATGCTTAAGAGGCCAGCAGGCTCCTTTCACATCTACATGGGAAAGAAGCAGGGTCATCCAACTGTCTTAGCAACTCTTGGAAATACCAAAGGAAGAGCAGTGTTGTGCCAACAGAAGCCTTGGAAAAAGAAACAGCTACCCACGTGCGCAGCCCTCCCGGGATGCCTGCGGCCCACCCAGCTACAGCCACCCTGAGCCAGACCATCTTAACCAACACATGTGTTCACAGCACAGCTACTGCCACAGATCCGCACACCTGCTTCTGTCATATCTGCCCATCCAGCCACAGACTGCTGATGTACATCGGCACCGCTCTGCCTGCTCACTGCTCTCAGGGAGCAGAATGCCATCTAAAAGTCCTTCACCCTGCAAGCTCATCATAGCCAGGCTCTGCAGTACACAAGAAAGATCCAATACATTTGGAGCAAGCCTGAATTATGGAGACAACCCAGAGGCCTGCAGCGAGCTCCCGAGATTCCTTTGTACAGGAACACGCCGCGGATGTCTTCAAAAAGGTGTCACAGAAGGTGCCAGAACGCTCAGGAGAGAAAACACGCAGGGACTGTCTCCATCTGAGCTATATCTGCGTTTCCTGGGTCTTATTTCCTTAAAAGTGTATCAGCACGAGACATCCGAATGCTATAAATGGTGGTCGCTTTCAACCATCAGTCATTTAAAGAACATCGTTTCTCCTGGCAGCAAAACAAGGTTAGCGTATCCCCTTAAATGGAGATCAAAGACCTGATTCCTTAAACAAAAGCTGGCGATTTTTTAAAGACCTGAGTGATTCCTTTAATTAAGCGCGGCAACCTGACGTTCCCTCGTGGGTGAGCGCCCATCGCCTGGCAGAGATCCGCAGCGCTAATCTCTCCAAGCCCCTGAAAGTCACCTGTTAAGTAGCCAGCGGATACATCAGAGCCAAGGCTGGAGACGAGAACCAGAGGCAGCGCCACACGGCCGCGTCGGACCAGCATCAGGATTGCTTTTCAAAACACAAGTTTGCTTACAGAACAAAGTGTCCTACGAGCCCGTTTGGGTCAGACGCGGTGCAGATCCCGCACCGTGACGAGGCTCGGGAGCACGCTATTCACCAAGCACGGAGAATCAAAGCAGCAATCACAGCACGCAACCCCCCAGACAAAGCCGTATAGCAACGAATCGGTCACATCGTGTGCACCGGCGGCCCCGCGGCTCTCGGGCAAGGCGGGGAGCGGCGCCCCACGGTCGCGCAGCAGGGGCCGCTCCAGCCCGGCGCAGCCTCCGCTCTGCACTCATCCCTCGATCCGGAGCCAGCAGCTCGCTAACTTTCCCGACTCACCACCCCATGGACCAGAAACTCAAAAAGTTTGCTTTTCGTAGCTTTGCGAGCCCCTCCTGTAACTTCGTCTGTAGCCATCGGGGTCTGCTCAGCCTCTCTCACTCTCTCTCTTCCTCTTTCTTTCCCTTTTCTGCCTTTTTCTCCAACTCTCCCCTCTGAGTCCTGCTGGGCTCTCACACTTCTAATAGCGCGGAGTGGGGAGGGGGCCCCTTCAGGGCCTTCCTGACGGCCCACTCGCGCTCGGCCTCAGCTGCTGCATTCCTCCACTGATAAGCCAGAAATAGTTTGCGCTGCCGGGCTCTGCGTGTTTACTCTGCGGGGACAGAAAATCCCGCTTTTTAAACCTCTCTGTCCAAACACCCGAGATAAGAGCCAGGCAGATTGAAAACACGTCCCGGCCTTTCGCGGCGGAGCCGCAGCCGCTCCTCCTCGGCGCAGGGGATGGTAAATTCTGGGGCAAGGGGGAGGGGGCGGCCTCGGCTCCCGGGGAGTTTTCCCATTACAATATGCGGCGGGAGAGCGGGGAGAAACAATGGCTCCCCCCGTTCGCAGCGCTCCGCCCGCGCCGCGCTCCAGGCCCCGTCCCCGGGGACCGCCGGCAGCGGGCAAACATTCGCTGGCGGCGATTCCAGCGCCAGGATGAGAACGGCCCCTGCGGCGAGAAGAGGCGGCGGGAGGCGGAGAGACGGGAGCGGGCAGGGACGGAGCGGGGGAGAAGGGATGGGGGGCGTGCGAGCAGCGGGGGCGGCGGGCAGCGGGCAGCATGGCAGTATGGCAGTATGGATGTATGGCAGTATGGCAGTATGGCAGTATGGCAATATGGATGTATGGCAGTATGGCAGTATGGATGTATGGATGTATGGCAGTATGGCAGCACGGCAGTATGGCAGCATGGATGTATGGCAGTATGGCAGCACGGCAGTATGGCAGCATGGATGTATGGCAGTATGGCAGCACGGCAGTATGGATGTATGGCAGTATGGCAGTATGGCAGCATGGCGGCGGCCCCGCCCGGGGCCATCTCTCCGGGGCTCTCCGGCCCCGCTACGCCCCGTGTGACTGACGGCCGCAGACGCCGCGATCCCCGCAGCTCGCCGTTGTGCTGCCGCAGCTCGCGGCTCCTCGCGCACAGCCCCGCGCGGCACCACGAGACCCCGCGGCCCATCGGGGGGGAAGGGGCCTCTGCAGCGCTTCTCGGCGGCCCCTCCGTGATGGAGAGCGGCAATAACGGCTCTGCGGTGCACAGCGGCAATAACGGCTCTGCGGTGCACAGCGGCGTGGCCGTGGGGCTCTGCTCACCGCGGTGTGTGCGGCTGGAGGGGGCTGCTGCCTCCCGTCCGCCTGATACAGTGATAGAGGTGTTGCCAGAGGGGTTTGTTCTGTTCCTCTCCTTGAGATTGATGTCTATAGACTCTGAATTTCTTGGCAAGGCTGCAAGTAGAAGGGAATCAGAGGGGAACCTGAATTGAATAAAATCGCTGCTCTCACCCAGTGGTTAAAAACAAGCACCAAAAAGACACTGAATCGGGCAGCAGCGAGGAGCAGCCCATGGCGATCACACGGCATCGTGTGCGCGGGGACTGAGGAGCAGCCTCTGCTGATGTTCAAGGTGACCCCGGCCCAGGCAGCGCCGTGTAGGATAGCGCAGCAATGACAGCGTTTGGGCTGTGGGGGCTGCTCTCAGCGCCCTCCCCCTTCCGCTGCCTCGGACACACCCAGCGCAGCAGCGCAGCCTCGTTCGGGACACGGACCGAGCTGCTGCTGCGGCTCCGAACGACCCGACCCGGCCGCACGTGGGATCTGGCACCGAGCTGTGTGTGTGTGTGTGTGTGTGTGTGTGTGTGTGTCAGCACGGCGGCGCTGCCCCGCGCCTGCGAGGCTGCGGTCCCCAAAGCACGCGGTGCCACGAGCCCCATCCGTGAGCCCGTTACTGCTCCCGGCAGCCGACGTGCCGCCTTTCTGCGGGCTGCGCTGCGCAGGGACACATCGCTCCCCCTGCAGCGGCGCTGCCGACACAAACCGCATCCGCCGCTATTCCCGCTCCTAACGGAACGGCACCGAACACGTGCGTGTCACCGGGAAGGCTCCGGGCAAACGCCCGCTAGAAGCGGCGGCATCTCGTGAGCCGCGGCCCCGCCCGCGAAGGGCGCAGTCAGTGTTCGCCGGACGGAGCCCGTCGGCCCCGAGGCCTCGGATCGGGCCCGGCGCTCTAAGGGCGCGGTTCCGGTTCGGCGCGGCGCGCGGTCCCCCCTCGAGTCCCCCCGCGCTGCTCCGCCAGCTCCGCCGGCACCGAATGGCCACGGCGCGCCCGGCACGGGCAGGGAGTGCGCCAGCCGCCAGCACGGGAGGGCGGCGGGACGGGTCGGGACGAGCCGCCTCCGGGTCCGCGCCGAACCCGACTGGGCCGCGGCCGGACCCATCACGGGTCCCGCGAGCCCCGGGCGGCGCTGCGCATGCCCGGCGCGGCTCCGTGAAGGTCAGCGGCGGCCTCGAGGGGACGCGCGGGCGGGGGCGGCCGGGCCGAGGGAGGGAACGGCATTAACCCTTCCCACGGCGTTCATTAACCCTTCCCACGGCATTAACCCTTCCCACGACATTCATTAACCCTTCCCACGCCGCGCCCGGCAGAGCCCCGGGCCCACGACCGCCGTGCGGGCAGAGCCGAGGCGCCGAGGGGCGGCGTGGCCGGGCACGTGGCGGTGATTCCCGCAGCGCCCCGCGGTCCGTTCCTATAATCGCCGGCGCCGTCCGCCGGGTGTCGGGGCGCAGGGTGGGGTTTGTTCGTGGCTTTGATCCGCTCCAGATAAAGCCACGCGAGCAGCTGCTCCCGGCTCAGCCGGAGGCGGCATCCTGCGGGATGGGGGCGAAGCGTCACCGGATTTCAAGTGAATACAACAGAATAAGGATTGTCCTCTATGGGGATGTTCCCAGCTCTATGGGGAGAGGTACGAAGAGCGTCGGAGAAGCAGGTCGGCCTCCAGGAAAGGAGGGAGCTGCGGACACACTGTAGCCTTACACGTAACGAGACTGAAAGGACAACGGTTATGGACCAGTAACACTCTGCGCTTAGTAACTGTAGCTCACAAAGTCCTACAGGAAACACTGTAACTCGCTTTTCTTTTTCCCTTTTCGCAGTCGCAGGCCGCGGTACAGCTGGATGGAACCGACCGGCCCAGCGTCACCTCGATGACAGTTACATTGATTTCTGCGATTCTTCCACTCCCACAATATTGAGAAGGGAGACTCGTGTAAAATGCACTCACACAACAAATGGACGCAGGTTACAGCGCATGTCTTCTCTCCAGAGAAAAACCATACCATTTCACTTGAAATTCATTTTTTCCCCAATTTCCCCCCGTGTATTTTCTTTCAGAAGTGTAGAAAACCAACGTAATTTGCTGCTGTTGTTTTTTAAAGCTGCCTGGCTCAACCCAATTCTCTCCCTTTCCCAGCTGCCACAGCTGCCCTGCAGCTGCCTGCCATGTCTGGCCCTGATGGCAGCGGCACGGACAGACCCTGCAGTGCTTGTGTTCCTCTCCATCCCTCCATCGCTCCCTTCAGCCTCACTTTGTGCCATGTCCTTTACTCACTTTACTCAGGTTTCAAGGAAAGCTGACATTCGTCCTCCTTATCTGGGCTGTAGGAAGCCATCTTTTCTCCCACAAATTTGCTTAGTTTGTTTTTACTTCTTTGCTATTTTCAGCTATGCTGGTCGGGCTAAAAAAGCAGAAACACAAGTTGTGGGAGGGGAGGAATATGTTTGCATCTGCATTTGATTTTTTAATCAATAGTAGTTAAAGAAATACATCAAGATTGCTCTAAAAGGGCTGGTTTCTCTCATCCGATTTTCACTTAGGCTCAGAAACTTAAAGCATAGTCTCATAAAACATCCAGAGTTGGAAGGGACCTGCAGGGGTCACTGAGTGCAACCCCCAGCTCAACACAGAACCGCACACAAATCAGACCCTGTGTTGGAGACCATTGTCCAGAGGCTTCTTGAACTCCTGCCCATCAGGCTGTGGGCACAGCCTTTCCCTCACCTCCACCTGACTCCCATGACAGCTCCATGCTGTTCCCCCAGGCGCTTTCGCTGCCAACAGAGAGCAGAGCTCAGTGCTGCCTGTTTGTGCCCTGTGGGAGCTGCAGGACCACGAGGGGCTGTAGGACCACCATGAAGAGCTGTAGGCTGCCATGATGGCCACCCGGGCACTCTGTTGGCTCATGTTCAACTTGCTGTCAATCAAAACCCCCAAATCTCCTCCAGCAGGGCTGCCACCCAGCATCTCATCTCTGGTATTCTCAACAGTTTTGGGATTTATGCAGTATTGCACAAAAAAAAACAGAGACAGAAAATATCCTGAGCTGGAGGTTCTGCATATTCTAAAGAAATGGTAACCTGTTCCTGAGTTCAGAATTATTCAATATCCCCATTAACAATATAGATAATGAACTAGAGAGCATGCTGGTTAAATTTCCTAGCAAGATATGGTTTGCAGTGGTCACAGGTATGTTGTGAGAGAGAATCAGAACTAAAATCCCAAAAGACTGGGCATGTAGTTTGAAAGAGCAGGACATAATGCAATCAGAAAGAGTGCAGGCTTTCAGACCGAGCCATGAATCAACAGCTGCATAGACAGACAAAGGAGAAACAGCCACAAGGCTGCTGCAAATATGGAGAAGAGCTACTCTGCATATTCACAGTGCAAGAACCAACAGATTGCAATTTCTCCCAGGAAGATTCAGATATGAAAGAAGAGTACAGCAGTAAAAGTAGAAATGTTCTGGGATATTTTTTCCAACAGGGATGGATTTAAACTCAAAGATGGCAGATTTAGGTTGCATACAAGGAAAAAATCTATTGCAGTGAGGGTGGTGAGGCTCTGGAACAGGTTGCCCAGATATATGGTTGATGCCCCATCCCTGGAGACTTTCAGGCTGAGGCTGGATCAGGCCCTGAACAACCTGATTCAGCTGTGGTGTCCCTGTTCATACAGGGGAGCTGTACTGAACGGCCTTTGGAAGTCCCTCCCAACCCTAAGGATTCTATGATTCTATGACCTCTATAACTGAAGGTCTTTAGGAAGATGTCAGACAAGCATCTGCTTTGAGTGATGCAGCTGATGTTGATTCTGATGTGGAGCAGGTCAGGTGATGAGCTGATTCCCACTGGTTTCTTTCACCCCATTTGCCCATTTGCCTCCATAAACTGCATGGAATTTAGTGAGACAAAGATGTGACCTTCTCTACCCAGAGTGGTTTGCCTTGATTAGCTTCACAGTAATGCTTCAAAACAAGTGTAAGGTGATCAAAAAGGGTCCCTTAAAGTTTTGGTTGTAGAAAAAGGACACGTATGTGGCCGCTGCCAGTTCGCCTTGAAACTTACCAGGTACCATACAGCTCTTATACTGCAGCCTTTCACATTTTCCTTGACCTTCAACTACCATTCTGCATTACTGTCTATAGACATATCACTTCACGTTACACCTTTCCACTGGGTTCTAAAATCTATTTGCAATGAAGAAATCCAATGAACAATTTGTAGCAAGCATAAAGAAAAAAAGGCTTGAAGTAGAGGCAGTAAAGAATAAATAAAAGTAAAAAGAAGTTTGTTTTTCTATAGTTTCCAAACGTAACTGCAGAAGTAAGGAGATCATTAAAAACATATGACCTGATTATCGTAAGAGTAATCACAGACAACAGCAGGGAGAAAAAGATCCTTAATAATCTCCATCTACTGCCCCCTAGACCAAAAAAAAAGGCAGGTACTTTATGGCACCTGATGAGAGTGATGTGTTGGGGTGTGTTTGGTGGCAGCACCATGAAGGATTCACTCACAGTCACAGATGGACCAAACACAGAGGAGGGAATTGCTGGGCCAGTAAGGCTGGTGCTGTATAATCAACAGTGGCCACATCATAGACAGACATTTACTGCACTGCACTTTAAGCCTCGGTCTTATTGGACAACTGCTACAAAAAAAGTTCTCAGAATGACTTTTTAAGTCTGTCTGACTATTTGTCATTTGTTCATCAACTTTGGCCTTCCTTAAGCCTAACATTTCCAGCTTGGGGCATTCATTTATGGACAGCAGTCACAACCCACACTGTCGCCCTTTGCCAGGCTAAACAAGGGAGGCCCATAGGTGGTCTCTTCAAACAGAAATGCCCACTTCTATCATTTCATCAAGTTTTCTTAAGTCCTGGTTAATCTACCCAGAGCACAGGTAAACAGCACTGTACCTATATTCTGAAAGGCACACCTATAGTGGTGTGGCATTGATACTCCTCTTACCAGCACAACCCTCTGTGAAACTTTCCATGATCCACAACCACTTTCCACAACATTATGACAGTGACAACTGCAAATTCCGCTGCAGTACATGTGCAGCAATACACAGGGTTGTTTGTCTCACTGCCATTAGGAAAGCCTTCAGCTCGCAGTGCTGACTGCTGCTACCAGCCCTTTAGAGCACAGCTGTGAGCTGCACTCTCATCAGAGACTGATTTCAGCTTGTTGGTCTTCAGAATCATTCAGTTCAGTGTAATAACTGAGTCTCCTGCTTCAACAGTCCCTGTATAGTTTGCATCAACACTTTTCATTGCTACGCTTCCTGTTATTTGTGCCATGGGTTCTAGTGAAAAATATCAAATGCCATTACAGCAAAGATCATTCCTGAATAGCAAGCAATGCCTTTTGCTTCATTTTTCTTACCTGCCTTGCCATTCTTCTATGATTCCCTGCCTCCTGAATCTCAAGGGCTTCACTGAAGTCCCGTTAAATAAGACACACTTATTCCTTTTTGCTGAAAATTAGCCAGAAATCCACTAACTTAGTAAACTTACACAACTCTTTTATCCCATTTACCATTTATGTCCTCCTCATGCTCAGTTATTTTATTTTCCCTTAGGATTACAGCAGTGCAACTGCCCAGAGTGTTTTTGCCCATCTGCAACATAGGAAAACAAACTGGATTTCCTCTTTCCTTATTAGGAAAATATATTTTTTGAAAGCCCCTTCCGATTAATAATGCTTTGATTATATCCTAGCCTTACTGAAATGGTTTGAAAAGAATCTGTAGTTTGAGCAAATCAATAATGAGTAAATACTGAGGGATGCATTCATATACAAAAATATGTGAGACGTGACAATCTTAGGAAGCACAGAGAGACTGCGGGAGGCACATAACCAAAGAAGGAGAACAGAGCAATCTTGGCATACAGTAATAAATTCACCTCTCATTTCAGCTGCACTAACAGAACAGTTATTAGGTGAATAAAATCACAACAGTCTGGGAGCACAATGGAGCTGAGTGGGATAAGTAATAATAGTAATTATTTTTTTAAAAAAATTAAAAAACAACCAGAAACTCTACTGCCAAACAAGCCTGAGTGACTTTTTAAATTATTTTATTTGGCAAAATAATCACAAAAGTATGAAAAGATTTCCCTTGAGAAAAGTAAATCCTAATCTCGAACAGGACATTATCACAGCAGACATCAACGGCTTCCAGAAACGGCAGCCAGTGGTAAAACAGCAAAAGAAACTTAAATGTATTGCAGGGAAATGTGCCTGAAATCCTGACTGTGAACATACAGCGCACAGTGTCCAAGCAAAATAAAACTTAGGTGAACGGTTATAAGCAAAATGTCACAAATACGATAAGGATGGGTGGAAGACAAGGAGCTGCCGGCAGCTCTGGGCTGTTCTATGCAGCTTTTTGTCTATTTGTTGGGTTTTTTCTTTCTTTCATTTTTTTTACCATCTTCAAAGATGTAGGAGGAGACGTGGGGAAACTTTCACAGCCATTTGGGTCGAAAGACAAAAAAAAAAACCAAATGGCCATTAAAATATTAGGAGATTTTGGCTGGAAAAACACAAGACAGCAGTGGAAGTGAAGGAGCTGCGATACGCCTATAGCAGCAGGTAGGACATTTTCTAAACCTTCCAGCTTTCTGTTCTCCTGGTATATAAATACACTTGAAGTCAGGAATACGGAAATGCCGGGCACAGCTGCTCACGGCACAGTGACACGATTGCAGTGCTCAGGCTGTAGCTGGACAACGTGCTTTCAGATGAGCCTTTTTTTTTTTTTGAGCAACCCAGTGCTGCAAAAGCAGCAAACTGCCGCCTGCAGCACCAGGCAGTGGTTTCCCTCCTTATAATAGGCACGACATGTTGGCAGGCAGCAGCTCACAGTAACAAACTCCATTTGGCAATGAGGTCACTAAGCCATATAGTAACACACTGCCTATGCTCCCAAGGGGACGAGGAACATAAATGATGGCACAAGTTAGTTGTAGTAGACCTCAAAAATGCTGGGGTTAGAAGAAGCATTAGTGGAATCCTTCTGGTGTGCAGTGCTTTACAAAATGAATAATTTACACTGCTTTTGCTAACAATTAGCCGGTAAGGCTCAGATAGAGGTGTTTCTATGTGAACTGCGAGGAGAAGAGCTACCTGCTATAGGCTATATCACATAATTGTCACAGTTTTCACACTCATGGTAATCAGCTGTGACTCTGGCCCAAGATTTCTTGGTGGTACAGATAAAAGCAGCATGGTCTCTGGCCTTTGCAGTTTGCAAATGAAGTTAGTAGATGGAAATAGCAAGAGTGTGCAAAGGGAGAGCAGCAGTCTCCATGACGGGCAGCGGACCCAGCACAGCAGCTGTCTTGCTGTGCTTGTTTTGAATGGCTACCAAGTTCCTTTGCTGCACACCCCATCATCAGCACCTGTTTCCTGACCAATTTATACTCAGCCTGCAACTTGAAACCATAGAAACAACGTGCTTGTGGGGAATTTGGACTGCCCTGCTCTCTCTTGGGAAGCAAGCGTGCTTCATTCCTCAGTCGCCCCAGTGCTCACATACTTCAGACAAGCTGGACACATTGCACAGCAAGGCTGCTTGTAAAAGCAATAGCAAATACTAAGGAGTAAATATCTGCTAACGTTGTACAGGGGAAGGGATTTACAGTTTTAAGTTGTAAGCTCAAAGATACAAAAAATAGAAAAATATTCCTTTAAATTTCTGTAGCGAAGATCCCAGCCAATAATCTGGAGTATGACACTCACCTAGTCTAAGTATGAAACAAAGTTAAAAACATAGCATAAAGCTGATGTAATGGAAAGTCCGTCGCAAATCCTTCATAAGAAATAAGGGATGAGGGATATTGGAAGAGAAAAAACGCAAGCATAAAAACAACCAGTCATTGGCATTTAGAAAAGCTTCATTTGGTTATAACGTAACTGCTTCCTCTGTTGCTTCATCTGATTTGTCACAACTCTTCCACTTATCCAACTGTTTTAATGCTTTTTTTTTTTCCTTCAGTTTCTCCACCTCCTACGGACATTGGAGTCAATCCCTCTTTCCCCCAGTCCAACTCCTGCCATTGCACATCTCACCACTGCAATCCAATCCTAAAATCCAGTTTTTATGCATCATATATTTGATGACCTCACACCCTCCATGACAGCTTTGCCATGTGCTTATCATGTCACTTAACACCAACAAGTGCTGTAATTCATCAATCACAAATCCTCTTCAGAAACTTCAGCTATAGGCCTACAGCCCCTCCTTGTTATGGCCTTTTTAAAGGCTCTGTTTTTTGCTGTTTCCCCCTTTATATGTTAACTTGATTTATCTGTCCACCAGTTCTGTGGATCCTCTTGCATGCTTGTGGGACACAGATCTGATACTTCAAACCAGAGCCCAGGATACCTTCAGAAAATGACTCCATTGTGTCTGGCAGCTGCTGGACTGCGTGCAATAAAAATAGTTTCTAGCAGTTTCTAATCCTGTAGCAAACTCCCAGCATAAAAATGATGAGGATCCTGACTGCAGCTGGGACCCAAAGACAAAGCATGGAAGAGAGCAGGTAGGAGTGAAGCACTTGAGCAGGAGCTGGGAGCAGATGGCCTCCAGAAGTCCCTTCCAACCTCAGCCATTCTGAGACTGTGAATGGTGCATCAGCTGTATGGGTCAGAATTAGCAGGCTGAGGAGTACAGGTAGTGTTATAGTCTGCCACAGAGGCAAACAACCTGAACAGTCCTCATATTTACAGGCCCTTATTCCCATAGGACACATTTACCACCCCAGTATCTGAAGAAGGGACAACACAGAAGGGCACAGGCAGCCAGGGAGGAGCAGTGTGAAGGTCAGGGGCAACCTTGGCTGTGACCAGGAGATGGAGGTGATCAGGAACATGAGGGAATGGAGCAGAGCAGAACAGGGTCACAACCCTAGACTTCAGGAGAGCAGACTTTGGCCCTTTTGAAGATCTGATTGGAGGATCAGTGGAGGGCTGCAAAGATGGTGGGGCCAGGGGCAGCACCCCACTATTCACAGCTGACCCCTGGGAGGCTCCAGGATCAGACACCTGACGTGTGGGCTGCCCTTGCTTCAGGTACAATCAAAGAGGAGCCCACAGCCTGCGCTGCTGAGCTCTGCAAAGAGCCGTCCCTGCAAAGCGCTCTGCATATTGCCATGGGAACAGACTCGTGCCTCTGCTGTTGCCGAGGAGACACAGCACAGCACTGAGCCTGGCGAACAGTCCCCAAAGCACTGCAGCATCCCAAAGACCACGAGCAGTTTCACACAAGCACCTCCCTCCCCGTTAACCACATCCATCCTCCTCCCCATTCCCATTTTCCGCCAGCTCTAAGCACTCAGACACAACGTTTCAGTGTCTCCCAAATAATCAGCTTTGATATCAGCTTTTACAATGACATTGCCCACCCGAACACCTCCATGTGCCTGGAGTCTGTCCTCCCCACAACTCCTTCCTTCAGTACAGATCTGCTATTAGCAGCTGGGTGACAAAACCAGCGTCTCTCTCCTCTGTCTCCCCTCACTTTCGCTATTTTTGAACAGAAAATCAAAAGAAAGGTCCAAACCCAAAGGGCTCAGTGAGCACTACAGGCCTCGGTGGGCACTACAGGCCTCGGTGGGCACTACAGGCCTCGCTGGGCACTACAGGCCTCGTGCTGTCCGCGCTGGGCGGAGGGAGGCGCGGACTCCCGCAGTCTCCGAGCTCCGCCTCAGGCCGCGCTCACGGTCCCAGACTGCCGCTGTGTGGCCGCCGGCAGCGCTGACCGCACGACACCGCAGCTCTGCGCGGACGGCCGGGCGGGGGCGGCCCTGCGGCCGGCACGGCGCCCACCGGGCTGGAGCGGGATCGACATCCACATCCTTCCCTCCTCAGACAACATTTACCCGTTCTTTCGGATGGAAGAGAAAAAGGGAAGGCGAAAACAATCCATCCCCAGTAGTCTGCTAGCTGAGAATCGGCAGCTCGGGCAGCGACAAGTGATGTGGGAGCAGCGGGCCCAGCTCTTCCCATATGGGGAGGCAGAACATCTGGAGGCCACGCTCAGAGAGGCAGTGGATGGAGTCTCCTATAGTGGGGACGCCTTGAAACGTGGGATCTTTGGCAGCAGAAGGGCTTTTTCTCCCTTACAACCGAACTTACAGAATCAGTGCCAACAACAGTCCAGAGGAACGAGCTCCACGCTCCAAGGGAGATCTTGGAGCCGCCCGGGCTGGATCGTGCATTAACACCCCGAGAAAAAGGCAGGTCAGACCATGTCAGACCCACCTGCAGTTACCAAGGCAGTACCTGCCTGTGAGATTTGCTGTCACCAGAGCTTCATTGTTGACAGATCCTGATCCAGAATGTTTCAGGAGAGCATTAAGGCTTGTCCAGGCCTTGAACCCACCCTGCCCTCATCCACAAACAGCTGCATTGACTCAGGAGCCCAACAAATCAAGCCCATTCTGAGGCAGGGGTGAAGGACCAGGGACCCCAGGTCATCCTGACCTTACAGGTACAGAGGAAGGGTTGGGTAGGAGCAGATTTATCTATCTATGCTAAGTGCTATGTGATACGCATTTCAGATCAAGAGCCCATGCCTTCAGATAAAACAACACAGCTATTTTCCTCACTGAGGTTCTCCAAAACAAGGACAAAACCCTTCTATCTCTCTCGGGTAAACTAAATATAGTGAGTCCTCGTGGCCACCCACTACAAAACAGCATTAACTACACCTTTAATCTCTTCACATGTCTCTTCTGAACACTTTCATACTCCAGAAGGCTTTTGAAAGTACAGCTATTTGAAATGGAATCTGTATTACTGTAAAATGTGGTCATGTCCCAAGAACGGCATCCTTCTTGGACCCTGTTTTCATTCTTCTATTACCACACTCCTAAAGGCCATTTGCACCTATACAAATTTGTCCTTGTTTATTTCTCACTCTATGATCCTTGCATGTTTCTCCACTAAAAACTGAGCACTAAAAGGAACCCAATGTATAAATCAACTATATAAAGAGTCCACATCGGCTGTTAAAATGCAACCTTACCCAGTATTCACCACTGCACTAATTCTATCATCTTACATATCCTTCCACATACTTCCACCTGCATCCAAGGACTCAGATTACTCCATCACCTCAGTGCCAGCACAGCCCTGCTTCTGATCAACTGATGCAGTCTGTAAGCAAGGGTGTGAACCAGCCAAGAAATAAATACCACCCACCTGTGCACTGTGCAGCCCTGTGAGGTCTTCAGGGAGTGCACACAACAGCAGCTTTCCCCAAAGGGAGATCTGAGCCCCTGAGTATCTGAGCCTGTGAAACCTAAAAAATCTTATCACTGTCACTGGATGTACACAGAAAGATAAAATCCAGAAGTGGGTGGTAAAGTAAGTGGAAGTGTAACAACAATCTGTACAGTGTGTTGTCACAAGGTGGTACTTTGAGGTAATGCTGGAATGAAATGTGACATGTTGGGCACAGCTATCTGAACCTCACCTGATTTAAACTGAAAACAAAAAGAAACAAAAAACAGCCCACAATCAAAAAGGAAGCAGGAACCACAAATAGCTCGCTAGGAAGACAAGAGCTGGTGCCAAGCTGACAGTGCCTCATTTATGTCCTTACAACAACAAGTCCTGGATTTTCAATTATCTTTCACTATTGCTTCCTTGCTGGGCACCCAAGTGTCTCTGCTTTCAAAACAGAGATAGCATTATCTACCTTCCCTACAAAGACGAAAAGAAAACCTGAAGGGATGGGCATTTCTATTCCTGGCCAACTGAACTGTGTTTATCAAAATGAACACACAGCATTACAGGAGCCTTAACTCACACCAAGTCTGTGTGACATGATCGCAAGTGTCTACTTAATGGCGTTCAAAGTGAAGGAACTCTTTGTGGGGCAGCAGATATCAAGAGATGATGGTAAGGAAATGCCTTTTAAAGAGAAAGATGCACCCACGCCAGGTGAATTCAAATATTTCTGTTGGAAGTGACCTACAGAGATCACCCAGCCCTGAGTGCTTCAGGGCTAACCAAAGGCTACAGCATATCACTGAAAGCATCACCCATCTGCATCCCGAGCACTGACAGGCATGGGGCACTGACCATCACCCCGGGAAGCCCACTCCGGTGCCTGAGCACCATTACAGCACAGAGATTTTCCTGACGCCGTGTCTGGCACAGCTCTGTGCCATTCCTGCACGTCCTGCCAGTGCTTCCAGGAGCAGAGCCCAAAGCTGCACACAGTGCTCAAAGAGTGGCAGCACCTGCACCAAACCCAGCGGGACAGAAGGCTGTGCTGAGTTCAATGCAACCCAAAATGCAGTTGGCTCTCCTGGCGGCGAGGGCATGCTGCTGGCCCACAGTGCAGCTGATGGCAGCACAGCCTTCTGAACACTGCCTGCTCCTCCCATAGGATAAACATAGACACAAATAGCACACAGTGGTACATGTGCATATGCTCTTTCACTGACCTGAAGTAACATGACTTTCATACACACATATATCCTAAAAATACGAGCAACCATCACAAAAATATGCACAGTACTTTTCTTTAAAGAGCAAAGTGCTCCAAACTGAAAATGCTACATAGTAAGTATTGATAACACTTCCAAGTCACTCACATTTAAAAAGAAAAATGAGAGTAATACAGGGGAGCTCATCAGTCAGGAGCACCTACTGGAAATTAAAAGAAAAAAACACAAAACCACAATAAATAATAACAAAATCATTAAAGATTCTTCTTTTAGAGAGAAAAGTAATGATATAATCAAAGCAGAGGTGAGTAAATAAATAATACAAATGACACTGACAGTGTTCACATTGCAATCTCTGCTATAATTAGATTTCAGTTAAAGTAATTGACTCAAGACCAAAGATAATGCAAAGCTGAAAGCAACAGAAGAGTTTTACACAGCGGTTCAGTAACAGCGATGTCCCAGCAATGATTATGGTTCAGTTCTCATTCAATAGACATGAAAATGTAGGTAGCTGTTGACACTGAGCATTTCTGTTAAGTATTTAGAAATAAGTCACAGGAGATGCTCATGGTTTGTACTGATGACAAAATAAAGAAATGCTGATTAGTACAACTGCTCCTACACAAAGGTGCTCAGAACTCTTCAGGTTGGTGGTGAGGCCCTGGCTCTGCCCTGGAGGTGCCCATGCCATGGATGGGGCCCTGGGCAACCTGAGGGGGTGTGGGACAGCCAGCCCACAGCAGGGGTTGAAATAAATGATCCCGACCAACCCAGCCCTTCCACAATCCTGTGATCACTGTACAATCCATTCTGTTCTTTATATTACAGAGTGGTGAGCCAAGCTCTCGCTGCAAAAGGAACCCATTGGGAGCAGTTCAGGTGCAGACACCTACAGTCAATCAGACAAACCAGATCTTCTTTATACCCTGGCAATGCAGTGTCAGAATTGAAACTGCAAAGGCATTTTGTGTAACAACTATTTAAGAAGCACAGAAATGCACAGCTGCAAAGCGGGTGGTGTATGAGAGCTGCTGCTCTTCAATTAGCTGCTGTGATAAAAAAAACTGCTGAGCAAATCCCAGGAACGGGGATCAGGTCAAGAGCTGTGCACACTGAGGAACGCTGCCCCGTTGTTTTAGCTGGGCCATTCAAACTGTATTTAACTCAGATTACAATAATTTCTTCACAAGATGGATGTGACAGAGGAATTCTGTGACAGAACAGTGCTCAGGCTGAGGGCCAGTTTTAGCCTCATGGACAGGTGCCACAGGTGCCTACAGCAAAGCAGTGGAAGGGAGAGAAGCCACCACAAAAACAGGAATGAGCGGCCAGGACAGAGCAGAACTTGTAAAATCATGACTTCAGTGTTTCCAAAGATAGGAAGGAAGCAGAGCAGTTGTAATGATTTACAAACAACAACCACGAAGAATATTCACAATTAAATTCCCTTCTGACTAGTTGCATTTGCAGACATTTCAAATAAACTAATTTTGATTAATCAGGAAGATTGCTAAACATTGCTAGCTCAGCAATTTACCTTTAGTAAGAGTGAATTGGGGGGTGAGGGAGGAAGAAAAGAAGAAAGGAAAATAAAAGGATAAGGAAAGCCCTGGGGACCTTCTCAGAATATCAGCAGTTCAAACGCCATCCATGTTAGGACACTCGAAGCTCTGAATCAAGGCCAGGTTGGATGGGGCCCTAGGCAACTCGATCTGCTGTGGGGCAACCAGACCACGGCAGGAGGCTGGAACTGCATGATTTTTAAGGTCCCTTCCAGCCTCAAGCACACTGTGATTCTAGATGAGGGCTGCTCCAAAACTAATGTCTCCTATCTTATTAAATTGGCCCATAGTATCAGAGGTGGAAGCTGATGGTATGGCAGTAGAGGGTGAGCCTTCCCACTCATATTCTGTGACATTCTTTTGCTGTGTGATGGATGGCAGCAGAAGGGCATCCTGATAAGATGGCATCAGGCATGGAAGTCCATATGAAGCAGAAGTGTGTCATGCAGAAACAACAGCACCCATGAACATTCATCAACACTCGTGAACATTTATGGAGACCGCGGTGGATGTGAGCACAGTGAAGGGTGGGTGGCATTTCAGCAGTGAACATGGTGGCAGTGAGGCACTTCCACTGGTGCATATTGTTACGAGTGCGGCACACACAAGTCCTCATTCATCACTGGCAAAAATGCACAGCTAATTGGAGTGTCTGTGCTGAAAAACAGTAACCTGTAGCTGAGAACGTGCTCCATCAAACATGGAAAAATACAGAGCGATTTCATGAAGCTGCGGCAGGGGAGATTCAGGCTGGACATTAGAAATATTGCTTCTTGGAAAGGGTGGCCAGGCACTGGAATGGACTGCACAGGGAGGTGGTGGAGTCACCGACCCTGGGGGTGTTAAGGAACGACTGGATGTTGTGTGGAGGGACATGGTTTAGTGGGAGCTATTGGTAATAGGTGAGCAGTTGGACTGGATGATCTTTTAGGTTTTTCCAACATTGGTGATTATGATTCTATGAAATAAATAGAAGGAATTACTTCTGGAGCAACTACATGCATTGTCGAGGTATCCTGCTGCACTCTGTCATTTTTATTAATGAGATACTCAATCTTTTACAAAAACAATATAGCACATACTTAACATGTGTCAAAAGAGAACAAACCCTGAATAACAACAGCTAAACAAAGAGGTACGTGGAAATCATTCTGTACTTGCTTTATTTTCCTCTTCTTTTTTTTCCCTAATTCCATTACAGGATGCGGTCTGAGTGCATCACAGCTCTTTGGTTCATGTAAACCACACTCAGTAAACTACTACGAGTATCTCTCTGGGCCAGCCTTCCCCAGCTCAGCCAGCAGCAAAGAGCCACACACTGCAGGCACCAGGCAGAGCCCATAACCGTGCTGCAGCGAGCTGAGCAACATGGTTGTTAACAGGCCAAACCAGACAGTGACTACAAGCCTGATGTCTCTTAAAACCAAAAAGTTATGAGCCAAGCTATTTAATTCCAGGACAAAACAGACTGCATTTTCTCACTTTACCAGCGGCATCTTTACTAGTGAAATGAGCTGTGCAGGCTGTGACAGACAAAAAGGCACTGAATCTTATAGGCATCCTGCATCACTGACTGAGAATGGATGCAGCTGGGCACTTATAAGTGGAAGCAACGAGAGCAGAGGAACTAATGCTAGAAACCAGAGACCTGAGAGAGGGGGGTTTGTGAACCTTATGATGGAGATGACCAATACCTTCCAACAGTAGCACCGGGGAAGCCTAACAGCTAGGAGTTAAACATGTTAATTTAAGCGTGCTGCGAAAAGCAGTGCAGTCCTGCAAATCAATGACTACCACATGAACTAATCGCATTTACTGGTAACAACTGAAGCAGTAAACCACCACAAGGAACATTTGCTATCATTATTCCTCATTCCGCTCTTAGCACTGCATTCCCTAACATCACTTGCTCTGCAGTTCACTCTGCCTATCATCTCCTTCCCTGACAGCACCAGCAGAAACTATCAGAGCAAGAGCTGTGCAACAAGAAGAATGGCTGAGGGCAGCAGCAGCAAGCAAGTGGTTCAGGCCTTATTTCACAAACACCAATATTTTCCAGATATCCAAAGCAATATATCTTCCACTCCCAATGCACACCACAGACACGGTCTTCCCAGCTGGAACAGGTTACTTTTTAAAGGACTGACACCTACCTGTGCCAGACTAGGCAGATGGTGAACACCTAGAGTCACATGTGTGCAGACCAAGAGGAAACAACAACCTTATCCACAGCAGAATGGGGCAGGAAACCAGATACGGTATCATGATGAATGAGCAGCAGACATTCTAATTGAACTGAAGCAGGAGCAGCTCTGAGAGAGCACGTGGAGGACACACTTGGATCCAGCTCTGAAAAGAGAAAGTAAAACAGTGAGTGAGAGAAAAGAAATATACATTATAAATAAAAGCTTCCTAGAACAGACCAACTTACGTGACACTTCACAAGCAACACACCTTGAAAGGAAGGATGCAACTGACCATGACTAAAGCCCTCCCTGCACATCCATGTTGCCTGTAAAGTACTTCTGCCCAGGCACTACACCACACCTGAATAGCTTGTAAGCAAAGTCAGCCGTCAGTCTGTAGCCAGCTTGTGTTTGAGGAGGTTGGAGGTAAGATGAAGTATACCTCCCTGTAATCTGTTGCCATGTTGAGGCTTACTCCGCTAAGAATCACAACATGGTAAAGTTTGGAAGACATCCCTGGAATTGGCCTGGTCTAACCAAGAAGGTGGGTGTGTTCTCACATGGATGGTCTCAGTTGTATTTCTGCCGTAGGACATCTCTGGAGAGCAGTTCCAGTTTGGGAACGTTACCCAACCAGCCTGCTTCATGCTTCAAAAAGGAGCTCTAAAGGCTCTCAGCCTTCAGGACATTCCCACAGGAGCTACTGGCTGCCCTGGCAGGTTGGTCAGTGCTTCAGAGAGGAGAACAGTGACCCCACAGGGAACAGTCAGGCAGCATCAGTGGCTGCACGTTCACAACAAGGACCAGAGTCGATGGGCCTGGCTAAGGAGGAAAAGGCCACTCCTAGGAAAGGAACATACAAGAGCATGATTTTGTTTTGTACTAACAGCCCTTCGCTGCAGGTGATGAAGGGCAGAAGCATTACAGCATAACAAATGTGCACCCACAGCACTCACAGGTGTAAGCTCACACCCAGCCATGCAGTTAGAAGCAGCTGTTCAGAGAACAGACAGACAAGAACGGAAACATGAGCATCGTGGTGCCAGGCTGGGCAGCCCAGGGCAGCAGAAGAGCAGACAACCCCAGCAGGGCAGTAAGGGCTCTCAGCTCTGCAGGGTCAAAACAAGGCAGGAACAAAGGGCAGAAAGACTGTGGTGAACTGTGCCAAAATAGAGTTAAAGAAGGATGAGGTCTGGGACAGCAGCAGCTGAGTGCAACAAAGCAACAGAGGCAGTGCAGGTCAGAAGGACTGGGCCAAGAGAGCAAAGAGCCAGAGCATGAGGTACAGAAACAGCCCTGCCATGCTGAACAACAGGAGATACCTGAGGCTGACAGCACTGAAGTCTCACCCTCATCGTGCCCAAGGAGTGAGGCCAGGCTGGGAATTCCTTCCCTAGTGCCGAAGGGCAGGAATCCTGCTTGGAAAGACCTGGCTCCTCACGGCAGTGTCCCTGTGGTGAACAGTTGGGTGTTGATTGCTACTGAGGCAGCACCAAGAAACTGGTTCTTTTCAGAAGGTTCACGACTCCTCCGGGCACGTCGTACTTTGAAGTCATTCTGCAAGAAGGGCACAACTGACAACCCAAAGCACAGTCTGAGACTGGACTGGTCGCTGGTCTCACTGCCAAGCAGACAGCGCAGAGCAGCAGCTTCCCCAGGAAACTGGGCAAATCCTGCAGGACCTGGCAAAGGGGACGTCATCCCCTCTGGAGTCCTCTCCTGAGGTGGGTAAATGTCCTTCCCAAAGGGGAATGGAAGCAGCTCCTCGTCCCCACCATCCTGCAGAAGGGCAGCCGTGCAGATGGGTTCTTCGCAGGTTGGATGGTGGTATCTTCCAGAAGAAAGTTTGAGGAGCACATGGGCCCCTGTGGGGTATAACTGCCTGCATGAGGCAGGAGATGGTCAGAATCAACATTCACCCCAGGACGGGGTGCTGGGAGGATCCACCTCTGATGAGGAATCTTGGGTTCTCATCAGCACAGCACAGATGGATCTGGAAGGTCAGCAGGAAACCAGCTCCAGGGGTGGGTGTAAACTACCACCAGAAAACCGGGAAACAAGTCTCCAGAGCTCGAGAGCTGGTGAAGCACCTCATCTCCTCGACACTCACATCTAATCTGTGCCGGTCTTTCCCAGCAACGTGACCCCAGGGTCCCCCCACAGGTGGTGCTGAGAGAGGAACCGGAGGAGAGAGCTCAGGATGCAGAGGGAGGGATGGAGGGAGGGAGAACCGTCTGTAAAGCATCGCGGCACGGCCCGCACCGAGCGGCGGTCAGACGGGGAGCACTTTATGCTCATCGAGCACCCTGGGCGCCGCGTCTCCCCTCCGAGAGCACAGCGGGGAGCAGCCCGGGAGCAGCGCTGGGTGCAGCCCGGGAGCAGCGCTGGGTGCAGCCCGGGAGCAGCGCTGGGTGCAGCATCCGGCCGCGGGGCAGCACCGGGTGATCAGGGTGAGGAGACGGTGCCGTTCCCCCCCGGAGCCGTCAGACGAGCGCTCCACGCCCCCGGGAAGCTCATCCCACGCGGCAGGACGGGCTCCCGGCGGCTCCCGCACCCACACGTGGGGCGGCATCCCGGCATCCCGGCACGGCGCTCCCCGCTCCGCCCGCCTCAGCGCGACGCGCCCCGGGGTGTGTGGGGTGCGCTGAGAAACGGCGGGGGCCGAACGGGCGGCACGAGGGGGCAGCGCCCGCGGGAAACGGCGCGGGGGGGGCGGCCCGGGGTCGTTCCCGGCCGGGGGCAGCGCCGGGGCGGAGCCGTCCCGGGGCGGGGGGGGCGGCGGACGCGGGGCGCGGCGCTCACCGTCCCGGCCATTCTCCTCCCGCTGCGCCGCTCTCCCGCTCGCACCGGAGCCGCCGTCCCAGCGCTGGGCGCCTGCGCGACGCTGCGGAAAGCGGCGCAGGGACCGTCTGCAAAGTGCGCACCGCGCGCAGGGCGGCGGTGCCGGTACGGAGCGGTACCGTTACGGAGCGGTGCCGGTACGGAGCGGAGCGGTACGGAGCGGAGCGGCCCACCCGCAGCGCACGGTCCGCCGGGGGGAGGCTCCGCGCGGGGGCGGCCGCTGCCGCCGCTCGTGGTTTAGCGGCGCTTCGGCGGCTGGAAGCGGCCGCCCCTGGGTCCCTGCGAGAGCCCCGGGCCGCCTCCTGGAGGCGGGGAAGGGGCCGCACGTCTCGGAGCCCCGAGGCGCCCTGCGGACCGGTCCCGCCCGCCGCGGGGCTTTGAGGCGGCCCCGGGTAACGTTTGGCCGCGCCGCCTCCTCCGCCGAGCCCCGGCACCTCGGAGCCCCGCGCTCAGCGCTGCGGCATCTCCTCGTGCACCGACACCGCAGCCCCCGCGGCTGCCCGCACCGCCCCGCACCGCCCCGCACCGCCCCCCCCGTACCTGGAGCCAACGCAGCCGATACAGCGGCGCAGCCCCTCCGCCCGCCGCGCCCCGCCCGGCCCCGCCCGTCCGCGAACCCACCTGGTAGCGGGGCTGGGGCCGGAGCTGGGGCTGACGTGGTGCCGCCCGCGTGCCGGGTGCGGTGCGGTGCGGAGCGGCGCTACCCAGCGCCAGCAGCAGCCGACGGAGCGCTCAGAACCCATCCCTGCCCGGTGGGTACAATCGGTTACCACGGCTCAGACAGACATCTGGTGCTGCCGAGACACCAAATACAGTCATATTCTAACAGTGAACATGAGAAGATAATGGCTTTGAATCGTGTCTAATACTTGGAATTCAAAACCAGTCTCTGCCAAGAGTTGTTATCCCAAATTTGCTACTCCTCTTCGTGCCGGCCCTTAAGCAGCTCTGGGGTGTGAGGATGCTCAGGGCTGCGGGTCTGACCCACTGTGCCAGGCACGATGGGAAAGACAAGAGATGTTCAGGGAGAATCCAGTGGCAGGTATTTGCCCAGTGCACTTTCAAAGGATAATTTGAGTAAGCACTGAGTGAGTCTGGTGCAGGTTAAATAAGCACCAGGAACAATGAGGGATGCGTGTTGCTATGGAAGGTGCACTAACGGTGGTAGCTGCGTGATGCACTGAGGGGCTGCGAGGGGGGTGAAGGCAAACGGCTCAGGTTAAGAGGGGTAACAGGCGAGCAAAGATAAGCTGTTCTTCCAAAGATAAGCTTGTTCTGTTGTCTTCTGCACCCAGACATCTGATCTCGGCCAACATTAACCCCAGACCTTGTCTCTGGGACATCCCAGACGATCTGCACACCATTTTATTGCACCCCCTGAACGCAATTGGCTGTGAATCACTTTGGAGTGAGAAAACTCAGCACTGTTGGCTGTGACGGATACCTGCAGTCGCCCTGGGGTTGGTACATGCACAGCTGAGCTGCTCAGAGGCACACGGTGCTGGTGAGTTGGGCTGCACACGGAAAGGTCACATTGTTTATATTCCAGCAGAACCTCAGAGAAGGTTGATGGACGCCTCAATCGTTTGCATTGTTTTTCACAACATTTGCATCTTAAAAAACAAACAAATCTCATTAGTTAAGAGCAGAGCGGTAGCGCCTCCACAGCTGAGGAGGTGAGGACTATTTCCTTCTGTTTCTTGAAGCCAACATCACAGCTGGGACAAAAGCTTCCTGTGTTTGTAACATATTTTGCACATTTTTTCTCTGTGATCAGAAATAAACTGTTTCAACAGGATAAGGGTTAAGGAATCCTGCCCAGATCCGGGAGGGTGAATTACCTGTTACAATAAAAGACAAGAAAGAATATCCAAGTGCATGGAGCCAGCAGGAACTGTAGCACATCTTAGGTTGGAAGGGACTTTAAAGATCCAGTTCCAACTCTGTATTAGTAAACAGTCTGACTGCAACCTGTGAGTTCTGCTTGTTTTTTCCCCCACCTCCCATCCCACTGGGAACGGGGGGAGCAATGACCGTGTGATGCTGAGCCACCTGCCAGGTTAAGACAACAGTCAGTTCAGTGCCCAGCTTGTCAGAGGGATTGGTGTGAGCACAGGGACTGGTGTGAGCACAGGGGATCAGTGTGAGCACAGGGATCGGTGTGAGCACAGGGACTGGTGTGAGCACAGGGATTGGTGTGAGCACAGGGACTGGTGTGAGCACAGGGACTGGTGTGAGCACAGGGACTGGTGTGAGCACAGGGGATTGGTGTGAGCACAGGGACTGGTGTGAGCACAGGGACTGGTGTGAGCACAGGGACTGGTGTGAGCACAGGGGATTGGTGTGAGGGTTGTGGCACCTGCAGGACCCATCAGAAGGGTCAGAGTAACCACAGGGTCAGTCAAAAAGGTCAGAGCAACTGCGGGACCTGTGACAGAGCTGGAAGCAGCCACAGGGCTGGTCATTGGAGCTGGAGCAGCTGCAGAGTTCACAGCAGGAGTTGGAACAACCACAAGGCCCACTGCAGGAGTCACAAAGGACCATTGATTCTGAATGATCACTTCATGTGTGCACTCATAGAATCACCAAGGTTGGAAAAGACCTGAAAGATCATCCAGTCCAACTGCTCACCTATTACCAATAGCTCCCACTAAACCATGTCCCTCAACACAACATCCAGTCGTTCCTTGAACACCCCCGTGGTCGGTGACTCCACCACCTCCCTGGGCAGTGCATTCCAGTGCCTGACCACCCTTTCCAAGAAGTAATATTTCCTAATGTCCAGCCTGAATCTCCCCTGCTGCATCTTGAAGCCATTCCCTCTGGTCCTATCAATAATGACATGAGAAGAGGCCGACCCCCAGCTCACTGCAACCTCCCTTCAGGAAGTTATAGAAGGCAAAGAGGTCTCCCCTGAGTCTCCTCTTCTCCAGGCTGAACAATCCCAGCCCCTTCAGCCTCTCCTCATACAGCCCCACTGTGCTCCAGACCCCTCACCAGCTTACACTTACTTGCAAATCACCAGTTACAGCATCAAAGACACTGGCGGCAAAGCTGTCCCCTGTGACCTAACCAGAAGTGCCCAAATCCAACCAACAGCTTTTATCTGACACACCCATCAGTTCTTTACTCACCCGATTAATTTGCTGCTATATAACTTGGTAGAATGACTTCTGGGTCCATTTGTTCCAATGCTGCTCCAACAAGGACACCCAGAACAGTCCCAGACCAAACCCAGGCAGCTTCTTAAGTTCTCCACAGAGGAGGCTCCACAGTCTGTACCTGTACAAGAAACCCACACCGGGGCTCCATCACCAACACAGCACAGAAGTGCTTCCTGATGCTCAGGGGAACCTCTAACCTTACTGCTGAACAGTTAAAGCAGCACATTAAATCCAATGGCTGTCAGGTCCGTAACAGCCATCTGATCATCCTCAGCTTGACTTGTAAATGCAAAGACTTGTCAACAGTGCAGCTTATTTACTATGCAACTACCCTCACTAGTATCAGTTATATGGCAATGCCAGCTACACTAAGCTGATCAGCCAGCATTTCTGATTTCGATTGCTTATAGTGTTATAATAAGAATCAGAACAGACTAATAAACCTTCTTCCTGTTTTATGTGACACAGGATCAATTCATTCAACTCTTTCTTCCTTTCTTCATTACGTCATTTGCCTTATTGCGTTTTTAATTTACTATTCCCAATCTGATCCAGTTAGAGCTTAACTGTGAAGGCTGGCCTGCCTGCCTAGGAGATGCAGTAGTTACTTTCATTAAACCCAATCTCACCTTGGAATGCAGACATTTGACAAACAAGCCAGAATTTGCAGGTTATGGACTCAGGAGCCTGCTGGCAGACTTACCCCCCCACACACTAAATGCAGCTCCCAGCTTCCTTCAGTTTCCTAAGCCAGGAGCTGCTCTTAAGAGTTTCTAGTTCTGTGTACTTGCTCATCATGGTTCCCAAAACACAGCGATGCTGGCAGCAATGTGTCACATAACAATCCCTTCAATTTTTTGGTTTGTCTCCTCATTTTGCTTACTGTGCTGTGCTCACCTGTCCAGCAAGGCCCTCAGGACAACGTTGTGCTGCACAAAATCCTCATCCTTGGCTCCAGCTCAGCAGCAAGTTGTGACAGAGGCAGCTGCAGGCAGCTCCCACTCATAGTGCTTCATACCACCTGTGAGGCCTTGACTTTGACTAAAAGAAACTCATTAAAATCTCCCTTCTATCGGTCAGGAGGAATGATGAATATGGGTGTAGTGGCTTCCTGCTGTTTGCTTTTCTTGTGTGCGTGAGAGAGAACACTCTAATAGCTGTAACTGCCACGATGGAGGAATCTATTCTATGGATGAGATCTACTTGGTGTGCTGCAGGTGGACTGGAGGCTCATTCAGTGCTGTACTACTCACTGCTCACAGTACCTAATGGAATATAAGAAGATACTATACTGTTCTCTTAGCTCTAATGCACAGTATTTTAAATATTATTTCACACTGTCTCCTACTGGGATCATACAGCACCAGCAAAACAGCAATTACTGTAAAGGAATCACAACGATGAGGTTTCCATCAACTTCTTTTGATCTCACTCTGAGGGCTCTGCTTGTGTAGCCATGAATAAGGGCAGTCATCCTCACTGGCTCAACACAGTGAAATTGTGATTGCTCCCAGCCCTAGAAGAACCCAGTATAACACTGCGGTGCTCTACAGGCTTCCTGTTTGACAAAGGAGTTTTCAGTTCCTTTATCTTCCCTGATTATCTAACAAAATGAGCGCTCTGCAGTTGCAAGCACAGCAAAGTGGAAGCACACTGAACAGTTCTGTCCAGCAGCAAACTAAGTAAACTGTGTTTGTGACTCCTCAGAATTGAGGGCATGAAAAGCTCAAGACAGTGCAATGACAGCACTGAGGGTGCCAAGGTCAACACAGCCTTGTTCCAGAAAGCACCACGTATTCTGTCTCCACACCACTCGTCAGAATTGCATGGCTCAAAGAAAGGTCACCTGAACAGCTCTTCTTACACCCCTCATTCCAGAGCCAATGAAGTTCACAAGCATTCACATCAGTCTGCTTGGAAAGAGATCTATTTGTTTAAAAAACAAACAAACCAACCAACAAAAATCAACCCCAACCCACACAAAAGCAAAAAAACGAAACTCCACAAAAACAGCCTCTCCACAGCCCCTGCTTGTGCTGCAGAGCAAGGCTGGGAAAGCCTTTCTCCTCCCTTGACCTCACATGCCCTTCAACCATGGCCAGGCTCGGAAGGGGATGGAAAGTGCCAAGTGTTAAGGTGCAGCGCAGCTCCTGATGCTTCCAGTCTCTCAAGTACTGTTGGCCTGTTCCTGCTCAAAGAGGGCCATGGCTAAATGCGACCGGGACGCAAGCCCTTCCAAGTTACTGAGGACACAGCGGTGGTATAACTCCTCACTGAGCCGGGGGTTGCAGCTCCTCAGTGCATATTTCTGCACTAACCCCGGCTCCACAGCCCGAAATAAGTGCAAACCTGAATAATGGAGGAAGACATCAAATACCTCCATGCCCTCCAGCACTTCATCTCGATCTAGGATATCAGCTGCTAGCTTGGTACGTGCTGTCATATAGTCAGAGTTATAGAAGCAGGCCTCAGCAAAGGAATGTCTGTCAAAATGTCCGTCCCTCAGGAAGTCAGTGCTGGAGGAAGCAGCCTGCTCACCACGGTACACCAAGGCAGGGTTGAACTCCTGAAAGTGCACTGGGAAAAAGACCTGCCAGTTGCTGATTGTATTCATGCGGCAGCGGTTCAGGAACTCCATGTTGATTTCTGTCCAGACACTGGCCAAGAAGAACAAGGTGTCCACGGGGTGCTTCTTTGAGACTATATCCATGAGTTTCACTTGTGATGGCACCTCAGTTTTGACACTAATCCAGGGGATTTTAACTTCTGTGTAGCGTTTCTCCAGCTCTCCGACCATGGCCTTGACTCCAGCAAATACATCGACCTGACTGACTCGCTGAGCATCATACGGATGGTAAATGAAAAGCAAAGTCAGCAAGGCATTATCGTGTGTGTCTAGCGTGTTCATAGCATACATATCCAGGAAGTTCGATACAAAATCCAAGTCCTGTACTGTCAATGGAAGCACCAGTTGCACACGTGTGGCCTCTGTTACATACGGCATGGGAATAATTTCTACCTTACTTAAGGGCCGCACCAAGCTCACTCGTTTAACTAGGACATGACTGTGTCCCTTCTGGGTCACTGCCTCCAGCAGTAGGTCCAGCGTGTATTCCATTCCTCGGGTGGGGTCAAAACGCCGGTAGCCATTCAGCAACTGTCGCTTGCTGAACCGGAGCAAGGGCTGGTAGCGGATGTTAAGTTGCTCAAGTGCTGACTCAATAATGTCACTGACATCTGCTTTGCTGGCTCCAGAGAGCTCACACTTGGGGGAGCCATCGAGGCAGGAGAAGAGGTACTGCTCAGTGAAGTAATCCCAGCTGATTACCTCAAAACGTGACTTAGGAAGAAATGGGGAATTGATCCCCACAGGCCACGTCAAGCTTGCCTCGCCTGCAGGAGTCAACGATGTCAGATTCCTGATCTGCATCTGTACAAAGAGAACACACTGATCAGCGACAACTTCTCAAAGGTAAAGTCCATGTCTCGCCCAGACCTGCTTTACCATTAGAGCTGGATCTTGGTAGCATCGCACCAGAAGTTTCTGATTTCAGAGTGCTAAGCCTGAGACACAGGGTATCTCTAGTGTTTGGCTGATCGTCATATACAAATAGAAACAATACCCTTCTATGACAACGTTGAAAGAAAAGGAAACCTGTCTGGACAACAGCCTTTGCAGATTCCCCTTGCCACATACCTGCAGCTCCTGGATCTCCTGGTAGGCTCTCTCCAGCTGGATCCTGCTGAAGTGCTTGTGCAGCCGGTACATCGTGGTCATGTCAGAAACAGGGTGCACGGCAATGGCTGCTTGGAACTCCTCCTCTTCCTCCTTCTCTGGATCAGCATTTTTAGCAAGTTCATACGTATGGTAATGCTGACCCTGAGGAGGACAAAAGCCAGAAAGACTGGCATGCAATGCTACCATTCACAGTGAAGCCTTCCCTCACCCCAAATATGCATCCTCCCCTCTCTCTAAGCTGACTGCAGAACCCAGAGGTAAGAACACAACACAACAGATCTCATTCCAAATGCTACCTCCATCTACGAGCCTGTTTACTTAGTGCTGCCACACAAGACAGCTCTCTGCTCCTCCATCTTACATCAGAATCCAGCAGAAAAGCCCCTTTACCGTGCAGCAGGGACTACTAAGGGCATGGGTTCCATCCAGCTTAGCTAACACAAAACCTTTAGGAGAGAGGTAGTACCTGGAGCTGGGAGACACAAGTGATGCCAAGAAAATCGATGATGCAACGCCCCAGCCACTCATCGGGGCGCACACTGAGGATCTCATTGCGGCAGCTGTCCAGGTGTGGATGAAGTTTCAGTAGCAGGCTGCGGGACAGCAGGTACCCAAAGCCACCATGGCAATAGCGAGCCTGCTCATCTCCACCAATGAACTCCTCTGCTCGTCCCAGGTAGACATCTTGGTTAATACTGAGATGTGTCACCAGAGCCTTGATTTGTTCAGCCTGGGCATAGGTGTCATCCTGCATGATGTAGAACCAGTCGTAGTCAGAACCAAAGTGCTGGTGGATATAGTACATGGTCTCATACATCAGCCAGATGGGCCGCTCGTCCCCGTGTGCCACCAGCACCATGCCATGGGGCACTTTGGCGCTGCGCAGCCCCGTGAAGTACAGCAGGCGGGAGAAGTGATGAGCCACGGTCTTGTTCACGGCCACCGCCAGCGTGTTCAGGGTGGCCCTGGAAGTCAGCACCGCCACAAACAGCCTCTCGTGGAATCCCAGCTCCGTCTGGATGTAGCGAGTTCTGTAAAGGAAGGACAGAACCACATCGCAAAGTATTGGGTGACAAAACCCAAACGACTGAGTTGACTTGGTGTCAGAACGACCCAACTGCTGTCAGGACAGATCACAGAATGACTTGGGTTGGAAGGGACCTCAAGGATTGTGAAGTTCCAACCCCCCACCTGGCAGGGCCATGATACCCCTGTAACCATCCCTAACGCTGGGATAAATCCTGCACTGCTGGGACTTAGAAACGGTGAAAAAAGGCACCTTAAAGGCGGAGTTTTAAGAGCAGCCTCAGCAGGAAGGATCCCCGTTAATAACGACACGCTTCCTTCCACGTTGCAGCATGTGGCCAAAGTAGCGCAGGCCAAACCGCCACTAGAGCCACACAAAGCGGCTCACACAGCTCACAGCTTCACAACGAATGTTTCTAAGAGCAGCTTGTTGGGCTGTTTTCCTCCGAGCGCAGCGTGCCCCAATAGCGGCCGTTACCTGAGCACCTTCTTGTACGGCTTGTTGGGGTCCCGGTAGTACGGCACGATGCGCGGCCGGAACTCCTCGTGTCCGTGCCCGTCCCCGCCGTGCCCCGCCCGGTCCCGCTCCCCGCCGCGCAGCTCGGCCCGTCCGTCCGCCCGCACACACGGCTCCTCGGCGCCGGCCCGGCCCCACGATGCGCGGAGCAGACTGAGGCTGCAGCCCAGGGACAGGCCCAGCACCAGCGGCAGCGCCGCCCGCAGCGCCCCGAGCAGCGCGGACACACGCATCGTCACGGCGGGCGGGGTCGGGTCAGCGCGGTACCGTCACGGCCGGGCTGCGAGCACCGGGCCGCGGGACATGGCGGGTACGGGACCGGGATCGGGCGGCGCTGCAGCCCCCGGCTCGGGCCGCTCAGCCCCGCGGCGCTGCCGGCTGCGGGCGGGACGGGGCGGCGGCGGGGAGGCCCCGGAGGAGCCCGGCACGGAGAGCACAGGGAGCACAGACCGAGCGCGGAGCGGGGCCCGCCCCGCCGCGATGCCACCGCGGCCACCTCCACCGCATCATCGCCCCGCAGCGCTTCCGCTTCCGCTTTTCTCTCTATGGTTCCCAGTAGCCGCTCTACCCGCCGGCTGCGTCACCTCTATGGTATCACCTCTATGGTAGCGCCTCTATGGCAGCGCACTATGGCGTCACCTCTATGGCAGCGCGAGGCCCGGCTCGCACGGCGCATCCGGGGCGGGGCCGGACGGTGGCGGCGCGGTGCACGCCGGGATACAACACGCGGTGCACGCCGGGGCACGCTGCCCGCAGCGGCGCTAGTGACGTTTCACGCTCCCATTGGTCGCCGTGCCGGGGCCGGGCCGTGCGCACGCGGTATCGGAGCGGTGCGTCCTGCGGCACAAGGGAGCGCGGAGCCGAACGGGCGGTGCGGGACGGGACGGAACGGGGCGGGGCGGGAAGGAACGGCCGGGAGGAACGGGAAGGAACGGGAAGGAACGGCCGGGCGGGGGGCGCGGGTCGGGCTGGGCGCTGCCGGGCGGTTCTCGGTCCCGGTGCGGTGACGCGCCGCGTGCTGCGGGACGGAGCGGAGCCCGGCGCGGCCTAACGGGCTGTGTCCCGCCGCAGCTCCCGCCCCGCCCCGCGATGCCGTCGGACCTGGCCAAGAAGAAGGCGGCCAAGAAGAAGGAGGCGGCCAAGGCCCGGCAACGGCCCCGCCGCGCCCCGGACGAGAACGGAGATGGCGGGACGGAGCCGCAGGAGGTGCGAGCACCGGAGGCCAACGGGACGGTAACGCCAGGTGAGCAGGGACCGACACCAACCGGCGGGATTGACCGGCTGCGGAGCGACCGGCCGGGACCGGGAACAGCGCGGGGCCGGAGCAGCGCGGGCCGGGCCGTGACTTGGCGCTGCCCCGTGCGGCCGCTGCGCTCCGCGAACCGGCGGGACTCGGTAACCGGCTCCGTGCGGCTCCGGGCCGTTCCCCGGGGCCTCCTCCGGAGCTGCCGGTGATCGCACGGCGCTGCCGGCACCTCGTGCTGCCGCCGTCCCGATCTCTCCCCGATCTCCCGGCCCTGCGGTCCGCTCCCGCTGTTGTGTCCCCGTTCTCACCGTTGATCGGTCGGTGCTGCTCGTTCCTCTCCCCGTTGGTTTCCCGGCGCTGTGTCCGGTGCATCGTACCGGGGCGGCGCTGCGGCTGCCGGTAACCCGCGGATAACGCGGGCACGTGTGTTTCCCGGGAGCGTTCCGGGCCGAGCTCCCGGTGCGGTGCTTCGCGGGGTCTGTATTGTGGGACCCCGGGCCGGCACAGCCCCCATCCCATCCCCCCGGTATCCCCCGTTATCCCGTTTCTCTGCCGCCCCCCCCGTGCTGCCCCGAGCCGCCGCTGGGGGCGGGGCCTGGCCGACAACCGTTCCCGGGCCGCCAATCACCATCGATTATCGTGGCTCAATTGTATGTCGCGCCCCTATTGGTGGCGGGGCCGGGGAAGGGTCGAGTTAGTGCCGCTCCGACCTGCCCCGTTAGTTAGTGCTGCTCATACCTGCCCCGTTAGTTACTGCCCCAAGTCCCTGAGCCCAGCCGTGTCCTTACACCGGCCGCCTGAAGCCTTTTGTCCATCTCAGCCCTTTGTGCCCAGGATCACACAATGCGACCTGAAGGCTCATGAAGCTCCGGGGCTCCTCAGTTCAGTGTGTCTGTAGAGGTGTTGGTGCTGCTCACTGTGCTCGTCCTGCTCTCGTTGGTTCAGGGGCTCCCCGTGTGTTCATAAGTCACAGCTCTTCTGGTTCTGGTTCTTCTCTCCGTACAGAAGTGGACGCCCTTACAAAGGAGCTGGAGGACTTTGAGCTGAAGAAAGCTGCTGCTCGCGCAGTGACAGGAGTGCTGGCGTCCCACCCCAACAGCACCGACGTGCACATCATCAACCTGTCCCTCACCTTCCACGGCCAAGAGCTGCTGAGCGACACTAAACTGGAGCTGAACTCTGGGAGGAGATACGGCCTCATTGGCCTCAATGGGATCGGTAGGTTGTGGGGCAGGGTGGTGATATGGGCCTCTGGGAACACAGTGAGGGTTGTGTCCTGCTGGGGAGCTGGGCAGGTGCACGTGGTTAATGCTGGAAACCAGAAAAGCAGCTGGTAGCTGTGGGTGGGACACGGCATCGTCACCTCCCTGCGTTCCTCCATAGAGCAGGAGCCATTGCTGGCAGGGTGTGAGGGCACCTCCTGGCTTTGGACTGTGAGTTTGGACTCTAGTGATGAGTGTAATGTTTTCCTCTGTGTTAGAAGTCTATGGAGGCTGGTAATGTACATTAGACCTGGTTAGATGGCAAGTATACAGCAAAGATAGACCTCCCAATATCTGGGCAAGTGCTGAACTGCCGAGGTGCTGCTGTCTCTCTGATTTCTCATGGGCAAGAAGTTCCCAAGGATTGTCTTGAGTTGTAAAGGGAGAGGGTAATGAGCTCTGACTGTATCTCACCTGGGGGCTGTGGGGTTTTTGTGGCATATCTTACTGAACTCAGCAGATAACTGGAGTGTCTGTCTGCACACAGGGAAATCCATGCTTCTGTCAGCCATTGGGAAACGAGAAGTGCCCATTCCAGAGCACATTGACATCTATCATTTGACCCGAGAGATGCCTCCCAGTGACAAGACCCCTCTACAGTGTGTGATGGAGGTGGATACGGAGAGGTCCATGTTGGAACGAGAAGCAGAGCGTCTGGCTCACGAAGATGGTAAAGCTTTTCAGAGTCCCTGTGTACAAGGGGCACTTAGTCCACTTTCCCTTCCCATTGAAGGAAAGGTCTCACCCGGGTTCCTTGGCAGTTCTTGCAGTACCTCTTTTTCCCAACTGCTCTGTACTAGTTGAAAAGTCCTGTACGATTCCACATCTGTAGATAAATTATCCTAGGAAGCTTCTTAAGAAGTATCTAAGGTGTGTGAGTGGAGGGGCTGAATAGAGGTGAAGCAGATGGACTGTGAACTTTCTCAGCTGTACGTACATGCAGCTGAGAGCCCATTACTGTTGGAAGTGCTGACAGGTTTTTTTTCAGCGGAGTGTGAGAAACTCATGGAGTTGTATGAACGTCTGGAGGAGCTGGACGCTGACAAGGCAGAAGCGCGGGCCTCTCGTATCCTACACGGCTTGGGGTTTACGCCAGCCATGCAGAGGAAGAAGCTGAAGGACTTTAGTGGTGGCTGGAGAATGAGGGTGGCTCTTGCGAGGTGAGTGGTACAGTGCCTGCTGCCTCCGGGGAGAATGTCTGTCTGTTCCTCAGGCTCCAAACCACATCACAGTTCTAAGAACTTAGAGCTGAGTTCAGAGGCTTTGGGTGCCCACATTTACCTTATGCTGCCATCTCTCTCCTTTTAGAGCACTCTTCATTCGGCCATTCATGCTACTGCTAGATGAACCCACGAACCACCTTGACCTGGATGCCTGCGTGTGGTTGGAAGAAGAACTGAAAACGTAAGTATGGAGAAGTGTCCAGCTTCCACGGGTTGTTGTTTTCTGCACAAACATCTTGTCAGCACGTGAAGCAAATGCTACAGAAATAATTGTCTGTAGTTGTTGTGGCTACGTGACTATATTGCAATACCAGTTATACACTCGTGTAGCTTGCTGCTATGTGTTTTTTACAGAGGGGTCTTGACACAAGGGCGATAATTTCAAGATAAGCCTCTCTTTCTCAGTGAAGAAATGAGAAATACTGGTTTATACTTACCTACAGGTTAAACCTTCTTCCTGGAGGCCAGGAGCAGCCCTGGCAGCTCTTCTACCAGTGCTGCATACTGTACCAGTAGTGTGAGCTTTCCAGACGTAGCTTATATATAGCTCACCTTTCTGCATGTTGTTTTTCTGTTTTCACCAGCTGTAGGGTCTGAGTCTCAGTTTAATCTTGTTACAGTATATCGAGGTAACTGGGTTTTGTAACCAGAGATAAAACGTTAATGATTGGGCACGATATTTAGGAATAGCCATGAAATTTGATATCTGCATTGTGCATTAAAAATGATTGTGAATGGAAGCTTGTGAGAAGGGCTTTTCTTTTGCAGAGGTTATTCCATCAGCTCTGTCAGTTGAACCTTTTGCACATCTGTTTGATAGGTCAAATGTTTTAGGAAAGTAATTAGAACCTCTCTTTTTGGGAGGATGCATTTACCAGTCATTGCGCAGATTTGGAGTGGAGTCTGTCTTAATGTACCTAAGGGGTACTATTCTGTAACGAGGCAAAAATGACAAGCAAAGGTCGAAATTTCTAAGTGTAATACCAGTGGAGTTCTGCACAAGTAGCACTGCTAATCCACCACACAGGTTAGCCAGCTTTTAACTCTTCATGATTATGGGAGACGAGTTCTGCACAGTGGAGGGCACCTTACTTACTTACTTTACTTACAAAGCTGGATGTAGCTACTTACTGCAAAATTCCTGCACCATCTCTAAGGCTGATAACTTCTTGCTCTTTGTATGACTGTAGACAGGAGAGGTTTGGTACACGTAAATCCTTTGTCACCATCAGGGCCAACGAGCAGTTCTTTGTATTAAGTTTTGTGGTGTCACAGGTTCAAGCGGATCCTTGTGCTGATATCCCACTCCCAGGACTTCTTGAATGGCATCTGCACCAACATAATCCATATGCATAATCGCAAACTGAAGTACTATACGGTGAGTGAATGTGCAGCTAACAAAAACGGGGATGCTGTGCTGTCCTTTGGAGTGTATCTGATGTTCTGTGGTCCATCTCTTCAGGGGAATTATGATCAGTATGTAAAAACTCGCCTGGAACTGGAAGAAAATCAAATGAAGCGTTTCCACTGGGAACAAGATCAGATCGCCCACATGAAGGTATCTGCCCACCTGCATGAACATCTTTCTGCCCATGCCTGTAGGCAGCCCTGTACCACGTCAGCCTTTTTGTCATGGCTTTTGGCTAACTTTCTATTTTGTTGCAGAATTATATTGCACGATTTGGTCATGGTAGTGCAAAGCTGGCCAGGCAAGCTCAGAGCAAGGAGAAGACTCTTCAAAAAATGATGGCTTCTGGCTTGACAGAGAGAGTGGTAAATGATAAGGTGAGATCTCTATTGGGGTTGCATCTAGAGATCAGTATAGGAAACTTGAGCTGGATAAGCAGAGTGAACTTTATCTGACAGCAGGAATGGCTGACACAGCGGAGAGCAAGAATGGAATCCCCTTCTTGATGCCAGAAGGTTAAATTTACTGAAGTTAGTGTAATGTTGAGGAGTGTAATGAGGAGATTTGGTTTTCTCCTGTTGAGAGAAGCAGATTTGTGACACCATTAGGGCTCTTTTGCAGACGTGGAAATGAATGTCTAAAAAATTGGAGATCTGGGAGGATGCTCAGAGTAACTGCTGCTTATTTGAAGAATTTAACCCCCCACACAAGGGGAAAGAAGCAGGGAATTCTTAGCCAGCAGATGAGCTCACATGAGTTGTTACAGGGCTCTTAAAAAGGTTGTTTTGTTACTTTCTTTTGAGGATGTTGCCTGTAGTGAGGCGTGGTTGTACTGGAATAATGGGGCTGCCTTGTGCTCCGGGTTGTCTAACAAGTGGATATTCTTTGTTGACAGACTTTGTCATTCTATTTCCCTCCCTGTGGAAAAATCCCCCCTCCTGTCATCATGGTGCAGAACGTCAGCTTCAAATACACAAAGGATGGGGTAAGTATAGAAAGTGTGCATGAGTTATATGGAAATTATGTGTGTCTGTGCCTTGTTTGGAAGTGTGAGGCTTTTCGGATCAGACTTCTTGGCAGTGTTGATACTGAGTCTGCTGGGGACGTAGCTGTACAGTTATGTGGAGATTCTGGGTAATAGTGGAAAGGTATATTGTGTATAATGATTTATGTGGCTTGCAGCCATGGATCTATAATAACCTGGAGTTTGGGATTGACCTGGATACCCGTGTTGCTCTTGTTGGACCCAATGGAGCTGGAAAGTCAACACTGTTGAAACTGCTCACAGGAGAGGTACGCTTACAGCACCATCTTCCCTGTTGTGGCCCTTTATTCTTTGGGAGGTCTTCAGTGGGCCTGCACTTATTTACCAGAGTTCTCCATCAGACTTCAGAATTTCCAAGGGGCTTTCCCTGTCACACTGTATATTCAGACTGCATCTTCTGTACTGGGGAGGAGATGGATAGATTCTGTTCATTCTGGCATAGAGTAAAAGGAGGGATTTCATGGTGAAATACTTTTATCTTCCCCTTCTAGTTGCTGCCCACAGATGGGATGATTCGCAAGCATTCACATGTGAAGATTGGTAGATACCACCAGGTAATCCCTGTGGCAACCACCAGGAACATGAAATACTGGGGAAAAGAAGCTGCCAGGAATGAGGAACATTTATCCTCTATTCCTGCTTCTAAGGCCCATCTCGCTGCTGCTCTTCTGTGCCTTGAGCTTGGGGAGGAAATTTCTGCTGGTGGAGTGGGTTCTACCCAATGTTCTTGTCCCAGAAAGAAGCTTGCTGTGGTTCTTTCTGTTTAGCCTCCCACCTTGTACAGGAGAGATGGTTGCCTTGTGCTTGATACTGGACAAGTCTGCTATTCTGAAGCAGTACGCTGCTCCTGAAAAGGAGACTCCTTCCCTAACAGTTCAGTGCAGTGAATACACTGGGTGTGAGATTATCATCTCTTGTGTTCTGCTGCCAAGCTGGTTGCAGAGGGATGTAAGGGGGGGAGCTACTTCTGACCAGGAGCTGGGTGGCGTGCACAAGCTGAAGCTGTCTCTTCTTCTCTGACAGCACTTGCAAGAGCAGTTGGACTTAGATCTCTCACCCCTGGAATACATGATGAAATGCTACCCAGAAATCAAGGAGAAGGAGGAGATGAGAAAAATCATTGGCAGATATGGTCTGACAGGGAAACAGCAGGTGAATATAAGTTTTCTTTACTCACTGGGGAATTAGAGCTGCTGCATTTTCTGTTGCTCTACTGCTGTCTGTCAGTGTGATGCAGTACGGAGCATGGCCTGTCACAGCATCTGAATGCTTTTAAAATTGGAGGAAAGTAACTCATGGCTTACAGGAACTTTGTTAGTTGTCTTAATTTCAGCCAGGATGGAATTGTTTTCTTCAGAGGTCTGGTGTGATGCTGTGTTTTGGCTCTGGGAGAAAAACAACACTGTTAACGCTATGATGTTCATAGTTGCTGCTAAACAGTGTTGCACAGAGCCACGGCTGTTCTCAGCAGAGGGCCCCAGGAGCTTGGAGGGGACTGAATCAGGACAACTGACTTGAACTGCCTAAGGGATATGCTGTACTGTATGACATCAAGCAGAAAGAGTTTTGAAGGGGGTGGGAGTTCATCGCTCTCTTCTTTTTCTTGGGGGCTAGTTGGGCATTGGTTGGGGGTTGGTGAGCAATTGCTTGTGTATCACTTTTTATTTGCATTTTTTGGTGTATGTATTTGTTATTATCCTTTTTCTTCTCTCTCTCTTAATTGTTTTATCTCAACCCATGAGTTCTACAAATGACTGTGTAGTGCTCAGTCACCTGCTGAGTTAAACCACATTTATGTTGAAGTGATGTGTTTTTGTGTTGGAGTGGGTGACCCTCCTCAGTCTGGGTTGAGGCACAAGGGCAGGTTGTGGCACAGTGCTGGCCTCAAGCGTATTTTAACTGTAGCTTGAACTACCTTACTTATCTGTATTTCCGAGATGAATGCCAGTAGGAAAGGCAAAAGTAAGTTTAGGCTTGTGTCAGCGTAGAATGAAGAAACAGAGCTCATCGAACTGCCCTCTGGTCCTCTAACAGAAGCTGAGTCCTGCTGTGGATGCTCCTTTTTTCAGAAGCCCCTGGAATTCCTTTGTTTTGCTGATTAAGGCGGCCTAGTTTAGGTGTAGTCCTGATATGTTTGTCCTCTCGTGCCATACGTCTGCTGCAAACATGATTTAAGATGTGAATGTTTTCTGGTCAGCGTGGCAGTTTAGGAACTGTTGCTATTAAGTTTCCTTGCAGAGCTTCAGACGGTGTCTTTGTCTGTCAGGTGAGCCCCATTCGGAACCTCTCTGATGGGCAGAAGTGCCGTGTGTGCTTTGCGTGGCTGGCTTGGCAGAATCCCCACATGCTTTTCCTGGATGAGCCCACCAACCACTTGGACATAGAAACAATAGATGCTCTGGCAGATGCGATCAATGACTTTGAAGGAGGAATGATGCTTGTCAGCCACGACTTCAGACTCATCCAGCAGGTAAATAGAGCAGAGATTTGTCAGTAAGTTGAGCTTTGATTTTATTTTTCAGTGCAGCAAATCCAAATAATTCATGCCAAGAACCACCTTTCTTCAATTCCCAGTTTAGCAGGAAATGAATTTCTTTTTCATCTACATATGAACAAAAAAGAAATGTTGGGGAGTCAAAAACTTTTAGTTCTAATATCTTATATCTGTCTCTCAGAAAACACCAGGTAGATATTTCCCTGCAGATATTTTTCTTTGGAAATTGATGAAACCCAATAGACGTTTTCCTCATCATACTTCAAAGAATAGGTTTTAGTTAATTTTATCATGTTGGTAAAAATTAGAGGTTGCTGCGCTATAACCTCTCCTTCCTTTCCCTGTGTGCTTCTTTCAGGTTGCTCAGGAGATCTGGGTCTGTGAGAAGCAGACAATCACCAAGTGGCAGGGTGACATCCTCGCTTATAAGGAGCATCTCAAGTCCAAGCTGGTGGATGAGGATCCGCAGCTCACCAAGAAGACCCACAACGTGTGAGCTCGGAGCAGCTGGCCAGGTGCACTCCATGCAGACTGACAGTGGCCAACGTGACTCGCTCACCTGTTGACTGGAGTGGGACTGCTGCTATCTGTGGCTGTGTTCTAGGATTGCTGCAATACTGCTTCCCCTTGACTTGCCTTGCACCTCTGTATCTGGACAGATCTCTCCTAATCTGGCTTAATTTGGGCAGCCATTTCCCATATTTAGATGATGTCCCATCTGAGCCAGGCCTTGGAATCCAGTGGCCTGTGTTGTGGCAGTTAGGGTGTCTGAGTTGCAGTGATACAGGAGTGGAGACCCCGGCCCAGCTTATCCTGCATCTTCCTCCCCAGTTTCTGCTTCAGTTTATAGATACTTCACTTCCAACTCCTCTGGCCTCGGTTTGTTTTTAACTATTATTTAACAGTGTAATTACAAGATCTGCCTGAGAATCCACCAGTCAATAAAGAGGGAAGAACAGTCTCGTTTTGTGAGCTGTGGTAGTTCCTGGGGCACGCTGGGGCTCATCAGCCTGTACTGGGCTTTACCAAAGCTCACTGTTGCCAAAGTTCTCTTGTTATTACCAGAAATTGTGCCATATGTGAAAGGGTGAGTACAGAGCTCTGGTGTTGTACACAGCAGAGCAGAATCCACTGATGGAGTACGGGGTCTTCTGGATAATGACAGAAGGGGGAGCAAGCTACACATGCTTTTTTTGTTGTTGTTAATAGATACAGCTTGAAAGGTTTTCCAAAGATTGGAAAGTAGAGGTGAAATGTAGACCTATAGAATACCAGTGTGTGTGTGCTCCGCAACAGAGCAGCTTTGATGCATGTTTTTCCTTTCACCTTGAGTTTAATGGGCCTAATACAAGGCTCTCAATAAATCGGGATTTTTGGGCTATGAATTATTTATTTGTTCCTAATGGGTTTAACTGAACAACATTAATCAGCTGAACTTGGCCGAACGTCTATTTTTGTTCTGAATAACAAATCCTGATAAAACCTGAAGTTTAAGCTGTACCTGCTGCCAGAGCGACTTGAGTAATTTCTTGAATAAAACACCTTTCTTGTGTATTTTTAAAACAATGAAAAGACCCAAAAAACTCCCATCCTTTATGATCACGACTTATCATTTAATTGTTACACGTGAGAATGGCAGCACAAGGCACACAGAAGGCTCTGTAGCCCAGTACCATGTTCCTGCACCACAATGTGGCTGTACTTCTCTGGAGTGTTTTCTCATCTACCAGCTGTCTGTGGCTTCCAGCAAAGCATTTCCTTCCTTTATTGAAAGACCATGGAAGCTGTGGATGGCTGCTGTGGATGGAAGCACTATGTCACCCATGGGAGAAGTGTCATGGAGAGAGCTGCAGATCATCAGGACTTGTCAGTCATTTTAGCAAAGTTCTGACAGGAGATAAAGCATTTGCTAAGAAAATAATGCAGGTTAATGTAAATGCTGCTCAAGTTCCTTAGAAAAGTCTGAATTGCACTGAAAAGTCACTTAAATGAAAAGTAATTTAAGGTCACTATGCAGTGCAGTACTTGCAATTTAACAGAGGCAGTGATGGAGTAAAAGCCACAAGCGAGTAATTAACAGGTTAAGACCTGACTGGTGTCACAGAACTTGAACCAAGAACAAATAAATGAATGTCTTCATTAGTTCGGCTCTCCTGGTTTCCAGAAGGTGCTGGTGAGCTGGAAAGGTGGCTGTGAGCAGGACGAGGTCTGGAAATCCTGCCTGGGGCTGAAGCTGCTTGTTCTTAGTAAAGACGCAGCAGTGATGCCACACTTGAGATCTGGTGGCAGACCTGGTGAAACTGTGTGTCACGTACATGGGAGTGCAAGGAAGGAGGTGTTAATTCCCTGAAATGGGGAATGGAAATGTGGCTGCGCTGCTCCATCCTCACTGTGTGACATCTTGTGCTCAGGGCAGGCAGTGCCGCTGCAGGGCTTCCTTCTAACTAAGCATTCTGTCAGAAATGCTGTACAATACAAACAACAACAACTAAACAACCCAACAATGAAACCACACATAACTGCCAGCACCAGGCATAGCTGCATCTGTGTCACAGCAGCTAACAGCTCCATTAGCAGTAGGGAGCATTTATGTGTTCTGACCGATGCAAAAGCAGCTCCTGGCACAGAGCACGGCCCCCAGCACAAGGAGAATCTCTGCTATTTACAGCTTGGTGTGTGGGGGGTGGATGTACCTATGAATCTTAGAGTCATAGAATTACCCAGGTTGGAAAAGACCTCAAATATCATCAAGTCCAACCGCAGCCTAACCATAGTACCCTAACTCTAACAACCCTCTGTTATATCGTATCTCTGAGCACCACGTTCCAAGCCCTTCACGAGCCTCATTGCCCTTCTCTGGACCTGCTCCAGTTCCTCCATGTCTTTTTTGTACTGAGGTGCACAAAGCTGAACACAGCACTCGAGGTGAGGCCTCACCAATGCTGGGTACAGGGGCAGGATGACTTCCCTGGTCCTGCTCACCACACTATTCTTGATACAAGCCAGGATTCCATTGGCCCTCTTGGCCACCTGGGCACACTGCTGGCTCAAATTCAGCCCACTGTCCATCAGCACACCAAGGTTCCTTTCCATCAGGCAGATGGAAATGCTTGTGCTGTACCCAGCCAGAGTGGCTGAGGGAGCTGGGATTGTTCAGGCTGGGGGAGACTAAGGGGAGACCTTGTGGCTCTCTACAGCTGCCTGAAAGGAGGTGGTGGTGAGCCAGGGGATAGAACGAGAGGGAACGGCCTCAAGTTGCATCGGGGCGGTTCAGGTTGGATGTTAGGAGTAATTTCTTCTCCAAAAGAACAGTCAGGTACAGAAACAGGCTGCCCAGGGAGGTGGTGGAGTGGCTGACCCTGGAAAGAAAGGAAAGAAACACTGAGATGTTGTATGAGGGACATGGGTTAGTGGGAAATGGTGGTGGGTGGATGGTTGGACCGAATGATCTCGAAGGTCTTTTCCAACCTTAGTGGTTATATGACTCTATGAATGCTGGCTGTTGGGATGCTTATAATGCTCTCACTCCGTTAGAAGCCCAGTGTTCCCTCCATTTACTGACCATCTGCTGACTTCATCACCTGTTCCATGTCATAACAGTGTCCCAACACATTTGATTGTGGGAGCAGCATCTCCAGTGCTCGGATCCACACCCTTCCACTAAAGCAGGAATCCTTTCCTCTAAGCCCCTGGGTAGTCCCAGAAGCAGACCCAGTATGGCTGCCCATGTGAAAAGGTACTGCCACTCTTACCTGTGTCTTTGCCCATGTTACCCTCAGGCTTCTCAGCCCTGAAAGTAAGTTAAGTT
Organism: Coturnix japonica; assembly: GCF_054131305.1. Taxonomy (NCBI): domain Eukaryota; kingdom Metazoa; phylum Chordata; class Aves; order Galliformes; family Phasianidae; genus Coturnix; species Coturnix japonica. The sequence continues at coordinate 139,293,633 of NC_140664.1, read as the reverse complement.
CAGTTCAGTTCAGTTCAGTTCAGTTCAGTCAGCAACTTCCAAGCTCCTCACAGACCAGCTTTCTGCCTGGGGGAATCATCAGTTACAGATGTGCACCCTTGAGGGCTGCACCTGGGGCTGGTGAGGGGCTGCAGCCCTCCTATAAAAGCAGCCCAATGGCAGTAAGTGGATGCTCTGCTTGGGCTTGTGTAGGGAGAGGCTGAAATGAGTGCAGAAAGTGGGAGGATGCCTGGTCGTGCTTCCTCCTCTAGCAACAAGAAGTCCAAGAGGAAGCCTAAGAGAAAGGAAACTTATTCAGTCTATATCTACAAAGTACTGAAGCAGGTGAGTATTTACCTTCTATTGAGGGCTGCTTCATGTGTGTAGTTAATTCTGTCCATTGCATTTAATTCTAGAAAGGGGAAGAAAAGAAGAACTGCTTTTAAATGAACTTAAAAAGAGAGGGTACAGCAGAATCATAGATGAATCTAATGTGGGGATATTCTAGTGGGTGATGACAGTGTTCTAGATCAGAGGAGGTTCCCAGTGCATAATTCTGCTTAAGTCAGTAACTGAGCAGAGCCACTGGGGCAGGAGGAGCTGCTGCTGGCCCCGTGGGCTGGAAAACTTCAGTCTTTTTTTTTACTGTAGTTTTTGGGGGCTGTGAGAGTGGATGGATTCTGTTGGGTAGAGGAGGAGAGACATGTGAGAGGTGGCTGTGACTCGGAGCAGGGTGGTATTTCCCCCTGCCATTGCAGGTTTGTTTCCCCTGAGGGCCTGTGCAGAGTCTCTTATCAGTGCAATGCACAGGGCATCTCTTTAGCCTAAAGGGACTGGCCACCTGCATGAGATGCATGGTCACAACTGGTTCTCCCTGGAGATATAAGGGGTGGCCCCATTCTTATTAGTGGGGAATGTATGTAGATGTATGTGACAGTACTTCATTACAGTGGAAGTTTAGTGGCCCTGCAAGGCAGGGGGATTGGAGCCTCATGATCCTTGAGGTCCCTTCCAATGCTGGCCATTCTGTGATTAATACCTTTCAGGTGCACCCTGACATTGGAATCTCCTCCAAGGCCATGAGCATCATGAACTCATTTGTCAATGACATCTTTGAGCGGCTGGCAGTGGAGGCATCGCGCCTCGTGCAGTACAACCACCACTCCACCATCACCAGCAGAGAGGTGCAGACAGCCGTGCGGCTTCTGCTGCCCGGTGAGCTGGCCAAGCACGCTGTGTCCGAAGGCACCAAGGCTGTCACCAAGTACACCAGCAGCAAGTGAGGCTGCATTGCAATAAAGCCTTCCTGCATTGACTGCACTCTGTCTGTTGTGGTGCCATGAGGACAGTGTAGTTGCTGTTCAGTGTTTCTGAAGTAGAAATAGCTAGGCCTAACCAGAGCAGGAGGGGTGATGGTGTTCAGGATGGTGAAAACCACATTGAAGTGGTTTATGGAAAGATGATCTTACCAAATTGTGATGGATAATGGCAGAAGCTTGTTGACTTTGATTTGTGGTTTGCTCTGTATTTCATCTAGAGCAGCCGGTAGCAGGTGGGTGTCCCTTGGCTCCCCACGTCTCAGGGAGTTATTACAGGTTGTTGATGGAGGTTCCTCGGTGCAGACATTGGGATTCAGTTTGATGTAACAATAAAAGCAAAACCTGCGTGTAGACTTGTAAAAACACAGATAATGCCTTTAACCTTTTCATCATAGTTTTGGGGGCAGTTTGACCTGCGTTCATCATTCATGGAGCTTGGAAGGAACTAAAACAAACCAGAAGAAGCTGCTTGGCTTACATGCAGAAAGTTGGGATTGCTCTGGGAAGCAAGACGGGTTCTTCTGCAGTTCTTCAAGCTCCTTATTTCAGTTTCTTGTGTTCCTGATTGCAAAAACTTGTTGCCTTTAAGATTCCTCTTGCTCTTGCTCAACTGCTTCTTTCCTATGCTGGGCCTCCTTGCATCAGCCCAAGTTACCAGAGGAGCCTTCATCCTCTTGTAGCAGATGGAGCATGGACAGAATCCCTCTGTGTCGCTTGGGCAGTTTGCAGTGGGTAGAGTCACCTGGGTGCAGTGAAGGTCCAGTGGTAGTTTGGTGGAACTGGTTGCTCCTATTCCAAGATCTTCCAATTGTAGGAAAAAATGGAGGCTGGAGCATCAGGGGGAAGCAGAGCTGTGGTGGAGCTGAGGTGATGGTGTGTGGGACGGTTCTGGACTTCACAAAGTTTGTGAATGATGAGCCTCGTGAGCTGTGTGCCATAGCATTACTAGTCCTGGTGTCTGCTCTGCATGCCGTGCAGCTGGGGCAGAGCGCTGTGACTGGGCTGTCTGCAGTGCAGGCCCATGGGGAGACCCAGCACCCAAAGCAGGTTGGCAGCATCCAGCCAAAGAGCTGCATGGTAAGGTTCCATTTCCCGTCTCAAGGTGAGTGGAGCCTCTCATTGCACGGGATGTGATGTTCTGCTGCTTCCTATGCTGCAGTGTCCGCATCTCTGCAGAAGCACTTTTGTTTCCCTGGCCCCGGGCTTTGCAGTTCAGCTCGTTGATGACCGGCTCGGCGCTGCAGTTCTGCTCCTGCCCTGGAGGTGACTCTCTCTGCCTGCTCGATCTCGGAGATGTTCCTGCAGCGCGGGCAGGATGTCGGGGCTGCGCTGCTCCCAGCGGTCGCCCGTGGCTGTAACTTTCCGGCCGCCTCAGAATTAACTGCACGCGGTGGGTGCTCAGCACTGAGTGAGGCTTTACTGGTGTCAGTTGTCCCGCACTGATCTGTGCAGACCCCAATCCTGCTGTTTGGTTGGTTGAGTTTCTTTCATAGATGCTGAGGAGGATGGCTTTGGTGTTGGGCCCATGTCCCTTCTACATCTGTCTCCTCACAAATCTGGAAGGGGCTACAGCACAGATGCTCCAAGCTCAGAAGGCAGAGGGAGATGGTTGGTCCTGGAGCGGTGAGCTCTGCTCCAAGCCTCCATGTGTTTTCCTCATTCCCTACCTGGAGTAGATTCACGTTTTGCCATGCAGGGGGATGCTGTCTGTTTAACCACAGAACAGCCATGTAGGGCTGCCTTGGTAAACCTGCACAAGATGTTGTAGATCCCCCTCTCCTCCCATGTGCTTTTCAGGGGCTTTTGTGAGCACAGCTTCACAGCTCAGCTTCCTGCAGACTGGACTTGCAGCTCTATGCCTGTTTGTGCCCTGGTGCTCGTTTGCATCAGCTGAGGTCTGAATGAAGTTTCTATGGGAGGAGCGAGTAAGCTGTTCCAACCAGCAGGGGAAACTGGTCATAGTAACAATGAGCCAGAAGCTGGTAAAAAACATACCTTAGCTTGTAGCCCTGCAGGTGCTCTTCCAAAGAGCCTCGGGACCACTTCAGCTCATAGAACCGTCTCCTTCCAAGTTCACCTGTATCCTTTCAAGTCTCCCCATGAGCTCTCAGTGCTGCAGCGCAATGCTGTCATGTTGCACATCCCTGGCCTCACGTCCAACTGCTTTGTTCTTATCAAACAACACACGCCTGTGAGCCAGAAGCAACATCTTTGGGGAAGGAGACCATGGGGCACAGCATCTCTTTGGTCTGTAATGGGTGGTGCAGGTTTGGAGGGAGATAACTTTTTGGACAGTGGAGGCTGCCTGTAATCTGCAGGCCTCTGTGCATCTCTCTTCCCATGTTATTGTGTCCCTTGGCAGCAGTGCTGCCAGGTGGCTGCTCTGGTGCATCATTAGACACTGTTCCAAATGGCATAGGCAGGAATGGTTCAGCACTCAGAGGAAAACAAGCAGGTGATGGATAGCTCTGGTGATGCCAAAGCTGTTAAAATATGAACCTCTGAAGAGCAGCCAGGGTTTCAGCACAGCAAGGGACGGTGACACTCATCCACGCTGTGCTCAGCTGCTGGAGACGGAGCGTGGAGCTGGTGCTGGTCTGTGTCCCTTCCCTTCTCTGCTTTGGTATGAGACAGGCTGTTGTCTCTGAATAATGGCGAGTCTTTAACTTGTTGTGGCCCAGAATCCCTGACAGAGAATGGGAGACTAAAGATGATTGAAGGGCAGACAGACGCTCCCCCATGAGCACGCGTTTCTGTCTGAGGCTTTGTTGTGCCTGATGCTGCCCTGTAAAGGGACTGAGGAGCTGTGGCTCCCTTGGTGCTGCTCTGCAGCTTTGCTCTCCCCAGCAAGGATTGTTGTGAGTAGTTTATTTGCTTCTTTGTTGTCTCTCTTCGTGTTCCATTCACTCTGGAGCCTTGGATGCAGCAGCAGTGATGTTACTTTGTACATCTCCCCTGCCCAGGAGGGGGGTGGACAGTTATTCACAAGTTAATTTTCTTGAAAAGTAAATATTATCCAATATCTGTAATTCCATGGCAAGATAATGACATGGGACAGGAGGTATCCCTGTTCTAATGGCCCTTTCAAGCCCCACGTTGCCTCCTGCCAGACATGCAGGACTACTGAGAGACTGCTCTCTGGTTACATCCTGATGCGTACCGAGATGTGGCCAGAAATGTAGGGCTTCAGTGGTGACCCAGTGCCATGGCCCTGGTATGGAAGAGCCTGGGACTGGGCAGTGCTTCTCTGCAGCCTGAGGATGGGAATGGGAGCACTGGATGTCGGTACCCTGCATGGCCTCTGGGTGGGAGGGAGGGGGATGCTCCCCATGGCCCCATGCGGGGTGCAGGACTGGAGGAGAGGATGACACTGGCAGAGTGGCCCCATGAGGAATGGCTGCTGCAGGCCACACGCCGTTTTCCCATTAGCGAGTGTTTAGTTCAGCGTTTTAAATAATTGTGTCCTCAGAATGATATTTAAAATCCATTTGGGAGGCAATGAGGCGGGAAAGTGCCTATGCCATTGTGATGACGCTGCGCAGGCCATGCCACACATGCATATTACAAACTCGTTACAAGCTCGTTTACACGCGCACTGCTCGCTCCCTACACAACCTCTTTCTGATGCTCCTAATGGTTCTCGTTCCCACCATGGCTGCTTCCACCTGGCAAAAGGGAGAAAAGCGTTTGGTAAGGCTGCCCAGTGTCACCTGCAGCAGGAGGAGCAGGGGGGTGGCCAGGTGCTGGCCTTTGGGTGGGCTCTCTGCTGGTGGCACTGTCTCCCAGCTGTCCTGTCCTTTGTGGCCAGTCCAAAGCTGTGCCTGCTCTCTATGAGCCTTCACACCTGTGTTCTGCTGGCATCAGGCCCTGCAGCTCCCAGGTGTGCTGCTTTGCTGTGGGGGAAGAGCTGCAGTTCCTGCAGCGGGATGGCTATGGGGCTGAGCACCAGCACACACCATTGGATGTCCATGGGAGTCTGTGGGTGGAGGGGCCGAGCAGATGGAGCATCAGCAGAGGCTTCCTGAGCACTGCTGGGTGGCTGAAAGGGAGCATGGCCTCACTCCTTTCTATTGTCATTCATCTGCTGGATGGGCACCCCTAACTGTCCTCCCAAGCTGTGCAAAACAAAGGTCCTGTGTTGTGCTACAAGGCTCCTGGTGCTGCTTTGTCCTTGTCCCCCTGTCCTATTCCTCCTGATCGTTTTCAGTACTAGGATCTTCCAGCTGTGACTGTTTGGTGCCACCTTAGGTCCAAACTTAGTGGGATGATTACCAAGGTCCCCATGTGTACTCAAATGCAGGCTGGATTCTGGCATCTGTATCCTCCGAATAGTGACCTCTCTGGCTACTTTCCAGACTGTCCTGAATAGGAAACAGGTGACTGCAGCATCCTGTTTTCAGAAAAGACCCCTGTGCAGCTTCCAGGGCAGAAGCGAAGTGGGGGTGGGGGCAGAAGCTGTCAAACCAGTGGACGACAGGACACAAAATGGGGTCTTTTCATGGTTGAGGTTTCAGATGGTCTCAGAAGGTGGAACTGCTTCCCCCGTCCTGTCCCAAGGCTGCTGTTCCTGAATTTCCAGGGCAGTGGATGTGGGTCACTGGCTTATGCTGAAGAGGTGCAAACTCTGCTGTAACCCGAGGCAGTGTTTTACACTGAGCATGGATGTGTTACTGGGCCCTGTGAGATCACTCATACTGCCCCTGACTGTTAGGGACACCCTGCTTTCCTGCTCTGCCTAGTGCATAGCAACCAGAAATTTATGGGGAATAGTTCCTTTGTGCATGGGGCTTTTGTGGGTGAAGGTGAGCTGGGCAAAATGGAAACTGAGAAAGGAGAGAGAAAGAGAAAGGGAAGGAAGAGAAGGAAATAAAATAAGAATGGCTACTACTACTCCTTCATAGCAGCAGCTATTATGAATTGTGCAAAGAAACATGCACCATCTCAGCTCAAGGTCTATGAAACTTCCTGAATGTGGATGTCTGGAGCCCTTAGTTCTGCACAGCAGCCAGATTGTCCCTCTGCGCCCCTTTCTGGATGGCTGTGGGCTGTGTGAATAGCTCTGAGGGTGGATGCTGTGCCTAAGCCCACAGCTGGGGGAAGCGTGACCTCATTGCTTCCAGTTGCTGCAGCAGCAGGAGTAGGAGAGACAGGCTGGAAAAGAGCTAGAGAGTGGTAAGTGAAGATAGTGCTGGGTAAAAGGTGTCTCCCAATAGTGCAAGAGACAGCAGAAGTGAAGGGGATGAAGGGGAAGGAGAAGAAAAATAGAACAAATAGTTGTGATTGGGTCTGTACCTAACGCCCTGGGACAGGACCTCTGCTGGGCAATTCAAGCCATCGTCTGTCTGCAGAGTGGGGAGAAGGTTTGGGGAATGTGTGTCTGCACTGAAGGAAAACGAGAGTACTGTGCACTGTGTGCAGATCTGCACACAAACGTGATGGGTTCTGTGGTGTGGTGAGCACAGAGAAATTGGGTGAGTCTGGAGAGTTCTGGAGGTAAGCCAAAGTTTACATGGAAATCCTTGCAGCAGCAGTTGTCTGCTGGCGTTCTTAGCGGCTGAGCTGATCTGGCAGTTCCTGATCCAGCTCTGAGCCTGCTGTGTGAATGGGACAAGGGAAGAGGAGCACTAGGAGGAACTACTGGGTGCCCCCTCTGCCCGGTTCCTCAGATGGTGAAGGCTGGGAGATACTTGCTGGGCCAATGTGGTGGTTTTTAACAGAACCTCTCTCTGCAGTGGGACAGTGTGATCCAGGAGGTCAGTGAGTCTGTGCAGCACTCCCAGCTGAGAAGTGCTCTGTGGGCAGAGCCTCCAGCAACGTCTCGCTGTGCTGCCCAGCTCCCCGGGCTCTGGTCTGTCATAGGACTGGGCTGAGCACAGAGCACCCTGCTCTGTGGGGTGGCTGACGTTCCCGCAGCAGCTGATGACACTCACAGCCTGCCCAGCTGGAAGTTTATGTTGACAGGGCACAGCAAGTAACAGCTTAGTAATCTGAGATTAAAAACATTTCACGGGTCCTGAACCTAGGTCGAGCCACCACAACATCATGGCTAACAAGATCTGCCCTCTCTCTCAACACAAGCCTCAATGGCTGCATCTGGGCATCCAAAATATGACTGTTGGGTCTGGAGGTGCATAGCACATCTGGATGCAACCTCCCCAGAGACCCAAAGGCATTACCAACATCCTGAGGTTCCCACAGGAGTCTGTCTGCTGCAGTGCCAGGGAATTAGGCTGACCCTTCTCTGGCTTAGCCTGTGCTCACTGGGGTGTAGGCTTCCTCACTGCCCTGATGTTTATTGGAGTTCCCAGAGCAGCACATGGGCCTTGGGAGGGCTTTTTTAGTCCTTATGGATTGACCTGAAGGAAATTACCTCAGTACTCAGCCCCACTCACCCTCCCTACCACCTTTGCACCCTTGTCTGTGCTCCTTTGCTTCCAAGGTGGGGGCACAGTGCAGGGCAGAGATTCTGTAGATTGAACCAGAAAGTATGGAAGGAAGTCTGAGGCTGCCTCTGTCCCGTGCCCAGCCCAGTCTATGCTGGTGACTGCATCCAGCAGCTGAAAATAAACTCGTGGAAGGTCATTGGGGGCTGCCAAGCAGGACTATTTATACAGGGGTGAGTTAAGCCTGTGCCCAAACCCAGCCTGGTGCTGGGAAGCTGCAAACTGGGAGCAACCTGCACAGGACGCAGCCTGAGACGAGAAACTCTTGGCTGCAGCAGTTCTGTTGCAAGGTTTGGAGTTGTCCTCTGTGCTGCCCATCATGGACTGCTCCTTTCCCTTCAGCTCTGCCACACAGTGCATGCTGCAGCAGGACAAGGAGCAGCTGGATCAGCAGAGGTGCTCTCAGCCCCAGTCCCACCGCACTGGGCACAATGTGGCTGCCCAGAGGCCCTGGGTCGGCCGCATGGAGCCCCTGCAGTGCCGGGACCTGCTGGTGCAGAACGCGCTCTTCAGCGGGGACCTGGAGATGGTTCGGAAGTACTTCACCCGGAGCACAGCCATCAACCTCATCATTGAGAGCAGGGGCGAGGAGCTGCGCTGGACCAGCAGGAAGTTTGGTGGGTGTGCAGAGTGGGAACGCCAAGGGGAGGCTGTTGGTAACTGCCTGTGCTGGGGGGGAGAGGCTGAGGATGAAGGCTGCCTTGCGGAGGCATGGGCTCTTCTCAAGCATCCTGGCACAAGGCTGCAGACCACATTGACCAAGATGGGTTTTGCGGGGCTCCATGCTAGCAGGAGGCAGCAGGAGGGGTGAGCTTTCAGATGCAGGTGCTGATGCTTTTTGAATGGTCAAGGTTGCTTAGATGCAGGATTTTTATAACCGTGTTCTGTATTACTACAGTCTACTCAGGGAGAAAAGTACAGATGTTATTTCCCTTTGTGGAACTGAAGCCACTTATCAGAAAGCCAGATTGAACGCTTTAATTCCTGCCTGTGCTGGGCTGGCAGGCACTTCAGCTCCCTTACGAAGTCTGTGTCCCAGAGAAAACAGAGCAGTCTCTGTAAAACAATGTCACCCAGATGTGGATCTTATCACCAAAGATTCAAAATGTGAAAAACCCAGCCAACAAGTCCATCCATCAAGCCCAGGCCAAAGACGTAACGCAGAACGCAGCAGACACACCTGAGTCCTTGGCCGTGTGTCTCTGAACTGCACAAACAGGTGCTGAAACGTGCCAAACCATGACCTAAAATTAGAGCCCAATGACCTGGCATTACTGAGGTTCCTCCCCACTGATACTTTGAGCAGCCCTGAGGAGGTGTCAGTGTGCAGTGATACTGACATTGAGTCACGCCGCCTTTTGTCTCCCCAACAGTGCTTTTAGAACTGGGGAACTCAGGCTCTTATTGGCCCTTGTTTATGTCTTTGGGGATATTGCAGATCCCACAAGGTGAGGCAGTGTGCCAAGGGCTTCCCTCTTGCTGCTCTTTCATGCACTGCATTGTGCCTGGGCTGTTGGTGGTGAATGCACAGACACACCAAACGATGCTTTAGGATATCAGGATAGAGCACGGTCATTTATTTCCATTATCGAGGAGGGTAAGGTTTCCCATTTATGCTCTTCTCTGGGTCTCCTGTGTCATTGCTGGTGTCAGTTAGTTTGCTGTAGCTGCGTGATCTGACTGGCGTGACACAAAATTAAACCCTTTGAGAAGTTTGGAGTGTTTGTTAGAATGTGCTCTGAACAAACCATGGTAACAAGAACTGTGAGCAAAGTGCTGCTCTGAAACCAGCGAGGGGGCAGGATGGGTTTGTGCAGTCAGTGGGGAAGGGAAAGTGCAGTCAGTCTTAGGGTGAAAGGACGGCAGTGAGGAATACCCAGTGAAGGGACTGTCAGAGGATGGGAAAAAACGGGACTTAAATGGTAGGAGCTCTCAGCAAGGCTGGATTTCAAGGAAATGTAGGAAGAAATCTGAAGGACAATCCCATTCTATGTTTTCACTTGGCTTGGAATGCATCATTCCCCATCCTTGATCTACTTCTAACGCTGCTTTGGCTTTGAGCTTTGATAAGAAGTAACTTTCCTGTTGCTTGTTTAAAAACCTGCCTGGTGCCACTGACTTGGTTGGAGCCAGCAAAGAGGGGTGAGTGCAGCGCTGGATGGGGCCAGCAGCGTGGCAGCTGCATGCTGTGAGCACAGTCAGCTACGGGGTGCTGCAGTGGCACAGGCAGCAATGGGGTGACAGCAGGCACTGCTCCATTCTTGTCCTGTCAGCGATGTCCTGCCTCCTCCTCTCCCCCACATGCTGCAGTGCAGTGCTGTGGGGGTTCCCTGCACAGCAGCAATGCAAAAACACTGCGGCCTGGTGGGAGGTCCTTCCCTGCCCCCTGGTGCTACTGCGGGGTCACAAGGGTTCCCAAAATAGTAGAGTGATCTGAGCCATTCCCAGCCGGAGCCAAGCAGGGCTGTGACATGTCCCTGCACCCAGACAGGCGGTGTGGGGCACGGGGTGCTGGCGGGGCTGTGCCTCAGGCGGTGGAGGCAGCAGGTCCAGCCGTGGCTCCTTCTGCAGGCTGGGTTCTGCATCATGGGCAGTCCCGTAGGCAGAGGGGATGAGCAGCGGGAGCCCATCTGCACGCGGAAGGCAGAGGGCCCAGCACAGGCATTCTGGCAGGCACTGCTGGCTGGGGAACAGGGGGTTGTGGCCGACCTCCTCAGCCACCCTCAGCACCAGCTCAGTCCCCGCACGGTGTTTGACACCAGTGACCTGGAGGAGTGGAGGAACTACCGCTTCAATTTCCGTGGGCTGAGTATGCAGGGCAGCAGGCAGCGCAGCGGGGCTGCTGGGCGGGCACTCAGGGCTTTGCTTCTGCTGCAGGGCATAGAACTGTGTGCTATGGATTCTGCTTTGGCTGTGGAGGGGTTGGGATGGGAGTGAGCACTGGGATGTGGCAGGGTGCCCCTGTGTGCATGTGGCTGGCAGTGTGAGGTGTGCTCTGGGTACCTGGCCCTTGTTCCCAGGTTTCCTCTCTGGACACAGGAATTCAGGCTCCAGGTTGCGCTCCCATAACTTGCTTTCATGTCCCTGTGCTGTCCGTGCAGCTGAGCTGGCTGCAAGCTACTGTGGATAAGGAACTGCCACAGCTCTGTGCTGGGTCCTCGGGATGGTTCTGTTGGAACCCAGTCCTATAAAAACAGCTGAGTGCATGCTGTCGCTGCAAGAAGAGGTAAGAGGGAAGCAGTCCTGAGCAATCGTGTGGCCTGGATCGGGACAGAGCCCTGTAGCTCTGTATGGAGAGGCAGCAGGAAACATGATTGAAGGAGAGCTTCTCCTTAACAGCTGCAGGCTGTGTGCCTGCAGACTGCACCAGCTCAGCAGTGGTTCCAGCTGGGTCAGCATCTTTAGGAACTGGCAGCTTTCAGCTGCTGTTCTGCCACGGGCCCTGGATGACCATCTCTGCTGAGCCTTGCTTGCCTGTGCCACACTCAGGGCTTTTCTGTGTAAGTGACAGCCTGCTCCAGCAACCATTTGTTTTGCTGCCCGGTCCTTCTTTGGTGGTGCTTCATGAATGCTGTTCTCCCCAGCCATGCTGTTGCTCTCAGCCCTGCCTATGCCCAAAGTCTCCTCACTCACTGTGCTCCTTCCAGCAGAAGTCTTGTGCTGCTCAAGCGAGCTGCAGATGGAGAAGCCCAGCTCTGGGAAAGGCTTGGGCCCTGGGGCTCCTCCTGCTCCTTGGGGCAGCACGGCATGCAGCCTCAGCCAGATCCCAGCTGTCCTGTGCCCTCAGCAGGCCAGGCCCAAGGCAGAGACTTTGGTAACTGGCAGGAAGAGAGTCCCTGGAGGAAAATCCCTGTTTCTGGACCCAGGGCTGGATGTGGGTCCCTGATTCCCCTTTCTCTGCAGGACTGTGGTCTCTGAGCTACGAGCAAGAGCTCACCACACCACTACACATCACAGCCAGCCGGGGCTACACAGACTGCCTGCATCTCCTGCTGCTCAGGGGTGCTGCCGTCAACTTTGCACCGGGGGGTAAGACTGCCCTGCACGAGGCTTGTGTGGCAGCCAGCGCTGACTGCGTGCGCCTGCTGCTCAGCTTTGGCGCTGATCCTGAGGCTGTCTCTGAGGATGGCTACAGGCCTCTGCATCTCTGCAAGAGCCCAGACTCCATCAAGTGAGTTCTTCCCAAGGGACATAGGGGGTCTCCCCTGCTTGAGACTCACTTTGTGCAGAAGGGATCCTCCCACACATGTGCAGGTGGGATGGTGGATGCAGCCAGTTGGCTGATGCATAGGGTGGCTTGGCTGCATATTCCTGGGCCAGAGCCATCTCTGATGCCTGCCAGATGACTGCAGGCTGCACTTCTCAGAGCTGATGCAGCTGAACATGGTACTGCTGCCCTGCTGCCTGCTGGCAGCACAGAGATGATGGGTGATGCTGTAAAACTCGAGGCATGCAGGTGCCGATGGACGTGGATGCACACCCAGGGTGCACTGAAACTCATCATGCACCTGTAGAAAGAAATGGGGCTGGGTGAGGGCAACAGAGTCTCTGCTGCCCAGCTGTCCTGGCTTAAACCTGCTGATCCAGGCATGAGGTGCTGGGGTTTGGGGGTACCTGGGAGCAGTGAAAGCCATGGGGTGGTGCAGACAGGAAGATGTGGGGGTTGTGGGTAGGATAGGAGCTGTAGAGGAGGGGCTGTCACTGAGTGTGCTTGGTCTTCACAGGTGTGTTCAGCAGCTGCTGAAGCACGGTGCCCATGTAAACAGCCGGACAGAGGAGGAGGAGGACACGGTGCTGCACGTGGCAGCACGGCACGGCCTCATCGATCATGTCCAGCTGCTGCTGCAGCACGGGGCAGAGCTGGAGGCGAGGAACGAGGAGGGGCAGACACCACTGAATGCTGCCTGCGCACAGCCCCACTCAGCCCAGGACATGGAGCGCTACTACAGGGTGTGCCAGCTGCTGGTGCAGAGCGGTGCCAGCGTCAATGCTGCTGACAGGGACCATCAGCACCCCCTGCACTTGGCCTGCAAGAACGCCAATGCTCAGATAGCAGAGCTGCTGCTGGCCCAGGGTGCAAACGTCAACATCATGAACTACAGCGGCAACACAGCCCTGCACAACATCCTGCAGGCAGCTGCCTACAAGCTGGAGCACCATCCCGAGCTCGTGGTGCGGACCCTGCTCAACTACGGAGCCATCCGCATCTGGCCTGGCTCCCTCCTCAAGGTGTGTGCGGCTGAGTGTGCAGCGGGGAGGGCAGACAGTGACCTGGGGACCCCAGTGGGAGCGAGGGTGGTCCTGACACAGCAGGTTGTGCTCTGGGTTTGCTGACCTGGCTGCTTCCTCCCAGGGCTGGGGAGAGAAGGAAAGGCCACTATTGGTAAGGGATTCCCTGAAGCTTTCTCCCTGGGGCATGTTCTCCTGTAGGGTTCTCCCATCTGCTCAGCTGTATGGACAGTCCCTGCCAAGTTTCCATAACTACTTGCCTCAGGAAGCGCTGCCCTCCTTCTTCTCAGGTGCTGGTTCTCCTCCCTGGGGTGTATCCTTCAGCTCATGCTTCCTCTGCAAGACACCAGCAAATGAAGAGTTAAGTTCCTGTCTTAATTTCTGAGCAGTGCAATAATTACCCAGCCCGGAGATCAGCAGATTGCTCTCCCCTTTGGGAAAATACAGGAAAATCAACAATTAACACTAATTAATCTCCTATTAACGCCAGATAATGAGGATCACTCTTACAGCCGGAATAGACTCTGACAGCGGCTGCTGGCCTGGGCCATAGGGAGTGGGAACCCAGAGCTGTGGGGCTGTGCTGGGTACAGCCACGTGTGGGTGCTGCGTGTTCCCAAGACCATGCTGGTGTAAGAGAAACCATCACAAGTGTGTCTCTTGCACTTCTGGGTGCTGTGAAAACACGGGCATGGCGCACACCAGAGATTTGTGTCGCACCAATGGCACATGGTCCCTTTCTGGGGCTCACAGGAGCACGGTGGACTCAAATTACACACAACACAGGCATGGGATATCTGCAGCCTCACCCAGCACAGTGCAGCCCTGAGAGCCCCACGGAGCTCCCATGAGAAGGGCTGTGCTTTGGTCCTGCTGCACGCAGGATGGTGTCAGTCCCTGCCCCGTGTCTGCCCACACATCTGACCAGAAGTGTGCAGAAAGCAGCCAGGCACACGGCATGGGGCGGAAGAACCAAGGCTCCCAGCGGGTGCAGCTTTATGAGGGGTGAGGGTGTGACCCACAGGACCGTGGGTCCATCCATGGGCTGCCTCCCCTGCACAGGTGCTGCGGTACTGCAATGCCTGCCCGCGAGCCATCGAGGCCCTGATGAACTGCTATGACCACGTGCGCGTGTCCGAGGAGTGGGTGTCGGCGGTGCCAGCAGAGGTTGTGCAGGTGAGGGGCAGGAGGTCTGGGAACGGGGCTGGGAGACCCTGCAGGGTGAGAGGGGTGCAGCCGGGTGGCGGGGCAGTGGGATCGTCCATTCCGTGTGTCTGACCCTCCGTTCTCTCCCTGCAGAAGTATCCCCGCTTCTACCAGTCGCTGTTCTCCCTGGAGCACAGGCCCCGCTCCCTGCAGCACTTGGCCCGCTGCACGCTCAGGGCCTTCCTGGAGGGACGGCTGCTCCCGGTGCTCTCCCAGCTGCACCTGCCCAGTGCCCTGCAGCGCTTCCTGCTGCTCAGCTTCGAGGACGTTCTCTATTGAGCGAGCAGCCCTGCATCCCACCGCGTCTTTCTGTGCAGATGTTACATCCTTCCTGCTGATCCCTTCCCTCTTGCTGCACTATGCCAGCCCCTCTGCTGTCCCTGCCATCCCTGTGTGCTGCCTCCTGCACCTATGGAGCACTCCATGCACCCACATGAACTAGGACAAGCTCCGGACTCACCAAGGAAAGCAAGAGATGAGCATCGGGGCATTTTGTGGATCGGGGAAATGTGCTGGACTGGTCTCAGCTTTGTTGTAGGCTATCAGCCCTCCTACCCCAAACCTACAAACTCTAACCAGACCCAGGCTGCTCTGCTGTCGCGGACATCTGTTGGGATCTTATCTTTTGTCATGTTTACAGTTTGTACACAAGGCTGTTTGGAATAAACACTAATAAATGCCAGCCTACAACTTCTGCCCTGCCTTGCAGACTGCGTGTCCCAGCTCATTGCGACAGCTGTGCACAGCAGCACATATGCACAGACCTATGCGTCCATCTGCTCCTCTGAGGACCAGGGACGAAGGCTGGTGGGCACGGAGCTGAGGCCTCCTGAATGCACTCTTCCAGTGCAGGTTCAGTATCCGGATTTGCCTGGCCATGCAGCTTAGAGCAGGAATTGTTCCAGCTCCAGAGCTGTGGGGTGAGGAGGAAGTGTGCCCTGGGAGCACCGTTCTCCTGGGCACAGAGCAGCCTGCCCCTGTGCCGCCAGCCAGCATCTGATGGCCCAACGCAGGGCCATGCACTGTGCTGCACTGTGAGAAAGATAAAGGGAAGCATCTGCTTCTGTGATTTAAAGTCAGCGCTGTGAAGGCTAAGCAGCCTTTAGCTATTTGCTGGAAGTGAACCCCATCCTGTTGCTGCCTCAGGCAGTGCCTGGGCTGCTGCTGCCTGTCAAAGGATCTGCTCACACAGCTCTGTGTTCATTCTGCTCTGTGCAGTGATCTTCTGAAGCCTCTCAATACTCAGCCTGGCACCAGGGAAAAGGGACACGCAGAGCTGAAGGCTGAGCAGTGGGACAGACCCCGGGTTTCTGACTCTGCCTGGACACAGAGTGTAGCTCTGCTCCTCCTGTTACTGCTGCCTTGTACAGCCAGTCCACGCTGCTCTGAAGTAGTGAGCCTGACATAACTGTGAGTTGTGGTGTGCCATTCCTTGTGTATTTGCACCAGGGATGCATCACACACAGCACGGCTGCTAATGGGATACAATATGGATGTGTGCTCTTAGGCTGCAGCAGTCTGCATGTCCAGGTAGTATGGCCACTGCATAGAGATGATGTAACCCAAAAAGGACTGACAGCTTGCTTTATGGCATCCATGGGCAGGGAGGGGAGGTGATGTCCCACAGCTGCCTGCAGAACAGCAGGAGGAGAGCAAGGGAGTGAGAGCTTTTGAATACATGGGGAAGCAGCCCCTGCTTGTAGCACGCTTCAGGAGTGCGTCTGCTGGAACCAGAGCTGGAACCCAGCATGAAGTCACCACCTCCCTGCTGGCTGTGCTCACGTGGCTGCTCAGGGTGATTTGTTTATGGGAACAAGTCCCTAATTGTTGCAATTCAAACCACTTTGTATAGTGTTTGCTTTTTGGTATGTTGTATCTGTGGTTGGAGGAAGGATGAAATAGGAAGGTTTGTCTCATGGTGATGGCATGGATTTGGGTTGCCTTAAGCTGGCTGGACACCCTTGGTGTGGGGGCAGCCCACAGAGCAGTGCATGAGGGGTCTTTCCAGTGCTATCCTGCAGTAATGTATGTTCAGTAATGAGTACTGAGCTACTGAGATAACATCATTTCTGTGAGGACAGGGGAGGACCGAATTTGATTGTTCTGCTTTGTCACTTGTATTACTAACAGCTGTTGGACTTCAGGCCCAGCCCCAGACACATTTCTGCTGGTGCTGGGGTCTGCCCTGCGTTTCAGTGCTGAGGGCAGTGCAGTCTGAAAGAAGTCAACCAACAGAATCTCTGTGTTTCTGCAACCAGAAGAGCACACAGTGCCCCTGCACACGCGGACAGCCCGATTCCAGGAGCAGCCTGTGCCTCTTTGGACAGGCTTTGATGCAGCTGGGCACCCGCTGTGATGCAGGAGCTGCACTGAAACTGCAGGTGGAACTCTGAGAGCTGCTGGTTTTGCAGTCACAGGACTCAGATATGGGGAGGGCAGATGGCAGGCAGAGGGAGAAGGGTAATTGATTGCAGGACTCAGCCTCCACCGGCTGGAAGGGACTCGTGGCACATCAAGACCAACTCCACAGTCACGATCAGAGTTTGACTCAGCCTTGCTGATCAATAAGCAACTGATCTTTTTGAAAGAATCTACAATAGCAGAATTTCATGTTTAATGTTCCTGAGCATATTTTTGCAATACAAAAAGCTGTTCTCCTTTTTCTCAGGCCTTTAAAGGGGCAGTTTCCAATGCAGCATTGAATGTTGCTGGTGGGGCAGGAGCTGTGCCTGGAGGTGAGGGCTGTGGTCTGAACTGAGGATGGGGACATTGTTGGAGCAGGTGCATGTGGCTCGAATCTGTTGTCAGTGTCACAGGGAGCTGCTGACTGCGGCTGTGCCCAAGTGCCAGGGATGCCTCCCAGGCACATGCTGTTGTTCAGCTTCGGCATTTGCCTGTACTTTTGGGCAGAGCAAAGGGAGGTGTCCTCGTGACTGGCAGAGGTAATGTGAGCCCATGGCTGTGTCCAGGAACAAAGCTGCCCCATTTCATTTCCATCCCAGCTGCAGCTGCTGGGTGTCACTCTGCCCCTCTCTCAAAACATTGCCTATCCCTTCTTCCAAAGTGTCCCCTTCCTTTAGCTGAAGGCTCAGCTTCCACTGACATCAGCTCTGGTGGGGCTGTACCTCAGGTATGGCGTTGTCTGGTTCTGGGCCCCTCACAGCCAGGCAGACATGGAGGCTCTGCAGTGTGTGCACAGAAGGGCAGTGGAGCTGTGGGGTCCAGGAACGCAAATCTCATAGGGAACAGCTGAGCATTATGATACCCTTCTGCCAAGAGGCTCTGAACTAAGTTGCTCACTGTGCTCATCGTCTCCTCCCGTTTGTCCTCATGCTGTCACCTTGTTTCATGGGATACCTTTCAACTCTTGCCTTCAAAAAATCTGTGGGCATCTGTGGCCTGTTCTGCATCGGCTGCTCGAGATCTTACAGATCACTGTCTGTTCCCTCCTTAATCAGCCAGAATTCCACCTGGCTGCATCACTCCATGTGTAGAAGTTGTCACCCACCCCTTAACCACACGCACAGACCTTCCCAGCTCACTGCTGTCCACAGTGTGATCTCTGTATTAAAATGAAGCCTACACTCTTCATGCTTCTGTGTTTTGCCTGGAACCTGGATGCACTGAAGCCAGTTTTTCAGGAACCTGCCATTCCTGCAGTGCAGATCAGGTTGTTCTGGCCAGGCACCACCCGACACCTTCACCATCCCAACGTTCCATTTTTAACCACCTCAACTGTTCTACCAAAAATGTCTTTTCCTTTTCTCCCTGCTTGCTAATAACACACAGCACTGATATGTGAATGGAATGCAGCTAGGAGTGTACCCGTCAGAGTTACATGGAGTTACATGGAATAACTGCTCTGTTACCCAGCTTCCTCAACTCAGTTAATACTGGTCACATCGCCTATAGCAGACAGCTAATATTTCTCACTAGAATTTTGTATAGAAACAAATCAAGTGACCTACAGGAGTCCAGGCATGTTGTATGTATGTAGTCAGCCCTGTTGAGTGCTTGCAGGCTTACAAACTAAGGAAAAAAACAGCAAATGAACAAAACCCCAAACGTTTGTAAGTAACCCTTTTGCTTAGAAAGAAGGAATGCTGCTATTGGCGGCTCTGGCTTTCACTGATTTACCCTGAGCATCCCTTGGCTGTTTACCTGGGACTGCTGGGATCTATGCTGAAGTAACTGCTCTCTATTTCTTGGATATCTGTGAACTCGTTAGCCAATTAAAAACCCTCAGATGCAAGTTACCTTCCGACAGACTACAGCGACTGTTACTTCATTCCTCTTCAGTGTCTTCCCTAATCACTGACAGAATAGGTGGTGTACCACTGCCACTGTGAAACATGCGTATCATCCATTGCTATTGCCCCAAAAACAGAGCAAGAAGATGGACCAGCTTCTTGTTTTCACACCCGGCATCCTGTGGAGGTGCCCAGACACTGTGAGCATTTGTTACCCTGGAGTCTGTATTTAAAAAGATAAAGCAGAAAGGAATTGGTGAGTGTTCAGAGAAGAGCCGTGAGCAGATGCTGGAGTGCCAGCAACGCACGGCAGTGCAGATCTGGGCAGGGTGGTGGGTTACACGTCACGGTCAACTCCTGGGGGCCTGTGTGCAGTCCTGGGCACTGCAGGCAGAGATGTGATGGTGCTCTGCCAGCACAGCCCCACTACACCTCCTGGTGGCACGGGGAGTGTGGGGCAGGTGCGGATCTTCAGCATCGCCAGCCCTTCTAACTGGCACTTGGAGATAAGATGAGTCCAATGCTGGAAATGGAAGCTGGGCAAAAAAAAAAAACAGATTAGAAATGAGGCAGGTTTTAATAGTGAGGATAATTAATCTGCTCGCTAATTGCCTCTTAGAATAGCTTATCGTGCTGAATGTAGATTTCTAACCTCTGTCATCTTTCAAACCACCACCAGTCCTGCCCTCACCCAGGACAGGCTTCATCCTGTGCAGTGCTCAGGTCCCAGGGTGATCAGAGTGCTTAATTACAGCACTGTAATCCATGGTTCTTCATTCCCACACTGGTCTGCCGCTGGCCTCCACTGCAGCTGGGACTGCATCTGACCCTGGGGTGATTAAACAGCTCCACATTTCCACCGAGAGCTCTGCTCATGGATACCTCACCTGATGCCTCTAACTCCCCCTTAGCTCCCTGCACTGTATGAATGCTGGTTGGCACTGGCTCTGTTGAATTCCTTGCTCTGGATGTGCTGCAAATCTTGGATTCTGAAAAAGACATTCTGAAATAAAAGGTGATGGTAGCTTACACTCCTGGTTAAATATCTTTTCTTGCTCAGTTCCGCTCATAGACTTTAGCTTTGAGGCTTCAGCCCCTTTGGAGCTCTGTGGATGCATCACCCTGTGGAACAGGGCAGTGTCTGTGGAGCCCCAGAGGATCTCATGATGAGGTGTGATATGCATGAGGCTGCTGTCATGAGTTTCTAATGGGACTCACCCGAGGAGGTTATCCATGATGCTCAGACTTCCCAAGGGCCTTTACCACATGGCAGCAGAACCCTCAGCATTGCCCTGAGCTGCAGCCACAGGCAGAGCTCTTTGCTGACCTTACCATGTCAGCTTTGGTCCTGCCACAGCTCTCTGTTATGTATCCTCAGGGACATCTGAGGGCAGTCCTGCAGAGAGGGACCTGGGGGTCCTGGTGGATGAGAAGCTGGATATGAGCCAGCAGTGTGTGCTTGCAGCCCAGAAGGCCAACTGTGTGCTGGGCTGCATTTAAAAGGGGTGGCCTGCAGGGAGAGGGAGGTGATTGTCCCCCTCTACTCAGCTCTTGTGAGGCCCCATCTGCAGTGCTGCTTGCAGGCCTGGGGCCCCCAATACAGGAAGGATGTGGAGCTGTTGGGGTGGGTCCAGAGGAGGGCCACTGTGATAATCAGAGGGCTGGAGCAGCTCTCCTATGAGGAAAGGTGGAGGGATCTGGGCTTGTTTAGCTTAGAGAAGTGAAGGTTCCAGGGACACCTCATTGCGGTCTTCCAGTACTTGAAGAGAGCATTTAAACAGGAGGGGGAACAGCTGTTTACGAGGGTGGATAGTGATAGGACAAGGGGGAATGGTTTTAAACTGAGACAGGGGAGGTTTAGTTTAGAGATTAGAAGAAAGTTTTTCACCCTGAAGGTGGTGACGCACTGTTCGCAGGTTGCCCAAGGAGGCTGTGGATGCCCCATCCCTGCAGACATTCAAGGCCAGGCTGGATGTGGCTCTGGGCAGCCCGGGCTGCTGGTTGGCAGCCTTGCACATGGCAGGGGGGCTGAAACAAGATGATCATTGTGGTTCTTTCCAACCCAGGCCATTCTATGATTCTATGATTTCCAGGGCTGACTTCCTCCCAGGATGCCTTACCTATGCTGAGCAGTTTGAAGCCATGTCAAAGTCTCTGTGTTGACCACACAGATCGTTTGACCACCCTCAGCAGTGACACTGAGTCAATCTGTGCAGGCTTGAGCAGCAGGACACTGCCCAGTTCTGCCCGCTGACCTCAGAAATGCAGGGATGCTGGCTGTCCTGCACCCACCTGCCTGCAGCAAGAAACGGGGGGGCAGGATGGAGCTCAGAAGTCCTCATGCTGAGAGCAGCCAGGAAGAGGGGTAGGAAGCAGAGACAGGCTGAAGGAAGTCCAGGTCAGGCAATGATATGCCCAAGGGGTGAAACTGTTATCTGTAAGTGAAGGGCACTACCCCACTGAATTCAGTGCTCATGTCCCAGTACTGGGAGACCAAAGGCCAAGTGGTGAGGCTGACAAATATAGGCTGGTAATGCAGTGGGTTCTGAAGAGATGGTAGACAGCAGGGCTCCTCCTGAAATCCCATTTCATTGCCTGGTAATGTGAGGCTCTGGGGGCTGTCAGGAGTGCAGTGGGACCGAGAGCTTTACAAAATGCACATGCAATTAATATTTCTCATGTTCCTGGTGTGCTGGCCAGAGTACCTTCAGGGGTGTGTAGGGAACACACCAGATACCTGCAAAGTGGGGGATGGAGCCTGATAAAATGGAATAGAGTGGCTCCCCGCAGTTAAAGCGTGTGGGGAGAGAGAAACAGGGAGGGAGAGCGCTGAACAGCGGAGGTCTGAGCCTCAAGTGGAAGCCATGGAAACTGCATTTGTGTCAGACAGAAGCTGAGGGAGATCAGAGGTGGGATGAAGGAACGGGGAAAGCCCTTGGATGTCCCAGCAGTGTTAGAGTTATAGCAGGCAGCTCAGACCCTCACTCTGCCACTCTGGCTCACCTGCAAGGGTGGCATTGTAGGAAATCTCAAACTGTGCCTTGTTCAATGTACACACTTGTATACGGCATTTGATTTATTTTGCTTGCAAACCTTTTATTTCCAGTCCTCAACTGTTTCTTCTCTGCTTCTTTGCTTTATTATTCAGCAAATGAACTTCTACCTTCCCTTACTCTAAAGTCTCACAAGACAAAGTGAGCCAGAGTGTGCAGTAAGTGTAGGAAGGCTGAGAAGTTGGAACTCCTCTCTTCTGGGGGAGGGAGCTCTCTGGAGTCACGGTCTGTGATGGACTGAGAATCAGTGACTGAAGGACACAGTTAATGCAAGTGTGTGATCAGGTAAGCAGCATCTCCTACCTGGTGACATATTTAGGGACTTGCAGGGTGCAGGATATTGATTTGCAGGGGGCAGTATAGGAGCTTGTATTACTGGCCTTGGCAGCCACTGCTCCTGGTGGAGCTGCGGTTCATTTGCAGCCCTCTGTGTTTCCCCAGCAAGGTGACAAATACAGCATTCCCCAATTGATCTCAGCCCTTGCAAACTTTCAGGGCAGTGAGAGCTCAAAGATCACACAGAAAATATTCATTCAACAAATGGCCAAAGTGGAGTTGCTGAGGAGTAGGAACTTGCTTGAAATTCTTGATGTGGAGCTCAGGGCTTGAGATCCGGTCACACGTGGTTACACTTCCATGTTCTCCGTAGTCTAATGTGTCTTGGTAGCAGTGGAATGGACACATGTTCCACATGTGAAGATGACTCCAGCCTGAGGGATCCTTTCCCACAGAAATGTTTGGTGGATGAAAGAAAGAGCTGGGGCACGGATAGCTAAAGGATGGGTGCTGACCTGCAGAACATGACTGCCTTCCTTCTGGTGCCACCACTGTCAGTGCCAGTCACTGCCAGCCTCCTGCCCAGCCAAGAACCTGGGCTCTTGCTCTAGGAAAGGGGCCAGATTGTCCTACAAGCACTTACTTCTCCTCCTTGGTGATCCAAGAGCCATCAGTCAGAGGTGTTTCCTTGAGACTGTGAGGATAAACTACAGGGAAAGGTACAGAACTATGCAGAAAGGGAAAGCTCTGTGAAGGGATTTAGCTTGTACCCGGTTAGCAGAGGAAAGCTGAGGACCCAGCAGTCAGTCTGCTGGACCCATTCACCCTCATTTACGTGCTCCACACAATTCTAGCATCCATTCACAGAACACATCGCTGAGGGCTGCGGGAAGGCAGTGAGCCAGGAGGAATCCGTGCATTCCTTCAGATGTCGCTGCCACCAGGGACCTCAGGGAGCCCAGCAGCCGCAGGGACTGCAGCTCTCAGCAGAGGCTGAGCACGGGGACACACAGGGCGCTGAGGGGGGAACTACCTGGGGGACGGTGGCTGCTCGGAGCGTCGCTGTGCCACAGAAAACGCCTTCAGGGTGCGCTTAGACACGACTTCAGCTCTGGCATCTTTCTGTTTCTGAGTGCTTCAGGAGGTAATCCTGATGCTGATATTCTTTTGCAGCAGGGCCTCGGTTGGACAGCGTTTGACACATTACATACCCGGGGACAGGTAGGAGCACAGCGCAGGTGTCAGGAGCAGTAAGTGCTGTGGCACAGGGACGGCCCCCAGGGCGCACAGCGGGGAAGGGCAGAGCTGCGGAGCCCTCTGCAGTTCTCTCACCTTCCACCGGTTTCACCGGCTCCGTAACTGCGCGCAGAAGCGCCCGTCGGCGCTCAGTCCGCAGCTGCATCAGTCCCGCGCTCCGGGGTCTTTGTGCAGCGCAGCCCGGCACATTATAACCCCGGTCCTGGGCCGTTCCTGCAGCTCGGGGAGGGCTGCTGCCTCCCTCGTACCTCCCCCCACCCCGGCCCGGCTGCCCCCGACGGAGCGGAGGGCCGGGATCCGTCCCGCGGCGCACGGAGGGCAGAGCGGAGGGGCGGGGGGACCCTCAGACCCACCGTAAATCCGCCCGTCTCGCTCCCACCCTACACCGGGCGGGACCGCGTCTCCAGAACCGCCCCCGCCGCCCGCCCCGCCGAGATCCGCTCCAAGCGCCGGCGGCGGCCGGTCCCACGGCGCAGCGCGGCGGGTGGCCGCGAAGCGGCGGGGCCGGACCCGGTGCGCGGCGAGGAGCGCTCCGTCGGGGCCCTCGGGCTCAGCCGTTAAGAGCCGCTACCGCCGTCAGAGCGTCGGGCCGGGCCGAGCCGCGGGCCCGGAGCGGAGCGGGGCCGGTTCGCCCCGTCCGTCGTCCCAGACTCGGGGGAGGCCGGGATGCGCCGCGCGGCACGGACCCGTCCCGTCCCCACAAAAGCGCCCTTGTGCTGGCCCCATAATTGCTAATCATCAATCACCATTAATAACAGCTGATGAGGCGGGAGGGGGAGGTGCCTTCCCAGGGGCCGGCCGCGCCGGGGGGAGCCGGGGAGCTCTGCCCCGCCGGAGCGGGCGCTGAAGGAGGAACTCGACCGTGATGTGCGGAAGATGGATGAGAGCAGAGGGCGACACCCCCGCCCGCCTTCCCACCCCACCCCTCCCCTCCCCTCCGCAGCCCGGCCCGGCCCCCCCGCAGCGGGGCGGGCGGGCGGCTCCGAGCGCGTCTCCACTCCGCCGCGCCGAGGCAGCGAGCGGGCGGGCGGGCGGCAGCTCTCGCCGGGCGCCGGAGCCCACGGGAGGCGCGGGGGCGGGGGCCGGGGCCGGGGCCGCGGCGGGGCCCGGGGGTGCGGCGAGTTGGCGGCGGCCCGAGCTCGCCGGAAAGTTGGTGCCGGCTGAGCCGGCGGCGCCCGCTCGCCATGCAGAGACCCGGCGGCCAGGGGACCGCCTTCTCCATCGACTCGCTCATCGGGACGCCGCCGCCGCGCTCCGGGCACCTGCTGTACACCGGGTACCCCATGTTCATGCCGTACCGGCCGCTGGTGCTGCCGCAGGCTCTGTCCCACGCGCCGCTGCAGTCGGGGCTGCCGCCGCTCGCGCCGCTGGCCTCTTTCGCCGGCCGCCTCACCAACACGTTCTGCGCCAGCCTGGGCCAGGCCGTGCCCTCCATGGTGGCCCTCACCACGGCCCTGCCCAGCTTCTCCGAGCCCCCCGACGGCTTCTACCCGCCGCAGGAGCTGCCCCCGCCGCGCGCCACCCCCGACGCCGGCTGCCGACGGGGCGTCGAGGGCCTGGAACCGGAGGAGCTGCCCCCGGGGCGCGACAAAGGGCCGCCCGAGCCGCCGCTGCACTTCCCGGACCCGTTCCCGGGCCTGGCAGGTAAGAGGGGTGACCCCGGGCCGGGAGCCCCGCGGTGGGCAGCGCCGCCCGCTCGCCCCTTCCTTGGGCTGGGTCCGCGCCCTCGGCTCCGGCTGCGGACGAGCGGCACCGCCGGCAACGGGCTGCCCGGGGCGGGACTCCTGACGGCGGGGCGCCGGGCGCGGGGTGCGGCGGGGCCGCGCTCCAGGGCCGCTCTCCGCTGCGCTTCCGCTCCGTCCCGTCGTGCCCAGCGGGGGGACCGGGCCCGCTGCCCTCCGCCCCGGGCCGGTCTGTGCCGGCCGCGACTCCGGCGGCTCGGACACAAACTCCCCGTTCTCCGGTACCGGAGCACGAACCGCCGCAGCCGCCGCTCGGGGCCGCAGCGCGGGGCGGGACGGGGCGGCGCGGAGCTCTCCGAGGTGCTGCCGTCGCGGCCGCTCGGTCCCGTCCCGGTGCCGGTCGCAGCTCCCCGTGGGGCCGCGCTGTTTAACTCGCACGGTGCCACGCACCGCGGGACGCTGGTTCCGGCCGAGCCCTCGCTCTCCCGCAGCTCGGAGCGCTCCGGGTCCCGCTTCCATCCCGGTCCCGCTTCCATCCGGGTCCCGCTTCCATCCCGGTCCCGCTTCCATCCCGGTCCCGCTCCGCCGAGGCGATGCTCGGGGCAGCTCCGTGGCCGCCGGCGGCCCCACGCCGAGCGCAGCCCCGCTCACCTTCGCTCCGGTTCGCCGCGGCCCCGGTTTTACCCGACGGAGCGGGCAGGCGGCGGCTCCTCTCCGGGCTCCCGCTCGTCGCTTCGCTGAGGCTGCTCCCACCGCGGCCCTCGCCTTTGTGAACATCCCCGGGTGCGCAGATCCCGCCCGGTGACTTGTTGCGCTGTTTCTCTGCCGGCTGCGGCTCTCGCTCTCTTCCACCTCTGCTCTCGCAGCGCGGGGATGGAGCTTCTCTGCAGCGCGGCTGAGACAAACCGAACGCTGCCTTTCTCTGGCACGGCCTGTCCTGAGCTCTGCCTCCTCCCCACAGCTCCGACATCCACCTTTGTCTCACAGTCTTCCCGGTGTGGATCCGTTCTGAGCAGCCTCTGCAGCTTCTTGCAGGGCTTGGCTGTGCTCTGTCCTCCCGTTACACTCCTGGGTAAGCCTGGCCGCTCTCCTTGCCCTGACTTGTTCCTTGCTCAGAAGGCCGTGGCACACGTGCAGGTAACCCCTGAAGCCACTCTCTGGTTTAGGACAGCTGAGGCATTTTGCCTCTCCTTTATTTCTTACTGAGCTTTGTTGATCCCTAAGCGCTGCGTGCTGGGTCAAACACCCACAGCAGTCCCACTTTTGTTTTCAAAGTCTCCTCAGGAACAGAACTGCCATGGCCAAAACCTGCATCTGTGTGATCACATCTCCCACTCTATAGGGATATATATGAGCTGCACTGTGGCTCCTCTGTACCTGAGCTCAACGTGTTGTCCTCCTGAGGGACTCACATGAGCTGTTCTGAAAATTGGACGTTTTTGATATTGAGAAATTGTGTCTCTGAGGCTCACCCTGTTGTGGCTGTTCTGATGATGGAAGCGAATGTGTCTCACTGCTGCTGTTCACTCGCTGCTGCCTGTTAGCAGCTCTCAGCGCTGTTCCTGCTCTGAAGTCATGAAGGATGCTTCCTCTCTGCCCATGTGAAGCCACGTGGGCACCTCTGCCCAGGTCCGAGAGGATTCCAGTATGTGATTTTTCTCTTGACTGTACCTGCCAGGGCCCACGGAGGCAGACAGCAGGGCTTGTTTTACCTACCGGGTCATATGGAAACCGTGATGGTCGCTGGGGGCTTTTTCTGTGATCAAGAAATTGAGGGAAATACGATTCCCAACAGTAATGCAGTTTTCTGTAGAATCCTGCCCATGGCCCCGGCCAAAAGCAGTTGTCCAGGGACGAGCAAGAGAGCATCATCCAGTGCAATACTTCCTACAGCAGCCTCCTGACACTGCACCTCAATGGCTGTCGTTGCTGTGTATGTATCAACCTTTGACCAATTCTTTTTCTGTGTTCTTACTTAGTCTCCTCAGGAGCTCACCAGAAAGGAGACAAAGCTGACATTATCTACAAGGTGTTGTGCAGATCTCTTATCTGTAGGAGAACCGCGCTAAGGGTCTCCTTTTGTCTGTCTGCTGACATGGAGTGAATTGCACTCTAAAGATTTAGATGCTTTCTGTCCCCAGCCTCCATTAGTGCTGGGGAGTCACTGCTCCATTTTAGGGTCGCTCTCTGCACCTACTGTGTTTCAGGCTTCCAGTTGTGGTCACACTTATTGAGAGGGGAGAGGAGTGTAGGGAAAGTGGTGGTAGGAAGCAGTGAATCCTGGGGGCTGCTTTGTTGCTACAGCTGCAAGGAAGATTGATGCCCAGGAAATGGCCCTCAGTGCACCCTTCACTTGTGTCCTGAGGGTGCATTTCTTCCTGAGCTGCAGAGATCTCCACCTACATCCAGCCTCTCTTGGGCCCATGCAGTAAATTCACGTTCAGTTAGGTCTGAGAATAATTCGGGTGGGGAAGTATTGTGTTGTTCCCTATAAATAAGCATGACAAGGAGCTCTTGAGTGTTTAGCAACGCAGGGCTCTCCTGGCTCTCACAGTACCCATTCTTGAGCCAGGTTCTCCTGACCCTGCTCAAACAACTTTGCCACCTGTAAGGCTGGAGCCTCTCCTCACCATCCATATCAAATCCATAGTGAGGAAAATGACAAACTGGGATTTTGAGAAGAGGGAAGAGATGGACCAATCCTCTTCTGGGTCTGTCTGCTGTCGTGTTGGTTTCTCAGTCACTACACTTTGCTTTGTGCCAACTTCACTACCTGTCTGAGGGCCTTGGAAAGCCTCAGCTCCAAAGGGATGGGCTCCACTGCCTCCATACTTCCTCCCTGAGGACATACCAGGTAGTAAATGGACCAACATACCAATTTTCTTTGTAAAAACATCTGATTTACAGACCACCGTGTAGTCTGAGTTCCTTCCTGCTTGCTCATCCCTTTTATAAGATACAGACCAGTTGGTGACTTTAAAACCTGTGCTCTGGCTGTGCATTCAGACAGCAGCTGCTTCACGAGCTGATGTGTTGCAGTTGGCAGCTCAGACTTTCTCCCATCTCCTGGTGCTCCATTTGCACCCACAGCAGCAAATCCCATCTCAGCAGCATCTCGTGGTGCACTGCTGGTCCTGTCCTCCATCAGTGCGGACAGGCAGAGTCCAAGCAGAGCTATGAGCACTCTTGGAGGAGGCAGCGATGTCCTCGTAAGAACTTTCTCATCTTGTCAGGCTTTGTGTGCCCACAGACAGGGCAAGAGCACAGAAATGGAAGCCCTCCTTCTTTTGGGCAGAGCAGTGCTTGCATGAGGCCATGCATGGGCAGCCAGGTGCTTTGTGTCACCTGCTGCTCATTTGCCCACAGCACAAAGTTTTCAGGTCATACATTTCCATGACCACAGGAGACCACTCCCCGCTCTCAGCCATCATGAAGAAAGCGCTGTCTATTCTCCCACATCAGAGCAGAGATAACGGTGTTTCTTTATTGCTGCACAAAACAGGAGGAGCAGAGACAGTTTCAGATCTCCAAAGTCGCTGACCTGCTCTTGGGCAGCCTTGGGCAGGACTGACAAGAGCTGTGGGAGCCCCACAACAACCCGGCTCGTAAGAACGTCTCCTGGGCTCAAGCAGTTTCTTGCAGCTGCTGCTCACATCTTTGCAACCCTCCACTGTCAGGCACTGTCCAGCCTCCCTCTGAGATAAAGGGAGCTTCTGGAGCACCAGTGGCACTTGCTGGTCCCCTGGTGCTGCTTTGAGACTCAGAGAATTGCTGCTGCTCCCTCTGCGTGTAGGATTGTATTGAGTGATGGTGCTTCAGCACTCTCTCCTTCCAGCTGCAGTTCCTGTCCCTGGGTTGATCCTGGAGATCTGGGTGGTTTCAGCATGAGGGCAAAGCTTTTTCATCTGTTTCTGGTTCCTCCTCTCTCAGTGATCCCTGGCTGTGGCCAGGAGCGCCTTTTCACTCTGTCTACTGTGAGGACTTTGTTGGAACCCTTCTGTCAGGATAGTGAATGGCTTCCAGGTTGCTTTCTTCTCCATTGCTCCCACTCACGTTCTTCCTTGCTCTATGGCTGTTTGACCATTCAGGCACCAGTTTGGACCACAAGAAACAGACAATAAGAATGTCTCCCCACTGCATCCTACCAGTATCACTTCAGGTGGCGTATCAGAGATGTCTCCTGGGGTCCAAATCCTTCCTTCTGCCTGGGGCGGTGCCTGGAATGAGGTTCTGGCTGTTGGGTGATGCTGACAGCCTCTGCTCTGCCCCATTGCACAGAGTGCTGGGGGAACTCCAGATTTGGTCATCAGCTGCCTGTGCTCCCTGGCTGTACCCCTCTGCTGCAGGGAGGGAGGTACGGCAGCAGACACTCCGTGATTGCCCTGCAGAGCTTTGCTGGCTGGAACCAGCTCGGGCTGCTGCCTGGGAAGATCCTGCAGCTCCACTGGGCTGACTCTTGATGGATGAACAGCGTTAGATGCAATGGGACGGGGCAAGGGGAGGGCTGGGCTGAGCGAGGAGCAAGGTTCTCATTTTCCTCTGGGGTTACAGAGGGCTGGACGGCCTCAAAGGGCTCCGTGGTGCTCTACTGGGGTGCAGCAGCTCTGTTGTCACAGCGGGAAAGGGGTGGGGGCAGATGCAGGTGGTGCCTCATCGTACCCCGCGGATGTGCGGGGTGTGCGGGGACAGCGCGGCGGGCGGGATGCCGGGAGGGGGCTGCGGGGGCTGCGGGTGCGGGCGCTGACGCTGTGTGCCCCGCAGACACCAAGGCGTACAGCTCGGACGAGGAGAAGCTGGAGGTGAAATCGGCAGCGACGCCGTGCAGCGAACGGGAGGAGGAGAGCTCGGCGGGAGACAGCGAGGAGGAGCCCTTCATGGACGGGGCGGCCGCGGCCTCTCTGGGCCCCAAGGGGAAGGGGAAGGGCGGCCCCGCGGCCGAGCAGCCCCCGCCGGGCTCCGGGGCCGGGAAGAGCCGGCGGCGGCGCACGGCCTTTACGAGCGAGCAGCTGCTGGAGCTGGAGAAGGAGTTCCACTGCAAGAAGTACCTGTCGCTGACGGAGCGCTCGCAGATCGCGCACGCCCTGAAGCTGAGCGAGGTGCAGGTGAAGATCTGGTTCCAGAACCGCCGCGCCAAGTGGAAACGCATCAAGGCGGGCAACGTCAGCAACCGCTCGGGAGAGCCCGTCCGCAACCCCAAGATCGTGGTGCCCATCCCGGTGCACGTCAATCGCTTCGCCGTGCGCAGCCAGCACCAGCAGATCGAGCAGGGGGCCCGACCCTGAACCGCGGCGGCTCTCGGACCCTGGGGCGGGCGGGGCGCCGGCAGCGGGAGGGGCCCGGGGCCGCTCTCACTCCTCTGTACATGTCCCTTATTTATTCCGTGTAAACTCTGTACATACGGCGGCGCGTCCGTCCGTCCGAGCCGCGGGGAGCGAAGGCCGCCCGCCCCCCGTTCACTCCTGCTCCTGCCCCGCCGGGCCGGGGCCGCGCTGTCCGTCAGCGCCCGCCCGTGTATAGCTGTGATTTCAATAAATTATTTTCTATGGAGCTTCTTCAGCGATAATAAGAGGGGAGGGCGGGGCGGGGCAGCGCTGCGAGGAGCAGCCGTGGGTTCTGGGGCGCCGTCGAGCCCGGTCCGGAGCCTGTGCTGAGAGGAGGGAGGGTCCGGGGCGTCGCGCCGGTCTCCGAACCATCCCCGGGGCCGCCCCCAGACGTTCGCCCGCTGCCTCTGCCGGAGCCCCTCCGCTGCACGCAGCCCGAGCAGTGCCCCAGTGCAGGAGGAATTCCTCCTCGCCCCCCGCCCAGGTGCATCCCACACGCTGACAGATGTGCAAAGTCCTTCAGGCAAAGCTCCTCCCATCCCTCAGCCTTGTGCTACCACTGACCCTGGCTGGTCCTGAGCTCAGTAGAGGCTCAATGTGAAGCTCCCTGCCCGCTGCCCCCAGGGCTGCTCCAGGCCCCCCCCCATCAGCTCTGTGCACGCTGACACTGACAGCACCACCAAGGCCCAGCAATGCAGCACTCTGCAGCTCTCTGTGTTCCAAAGCCAGGGGGGCTCTCATCACTGAGCTCAGCTCCAGGGCCTGATGAAGACCCAGTTTTGCAAAGGGTGCAGCTAAACAAACAGTGCTGGGCCAACAGTGCAGGAGGTTCTTTGGTTGCAGTGCCCCTCACTAACTGGATGCTTTGCCATGATAACTTTCACGATAACCTTTCCTGCTGGTTGGAAGAACGTCATCCACAGAGCTCACATGGTAGTAACAGCCAGTGCAGCCCCATCCCAAACAGGAAGAAAGTTTTTCTCTAAGGATGTAGGATGTAGCTGCTGTGACACTGTTGGTCATTGCACCCCTCCTTGGAAGACACAGCTCCTGAGGGTACGAGACACCCCGACAGCCACAGCTGATATCACAGTGGTACAGAAACAGAGTAATTGAGGCCATGAGCGCTTCGGGTCCTAGTTCCCCTCTGCCCCAGCAAGGCCACCCAGAGCAGGATGCCCAATGGCCAGATGGGACTGGAGAACCCACGGTCTGGATCTGTGTGCACAGCTCCTGCTGGTTTGCTGCACCACCCCCAGACACATTCACAAGCACCAAAAAAACAAAGCCTAACCCATTTCTCTGCTACCTGGGGGAGATTCCCTCCCTCTTACAGCCCTTCCCTCCTCAGCAGGTGCCTCCTTTAGTGAGGAGCTGGCCCCATGCTCATACAGCACAGCTGAGCTCTGTCAGCCCTGCAGCTGTGGAGCACAAGGGGCTTCTTGCATCCATGTTGGGGTGGATTCTGTCTCTGTCCCCTGCATCACTGAGCTGGAAAGGAGATGCAGCATTGTCTCTGTGGGCTCAGACTGCTCAAGTGCAGCATCTGTTGGCATTTACTGTGGATTGGGGGAAGTCCTCTGGCAGCTGCCCCCACCTCACTGCCCAGGGGAGCTGTGGTGCCCTTGGGGCACTGTGGCAGATCTGCTGGCACCTGAGAACTGTGGTCAGGTATCTCCTCCCTTCTTGGGTCCAGGTTGGGTTGAAGACAGAACATGAACTTATCAGCCTTATGTGGCTGCAGAAGGGACAAATGCCACCTGTAGAACTTGCAGCAGCTCCTGAGCAGGACCTGGGCCAGGCAGCGATGGGAGCAGCTGTGGAGGGGCAGAAGAAGATGATTGTGCAGCCATGAGCAGCGCTGTGTTACTGTACATGTGTGGGGTGTGAGCTACTGCCACTGTCACCCCGTGTGGCACAGCCCCGTGCTCTGAAACAGCCCACAGCAGCAGCTGGAGCAGTGCCACTGAAAGGTATGAAATGCATTTGAAGTGTTGGAGAGCCCCCTTTTCTCACCTGGTATTTCCAGCTGATGCTGCAATTTGGTGAGTCCCGCTCCAGGGACAACATCAGTTCATTGTGTTCTCACCCCCCCCCCACTGCCATGGGCTCACACAGCACCGCTGCTGTGGCTGCACTTTGTTCAGGGGCTGCTGGCAGCCAACTGGAGCTTTCAGCTGCTTAAAGTTATTTGGTTTGGGGCGTTTTTATTGTTGTCAGTCTGAGAACCATCGAACAGTGCAACCCTACAAACACTGATGTTAATGGAACTAAAAGTGCTGCGGAGAGGCTTAGTTTGGTGCTGATGGAAGGCACAGACTCAGTGCTGTCACCAGGAGCACTGAGATACAGAGCAGCTCAATGTCCCTCACAGTGCAGAACTGAGCTCCCTCTGAGCCTTGTGCATTGCAAGGGGTTTCCTCCCTCTTCACGGCAGTGAGTAAAACACTGCAGCACTCCAATGAATGCAGTGCATGGCATTGCCTACACAGCACATCGTGGCTCCTGCACATCCCAGCAGAAGAGCTGATGGGCCCAAGGGTGCCCATGAGTCAGAGCTGCAGGTGTTGCACCACTTTGGCTGGAGGGGGAGGAGAGCACCAAAACTGCAGGCAGTAAGAACAGCCCTGCTGCGATGGAGCCGATGGACAGGAGGAACCTGTGGGGGTCTGTGCTCCAACACCTGCTTAAAGCTGTTTGTTGGGGGAGGATGCTGAGGAACGAGTCCAGCTGACCCCAGGCATCTCCAAGGGTCCCCATCCCACAGTATCACTGGGAGCCCACCCAGGGTCTGAAGGCCGTCCTGGGAATCTGTTTTCCACCTGTTGAGTTGGAATTTCCCATTTATCAGCCCATGTGTGGTGCCCTGGAGTGGGTGGGGGAGGAAGGGACTGTCAGGTGGGCACCCAAACACACACACACACAGAGTACAGGGCAGATGTGGGTACACAGACACTGTACACACACCAACATTCATACATGTATATATTTATCTATATCTATACAAGACTTTTTTTGCCCTCTTGTTGCCAGTTTCATCCTCCAGCAGGGAATTCTTTCTGCACAGACCCACTCACTTTTTTACTTGGAAAATGATTCCTGAAGAATTAGGAAAATAGCAATGATTGCATTGGATGGGATGGTTATTGGTGTCCTGTCAGGACAGGGTTTTCAGTACAACACACACGGACTGTAACTCTCCAACAGTGATGCTGCACAGAGAGCTGCTGGCACACAGCACAGGGCTGTGCACTGCCTGGGCTCTCCTGGACCCGCTCAGGTGTGCAGTGGAGCTGCTGGAGGCTCCCGGCATGGAGCGCTGTGCTGTGATTTCCAGAGCTGTGCAGTGGTGGCTGGGCAGCCCCTCTGACCCTGCAATGAGGGTGCATGGCCCAATGGGGATGTGTGACCCCTGTGAGGTGGATTACACTGTGCAGCATCACCACTGCAAGAGCCCTGTTTGTACAGAACCTCTACCCCCATGGGGAGAAGGGCTCTGACTGCACATGGGTAGGACAGTATCAGCCCTTTTCATAGCATCAGAGAATGGCCTGGGGTGAAAAGGACCTCAGAGATCATCCACAACCCCCTGCTGTGGGCAGGGCTTCCAGCCACTGGAGCAGGCTGCCCAGAGCCACAGCCAGCCTTATCCCACTGGACTGGCACACGGGAAGGGGCAGGAGCTCTGACCACCTGCAGTGCCTCCACAGCAGCAGCAGCACAGCTCTGAGTGCAGGTGCAGGGGGCTGGTAGCAGGCTTGGCCATGACCTCAGCAGCAGAATGCCAGGGATACCTTACAGAGATCCCAAAGGTGCTCCTGGTGCCCAGGGCAGACCTGGCCGTGCTGAGATGTGCTCATACAGCCCAGTGGTGCAGCCTGAATGGTGACTCACCACAGTCAGTGCAGTGCAGGTGCTCTGCAGCTGTTTGGTGTCAATACTGGGGATGTAGGGCACCTGTGATTTCTGCACCGCTCCCCACAGCTCCATCTGCAGCCCCACACACCCCAAAGCATCACCACACTGCAGGGCAGGATGCTTTTGGGGTGCCTGCAGGAGCCATGGGGCACAGCCCCACGGTGACACAGCCCCGTCCCCCTGCCCTCCCAGGCTCTGACAAATGCCACACTGCACAGCTGGGCACACGGGCACCCGGGAGCTCTGCAATGAGTCACACGGGGACAGCCCATAGGGGTCACCCCAGCAGGGTGACAGCAGGTGGGTGTCCATGGGGCATCTCCTGCCTCCCGAAGGGGCTGTGCCTCTGCTCCAGACCACAGGCAGCTTCATCTGCAGGTCCCCTCCCGCTGCCCCGCAGCGCTCACTGCCCGCCGTGCCCCTACACCGGGTTGGGTGTCACTGCCACGGGACCCGGCTGCAGTGCTGTGGGTGCTCCGGGCTCTGAATGCTGCTACCGGGCACCGTGTGGCCACGGGGGGAAGCTCAGGGCTGTGTCCTCACACGGCCCCACGGGCACGGCCACTGCATTGACCCCAGGGCCAACCTGAGGGCTGAACGTGGGGCTGTGCCCGTGGCTGGGCCGAACCGGCAGCGCCCGGCACCGGGGACACGGCGGGATCGGGGCAGGGCGGGATGGGAAGGGAGGTGCCGGGGCTGGGCCGGGCGGGATCCCGCACGGGAGATGATGTATGGGCAGATGTATCAGATCGCACAAGATAAACAAGCAGTGAATTTCATCAGGGCCCATCATGGCTTTAATTTGGCTGCCTAATGAGTCAGATCCAGCCGCGCAGATAAAAGTTGTCAGAGCCGCAGCCCTAATGAATTTCTTGCCACTTGTAATCAAGGCAGCTTGTCTGAGGGGGATGATTAATGGGCCCCAGAGGAGCTGCCGTCCCTCGGCTTCCATTCCCACTAATGCAGTCGCCAGGAAATTAACCAAACCCAGCACCGGGCCGGGGCCGGGGAGCGAGTGCGGCTGTGCGGGGGCAGCGGAAGGACCGGGCAGGAGCGGCGGAGAACGGGGCAGCCCAGGAGGGGCAGCACGGACCGGGACCGTGAAAACGTGCCGGCACCGGAGGAGGGAACATCCCTCACCGCAGCGTTCAGCGGAGCTGCCCCACCGCGAGGGGAGAAGTGGAGCTGGGAAGGGAAGGGAAAGGAAGGGGGGCTGCAATGGGGTGCCTGCAGTGGGGGAGATGCTCACAATCCCCCACCCCGGTGCCTCAGCACCGATGTCAGCGCCGGTGAAGGAGGAAGGGCTGAAGGTCCGTGTCTGTGCCACGAGCACAGCGGAGCACGGAGCCCCAGGGCAGCACACGGAGCCACGCCGGCAGGAAGTGGGTGCTTTATTGGCCTTCATCTCCTTGGCTGCAGGTAACACACACAGGGCAATTCATGGCAAAGAAACACTATATACAGAGTGTCCATATAAATATTTCCAATGTACACTTTATACACAAGTGATGGAGACGTTCCGAGGCGGCGCTCGAAGCCTCGCGGTCCCGGTGCTCAGCTGCAGGACGGCCCCAAGCAGAGCAGGAGCTCCGCTCCACCCCCTGCTCAGCCACAGGGCAGCAGTGGGACCCGATGGGGTGGGATGGAGGCACTGTGCACGGCTCAGGGGCTTCAACCTGATGGGACAGTGACTTTACACAGACAGACAGACACACGGGCCCCAGAGCGTCCTCTACCCCCCTGGTAAACAGTGGGGCTGAGGGGTCCGTCCAGGGGCTGCAGGGAGGGACATTCCCTTGGCATCAGTGGGGGGCGGGGGGGCAGTACCAGCAAAGGGACCCCCATACTGTTCAGAAGCAGAGAGGGGCAGAGGGCTGCAGTTACGTGTAGACCTCCCACTGCCCCCCGCTGCCCCACTGCACTGGGGCACCTCGTGGCCAAACGGAGGGCAGAGGAACAGGGGCAGAACTGGTCCTCCCCAAACCACTGCCCAGGGGTGGGCAGCATCCCAGACCACCTCCAGCCCTGCACTACCTACATGTGAGCGTGGCGGGGGCACACAGGAACTGTCTCTCCTTCCCCTGTACCGGTCATGAAATGGGGGTACTGAGTCCCCATCCAGAGTACTCTCCGCACACAGACAGCGCTGGGCCTGCACAGCTGCCCCTTTCAGAGCCCCCATGACCTGGGCACAGCACAGCAGGGGTCCACGGGGGGGAGCACACAGGGAACAGCCCTCGGCCCCGCTGCAGGGCGCTACACCGCGCTGGGGCTGGCGCTGAGCTGGGGCGGCACGGCGGTGCAGGTGTTGTTGTTGGCGTTGGCGTTGCGGCGGGGCAGGCTGGGGGTCAGCGCGGCGCCATCGCTGGGACAGCCGTGCTGCAGCAGGATGTCGATGCACTCCTGGCTGCCCGCACGGCGCGCGTAGGCCAGCGGGGTCAGACCCCGGGCATCCCGACTCTTCACGTCCACCCCGTACTGCACGGGAGAGAAAGCAGCCGTCAGTGGCACCCGCGGCTCATGGCTGACTCCATGGCACCGGGGTGGGGGGATGGAAGAAGAGGGGAGCAGCACCCCACGGCACTGCTGGGCTGGAGGGAGCCCAGGGGAGCGGGTGCTGTCACAGCCTTACCCAGATGAGCAGCTGCGTGAAGACGACGTTGGCCATGGCGCAGGAGAGGTGCAGCGCCGTGCGCCCGTCGCCGTCCCCGTAGGTCTCGTTGACCTCCTCCTTGGTGCCGTGTGCCAGCAGAGTCACCACCAGGCGCAGGTCGTCCTCCACCACCGCCCGCAGCAGCTGCTGCCCCAGCGGGATGTCGGACTGCGGCAGCGGCGCCAAGAACAGCTTCTGCTCGTACTTAGCTCGGATCCAGCGCTCCTTCTCCTCCCTGCGGGTGGAACAGGGTCACACGTGCACCAACACAGCTGGGCTGTGCCGTGGGGCGGGTGCACCAGCACCACCATTCCAGCATCCCGTGTGTCACACGCAGACACCACCGCACGCTCCCCAGCAGTGCCACGTGTATGGCTGCCACCGGGGCTCCGTGTGCATCACACTGCTCCCAACACACCTGCCTGCACTGACCCACAGCTCCGGGCACCTCCGGGCACCTGGAGGTTGGGATCGTGCTCACACCAGGGCTCCAGCATCACCCTGCGGTGCCCCTCGTGTCCCTGCACACACGGCCCCACACTGCCCTGCCCGCCCCGTGCCAGCCCAGTGCCGGCCGCCCGGTCCCTCCCCCGGCAGCAGCGCTGGCCGCCCGCAGCGCTCGGTGCCACGGGAGCGTTATCGCCGCCGCCGTCTCGCCTGCAGCGAACAAAGGCTGCGGCAGCGCCCGTCCCGCGTGGGGCTGCGGGGCCGGCGGATCGATGCGCGCCGTGCGGCCGCTATCTGCTGCCATTCTATCCATCTGCATCTGCCGGGCGGCCATCAATGCCCGGCGCTGAGCATGCTCACTGCCGCCAACCCCTGACCCGCTCTTATCCGTTGATAAGCGGCAGAATGGGCTCTTGTCGGGATGAGTGACAGCGGAGCCGCTCCGATAGGGACAGACAAGGGCCTGAAAGGGACGCACCCCTGAGACCCGCAGCCGCTGCCAAGTGTCTGTTAACCCCTTGTGCCCCGCAGCCGGCCGGGCTCCGGCAGCAGCGAGCACCGTAACAGCGGGTGGGACAACCCCCCGTTTGGCCCCGTCTTACCTAAAGGCACAGTGTAAGAACGGGACAGACCTTCAGCAGGGTCTGCTGTGACAGGACGAGGGGAAATGGTTTCAAACGGAAGGAGGAGAGATTTGGACTGGAAATAAGTTAGAAGTTGTTCACAATGAGGCACTCAGGTTTGCCCAGAGATGTGGTGGGTGCTGGAAACACCTGGAAACGCTGCAGGTCAGAGGACGGGGCTCTGAGCAACTGCTGGGCTGTGGATGCAGCTGTGCACTGCGGGCAGCTGTGTTAGATGGCCTGCAGAGCTCCCTTCCAACCCCAACCACTGCATGACTCTGGGATTACTGCATCTGCGAGTACTGCGTCCAGCTCTAGAGCACCCAACACATGGAGGACATGGAGATGCTGGAGCAGGTCCAGAGGAGGTCATGAAATGACCAGAGGGAGCACCTCCCCTACAATGACAAGCTGACAGAGCTGGGTCTTTTCAGCCTGGAGAAGAGAATGCTCTGAGGTGACCTTATAGCAGCCTTCCAGCACCTGAAGGGGCCTACAGGAAAGCTGTGATGGACATTTTATAAGGGCAGGTAGTGACAGGACCAGGGGAAATGTCCTTAAACTGGAAGAGGTAGATTTAGACATTAGGAGAAATTCAGTGCTGTGAGGATGGGGAGACACTGGAACACGTTGCCCAGTGAGGTTCTGGATGCCCCTCTCTGGAAGCACTCAAGGCCAGGCTGGATGGAGCTCTGAGCAGCCTGGTGTGGTGGGAGGTGCTCCTGCATTTAGCAGGGGGTTGGGACTGGGTGTTATTAAAGGTCCCTTCCAACCCACATCATTCCATGAATCTCATTCTGTGATGCTGTGACATCCCAAGAGCAGACAGACCCTGCCACTGGCACAGCTGTGGTCTCTGCCCATCTTCTGCTGATTGCTCCCAACCTCCCCGCCTGTGAGTCCCTGCAGTGCCCATCCCCTTACCGGCTGCTCTCGGGGGTTGGTTTGGGGTACCCCTCCACGGCTCCCTCCCAGACAGCATTGGCCAAGGCGTTGCCGATGGCGGCCATCAGGGTGAGCAGCTCTCCAGGCCAGTCGTCCAGGTCCAGCGAGCGCACGCGGGAGAGGTGCGTGCCCAGGTTGCGGTGGATCCCAGAGCACTCGATGCACATCAAGGCACCCAGGTTCAAGCTTGCCCAGTCAGGATCTGCAGGAGGTGACATCAGAGGGCACGGCCAGCACGGGCACATCAGCCTTCTCCCCTCCCATCCCCTCCCAAAGACTCTCCCGGGCATCCCCATGGCACAGGGGCAAGGACCCCAGGGACCAGCAGGGCATAAGGATCAATCCTGCAGGGCCCTCCCCACCCCTAAGACTGGGTCCCTGAGGAGGGGACAGAGCAGCCCCACAGCACAGATCCACCTGGGGTCAAGGAGGTGGTGGTGCCATCCCTGCCCACCCCTCCAGCCTCCCCAGCACCGTGTTCCTTACTGGGCGCATCGCAGTCCACACAGAAGCTGTTCCCCCGCGCGGTGCGCACTGCCTGCATGGCCTGTGCATCTCCCTGGCTGCCCAGCCGTGCCTGCAACAACACCGCAGCAACCTCAGGTGGTCCCACAGCGTCCACTGGGCCACCAGCCCCAGGGTCACCACCCCAGAGCCATCGGGAGCCCCAGTGTTGTGCTCCAGGGATGAGCAGTGCAGGGTTCCTGAACAGCGGAGAGATCTGGAGGGAGCTGAGGGGCAGGGCTGGGGGCCAGGAGGAACGGAGCTTCCCGAGGGGCAGAGCAAGGTGAGGGGGCTCTGTGGGGCACAGAGCAGCTGGGGAGGGAACCCAGAGAGGTGATGGGAACACAGGGAGGGAGGGCCACAGGGACGGGACACGACTGGGAGCAGAGGGATGAGGACACATTCAGCTCAGGGCAGGTGTGGATGCAGCAAAGTGGACACCAAAGAGGAAGAATGAGGCAGCCTGCAGCTGCCCTTACCTTGTTCTTGCTGCTCTCACAGCCCTGCAGGCTGGCCAGGATCTGACTCTCGATGGCCTGCACCCAGAGCTCCCGCTCCTCTGACGTTGAGGCCTCAAAGAGCCACGTCTGGCCCGTCAGGGACACGATGATGAACTCAAAGGGTTCATCTGGCTCTGCAAAACAAAGGCGGTGGCACGGTCAGGGCTGTGCCCTGCAGGCTGCAGCCATGGCACGGACAGTGGTGTCCCCAGGGGAGGCACAGGGAAGGCATGCAGGGGGAACCTGGGGGTCACAAGCCAGCCCGGTGCTGCCGCTGCACAGCTCCATCTCAGCACACTTCCTCTTGCCACACACCAGCACCTGCAGCCACATTCCCTATTGCCCTGGGCTGTGAAACACAGGAATGCTGTGGGTCTGTGAGCTGTTGGAGCCCTGCTCTCCATGCCCTGCACCTCCCAGCGCCTGGAGAAAGCTGCTGCCAATGGGAGCAGCCCCTCTGAGGACCTGCAGCCCCCAGCTGCCCATCATCCCCAGGGGGTGCCCAACACAGCACAGTGTCCAGGCCCTGCAGCAGTCCCAAAAGACGCACTCCATTATTAAAGCCCTTCTCTTGCTGTGAAACACGAGATCCAATTCCTGACCCCTCATCTCTGGAGAGGTATTTCTGGGGAGCCCCACAGGCTGCACACGCACTTGGAGGTCAGGTACAGCCATCCGTCTGGGTGCAGGCAGGGGCTCAGGGGTGGTGCAGAGCATCCCCGCATCGAGTGCAGCAGGGGACAGTGAGCACCCACCAGAGTATCCCAGCGCCCTGCACATAAGGAAAAGGCCCCAAACAACCAAAAGCTGGACCCAAAACGTGGTCTTCCCCCTGGCAGCTGCTGGGCTCTGTGCACTGCCATCCCATCCCGGGCAGAGCTCAGCACCACCCAGCCGTGCGCCCAGCGCCTGCACCCACCTTTTATTGCCAACTCCGGTAGTTAGTGCAGTAAATGACTTAACTAAGCGGGGCCTGAATGGAATGACTAATAAACGTTATGTCACAGCACACGCTTCAGCTCATAGCAAAATGATTTGTAATTACCTAATTAGCGTTATGCAAATAACACCCTCATCTCCATAATGTGCCTTCCCAGCTCTCTATTAAAAGCAGAGTCAACCGCATGGCTCCGGAGGCAGCGCGGGGCCAAGAGCTCGGTTTGGGGCTGTGCCTGGGGGGTGAGCAGGTCCTGCCCCACAGCTGGGGGGGCAGGGAGGGCAGCGGGAGGTTGGGGGCTGCTGTCCGGAACCCACAGACCCAATGGGGGAACTGTGAGTTGCTGGAGAGCTTTGGGGGCTGTGCCCACACATGTACCCCATGGCTGCTGCCAAGGGAAGGCTCCGAGGGGAGGGATGGCTGTGTCCCATTGCAGACTCATGCTTTGCTTGGAGGACCATCGCTCACAGCCCTGTGCCTCCTCCTGCGCAGCTCAGTTCTCACTCTGAACAACGAGAAGGTAAATGTCATCCCTGTGCCATGGTGCAGTGCCACACTCCTCACACAGGCTCAGGGTCCCACGCTTCTTCTGAAACACCCAGTGAAGGACACCCAGCTCTGTGCTGCACCCTGCAGTGCCCAGCAGCACCTGTTGGGGTTGGGAGCACGGATAGGGTCAGGAATGTGGAGCCTGGTCCCATATCAACAAACCTTGGGAGGATGGAGCAGCCCCATGATGAGGGTCCCAGGTGCAGCGCCAGCTGCCTGCCCTTGTCCATGGATGGGGACGCTGCTCCGTGCACTGCACCCTGCACTCAGCTGGGGAAAGCTGCCAGCACCGCTCCCCTCCTGCAGAATGGGAGCTGTGGGGCAGCACGGGATGGGGCAGTGGGTGCCAGCAGTCACACTGCTGGGCTCGTCCCCTCAGAGCTGCCCTTTGCTTAACATGAAACGATGCTTTGCACTGCCCTGCCCCTACCTCCAACAGAGTGCACAGCACAAAACCCTGCAGTCAGTGCAACTCTGACCTGAGGGATTCACTGTGCACGTCCAGGGATGGCCAACGCCAGCTCAACATCAGCCCCGTTCCTTCCTCCTACTGCTCAGTACCTCTGCACAGAGCTCCACTGCAGCACAACCCCCTGCACCAGCAGAGCCAGGGCAGCACAGCCCTGCCCTGCAGTGCCCACCTGCCTCTGGGGCAGCTCTGAGGTTGGGGTCCCAGGCCCAGGGTGCTCCC
Organism: Coturnix japonica; assembly: GCF_054131305.1. Classification (NCBI taxonomy): domain Eukaryota; kingdom Metazoa; phylum Chordata; class Aves; order Galliformes; family Phasianidae; genus Coturnix; species Coturnix japonica. The sequence continues at coordinate 139,251,851 of NC_140664.1, read as the reverse complement.
GGGCAGACAGGGGACACCCCTGGGGCTCTGAGCACATTCTCACCCCGGGGTCATTCTGCAGCCCTGCAGCCCTGTCCCAGCACTGCAGCCTCCCTGTGCACGCAGCCAGACCTCAGCTCTGTCCTCCTTTGTGCCGCATGGATTCCAGCCCAGCGCTGAACAAAGGGCTGCTGCTCCCACAGCCCGCCAAGAGCGAACAAAGGGCTGCTGCTCTGCTTCCATTGCGGGCTGCTTCCTGCAAGGGAAAGCACCATAACTCCCTGCAGCAACTCGGGGCAGTGCTGTGGGGACGGAGCTCCTGAGGGGCTCGGGAAGGCTGTGGGATGGCAGCAGGATGGCAGCAAGGAGCTGTGGGATGGCAGCAGGATGGCAGTAATGGCTGTGGGTGACAGGGAGGGCTGTCCCAGCGCTGCTGCAGCGCCCATCTCCCATCATCTCCCCTCTCCCGGCCCACAGAGCACTGGTGGGAGTCCATTACACGGCTCCATTAGAATTAGTGGGCAGTAGAAATGAAGGAGCTCGCCTCTCTCCCTCTTGATGATTTTTTGATGATGTTTTAAAGACTGAGCTCCGTGAAGAGCTGCTGAGCAGAGCTCGGCGCGATGCAGCTCTGCTAATGGGCGTTAACCCCCCGACCCCGCTCCAACGCTGCCCAGCAATGAGTGCTCCAAATGAGAGCAAAATTAACGAGGGCATCGTGCAGTGCCAGGATGGGGCAGGGAGCGCAGCACTCGGATATGGGAAGTGGCCACATCACCACACTGAGCAGGGTGGGGGCTCCTGTGCGCAACTGGCCCTCAGGGACACATCGTCCCCAGCCCCACAATACACACAGCCCTGGGAGGAAACAGCTGTCCATAGAGCCACGGAGCACAGCTGCCCGGACTAAAGCTGCCCAGCAGAGCACGGAGATGGCACTGCCACCTTGCAGCAGGGACACCAGAGGTGGAAAAACATGGGAAGAAGAATGGGGAGCAACAGCATCCCTGAGCTCATGCCGAGGCCTATTTGCTCAGCTCTCAGCAGGGGGATCTGAGCAGAACCGGCACCTTTGGGTGGCTTTAGCACTTGGTGGAACACACGGACCTGTCCTGCCGGGGAATGCTCAGACCACCTCTGCAGTAGTGCAGAACAGCAGAGCACAGCGGAGCCCTGCAGGGCCCCCACGTGCAGCACAGGAGGTGGCAGTCCCCGCTGCAGGGCACCTTCCCCAGGCTGTGCCCCCAGGGGGTTCCCGACCCACAGCTCTGCTCCTCTGCTGCTGAGCCCCCGCAGTGCCCAGGAGCGGGCAGCCGGGCCCCCAGCCCCGGGATGCTTGTTTGCAAGCTGCCACTGTACCACATCATTATGAGGTGTTTGGGATATCAACAAATTAGCAGGCGTCTGGGAAGAGAAGGATGCAGCACCATTCGTAAATGTCAGCTCGCTGCCTCCTCATTTTGCAGATCATTAAACCCAATATTCCTAACCTGTATTAGTGCAACGGGGACGGGCCCCCTCCACAGTGACGAGCCGCCAGGAGAGCTGCAGAACATTGCTATGGAGACCCTGCAGCGCTCCCGGCCCTGAGCCAGAGAGTCCTCCACGGCCCCACGCTGAGCCAGCACCTCCTGCCCTGCCCTGCCCTGCATGAGGGTCGTGTGGGGCTGGGGGCAGTGGGGCTGGGGGGCTCTGTGCAGTGACATCCACAGAGATGTGCAAACTCAGCTGGGCAAGAGCATCCACCCTGGGGCCCCGAATGTGTGCACACATGTAAGTGTGCACAGTGGGGAAGGACAACGAAGGCAGCTGAGCAAGCGCAGCCAGGGCTGGATGATGCTCCTAAGGGATGCAGAAGGGGCGTTGAGGGTCCCCATGGACTGGGGCTGTCAATCTGTGCATGGTGCAGGGCATGCAGGCAGCATGTGGGGCTCAGGGGCACCCACAGGGCAATGTCACGCACATACTGTCCTGCAAAAGGCAGGTGGGGGCAAAGCATCGCATTGAGATCCCAGCAGTGCGGTGTGCATGGCTTAGCCCTGCGCTCACAGCTCAGCCCTGTGCTTGCAGCTCATCCCGGTGCTTGCAGTTTAGCCCTGTGTTCAAAGCTCAGCCCCATGCTTGCAGCTCAGCCTCGCTCTTGCAGCTCTCTGCCGTCGGCCCCGACAGCCGCTGACAGTTGGCATTAATCACGCACCGCGCCCCAACACAACTCTTTACTGGCCATCAATTTCCCATGGGTTTTAAAACTAAAAAACAAAGACAAAACCGCGTCGTTTGGCCGCCGCTGAGCAGCACATTAAGGGGCTGTCAGCTTCTCGCCATGCACCCTGCATCACTCTTTAAGCACATGAGAAGTTCATTATCCCTGGAGCTCTGGCAGCCGCAGGGATGCTGGTGCAGGGAGCGTCACGAAGGTGCTGCGCTGACTCACGGCCCAGCGCCGCTGCCACCAAACAGAGGCACCGTGTGGGCACGTGGGGGGCTCAGGGCCTGGCTGCAGGGATGGGCACTGCTGCCCATGGCTCGCTGTGTCCCTGCAGTGCCTGCAGCCCAATGCTGGCACACAGCGCGGTGCTGTGCAGTGCTGTAGCGGTGCATGCCGCAGCCACGGTGCTCCTGCAGCCCGCGCAGCGCTGTGCTGCTCAGTGACAGCCCGGCAGCCCAACAACACGCCTGCCAGAGTTTGCTGATGCTCCCTAGCAGCCTGACACGGCGCTCTCTTTAACATGCGCCCATGTAAAAAAGCAACAGCTCGTTTGATTTATGATACTTCAGAACAACTAAGATTCAATTGCTCCGCACGTCCCCGGCTCTGATTACCTCCTAAATGAGATAAACCGATGGCAATTTATCCCCAGACCTCACCAACTTTCCCAGGATGCTCACCTGAGCTGCGTGCCCGGTGCACGCAGGTTGGGGCTGGCTGCAGCTCTGGCTCTCCCCTGCTGCTTGCACCCGCCTGCAGGGCCTCACAGTGGGGCTCTGCAGGGTCCCGTGCAGTGGCTCTGCTTGTGCAACCATTCTGTGCGCCGTGCCCAGGTCCCCCTCGTGTCCCCACCCCAGCAGGAGCAGCACTGGGGGACGCTGGCTGAGATGCAGAGCACTGCGGCCCCACTCTGCACAGCAGTTCTACACTTGCACCGCGCTGGCTGTGTGAAAGCAAAGAGCTCAGGTGATCCTGCTGAGAAATACTGCTGGTAAATGAGCAAAAGCAGCTAAAAAAGATGCAGTGAAGGATCAGCCGTATGAACACTGTCCATGACACCAGCCATCAGCCAAGCCTACAACATGGGGCAGCGCTGAGCCCCAGGTTTACCACAGGAGCTGAGTGCAGATGTCAGGACGGGGGGATGGAACCTCACACGGAGGCTCGTTACTCTGGTTTGCTCGTTGCTCGTTTGGCTTCTGATGCAGATGGCCACGCGGTGACCTGGCTGTGGCTGCAGCCCAGCACACAGACCCCAGCCCTGCCCCAACCTCTTCCACTGGGATGAGGGATAGGCCCCGTGCTGCAGGATGGGTGCTCCAGTCCTGTGCCAGCTGGGTGGGCTGTGAGGTCCCTTCCAACCCAGCCATGCTGTGAGTCTGTGAATAGGAGTGCCTTGGCTCTCCCAGTTGTGTGGAGCAGAGACACGTGGGGCACTTCCCAGAGCCATCCTCAGGGTAGATTACCACGAAGGACAGAGCTGGAGCCATGGGTGTCTGCTGCTCACAGCCCCTGGAGCTGCACAGGAGCAGCACACTCTGCCCAGGTGCCAGGGGCTGCACTCAGGAGCCACAGCTGCCAGGTCTGCGCCGTGACAAAGTCGGGAAGCTGATACCTCCCTGGCAAATAACGTTCCGTGTTGATGAATGTGAAGCAATGCACCTTGCAGGAAAAAATGACATTACTCCAACAGCTGACAGGGCTCTGCATTAACTCCGTCAGCCCAAAGCAGGGCTGGGTACCACTGCACAGCACAGCACAGCACCACAGGCAGGGAGCATGGCAGGGTACCCAGTGCCCTCATACACTGCATGGCACTGCACCACCACTACATGTAGTTGCCATCACTCCACCTGTCCAGGACACTGCCAACAGAGAGACAAGGGTGGGCACATGTCTGCAAAGCTTCCTATGAGACAGCACAGGATGGAACAGGCTGAGACATACAGACTGGGGTGACAGCAGCTGTGCTCCACTGGGGGCAGAGGGCAGAGAGCAGTGGGACCAACACATCTCCTGGAGCAGTCCATGTCATCGGGAAGCTCTGAGCAGCTGCTGGTCCACGCTGCTGGCTCATCACAGCGTGTCCATTGTTAATTACTCCCTCCACTTGACTGCATTCAGTTTTGCACAGCATCAGATCTTTACCTCTGCACCTTCCCGTGCCACACACAGCTGTGCTGCACTCCAGGACTGGACTATTCCGTGAGCACTGACAACAGCAGCCCTTCAGCCCTGCACCTCACACCCTTCCTCCCAGCGATCTGAAAGCTTTCACATCCACATCACAGACACAGCCATCAGCCCCAGTGCCACTTTGGGATCAATGCTGCAGTATCTCCAGGTCCTGCTGTAGTGCCAGTCACTAAGTGGGTCGCAGCACTGCCTGTTTACCCCCATGTACAGGTATAGAATCGCTGCGCTCTGACAGCCCACACGTCACACGTCGACAATGTGCCTCTCCCTGTCACGGTGCTGGGAGAGCTGCAGAGTGTCCAAGAACCCCCACCCATCACAGCCAGGCACACACTGGTCTAACAAGGTGTACGTACAACAACATTTTTTGCTTGCCATGAGACGCCTGGTGTACATAGCAGGCTAGAATGACACTTGAGGCGCCCAAATCAAACACTGGAAGGGAAAGTCCTTCCCCAACGTGGTGTCACTCAGGTAAAACCAACTGCAGTGCGGAAGAAACCAGAGCAGCCGAATCCCCCTGCAGCCCAACACCAGAATGGTTCTGAGGGAGGAAGCACAAAGAGCTGCTCAGGCACAGCACACACAGCTGAGGGCTGCACTGCTGGGGATGGGACGGGGCAGCATCATGGCCACGGTGCTGACCTGGGTGCAGGACACACTGCACCGTGCAGTGTTACAGCCAGCACCTGCTCCAAAGCCTTGCTTAGCTCCCCTTCCCCTTCAGCCACCTGAACTCCATCCTCAGTTTGGTTTCCTGCAGAGCCCACAGGTGGCTGCAGGGCACAGTAACCTCAGGTGACGCCCAATACCAGCACCTGACCACAGCACTTCGCTGAGGCCACCCATTGGTGCGGCCCTAAGAACTGTGTGCTGCACTGAGCTGTGCCTGTGGATGTGGGCAGCCCTCACACAGCCCTGCACAGCTCAGCCTGCTTCAGAGGCACAGAGACCCGCAGTGCCTGCAGAACGCTGCTGCTCCAGCACGTGGCTGATGCACTGCGCTCCTCTCTGGACTCCTGCAGCAGGCGAACACCTCCAAATGCCCTCACCTTGAGGCAGACCAGCAGGCCTAACAACAGCGGAAGAGTAGGAGATTTACAAGCACACAGAAATGAGCTGCTACGTACAGAGTGTCTGCACACCTTCTGCAGGCCTGGGCACACCGTGAGCGTACGGTGCGCTCCCAGCTGCACTGATACGGCCCATAATGAGCACTACCACTAACGTGCACACGGCAGCACGATGGCAGTCCTGCTGCACCGCAGGTGGGACACCACGGGCAGGTTCAGGGGTGAGCGCTCCCTGAAGAGGCACCAATGAGTTGGGCAGGAGCACCCCATGCCCGGTGTCCCCGCGCCGCGGCGCAGAGGCTGCCTACCTTCAGCCGCCGTGCTGGGGCCGTCTGCCCGCGTCGTCCCCGTGCTCTTTTTCCTGCGGTGCTTCTTCCTGTTGGCATGCGGCGACGGGGGCGGCTCCAGCTTGGGGCTGGCGGCGGTGGAGATGTTGGGGCTGGAGCTGAGGGAATCGGCAGTGCCGTTGGCTATGGACAAAGAGAGAGAAGATGATGTACAGCGGGAGACACCCAAGGGTTCAGGGGACGGCAGCAGTGCTCTGCCCGGCTGCAGCTGCACAGCCCCCAGCCTGCAGATGGAGCAGGAACGGCGCTGCTCAGCACTGGGATGGTCTGGGGATGGTGGGTCTCCGTGTGGGTCCTTGTGCTGGGTCCCTGAATAGACCGCAGTGTGGGGGGCACGTGTGGGTGCCTACACGGGGTCACCCCGGGCATGGGGACTCTCTCTGGGGCCTGCTGAGGGCCGCTGCCAGCACTTGGATGGATGGGACACGCACAGGCAGTATATGGGGCAACGTCTGTGTTAGGAAGGGACAGTGCAGCACACTGTGCACAGCCCCGGCTCCATGGCACCGCACCCTGCACGGCCTCGCAGATGAGGAGAGGGGCTGCCACGCTCAGGAACTGAGCTCAATGGTCTCCATAGGCTCCTGATATGGAGCTGAAGAAGCTGCATCCCCAGCAGCAACGCACCAAATTTATCCTCAATCATACTGTTCCTTACAATTAATAGCAGAATTAGAAACAATCAGGGAGCTGCCTAATTACTGTCAATTAGAGCGCGCTAATCAAGCTCCGATCACACACACACACGCTGCCGCTGCACTCACCATTAAATGTCAAATTTCATTAGAGACCAGCAACAAAATCAAAAGCCTGACATTCAATTTCAGCAGCACACACAGCGCAGGCTTCCAATCAGCATAAAAATGCAGACTCCGGGGAAGGCAACGAGGCGCAGGAGCCCTCGCTGCACGGTTAACCCTCTCCGAAATGTGCTCCTGCCTCTGTGTGCCCACTGCGCCGCTCCGGCCCCACTGCCCAGCACAGCCCTGCTGCACCCGGGGGGTCCCAGCCAGCCCTGAGCGCAGCCCCATAGGGGGCACTGGGGGGTGAGGGGTCCTGGTGGCTGATAGCGGCACTCAGCAGCATGGAGCTGCCCGCTGAGCATCATGAGTGCACGGCCAGCGTGGGACGTGTTGGCACAGCTCTGCTGCCCCCGGTTCCTGCTGGATCTGACACACACGAGTGGGGCGTTTCTGCTGCTATTAATCCATGGGGAAATAGCTCACCCTTGGCAATTGAGAGAGATAAATCTAATAAAATCAGACCCCACTTTATGGATATAAATTACCTCCGCTGTTTGGCAGGACGGTGCCTGCAGGAGGTGTGAGGTGCCTCCCCCAGCCCTGCACTGCAGGGATCTGAGCCTTCCCACCCAGAGGGGGCCATGGTGCACCCCCAATGCTGCACCTCAGGGCTGTGGGGTGCCTGCAGCCTGCACTGACTCTGTGCCCCATGCTGCACAGCAGCTGTCACCCATCCTGTGCTCTCTGCACTGCCCTGCAGCCCATGGCACAGGACTGGGGCTGGGGGCTTGCAGGGCACTGGTGGGATGGGGAGGGGGCGGAAGCGGGAATGCTCCCTCTGGAGATGCTCTATTCTTCCTATTACTCAGCACTGAGCTCTTCCAACCCACCCATGGGTCTCCAGATCCCCATCTCACTATGAAAGCCCTCCACATGCACAAGTGGGATGCTCCTGGGTGCTTCCCCCAAACCAGCCGCGTGTCCGTGGGCCATAAAGGCTGAACACCAGCAGTGCTGGGGTACGTCTGCGCCAGCTGTGCGGCCCTCCTGAGGAGCTCACCAAGGTGGGGAAGGAAAGGGGGATGGCTTTAAACTGAGAGAGAGATGTAGGCTGGATGTCGGGAGGAAATTCTGCAGGACGCCTCAGCAGTGCTGCTCATAACTGCAGGTGCCCCATCACTGGAGGTGCATCCAAGGCCACAGATGGGCCCTGGGCAGCCTGAGCAGGCTGGGGCTGGGGGCGTCCCTTCCAACACTGTGTGATTCTATGGCTCTATGAGCACCTGGAGCTGGCGCTCTCAGACCTTTGGCTCTGAGCAGAGACCCTCTCCCCCGCGGCCCTGGGCACAGAGCAGCCCTGCAGCACAGTGGGGCCGTGTCGTACCCGGGCAGGGCTCAGAGCATCCCCCCCATCATCACGGCTGCTCCGTGTCCAGGGCTCGGGCTGGGGGGGCTGTGGCACATTACTGCTCAGAGCTGCGCCCTTCCGCTGCCGTCGCCGCGCTGCCCCATCAGCAGTAACAGTCTGATTAATTCGCTTCCAGCAGGGAGCTGATGGGGCCAATGATGGAGCCGCTGCATCAGGCGCGCTGAAATTGATAGTTTTTCACAGTTACAAATGAGGAGCCTCCTCAGCTGCAAATGGCGCCCGCACAGTCGGACTCCGGTAATGATCATAAAGAGGCTCTCTTTAAACTGCGAAAGCCCCTGGGACCGCGCGGGGGGGCGGCTGCCGCGCTAATGAGAACTACAAGGGGCGAGCAGGCATGGAAATGGCTCCTCCACTCTTGATGTGCATTTAACTGCTTTTTTAGTGCGGCGGCAGAGCCAGGAACGAAGGAGTGATGAATGCAGCACAAAAGCATTTATTTTCCAATTCGGCAAAGTGGCTACGTTGGGAAATGTATGAATTATTTTAATTCACTCAACTGTCCTGAAACGTCGTGGAGCGAGCGGGCGCGGGGGGAGTCGTGGGGCGCACACACAGGATGGAACCACCACGTCGGGTTCCGCCGTCCCAAAAAGCTGCAGCGGGCGCTGAGAGCAGCCTCGGCCGCCCCCGGGTGCGCGCTGACCCTCACTTGGGCCCACCCCAAAGAACCTCCCGCAGCCCTGCGGGGCCGCAGTGCCACTCACCGGGGTTGGGGCAGGCGCCGGGCAGCGCCATGGCCTCGCTCCACTGATCGGCGCTGGAGACAGAGTAGGAGCGCTGGTGCATGCCGTCGGGCTTGGAGCTGAAGCCCACCAGGTTGATGCCGCTGATGGAGCGCTCCGAGTGCAGGGAGGTGCTGCTGCTGGAATGTGGGGCGCCTGCAAGAGAGCCGCCGGGTCAGCGCCAGCCCAGGGCCGCCCTGGGGCTGAGCCGTGCGCCCCATGCCACATGTGTGCAGTGCAGCCCGGCACGAGGGCTGCTCTGGCCCTCCTCTCCTGCAGGTCCCCACGCAGCACCGGGCAGCCCAGCATGGCACAGCTGGGGCTCCCAGCACGCAGCCCCCCTTCAGCCTGGTTCTGCAGTCCACGATCTGCTCCCGGTCCCCACCATGGCTACAAACACCTGCACCAGCAGCCCCAGCATCCATCCTTACAGCTCCACCGCCCGTGCACAGGGCCCAGCACAGAGCACAGGGCAAATGGAAGCCCCATGGTGGATGTCATGGGGACACGTAGGGGGAAAACCTCTGCCCCTGCTGGGACCCCCTGAGCTGCAGCCCAGGAGCTTGGAACCCACATAGGAAAAGTTCTGGGGAACAGAAGCAGCCAAAGAAGATGAGATCACTTTGATATGAAATGGGTCAAATGTTTCTGGATCACAGGAACAGCCCCAACTCCCCTCGTAACCACACGGAGCTGAGTGCTGCCAGCAGTGTGTGGGGAGGACACTGCAGGGGGGACTGACCACACCTGGCACTGCACACACAGCCCCACACCTCCCCTGCTGCCCCACGCTGGGATGGCAGCTGTGTTCTGCTCCCCAGTGCCCAGAGCTGCACCTCCTGCATGTGCAGCACCAGGTTGTTCATGAAGTTACAGCTGTGTCCCCACCATTCCCACAATAACCTGAAAATGTGATCCAAACGTCACCAATGTTTGAGTGCTGCCTGTGGCTGCACAGTGCCGGGACCTCAGTTCCAGAAGCCCAAACCTCCCTTACAGAGAGCAGAGGCTGCACCTGGCAGCCAGGGCACGAGCAGATTTGGAGCAGCCTGAGTGTCTCCCCCTTGCAGCCATGGGGTCGGGTCCTGCAGCCCTGAGCACCAGTTGCGGGGCCAGGTCCTGGCAGAGCCATGGGGTCAGGTACTGCAAACCCACAGCCCCAGTGCTCGGCCCCCTCAGCCCCAGTGCCATGCGCTCCCCCACCCTGCCTTGTTCAGCACCACAGAAACACGTGTAAAACCATGACACTGACTTTGCCTCTAATTAGCCCTTAATTTACAAGACACACTCGGAAGGGTAATTAGCTGGCGCTCCGCTCTTGACTGCAGCATCCATCTCCTCTCTCCTCCTGGTGGGAAGGAGCCCGCTGCCACCGGAGCAGGGACACCATGCTCCCCTGGGACTGAGGGAATGGGTCCTGGGATGGGATGAGATGGGATGGGATGAGATGGGATGGGACGGGGTGGTACAGGATGGGACGGGGTGCGGCAGGGTGGGATGGATGGAGTGGGAGGAAAGGCGATGGGATCCCCATCTCAGCTGGTGCAGGCTGTCCTGTGCCTTGCTGCATGGGCAGCAGGCATGCAAAGCACAGAGGGGAGCAGAGGAAAGCAAACAGCACAGAACACTGCCCAGTGAAGCCCTGCAGCAGAGGGGAGCACTGTGAGGGCTGTGCGGTGCCCAGGTGCACCCAATGCACAGCGGGAGCACTCCCTGCAGGCACCGCCGCAGGAGCAGCGCGGGCACACGGAGCACCCAACTCCTGCGTCCCTGTGAAGCTGCCTGAGCCCTGCACACACTCCCCTTGTCCTGAGGATGGGTAGTTGGTCCAGCAGGCCCAGAGCCCCCCAAGATCCCCTGACACCACCTGCAGCTGCACAACAGGAGCCCTGAACATTAGGCAAAGCAGAAGGGAAACAGAAAGCCAGATGTAACACATCGCCCACCCCTCTGAGCACAGTCCCCAGCTCTGACCTCTCCCTGCTCCCCCCGCAGTCCATCAGCAGAGCCCTCCCATCACTGTTTGCTCAGAACTCAAGAAATAAAGAATTCCACATCAACACGTTGGTGTGAGCTCAGCTCTCAGCCCACAGCACCAACACCACGCAGCGGATGGATACGTGCTCACATTTCCTTTTAGAACATTAACACTGAAGATATCCCTGTCGGCCTCACTGGGGAAAGGACTGCTTCCCTCTATCCACTGACACTGCACTGATCTGACCAGCGCTGACACAGACAGGCTGTGGCACATCAGCTCTGCCCCCTGCCAGTACAGTTGATGCCCACTCCTCAGCAGGATCACAGCAAAGCTGGATCGCAGACCTGCACTGTGGCTGAGGATGGGGCCCCTCAAGGTCCCCCTGCCCCCCCCCACCCCAGCAGGGCCCCCCAGAACAGAGTGGGGTGGGAGACCCCCAAGGAGTGGAGCCGGCGGCTGCTGTCCCCGTGCAGGGCAGTCTGTGTGCAGGGAGCTCCTGGGCTGCAGTTTGAGCCCAGTGCCATGTGCTGCCCCAGCTGCACTGAACACAGCACAGCTCCGTCCCCTCACAGCTCCTGAAAGAGTCTGGGCTCACAGTGGATCCCTCTGAGCCTGCCTGGCTCCAGGAGGAGAAGCCACAGCAATCAGGCTCTTCTCCCAGCAGAGCTGCCCCAGTGCTGCAGTGATATGGGAGCAGTGCTGCACTGATATAAGAGCAGTGCTGCAGTGATGTGGGAGCAGTGCTGCAGTGATGTAAGAGCAGTGCTGCAGTGATGTAAGAGCAGTGCTGCAGTGATATGGGAGCAGTGCTGCAGTGATTTAAGAGCAGTGCTGCAGTGATATGAGCAATGCTGCAGTGATATGAGCAATGCTGCACTGATATAAGAGCAGTGCTGCAGTGGTGGTGGAAGCAGTGCTGGTTATTTCCAGTTTGAACCATCACAGCTCAGCTACCACTGGACCCTGCCTTGGTTTTATCTGATAAGGCGCTCTGTGCTATCAGAGCTTTGCTCCTCTCTTGGTACTTACAGACAGTGTTGGAAAGATCTCAGCCCCGTTCCCTGCCATCCCCACACCAGCCGGGCTCTCCACAGCTCTCCCTGCACGGCACGTTCTGCAACCACCGGACACCCACGAGCCCTCCATGCCCCCCCAGCCCCAACCTGCAGCCAGCACAACCAGCTGAGAAAGGCTTCCAAAGTTCCCGAATTAAATAATTCACACTCGCTGATTCGAACATGTCTGAATCTCCTACCTGCTGTTTAATTTGCTTCTAATTACAGCTGGAATATGAAGAATTCATCATTCTGTGCTAAGATACATCATCTCGCCTCTTCCCAGACACCAAGCAGAAGTGTTTACTGAACACGTGGTTCTTTTCTTTATTAACCGCTCTATTATTTCCATATAGTAATGAACCAACGCTGTGTTAGGATTCATTAGTTCCTAATAAACTCGAAAAGAACTTTTTGCTGCCTTTACCTCCCTGCCGTCCCTCTTGGTGATGGTGCCGTGCGCTCCTGCAGCCGGCAGGGCTGGGAGATGTGAGGGAGGAGGAACTGCAGGTGGGGTTTATCCATTCTTTAAGTGAAGCACCGTGAGAGAGGAAAGAGCAGAGCAGGTTTTCCCTGCAGGAGAAGGGCAGCGCGTGGCCATCCAGGCAGGCGGCTCAGAGGTGGCTGCGTTTAGACACACACATGCAGGCTCCTCCTTTTCAACCCAGGCCATTCTGTGATTCTATGACACACCACTGCATGAATGGGGCCGGCAGCACAGCCTGGTCCTCCCTGCATCTGCAGTGATCCGGACATGGGGAGCGATCAGTTCACGTCTCCTCTAACCCAGATTAACACTTTTAAGTAGTGCAGCCTCTCTTTTGATTTTGACTTTTCGCTATCCAGTCAAATGCTCCTTTCATCACTCCTAATTACGCTCCACACTTCCTCCTGTTTCTTTTTCCCCAAAGATCTGGCTCTAATTGCTTTCAGCTCTGTGAAATTGGCTCAGATATGTATTTTTGAGCACGTGTGTGTGTCTGTGCGTGTGTGAAGCTCCGTATTTCTGCTCTGCGCTCTGCTCTGCCCGAGCACTGGCACCACATCACCATTACCTGCACCACATCACCATTACCTGCACCACATCACCATTACCTGCATCACATCACCATTACCTGCATCACATCACCATTACCTGCATCACATCACCATTACCTGCATCACATCACCATTACCTGCACCACATCTCCATTACCTGCACCACATCACCATTACCTGCATCACATCACCATTACCTGCATCACATCACCATTACCTGCATCACATCACCATTACCTGCACCACATCTCCATTACCTGCACCACATCACCATTACCTGCACCACATCACCATTACCTGCATCACATCACCATTACCTGCACCACATCTCCATTACCTGCACCACATCTCCATTACCTGCACCACATCACCATTACCTGCATCACATCTCCATTACCTGCACCACATCTCCATTACCTGCACCACATCACCATTACCTGCACCACATCACCATTACCTGCATCACATCACCATTACCTGCACCACATCTCCATTACCTGCACCACATCACCATTACCTGCACCACATCTCCATTACCTGCACCACATCTCCATTACCTGCACCACATCACCATTACCTGCACCACATCTCCATTACCTGCACCACATCTCCATTACCTGCACCACATCACCATTACCTGCACCACATCACCATTACCTGCATCACATCACCATTACCTGCACCACATCTCCATTACCTGCACCACATCACCATTACCTGCATCACATCACCAGTACCTGCACCACATCACCATTACCTGCACCACATCACCATTACCTGCACCACATCACCATTACCGGCACCACATCACCATTACCTGCACCACATCACCATTACCTGCACCACATCACCATTACCGGCACCACATCACCATTACCTGCACCACATCACCATTACCTGCACCACATCACCATTACCTGCACCACATCACCATTACCTGCACCACATCACCATTACCTGCACGACATCACCATTACCGGCACCACATCACCATTACCAGCACCACATTACCATTACCGGCACCACATCACCGTTACCTGCACCTGAGCTGCTGCTCTCCAGCTCTGAGGTCTCTGCTCAGAGGGAACACAGCATCTCTGCAGTGCTGTGCTGTGTGTCGGTGCAGTGGGTTCAGCACTGTTAGCACTGCGTGGTTCCTCCTGTGGGTATCACTGTGACAGCGTTATTCGTCCTCCACCACATCACAGCAAGATGCCTCAGGAACCGTTTCTGAGACACACAACCAAAGTGGGGGAAAGGAGGAGCAGGGAGTGGGAGATAAAGAAACACTGATGCTTTTCAATCTGCCTTCTGCTCTACTAAAGTGACCATCGGTGACGCTCAGTCCATGCGGAAACCTGAAATCATAAGCTACAGACAATGTACCTATGAAGAATGCTGCCTAAAATACAAAACCAAAAGGTCCTGTGCAGCTTGAAGTCCAAAAGAGATCAGCATGGCTGGGGTGGGGGCTGCCAGCCATGGCGGTAAGGCTGCAGTGCTGGGCATCAGTCTGCACTGACCACCTGCAGCACAGCTGAGCTGGGAACGCTGCAGTGCATGGAGTGAGCACAGCCCTGCAGAACACGCAGCATCAGAGCCCCAGCAACAGCTCTGACCCACATGGAGTGCAGCAGAGGGAGCTGCACTGCCCCGACCCATCCTGCAGCCGCTCGGTGGGGAGCAGAAGGTGCAGAGCAGAAGGGAAAGATGCTCAGCCCCCTCTGGGGCTGCCCCATTTCCCAGCTCCCTCGGCAGCACTAGGCAGGGAATTCAGGCCTACGTTTTCACCGGTGGCCGCTAATTACATCCCGTAGTTTTTGCAGGTGCCCACAGCCGTGTGCTGCCCTGCGCCCATCTGCCTCCCCCAGCACTGCCCAGCACAACCACAACTGGGTGCTCTCCTCCTCACCTCCCCCATAGCAGCCTTCCCTGCTCAGCCCTGCAATGCACTGCTCTGCTCCTTTAGTGTTCTTGCAAGTGTATCCAGTCCCAGTAATTGTCTCTAATTAGGGTCAATGATTATCCTGTTGGGCGGGAGCAAATCAATCTCTGCTCTCCCCTTGGGGATCAGGAGGTTGTGTGAGGCACAGCACACTGCCAGCACTGCAGGGCACAAAGCAGTGTGTGTGCTGCAGGGTGCATTGCAGGGTGCGTTGCAGTGTGGGTGCTGCAGGGTGCACTGCAGTGTGGGTGCTGCAGGGTGCATTGCAGTGTGCATTGCAGTGTGTGTGCTGCAGGGTGCATTGCAGTGTGCATTGCAGTGTGTGTGCTGCAGGGTGCATTGCAGTGTGCATTGCAGTGTGCATTGCAGTGTGGGTGCTGCAGGGTGCATTGCAGTGTGGGTGCTGCAGGGTGCATTGCAGTGTGGGTGCTGCAGGGGCAGCACACAGCAGAGCTCTGCACAGATGCTGAAACCAAAGGCTGCAAGGAGCCCACAACCTGACCACAGAGACGGTACCGCTGTGCTGCTGTGACTTGAGGACGCAGCGTGATGCGGTGCTTTGAGCACCAGCTGCAGCACGGTGTGGCACACAGTGACAACAGCCCTGGACATGACAGCACCCTGTGGTGGTGGCCCTGCTCAGCACTGCTCTGCTCTGCACATTGCTGGGATGCAGATGAGGGCACACGACCCGGCAGCAGTTCTGCTGTGCACGCTCATCCCCACTGTACAGATAGAAGAACTGCACAGCAGCACTGCTCAGAGATCCCCCTCAGCCTTTTCTCCTCCATGTGCACAGCCCAGGGCTCTCAGCCTGCCCCATTCAGGAGGTGCTCCAGGCCCCTTCCATCCCTGCACCCAGCAGTTCTCTCCCTGCTCCCATCTGACCTCCCCGCAGGTCCTGGCAGCACCACGCTGAGGGCAGCAGCTCTGCTTCGCATTCGGGACTCATCTTCCTGCTGAGGGGAGTGGGTAAACATGCAGGAGGTGTCACCACCTGAATGCTATAGTGCATATTTGTCATATAAATACGAATTTGCACTATTTTATACATGATTCATGATGAAAAGTATTAATTACAGACAAATTCAATCTCTGATCCGCGCTTCACTCTCAGACTACAAACAACCCTTAGAGTGTTGCTGGGAGGAACAAAGGTCCTGCATAGAGGAGCTCCTGGGACCCCGTGCTCCCATTCCCAGCACTGCTCTGCTCTGTGCAGCAGCACAGGACTGCCCCAGAGCCCCCGTCATGGGGGGGCACTGCAGCCAGCACTGCAGCCAGCACTGTGCCCAGCACCTTGGGGTGGCAACGACTCAGTGCATGGGGAGCCAGGAGGACCAAAGCACTCCAGCAGAAGCTGCTTGTGTCCACAGCAGAGCTGTGAGGCAGCGCTGCAGGTGGAGCAGTGCACCCAGGTGGACAGGAAGCAGCAGCCACAGCTCTCCCAGCACAGCCACAGCTCTGCAGCACGCTTCCATGGACCCCCATGCAGACAACGGAGCAGCCAGGCGTGCAGGCAGCCCTTCCTGCAGGCCCCAGCACTCAGAGCACTCAGTGCCCCACGTCCCTGTGGTCACACAGCTCCTAGAGCTGCCCTGCATGGTGCCCACACGCTGGCTGCAGGCAGTGCAGTGCAGGGCAGCTCCATCACTGAGCTGAGCACTGAGCAATCAGTGCAGCTGAGTGCAACCATCCCTCTGCCCCCACCAGGACGGAGCAGCTCCCATATGGACGTTCCCAGCGCTGCCCCGACCACCGCCGCCCTCTGCTGCCGCTCTCCCTCAATGTCAGCGTCCCCCACGGCGAGCAGCGCTGTGCTGGGGAAACAGGTTTTCCCTTTTCTTTGTTAATTCTTCCCTCATTACATTTGAAATTCCACAATCAGTGTGCACTGTAATTGTCGAATTTGATGCTAATGATTAATGAATTAAACATGGATCCATCAATTAGTCCTCGGAGAATAATTCTGCATAAAGCAGCGGATAATGTAATTACAGTAACAAAGATAATGAGATGTTAACATCGACGAAGCCCGACGTGACATGATCACAGCAGGCGCAGCACCCGGCCTGGGGGAGCCCGGCCCACTGCGGCGGGGGGCAGCACGGCCGGGCGGGGGGCTCAGCAGGACCAGGCCATGCAGGGGGATGGTGTCACCTCGGAGCCAGTGAGTGAGGACGCGGCGCCCGAGCAGCACCTCCATGGCCACCCAGTGCTCCCGGTGCTACCCGGGCTCCAGGAACGATCACACGCAAAGGGGAGGAGGGGAGGAGCTGCCTCCATCCTTCCTGATTCTATGATTCTATGATTCTATGATTCCCTTTCTCTCCTCGCTGCTCACCTGAGTCCTGTGTCCAGCTGCTCATCCTCCTTCTGCACCATGCAGTGAAGGAGCGGGCTCGTGGGCTCCACATGTGCCCATGTTAAGCGCGCAGGGATGCACACAGCACAGCCCACATCCTCCAGCAGCGGCCTTTCTGCATCTCCCTGTGCTGGGAGAAGGGCCCAAGCACCTCTGCAAAGCAACAGCCCGGGGCTGCGGCTGTGCTGAGGCCAGGCTCAAGGTGCTGGCCGTGATCCCTGCGATCCTTTCCATCTCATCTGAGTGGGAGCCGCCTTTGTCCTTCCAGCCAGAAACACACCGATGGGGCGCCAAGGCAGAAAGGGTGAACTGCTGAGCAGAGCTGTGAGCCTGCAGGAGACACTCGAACCCACACCAGGAGGGGTACGCTGCCAAACCCCACACACGCAGCCCTATACACCCAGAATGCATTCCCATCCTGCTGGGTGCTGCTGGGTTTGCACCATGCAGGCAGCCCTGTGAGCACTGCTTGTCCCTGCCTGCAGGAGCACTGCTGGGCTCCATGCCCTGCATGCCCCGCACTGCCCTGCACAGCACGGCCCCCAGCCCTGCAGCACAGCACTGCTTCCATAGGGCAGGGACTGCTGAGAGCCCTTCTGAACCCCCCCCGAGGAACAGCCCCCGCTGCAGCCCTCACCGTGAGACACTGAGACATCTGATTCCTCCCTCCACATCCAGAAGGAATCATCACTGAGAGTGATAATCCCTACATAACACTGCCTCAGCACGCGCTGTCTGAGACCTGCTCCATCTCTAGCAGCTGCAGCCCCAAAGGGATCAACCACCAACACCCACTGCCAACACCTGACCCCACTGCAGCCCCAGTACAGACACCTGGCCCTAATGCAGACACAGCCCCGTGGTGGACCCTCATGCCCACCAGAGACATGCAGCCCCACTGCAGACACCCGCTCTGTATCCACGCAGCACAGCAGCACACTGAAGAAATGGCACCTTGGAGGCTCAAAACACTTCTTGGCCTGTTTGTTATATTAAGGATAACATCTTACAAGCACTAAAAACCACAGCCTGCCTGTATCTGCTCACCACTCACACCATGGGCTGCTGGTCCTCGTGCACATCAGTCCCATCACATTCCCATCCCAGCGATGAGCGATTCTGCCCCAGCTCTGTGTCCCAGCTCTGGCTCAGCACACTCAGCCAGCTGTGGGGCTGCACTCAGCTCTCAGCTACTGCAGTGCCCCCGGTCAGCCCTCATCAATACAATTACATGGAGGAACTGAAGCCAGGAGGGCCCTACATAGCAAACTGAAGGGTCAACCAGCAAAGCAAAGCAGAGGCCGCTCTGCCAGCACGGCGCAGGGGATCCAGTTCTCAACAAGCAATTTGGAACAGCTCTGATCACATCCTGACGGACACCCGGGGTGCAGGGAGGTGAACAAAGCTGCGACATGAAACCATTTGTAACCCAGGGCCAGCAGCCAACCTGTGCACCACGGGTGGGAGGTTACACCCCAGGGATGAGCTGCTGCAGCACCAAATGGGAACCAGAGATCCCAATGGGTCCCTTCCAACACGGCATGTTCTGTGCTATCGGGACATGGTGCTATAGGGACACTGTGTTATGGGGACAGAGTGCTATGGGGACACGGTGCTATGGGGACATGGTGCTTTGGGGACATGGTGCTATGGGGACATGGTGCTATGAGCTGTGCTGTGTAGGGGCACAGAGTGAAGGCAGTGTGTAAATGGGGATCCCACACTCACTGATCTGATGCCAGCACAGCCTGCAGCACCCAGGCAGCATCAGCCTGGCACACACAGCAGCACACATGAAGGGGTCAAAGCATCTCTCACAGGAAGATATGTGACCTGGTGCTAGAGAGGGACATGGGGTATATAGCACAGGGCTCGTCATCTCTGGGGGCTGTTCTGTGCTTCACCTGAACCCTCTCACAGCTCTGGTAACTCTGTGGGTGCAGACATCACACCAAGCACCCTGCAAACATACACGGTGCAGGGGCAGAGCAAGCATTGGCTCTGCAGGACCTGCAGTGGGTGAGGAGGGTTCACTGCTCCAAGCGGTGCTTGTCCCGAGTGCTGCTGACCACAAGAGCCGGCACTGAGCCCCCCTGGACCCTCCCAGCCCCACATGTGGTGGCTGCTGCACAGTGACAGCAACCCCAGGGCAGCCCCCACACATCCTACAGCTGCAGGAAAAAACAAGAAGGAAAAAGAGCCACAGAAACCGGCAGGAACAGAACGGAGCTTTCCACCATCAAGAAACATCGCTGGCAAAGTTTTCCACCACTTTATGCTGCAGCAGCTGCCTCCGTGCACAGCAGCTCACACAACTCATGCCCCGCTCAGAGCCCAGCAGCAGCCACCTGGGGGTTACCCAGAGACACCAGCACATGCCAAAGGCATTCAGAGCACTGAAAGCCAGGAGCAGCTCCCACTGCTGCTCGGCAGAGCTGGGTGCTGCCCACGCACTGCAGGAAGGGCAGCACGGCCTGCACCACTCCAACAGAGACACAGAGCCCTGGGGGCTGGAAGGGACCTCCAGAGACCTCCCAGTCCAGCCTCCATAAAGGTGCCCTGGAGGGGAGGCACGAGGTGTGGACACGCTGCTGGCCCCCAGTCAGCATGGGGTCAGCCGCTGGTCAAACAGGTCCAGCTCCGCACAGCTCCTTTCCAGCAGCTCAGCCCCAACCTGCACTAATGCTGCAGTTACTCCTCCCCGGTGCAGCACCCTGCCCTGTCCTTGCTGAGCCCCATCAGGTTTCTCTCCATACAGCTCTCAGCATGTCCAGGTCTCGCTGAATGAAGGCACAGCCTTCAGGTGCATCAGCCGCTCCTCCCAGCTTTGTGCCATCACCAAACGTGCTGCGGCTGGACTCCATCCCTTCATCCAGGTCACTAACGATGGCGCTGAACAACCCCGTGCCCAACACCGACCCCTGGGGAGCACTGCTGGACACAGACCTGCAACCAGGCACAACCGCCCGCGCTGTGCCAGCAGCTCCCAATGCACCCACCATCCGCTCAGCCACCCCACTGCTCCTGCGCTTACCTACAAGGATGTGACGACAGGCAGAGCCAAAGCCGTGCTGAGGATGGACGCACCAGCAGCACTTACCCGTGCTGGCTGCCAGCTGTGTGCTGCTCCGCTCCTTCGCCAGCCCGTTGGCTTTGGGGCTCGCGCCGGGCGCTGCCGCCGTAGCCCTGGGCAGCCGCTTGCCGGGCACCTTCACTGTGGTTCTCAGCAGGTCGATCTCCTTCCCGTGCACGTTCTGCATGTAGTCCTATGGCACAGATGGAACAGATCAGCCATGATTTGGCCAGTCACCCTCAGCCCCTCTCTCATTCACTCCATCCAACCAACACTCAGATCCCCCCATGCATGTGGCTGACAGCAGCCCCTGGGGTGACCGGTGCCCGTCCTACACAGGGGCACCGAGCTGAGCTCAGGGCAGACATCCCACAGCGCTGGAACCCACGGCCTGCAGGCAGCCCAGGAAGTGGACGGAGGGCCCAGATGCTGCTCCAGGCCCTGCACTGGGACCTAGGAGCACTGGGTCCTGCACCCAGCGCCTGCACAGTGAGAGCAGCGTTGGTGTGTGTGAGGGTCTTTGTACAGCCCTGCCTGGAGGTGGGGACAGTCAGGGCAGAGGGGCACGCAGGCAGCAGGCAGGTCCCAGCTCCTGCATCTACTGCCCTTCTGGTCACACTGCTCAGGTGCAGCAGGTGACAGTAACAGCATCATAACTTAGTGTGGGTGACGTGATGTGATGTGGGAACTCCAGCTCAGGTCCCCGCTGGTGTGACTCAAGCCACTCCATGGCTGCAGCAATGCTGGGAGCTGCTCCCACCCCCTATGCCTGTCCTACCCTGCAGTGCTGTGCCTGGCCCTGCTTCCCTGGGCCCACGTGAAGGGAAAGCACTGAGCCTGCGGTCCCCACAGAGCCCAGAAGTGCCATCCCCATCCCACCTCTGGGACGTCGGGGCTTGGGGGCAACCCCATCACTCTGCTCCATGATGGACAGATGAGAGGCAGCAGCCAAGCAGGGTGAGCTGGGGAGCTCTGGGCTCGCTCCAGTTCACAAGGAGGTCACGGAGGGCTGGGATCTGAGCCGGTGCCACATGAACTGCTGCTCCAGAGCCTGGCGAGATGAGCGCAGCCATCACGGCGCAGCCGCTCCCAGCTGATGGCAGCAGGGCAGCCCGCCTGGCCGCAGCTCCTGCACCCCGACCCACACATGGGGCCGTGCACACATCCCAGGGCAGCTCCCACAGACCCCCCAGCCCAGCACTGCCCAGCACTGATCCCAGCCTGGGGGGGGCCCGTTGCAGCCCTGGGCCGCAGGATTTCCCTGGCTCAGCACAATCCGCTCGCCGGCTGCCTGCCGGATCCAGCGGTCACCGGCGCTCCGCTTTTATTGCACGCCATAAAACAGCAATTTCTTCCCAAGCCTCCTCGCTAATTACCCAGCCAGTTCTCTCATTTCATTTTATTACTGGAATTAACAACGAGTTCAAAGCGTGGAAAGCTATTAAGATGTGTGATTAAGCCACATTCAATTAGTTTCTACAAACAATTTAATTGATGTTGCAGATAGAATTAACAGAAGGTGATTGTGTGAATGGCTCCACTGGCTGCAAAATGGGAGCTGCTCCGCTCGGCTCCGCGCAGCGCGGCCATGGGCTCAGCCCCAGCAACGGGAGCAGCATGTGTGGCCTGGGGAGGTGCTGGGGCCTCACCGTGCAGCTCTGACTGCTCACTGCCTCCCTGTCCCTGAGCACATCACGGAAGGTGGGGAAACGCTGCAGGGAGGAGATCTGTGCTGAGACCCTGAGACCAGGGCTCTGACCACAGTGCAGCCCCGGCTCCACTCACCTGCTCGGCTCTGTGCCACCACGCCATCGCAGCGCCTGGGCTTGGAGCTGCTGCTGCTCACCTGTGTGCCAGCAGCTCCTCTGCAAAGCACAGCCCGGGTCTGACTGCAGAGGGGCCTAAATGCAATGTCTGAAGCAGGCACAAGGTGCAGAGCCCTGACAGGGCACCTTTGGTGGTGAAAGGAGAAGCACGACCCAGCCAAGTGATGGGGTGCACACCCGGGGGGGAGGGAGAGCACCACCCCCATCCCTACTGGGCAGGGACAGGCAGCAGAAGGACCGAGAGGGCAGATCCCGGGCAGGGATGATCCTCCAAGGAGCATCACTGGGAGTCAAAGCAACAATGAGATGCTCTGGGGCTGAGCACCCTGGGGGATGGGCTCTGACCCTGCACTCACCCACTGCCTGCAGTCCCACAAGTGAGGGGACAAAGCAGCAGGCCCAGTTTTGTCACTGACCCACGAGCCCCCCTGTCGCATCCTGTGAAGGATGCAGCATCTTGTAGTGAACCTGCTTTATTTAGCAAGGGGTTGGAATCAACGACCCCCAGAGGGCCCTTCCAACCCCCTCCCAGCCCCAGGGAGCGCAGCACAGATGCCTACTTTGTAGGCAGAGGGCAGGAAGCGCTGCAGCACTCCCAGGTTCACCACAGAAGATGGGAGGACAGGACTTAATGGGGCATCCCCAGCGGAAGCACCACTCCATGAGGCTGCCCTGGTACCCAACCCACATGCAGGGAAGGTGAGGAGGGCTCCTGTGCCCCACACAGCCACTCTCTGCTGCAGGGAAACATGGGGCACCGCTACCTTGGTGCAAGGCTGGAAGCCTTCCATGCGGTCTGGGGGAGGAGGCGCCCACCCGCACCTCCCAGCTATGGGCTGTGCATCACCAGTTGCACCAGGTGGAAGCAAACCAGATTTTTGCTCGAGGCAACACAGAAATGAAATGAAACACTGAAGAAGTGAAGTAGGGAAAGCAACTGACATCAAACGAGATCACCCCCTGAGGAACGAATGGAGTAAAGAGGAGACAAACCCAGTGTGCAGCAGCATCAGCTGAGAGCAGTTAAACAACATCCCCAATTACTCTGCCTCTGCCACTGATTTTAACAACGGGCCTATGATGCCTCCAATGGAAAGCTGATAAACCCACACACACATGTGAGTACAGAGAGCAGCCACTGCCTCCTGCTTTGGGTCAATAAGGACCAAAAAACGGGGCTGCAGGGTCAGAGAACTGCAGAATCACACAGAACAGAGAACAGCTCCGAGGCTGCAAAGGAAAATAAACTGTTCCAGCACTCCCATGAATTAGGGAAAGCAAACACGAGGACCAGCTCCTGCTGTAAGGATGGGGCTCAGGATGTGCGCACGGAGCACTGCAACCCAAGAATCAGAGGCACAGACACCCGTGGGGCTCACAGCACTTAATCATTATGTCCGAGGAGATGGGGACGCAGAGGGGCCTGGAGCGTGTGGGGTGTGGGGGCTGCAGCCCCAGCTCAGCCAACAGAGCCCGGCTGCAGCAGGTGTCACAGGTGTGTGTGTCCTCTGCTCACTGCTCCAGCAGCAAACTGTGCTCAAGAGGGAACGGGGAAGAAGTCATTAGCCCCACAGTGGGGAGGCGACAGAGATGGATGGGGCAGCAGCTGCGTGCCTGAGCCAAGCAGCGAGGAGATCAGAGATGCGTGGAGTGCCGGAGCGCGGCGGGCTCCAACAGGCACCGCGTCCCCATTACCCAATACCTAACGGCCAGGAAAATTGTTCCGTGCCCAAATGGCAGCACCAGACGTGGCTGCCAGGAGCCCCTGCCCGCTCCTCACCTGGGACGCAGGGAGGCAGCAGCCCCTGCTTTCATGCACTGACCAAGGGCAAGAGGGAACAGACAGATGCGCTCACTGAGCATCTTTCTGCATGGAGTTACGTTCCCATCAGCTCTCCCCACCCAGCCCGGCACTGCACACACAGCCTGCAGGGGAGGGACAGGGTTTCCTCCAGGCCCTGCTAAGATCCAGCTGTGCTGAATGACTCCACGCTCCGGGTCTGCAGCCCCCACCAACACCAAACCCTATGCTAGCAGCTCTCTGTAGCCGTGACACTTGAAGGAGCAAAAGGGGGACTGCCGTGCCCTGCATGCTGCCCGCCCTGTGCCAGCAGTACTCACATGCAGGCTGGGGTGGTAGGTGAGCACACCGTTGTCGCACAGTGTCACGTACTTCTTCTTCCACTCCTTGTTGAGCGACTTGCCGCTGCGCTTCAGCAGAATGCCCTGTGAGAAATGAGAAGAGCCTCAGGCCTCGTCAGGTCCTGGCAGCTCCCAGCCAGCCCCACAACTGCCCCCAGGAGACACAAAGGCCGAACACCCAGAGCCTTCCCAGCAGTGCTTCCCTGTGACTGGCACAGAGTGGGCCGCTCCCCTGCCCTCCCCATCGCAGCCCAGCCAGACCTCATCCCCAGAGTGAGGGGGTCCATGTGCCAGCACAGCCCCCTCTGTGTGTGCCCTGCCCCACACCGCCCTCCTGCTGTGAAGGATGGTGTGAATGCAAGACAGGGGCCAACCTCACACTGACTGCACTCCCTGCTCTGCTCCCACACCTCCCTCCAGCCCCAGACAGGGGGATGGACATGGACCGTTCAGGAGAGGTGGGGTAACAACACCCCGAGGACGGGAGCATTCAGGAGAGGCGGTGACCACACCTGGAGACAGTCCCACAAGGGCTGATGTTCCTGATGTTCCCTTGGTGCTTGTAGTTCCTCCCTAGAGGTGTCCGACAGCTGGAGCCAGGGACACGCTCTGGGAGATGGAGCAGACAAAGTGCTGGTGTCCCCCTTCCCACCTGGTGCTCCCCCAGACCCATCCCATGGTCTCCAGGCGCTGCATCCTCACAGGGCCTGGGAATGGCCAATCTCCCTCCCCAGCACCCTGATCCAGAACAAACTTTCACGGATTAAACCAATACTGAAGGCTGCACCCTCCTCACTTTCTCCCTGCCCAGTCCTGACCCCTTGAAATCTGCAGCAACAAGGCAGGCATGAGGGCAATGCAGCCTGGGGGGAGGACACCGAGCACTCTGCCAGCAGGAGAATGGGACAGTAAGGGGTCAGCATGAGGACAGAGGGACAGATGAGTGATGGGGTTTGGGAACAAGCAGAATCCAGGCTGCAGGGCTGGAGCCACCCGGGGCTCTCTGTGCAGACAGCACGGCGCTGCTGCAGGCCCCACGCCAGCACCTCCCCACAGACCGCACAGAGCAGCTCTGTCCCACGGCTCGATGTGCAGCACTGCCTGCAGATGGGGATGCTGCGTCTGCCCCATGGAAATGCAGGGCAGTGAGGCAGGGCTTGGGGCATGGCAGGGCAACAGAGCTGCAGATGGGGCCACGAAATGGGCTTTAAGTGATATGGAAAGGGCAGCAGTACTCCGTGACCACTGGCACTCAGTACTTGGGAAGCAGAGTGCGAAGAGGTGCTGCATCCTACTCCTACACACACAAATTACAGCCCAGTGCTGAGAGCTGGAGCAGTCAGGGCAGGATCTGACCCAACCAACATCGAACAGCCCCACGGGGCTGTGTGACACCACCCGGTATGGTCACAGCACCCAATGACAACAGACACTGTGCTGATACAGCACCTCTGGGACACTGAGTAACACGTACCACTGACATCACAGAGCTCAGAAAACAACAGTCAGAGCAGCTGGAGTGCTATCCAGGTGTACGAGATCCACATCCCTTACAAAACCTCACACATGGAGACGGCCCGGTGTTGCAGCCAACCCGGATACCTGGTGGTTCCCCTTCTGGGAGCATTTATTGGCCTCTCCCAAGCAAACCTGCTCTAGAGCTGACAGAAGTTACACATCTGGCACAGTCACTGGGTCAGTCTCTGGCTCATGGGCACCTCGACCCCCATGGGCACCACGACCCCCATGGGCACCACGACCCCCATGGGCACCATGACCCCCATGGGCACCACGACCCCCATGGGCCATACATGGGCCTGGTCCAACCAGCTGCCCTGTCAGAGCTCTGTCCTCCCCCCCCTGGCTGTGCCCCCCTCTGCCGGTGCCCACAGCCCACAAGTGGGGACTCCCCTGCAGTTTCTCCCCGAGCACAGGGCAGTGCACGGAGCAAAGGCCCCTGGCACCCACCCGCTCCATCCCCACGCTTCCTCCCCTTCCCTGCACGCCGGTGCTGCCTCTGCTGGGTTTGGATGGTGGCGGTGCTCCGTAAAAGCAGCAGTAGCAATATGCAGTGTAATGAAGCAGGGAGCAGCCATGGCCCCCAAAGGACTCGTTTGCTCCACAAATCTCCCTTCCGCTCACTTTTTTGCTAAGAATTTTAACACCAAACTTAATTGTAAAGTCGCGTATTGATTGGAAAATGCAAATGGCAATTTAAATGTAATCTAAGCTCCCAGCATGATCCCAGCTCCCGAGGAGGAGGAGCTGCTGCCCTGGGCACTGCTGCAGCGCGGCCCAAACGGAGCCGGGCCGGACCGGGACCGCCGGGCTGCAGTGCTCCAAAGAGCCCCCGATAACACAGAGCTGGGGGAGCAGCAGCACCACCCGGCCTCATTAACACACTTGTCTGCGATGGGTGCAGCTGCAAGGAAGCACTTCCAGTCCTGCAGGACCTCGTGGAGCTGCAGGACAAGGGCAGGGCAGCACAGCCAGGCACAGCATCAGCCTTCAGTGCAGGAGGAGCCACTGCAGCTTCTGGGGGACCTCAGAGTGCACGGCCTGCCCGACCCACTGTGCTGCCCCACACCGCGTGCCCTGGAGCCTCCACAGCCCAGCAAAGCCTCCACTCACCCTCACACCCACCTGGGCCTCCCACCCTGCAGCCCTCCCAGCTGGCCCAGGATCTGTGTGCAAACCCAAAGCTCCAAGAGCAGGGCACGGCTGCTCACAGCTCCAGCAGCACAGCCGCAGTGCTGAGCCCTCCCCGCAGAGCTGCACCCCCAGTGGCACAGCCCCAGCTGCTGGGAAGCAGCTCATGGGGCACCCACCCAGGGCACAGGTTGTTTCAGGCAAGCAGGAGGGCAGCAATTCCGACTGCCACAGCATCTCAGGAGCGGGGCAGTTCCCTGCAGTGCTTTGCACTGCCCCAGGGCTGACAGCTCCAGCACAGCACTGCAGAGCAATGGAGCCCATGAAGGGAGACCTGCCCTGAGACCGCCTGGCTGGGAGAGCACTGCTCCCCAGCAACCCCACAACTGCTCTGAAGCGCTGCTGCTCCTGCACAGCATCCCCATGGTCAGTCCCCACCGCCAACACACACAGTGCTTCACTGCGGTGCAGTGATCCACGGGAGCTCCTGCAGCAGCGCTCAGTCTTCTGACTGTGCTGGGCTGGGGAATCCCAGCACAGTTTGGGTCAGAAGGGACCCCCAAAGCCTCCCCCAGCCCAAGCCATAGGGACACCTCCCACAGCCCCATCCACGGCCCTGAGCACTGCAGGAATGGGGCACCCACAGCTCTGGGCAGCAGTGAGAGAGTCTCACTACCCTCTGAGTAAACAATTTCCTCCTCGCATCTGACCCAAATCTCTTCTATTTCACTTAAACCCAGTCCCCTGGTCCCTTGAGGCCCCCAGCCCCAGCACGTGCCCAGCACAATGCAGCACCCTGTGGGATGCACACCCTACCAGCAGTAGGATGGGATGCACACCCTACCAGCAGTAGGATGGGATGCACACCTACAGCTCAGCACGGGCACAGCCAGGGGCTGCAAGGGAGTCTGTGCATCAGCGCAAGGAAACACCAGCGCCAACATCACCCAGTGACCACCTGGCCCTCCCACCCAGCACTGCTGCTCTCAGGCTGACACACACAGACACCCAGCACCCTGGGTCAGCTCCTGGTGCCTTGAGTTCCCCTTGAGCCAAACAGCACATGGCACAGCACGGTGCGGCCACTGCATAGAGTCACACAATGCTCAGAGCTGGAAGGGACCTTTAAAGGTCACCTAGGCCAACTCCCCTGCAATACACAGGGACACCACAGCCCGATCCTGGGGCGGACCCTCCCATCCACCAGTATCCCCAGGTCTTTTCAGCAGGGCTGTGCTCAATCCTCTCACCCCCCAGCTTGTAATGGTAGCGAGGGCTGCCTCAGCCCAGGTGCAAGATTTGGCATTTGGATTTGTTGAACCTCGTGAGGTTCACGTGGGCCTGCTGATGGAGTTTGTCCAGCTCTGTCTGCATGGCATCCTGTCCCTCTGCACCCCACAGCCCGGTGTCAGCAGCAGCTTCCTGCTGTTCCCACCCCATGAGCCCTCAGGAGCACAGGGCAGAGGATGCACGGAGCCGGAGTGCAGTGCAGGGTGATGCAGGGCTGCGGCAGGTGTGGGGCACAGATGCCCTCTGCTGGAACCACTCCTGCTGCAGCCCGGCTCCCGACAGGGAATTCTCTGTGCCCCGGCTGCACCCAAAGCCCCTTCCTGGGAGCTGCCCTCATCGCATCTCAGAGGTGCTAAGGCTGGAGAAGACCCCCGAGATCCCCAAGCTCAACCCCCGCCGTGCCCACGGACCACATCCTGAAGTGCCACATCTCTGGACACCCCCGGAGCTGGTGACCCCCCATCCCCTGGGCAACTGTGCCAGTACAAGGTGGCTCGCAGGGGAAGAAACTGTTCAGAGGGCTCAGGGGGGACACGAGGGAACAGCCCGGGGAGGATCTCACCTGCTTCATGGGGATGGCCCTCCCGCTGCCGATGCTGTCTGCCTTGCACTCCGGCACCTTCTTGTCCCGCTCTGCGTCCGCGCCCTTCCGAGACTGGAAGAGAAGAGATGAAGGTCGTTAGGGTGGGATGGGAGGGACGTGGCCCCGCCGCCCCCATGCAGGACAGAGTCCCACGCTCACAGCCCCCAGTGCCCCCCCAGCCCCTCAGCCTACAGCCCCGGCGCTGCTGTCCTACAGAGCGGGGCTGCCCGCCCCCGGCACACGGACATGGCACAGACAGATGCGTGGGATGGGGTGAGCATGGATGGCAGCGGGAGAGCCGGGCGGTGAAAGGAACTCACACCTCTACCAATCCAACAGGTTTATTCCGGGAGCACACTTGCACCATACAAAGTAGCACGGTCACCGGGCGGACACCAGCCCCTTACAAAAGAGCATGGACAGTAAATACCGATCCCACGGCCAGGGCCGAGCGCGGCGCCCGCCGGGCAGAGCAAACCCCAATAAATACAATATGAAGTGTACAGTCTGTGGAGCGGAACTCATTCAAAGTGCGTAGGACAGAGGGCAATACCACGTCATACACGGCATGGAGCACGACCAATACATTCAGAACCACGACAATGAGAGGGCAGCGCGGCGCCGCTGCAGCGTCCCACACCCGTCGGGAGCGCCCGTGTGCTTTGGATCAGAGGGGGAGACGGCAGCAACCCCCCCGCGCCGGGACCCCCATCCGCCGGCCTGGGGCCCAGAGCAGAACAAAGAGATTGAAAGAGAAGAAACTAAAGAGCCACAGATGGCCGCTGTGCTGCGAGGAGAGGAGCAGGAGTCCATGCAGGAGGTGCGGCGGGGAGGAGGGAGCCGGGGGCCGGTGGCGCCCGCAGAGCTCCAAGCAGCAGCAAAGCGTCCCTGGGCCCGTCCAGCCGCACTCGCTGCCATCGCCGTCCTGGCACCACAGGTCGTCCCGTCCCGTCCCGTCCCGTGGGGTCGTCGCCCAGCAGCCCCACGGGTGCCGCCAGCATCCGGCAGGCCCAGCAATGTCCCGGCAACGTGCAGCGCAGGCCGTCGCGGCGCCTCCTAGACTTTACATGGGGGGATTTAAAAGGCTCCTGCGTGTCTCCGAGGGGGGGACCCATGCTGGCTGGAGGGCGGGCGAGCCTCTAATCTTAGATCAATCCCAGTGCCCATCCCTTATCCGGCCCTGGAGAGGCAATGAAAAGTGAGAGAATTGGTACAGAGGTGCCGTGTAACCACCTGGATCTTCTAATTTGGAAGGAGTTGGAAAGGCCTTTTTGTTGATGAAAAGTTGGAAACAGTGGCACATATCTGCAAATATTGAAAGAATAAAGAGTTTGGCAAGTTATACTCAGAACACGGACACGAGATGCCGGGTGGGCACAGCCGGACCGGGCGGCGGGCGGCAGCGGGGACGGGCGGGCACCGCCTCCAGCCAGCGGCCCCACGCGCAGCCCTCCCCTGCAATGGCAGGGCCCAGAGCAAAGAGGAGGAGAGGACAGGACAGGAGGAGAGCAGGAGGAGGAGGAGGAGGAGGCAGGAGCCAGGCACAGCTCGGGCCGGATGGGAGCAGCGCACAAAGAGACCGCGCCTGGCTGGGGGACCCGGCACTGGGGGCGCGGGGAAACCAATGGCAGAAAGAGCCATCCCTGTCTGCCTGCCCTGCCCTGCCTGCCCCGCTGCGGGACGAGCTGCCAGGAGCTGCTGCTACTGCTGCCACGACCACACGGGGTGAAGACTTCAATGTGAGCCATGTGTGCGCCAGCACGGAGCAAGCGGTGAGCCCAGGATGAGCGCGGGTGAGTGGCGCGGTGAGAGCAAGCTGCAGCCCAGGATGAGCGCGTGAGCGAGAGCCGCAGGAGATGGTGACACCCACAGCAACGAAGCGTGACCCCGCAGCGAGCCCCCACCTCCCCAGCAGCACCTGCTGGCACCCAGCGAGCGCGGCACCCGCGGGCTGCGAGCTGAGCGTGGCACCAACACACTCTGAGTGCAGCCAGAGCGTGAGCATGAGCTGACGGCGAGTCCAAACCCGCAGTGAGCAGAGCATGGGAGGCAGAGTGTGGGCACACGGTGCGCAGCAGCAAGCATGAGCCAGAACGGCGGGAGCGGGGAGCCCAGCAGCACTGAGCAGCAACAAAAGCAGGACCACCAACAACAGCAGGACCACCAACAACAGCAGGACCACCAACAACAGCAGACCTCCGGGCACCGCCAGGGAGGTTGGGCACATGGACGGGACAGCAGGGAGAACACAGCCATGCGTGCGGAGCCGTGGAGCCGCTGCCCTGGGCTGCGTGGGCAGGAAGCAGGATGAGGACAGGGACAGTGTGTGTGCTGGGGGGGCCAGCAGCACGTGCACAGAGCTAAGGGCACAGAACTGGGGAGCGCACGGAGCACAGGGGACCCCGGAGTGGGAGCTGCCAGGACGTGGCGGCTGGAGGAGGGGGGTGTGCTGCCAGCACGAGGAGCTGGGAACTCGGGATGCCAACAGTGCAGGAGGGGGATGGGGCATGGGATGTCAAGTCGGTGTGATCGGGGACCAGAGCAGTGGCAGCTGTTCACACAGTAACACAGTGCAACACGGACAATGGTTGGTGGCGGGCAGTTCCACAGACAGCAGACACGGTGTACGGAGCAATGGAGGCTGGGAAGCACACGTAGATGGGAGGAGGGCCTGAGCCTGGCACACGTACCAGGCACCGGGGGAGAGGAGCACGGGGACCTGACCTGGGCACGGGGACCAGGAGCACCGCTGCACTGACAGCACGGGGAAACTCGGGGCTGCTGACAGCAGGGCAAGTGCGAGCAGGACCGTGTGCACAGTGCGTGCACGCTGTGAGCACACTGCAGGCGGGCTGCATCCAGCCTGCAGCCACGTCCCTGCATCAAGGCCCCGCGCTGCCCAGGCCCCGCAGCTCTGCCGGCTCCCTGCCGCCTCCACTCCCTGCTGCTCTCCCCAGCCCCCAGCAGAGCACGCAGCACTGCAGCTGTTACACGGCCGCAGGGCTCAGGTAGCAGAGCCAGGGGCCCAGAGCCACGTGCTGGCACAGCACAGCTGGCACTGCCCGGGGGCACTGGAGGCTTCGTGCCACACTCTGGGGACACAGCTCCAAGAAGGAACAGAGCTCACTGGTGCTTGCACGCAGGGTGTAGCTCTGCCCAGCAATGGACAGGGAGCTCTGCTCCCTGCACACAGCACAACACGCCCTGGGCACACTCCCGATGTGCAAGGAGCGGCCTGCTGATGCACATCTGTGCACACACCAGGACCGGTGCTCTCTGTTGTGCCCCCTACACATGCAGGAGGATCGCCCCTCTCCCTGCCCCTGCCTGGCCAGCACAGCCAGGTTCCCTGCAGCCCAGCACAGTGGGGGGCTGCCTGCCCCTCTCCCGGCTCCGTAATGCTCCCAAAGCTCCGGCCCCAGGGCTGCGTACCGTGAAGATGTTGGAGCGCCGCTTGGACTGCTTGCGGATGGGGGTGGGTGTATTGGAGGCAGCGATGGTCTCAATCCGCAGCTCCCGCTGGCTGATGCTGGGGGTGGAGGGCACCGAGGAGGAGTAGTCGCTGAAGGCTCCTCCGCCGTTGGTGGCCTAGGGCAGAACGAGACGGTGACGCTGAGCACGGGGCTGGCAGGCGCAGGGACAGCGTGCGGTGCCTTCCACCCACGAGGCTGCAGCACGTGGTGGGGCACGGGGCCGCAGAGCCCCATGTGCTGTACCTGGCACGGGGGGGGACCTGGGGAGCTGCTGCCCTTCTCTGCTTTTGTTTTCCCCCTGGTGGAACAGTAACAAGCAGGGGAAGGACTCAGTGACACCAGCTGAGCCAGCCACTCTCCAAGGCCCCTGAGCATGGAGTTGTGAGGAGCCCAGCCTCGTTGCTCCCTTCTGGGCTGAGCTGCACACCAAGGGGACGTGCACCCTGCAGGTCTGGCCCTGGCCCTCCCATCACCCTGCTGCAGGTGCTGCCAGCCACGTTCATGCAGTATATGGAGAAAGCCTGGCTGGCAGCACAGTGCCCACTGTCTGCAGATGGAGCCCGGCACCTTCTGCACCGAAAGATGAGGCCTAGGAGCCCCACTGCCCCATGCAGTGCCCTGAGCAGGAGCAGGGGCTTGGAGCACCACAAATGGCTGCAGACAGGAGAGCTGCTGCTACCCTGAATCGAGGACAGGGGTACCCCGTCTGCTAACACCTCCCAGGAGTACAGCATGCCAGAACACAGGCTCTGCCAACGCAGGGCTGAAGAAGAGGGGCACACAGTAAGGGCTGCCACGGCCCAGAGGATCTGCTGCTCCTTGTCAATGCACCCATGAAGCTGTGACATAGGGAAGGACTTCATGCAGACTGCAGAGTTTGGGCTCGTGCCCTACCAGCTGTGATAGATTTTATCCATGTGGGATGATGGACAACAAAGCTCCTAGGAAAAAACCTCTCTAAATTGTGTTCTGTACGTCATACACTCCTGTAACACTGCTTTAACTCCTTGCCTAGCCAGAAAACCCTCCTTCAGCCCCGTGTGTGCCTGGTGCCGGGCCAAGGGCAGGATGCTGCATCCCCGAGAGGCGGCAGCCACCACCACGGGGCTCTGTGGGAACGGTGCTCCAGGGCTGCAGGACACGTCTGGGGCCCATGCAAACCTCAGCTGTGGGAGAACCTGACAAGGGGACCCCCCACGTCCTGCTGCCGGCAGCTGCTGCCCCATCGACCCAAAGAAGCAGCCCTGGTCTCTACTGAAATCTGAACACACGGCGGAAGCTGAAATCTGAGCAAAACACGCGCAGAGATCCTTCCCATCAGCATGCAAAGGGTGCATGTCACAGACTGCAGCGGACACTCACAGCACTATGGGAGCTCCAGCAGGGAAGGGCTCATTCAAAGCTCCCAAGTACAAACCGTCACACAGAAGCAAGGGCAGGAACAAGGAGCGAGGTCTGGGAAGGGCTCTGAGGGGAAGAATGCAAACAAACAGCAGGGACAGCCTCAGCATCTGCACGGAACGGGGCAGGGGATGGGAGTGCACGGATGGGGACAGCACGGTGCAGGGCATCGTGAGCCCAGTGCAGTGCTGGCACCACAGGGACACACACAGCTGCTGCCTGCACTGCTCACACAGGGCTGCGTGCTGCCCGCAGCTCACACTGCAGGAACATGCAGTGCCAGGCTCTGCTGGGACCTGCTGCAGCAGGCACGGAAGGCTCTCATTACCAAGCACGGGTGAACTGCAGGCTGCCCTTCATTTCACTTGCAAACTTCACTTCTCCTTCCAGCCTGCTCTCATTAACCACAGCCCAAGCAATTCTGTACATCTGCAAAGCACCGCACACCACAGCTGGGCTGTGCTGACCCAGCAGGGTGAGCAGCAGGGCCAGGCCCATAGGCAGAACCCAGGGACACGAAGCACAGGGTCTGAGCGCTGCAGAGCTTGGGGTGCGCCTCTGCTCCTGGCTGCTGCCGGGAGCTGGCAGAAGGACAAGCTCCATCCCAAGCAGCAGTGACTCATCCCACAGCTACGGGTACCCCTGAGGGCAGCTCGGAGCCCCAGCAGAAAGATGCAGCAGGTGTAGAAGCAGTGAGAATCAGGTGCAGCAGCTCTGAGAGCTGCAAGCACCCACCAGCCCATGGAACACCCACACCCTGCAGGCAGGGAACAAGACGGGGCAGGGTGGGAGCAGAGGCCAAGCCAGGATCCCAAACCCATCAGACCTGCTCGCCTCGCTGCAGGGGCAGGAGCAGCACACAGCATCCCTGGGGCTGCAGGGTGACCTGAGCAACCTGACAGCGGGTGCACAGCTTCCCAGGAGCCAGGGCAGGGGAGCGATGCTGTTGCCATGGCCCCGATAGACACACTGTGCTCCAGGAGGTGCTGCTGGAAATGCTGAGCACAGCTGGATCCTTACCTTGCACCCTGATGGAAGCAGTGTGCCCCGTGGCACCACTGTGGAACTAAAGGAAAAACTCCAAAGCTCCAAAGACAAAATGAAGCCAAGTCCTGCCTCAAGAACAGCATCAGCAATCAGACCGTCCCTCTGCAAGGACAGCAAACCCCTCCTGCTGCCCACGGGCACAACCCTGTGAGTGCAGGGAACAGCCAGCACCTGGCACCAGGTGGAGAGATCCTCTGACAGACAGTGCTGACAACACTGGGGTCCACTGATACCTCTCGCAGTCACGGCCATGGACTGGTGTGACAGCCGGCCGGGCTGTTTGGTACAGCAGCATCCATTTCCTACAGGCTTGGTCTGGCTCTCAGCATCCAGCTCCTGCAGAGCAGCTGGCCCCAGGAGCAGCACAAACAGGGGCTGCCCCCAGCTCCTGCCTGCCCTAAGCAGCCCTCTGCAGGGATGCTGGTCCCATGCCCACACAGCACTGGGCACTGAGCAGGACGTCCCCAGGCACAAAGAGGGGCAGTGCAGGGCGCACCTTGCTGCAGCACAAAGTCAGAACAAAGACAAGATAAAAGAAAGCTCAGAATTCACTGCCCGCCTTCCTGGCTCTAAGCTAAATTCCGCGTCCCCGAATCATTCCTGGGGCTCCTTGTCCCTGCCTCAGCATCTGCTCCCAATGGTCAGCAGAGGCCATAAGAGACCCAGAAAAACCCCTACCCTGCAATGGGAAGACAGGAAACAGCGTTACCATCACTGCCTCCTCCAGCCCTGCTGATGGAGCACAGCTCACCCACCTCCCACACCAGACAGAGACGGCGGCTCCTGCAGGGCACGGTGCCCTCCATGCAGCACCACCAGCACCCTGCACTGCAGGGCAGCGGCTCTGGGCTCCCTGCGCCCCCCTGCAGGAACATGCAGCAGCTGCTCACTGCTCAGTCCTGCCACGCTCCCTCCTGCACAGCAGCGCGCTGCATGCACCAACAGGGGCTGCTCTGGCTGGATCACAACATCAGGAATCGGCCCGGTTTGGTTTCTCGGTGCTGGTCGGGTTTGTTCTGAGGGCACTGAGAAGCAGTTCCAGAACTCTGAGCCCCACTGAGAACGTGAGAACACGGCACGGTGCTCTGCAATCACTCACCAGGTCTGTTCTGGGGAGAAGCACTTCCTGCAATGGAAACGTGCACGCACCGAGGCACGGGGTGCTGCAGCAGGTCCGTGGGAACCCAGGGGGCTGCGCTGGAGCCACGGGAGACCCCGGGAAAAGAAATGAGCTTTGATCCTTGCTGTGGCCCCAAGGCTGGTCGAGAACAGGGACAGACAAAGCTTTGGACAGGCACAG
Organism: Coturnix japonica; assembly: GCF_054131305.1. Classification (NCBI taxonomy): domain Eukaryota; kingdom Metazoa; phylum Chordata; class Aves; order Galliformes; family Phasianidae; genus Coturnix; species Coturnix japonica. Next base: position 139,215,982 of record NC_140664.1, on the reverse strand, counting down.
AGCAGGGATGGGAGAGGGAAGACAGAGGGCAGAAGCTCCGGAAGGACACGGCCTCTCTCACTGCTGCAATCCAGACAGTCAGTAACTACTTCTTGTTTGGAAAGGCCTCACAACGAGCTGCCATTCCCTGTTAGCTCATGCTGGGTTACTTCCCTGTAACGGCTCTGGTTCCCACCAGATCTACCTAGGTCCCTCCGGCAAAGCCACAGGAGCACAGCAGGGAACTGAGAGAAAAGGTTCTGCCTCCGGGCCCAGGAGCCAACATCCACCTCTACACAGAGGTCGTCTGCACACCGGGCTGAAAGGTGCTCTGCAGGGAGGAAAGGAAAGCAAGGAGGTTTCTGAGCAAGAACCTTGAACACAGCTCGTGCCACGCCATTAGAAACCTCCTCTGATGCCCAAACTTTGCCTTCCCATGGCCACTCTTAGATCCACCCCTTCTGTGCAAGCACCTTGTCATACAAAGCGGTTTTCTTCCACATTTCTGTACTTCACAGGTTGGGTTTGGCCACTTTGGCCCTCACTTTTCTAAGGTGAACAAGGCGAGAGCTCGGCATCCTCCTGTATCAGGGTCTCTTCCCTCCCATAAGTTTCCTCCTGCTCAGCCCGAATGCACACTCACGTAAGCAAGTGGGATCCCACTGAGGACCCCATCACCACACACAGGGAATGCTTTGCCCACCACAGAGCCATCAGTGCCGTTATTAGTTTGTTAGCGTGCTTTTCTCATACTGTGGGACATCAAACACAACACGAAGCAGCTCCTCCCTGAGGACCGTGGCCCTCTGCTGTCCCCTGCACATGGACTGCCTCCCACCTCCAGCAGCAATTCACTGCCCTCCATTTGCTAAGACAACTCTCATTATTGGATCTCACTTAACCTGGACGGCTCCTATCAGCCTTCTCAAGCAGCTCTGCTCACCGGGCACACTGTGCAGCTGTGTTTGCTTTGCAAGCAGCTGTGCTCACTGCTCCCATTGCACGCTGCTGGGCACCAGCCCTGCTCAGGAGGCTGCGCAGCTTCAGCAGCAGTTCTGCTGTCTGTGGGGCTCAGCTCATTCACCTGCACACAGACCCCATCTGAAGGGGCTGGAGCCCAGCCTAGAGCACCAGGGAGCTGCAAAAATCCATACAGAGCAGCTCACAGTTCAGCATCAAAAGCCTATGGTGAGGCACAGTGCTTGTGTGGGCATTTGAAATCCCCATTGTAAGACCAGTCTCACTCTCATTTCAGTTTCACATGCTCCTTTGAGTCCTTACCTGCTCCCTTCCTCAAAAACCACCCCACGTGTTGCTCACCAACAAAGCTGAGGGGTTCATGCTGCTCCTTCTGTGTCACCTCCCAGCACTGAGGACCCAGCTGCAGCCTTTGCTGCTCCCCAGTCTGACAGCAAGGAGTCAGACGGGCCCATTGATTTCAACACAGCATCCATTAGTGGCTGCCCCATCCCTGCAGGCATTCAAGGCCAGGCTGGATGTGATTCTGGGCAGCCTGGGCTGCTGGTTGGTGACCCTGCACACGGCAGGGAGCAAGATGATCACTATTGTTCAACCCAGGCCATTCTATGATTCTATGGTAAGAGCTGCTTTGGAGCTTACTCCATTAGCCTGAGTGCCTGTGGAGCAGCAGAGCCGTTTGTCACCTTCACCAGAAGCAGCTCAGCACTTGCACGTGCATTAGGAATTGCAGCAAAGCCCCACTGCAGCAAGCAGGCTGCCAAGGGCCTCCTGCAGCACCCCCTGCTGTGCCAGCCTGCTCTGCTCCCTGACCTGCCCTTCTGGGAGAAGCTCCATCACCCAGCACAGACACCACGGCAGCTCCTGCAGGGCTGATGCTGTGCCTGAGAACAGCAGCACTCCCTTCTCTGCACTACCCCAGCATTCCAGAGACGTGCTGACGGAGCCCACCTGGATGCACACAGGCCAGCAGCCTCCTGGTGCCAGGGCAGCAGGGCCAGGAGCACTCCTGGCTGCATCACAGCCCCCCTGCTCTGCCTGGAGCCCCCTGCACGCTGCTCACAGCTCTGCAGCACCTGCTCCAGGAGCACCACACCACCTCTGCAGACGTAAACCACAACCAATGGCTCTTGTGGAGCCTGACAGCAGTGTAAGCAAAGAGCTGCTCTGGGCTGTGGGCTGACGCTCAGCTGCTCTGCCCTTCCAGCAGCCACTTCAGAGCTGTGGTGTGAGCGCAGACCGAGGCTGAATGGGCTGCTCACTGCAGTGAGGGAGGGGTGGGGAGGAGCACGGGGGGTTCCTGCCTTCCCGTTCCCGTTTCCCACCTGGTTGATGTGAACAGAAGGGATGGAGGCTGCGGAGACAGACGAATGGCTGGGTGAGTTGGGCAGGGACTTGCAGGGACCGATGGAGAGCTGCTGCTTCTTCCTCAGAGCCACCACCTTCTGAGCCACTGCAAGAGCAGAGAAAGGGACAAGGTCAGAGACCTGAAAGCCAATTCACCCCCCAACAAATCCCTGCAGCACTTCAGCGAGACCCAAACCCTCCCCCTGCTGGATATCAACACCTGGGGCTCAAACTGCCCCGGACTAACAGAGGGTTCCAGCAGAGCACCCAGAGCAGCCATCACCACCATCACAGCCAGGAACTGCTGGGCACATCACAGCTCCTGACCAACACACCTCGCACAGCACCATTCAGATTGGAGAAGACTTGGAGACCCCCAAGATGTGCCCACCAACCACATCCCCCAGCACCACAGCTCCACAGCTCCTCCCGGTTGGTGCCCCCCACCCCTGTGCAGCTGTGCCAGCACCCGACCACGCTTTGGAGAAGAAACTGTCCTTAATATCCAGCCTGACCCCCCGGCACAACCAACACTGAGCTGGAGAATCCCTGAGGATCAAAGTGGCAGAAACTGCAGGTGCAGCAGCAGATTCCCACCCGCTCCAAGTAAACAGAGGCTTTTCATTCAGCACAGCGTGAGGCCTCCAGGGAGGGGAAACAGGAGGCGAGTGATGGAGAGGGGAACCCACGCAGGACCCCAAAGGCTGTGACACAGCCCTGTGTTATGTCTGCCCCACATCACGGCCAGCTCTGGCTGCTGCAGCTCACAAGCAGCGAGTTTTCTTGTCCCATTGGTGCTGCAATACGGAGCATTGACCAAGTATTTCAGTCCCACGTTGCTGTGATACATGAATACATTCACAGATCAATCAGTGCTCGAATCTCACTTGTCCCACCAGGGGGCATCTCCAGGTGGTTTTCATGTTGCTGTTTGCTGGGCAGAGCTGCTTCTCCAACATCAGCAGGTCTTAGTTCTTCACAGTTGACCTCTGCTCCCTCCCAGCTGTGCCTGGGGCCATTTGCTCACCAAGGTTTCCCTCCTCGCTACGTGGAGCTCTCAGATGTGCAACCAACGCACCCACCCCGGTGCAGAACCTCCATCCAGGTCTGGTGCTGCTACTGGCCAAGTGTCACACGTGGTGCTGCAGGCCTGGGCGGCCTCTGAGCACCTCACATGGAGCTTTAAAGCAGGGAAGGCAGCTGGGTGCAGCGTGGCTGCTGGCCTCCCTGTGTGCCTCCAGGGTCAGCGATCCGGATCACCACTGGTGCAATGGCTGCCAAAGGGCTCCTCACCATCTGCCTCCAACCTTTGCTCCAGCACAGAGCAGCGGGGTTGGCAGGGGCCTACAGGGATCCTGGAGTCCAACCCCCCAAAGCAGGTTCCCTGCAGCACGTGGCACAGGAAGGTACCTGGGACAGTCCTGAATGTCTGCAGAGAAGGAGACCCCCACCCCTGTGGGCAGCCCGTGGCTGTTCAAGGGCTCTGTCATTCCAATGGTGAAACAGTTCTTCCTTACGTGAGCGTGGAACTCCCTGAGCTGAGGCAGCTCCTTGCTGACAACCCCTCGCTGCTGTCCTGGCGTCCCCTCAGCTCCCTGAGATCTCTGCATTCACAGCAAAGCTCCTTAACCCTGCGCCTCCAAAGCCAAGCAACAGGCAGGCGATGCTCCCACCCTGCTGGAGCTCCTGGCAGGACACAGGGCTCAGCACTGCCCACCTCCCAGCACCCACAGCTGCCACTGCTGCAGCTCTGATGCTGCAGCTGGGACCCCCCCAAAGCCTCCCCATGCACAGCAGCACAGCACGAGGGGCTCCTGCTGAGACAGAGCCGTGGGGAGGAAGCACTGGCCTCAGCCTTCAGCTGGGCACCACCTGTGGTCACACCACGACCAGCACAGCACCAGCGTGCTGCCAAAGGGACCAGCACTGCACACTGCACACTGCACACTGTATACTGCACACTGCACACTGTATACTGCACACTGTATACTGCACATTGCAAACTGTATACTGCACACTGCAAACGGTAGCACAGAGTGTGCACCTGGAACTGAACCTGCAGCTGGAACAATGTCAGTGCGTGCACCACGCAGCACAGGTGTGAGCAAACCTAGCAAGGAGAGCAGCACCCACAGGTTGCAGATCTTCCTTTCTCTACTGCGGATCTTAATGCTCACTAAACCATAGAATATAAACCATGGGAGGAACTTCACAGCCCCCACAGCCCCACACCTGCTGTGGGCTGCCCAGGGCCCCTCCATGGCATTGGGTACCTCCAGAATGGGGCACTGCAGCGGCTCTGGGCAGCAGTGCCAGGTCTGGGTGAGGAATTTCCCTCCACCATCTGACCCAAATCTCCTCTTTTAGTTTAATATCCCCCTGTCCCATCAGTTCTCTGCTGGCCGCCAGCTGCTCATTATCTGAGGCTTTCTCCCCATGCAGGTATTAAGGTATTGTGACCAAGTTACTCCTCGGTCTTTGTTTATGAAGAGGTTGAGCTCCTCCCACTGTCGTTCCTCCCCACTCTGTGCCCCAGGGACACGACCACATCCCCTGGAGAAGTTCCCCTTGTGCTGAGTCTGCCCTCAGTCCTCATTCCCATGCGGTACCACCAACCAGCACCGCTTTGCTTGCACCATCTCCAGCTGCCACCCTCCAGCATCCTCAGCCTTCTGGGAGCCCCCAGCACTGACAGCCCCCCCCTCCCAGCCACCCCAGCCATAAATGAAGCAGATGGTGGCTGAGTGCAGTGCACTGCAGTGAGCAGCAGCCCAAGGTTTGTACGACAGCAGCACGCAGCCTCATCACAGGACACAGTCTATACGAGCCAACTGGCACTGTAGGTTCCTTCCTCCACCTACAGCATCCCCTCCATGCAGACCCAAGGGCAGCAACACCTTTGCACATGCTGTTCCCACAAGGAACAACCTCTCTGCCCTGATGGAGGGGACGCTCCCTGGCCCTGCTGGCCACACTCTTTGCAACACACCCGAGTCCCCCTGGCCTTCCTGCCCACTCACAGCACCCGGTCTGTGCACAGCGAGTAACTGCACCCCGTGTGGATGTGCCTGACAGCCGTCACTGCAGCCCCCCAGCTGACAGCTGTGCTCAGTACATGGTAACCCCACGCTCTGGGACAGCGCTGCCCCGACACCTCCACCCGCTGCAGTTACCGTCCTGGAAGACCCTCTCCACGTTCAGCCCGTAGGTGGCACAGGTCTCGTAGTACGTGCAGCGCTTCAGGTCGTTGGAGAGCTTCCGTGCCCGGGAGTCGTCGATGACGCGGGGGTTGGTGGCACTGATGGCATCTGCAAAGCAAGGCAGAGCCGTGAGGAGCAGCATCTGTGTCCTTCACACCCACAGCCCACGGGCACCTCCTGCTCCTTCACACCGATACTGGCCTGCACAGCACATCCTGCCCCGCCAATAAAGGGGCAACACAGCCCCACATCTGCAGAATGCTTTCGGTGGAACCTTCCTCTGCTCTCCCAACCACCCAGACATTGCACTTCTGAGAATGGCAGCAAGGAGTGGGAGGTGAGGCTGGGAATGAGGCTGCCTGTGTGTGTGGAACAGGACGGGGCTCCAATAACACCCAGCATCACAGACAGGAGGCTGTGCAGAGACAGCAGAGCTGGGGGCAAAGGTGTAAGTATTGCAGTCCTGGTTGTGAGCACAGCCCCATCTGCACGGGGATGATGGTGTGTACAGGGGCTGGAAGTGATGACTGTGTGCCACGGCAGCTGGAACCACCATCTGGGAGCCTGCCTGGCTGGCAGAGCTGAGAGCATTTGTCACCATTTCAGCTCTTAGGGCCGCACTCAACAGATTAAAGACCCAAAGGGAAGAAACGATGCTCAGTTCATGTGGACAGAGGCTCTGCAGGATGTGCTCGCAGGTGACAGCAGCAACAAGAGGTTGTTTGCACCACCCAGCCCAGCACCACACCAAGACCCCTCAGTCCCAAACCAATTCCAGTCTTTCCACATCAGATTTCAAACAACCTGCCCCGGATTCCAGCACAGAGCACACCAATGGAGTCCTCCTGCTGGCGCTGCCCGTTCCCAGCCCCACAAGCTCTTGGTGGCAAACTGCTGGCTCTGCTCGGGTGCCAGGTCCAGCCCGGGCTTTTTTCCTCCATGCCCGTCCCCTGCTCTTGCTCTGTGCTGTCATCCTGCCCCCACCCCGTGCCTACACATAGGAGGAAATGCAGAGCTCAGACACCTGCAGCGATTCCTTCCCTGCTCCCCTTCCTGCCCCTGTTTCCCCCTCCCTGCTCCCCGGGCGCTGTGGTTTGGCTGTCAGAACCTGAGCTGCTCCAACAGGAAGGGGAGGATGGATCCAACCCCAGGGCCCCAGCCCTGCCCAGGCAGGAGGAGGAGGGCGGCTCTGCATATGCTGCTCCTCCCCACACCCACGCTGGGCTGGCAGCACTCGGGGGTGGCAGTGCCCCACAGCCCAGCACAGCACTGCTCAGCCGTGGGAGCTGGCATCTCCCTGCCACCCCTCCAACCTTCCTGCTGCAACTCGCCCCAGCAGCACAGACAGCAGAGCAGCAGCATCAAACCCTCAGGCATCGGCCCCATGCTCAGCCAGTGCAGGCAGGAGCTGGGAAGGCAGCAGCAGGAGGAAACAGTTTGGGGAAGTGAAGCAGCTCCGTGCAGGGAAGCTGGGAGGGTCTGAGGAGGAATTATGGAGCTCCTCCAGGGCCCCCAACCCTGGGGTCTCCCAGTAACTGCCTCGATGCAGCTTACAGCCATGGGCAGGGAGAGCCCCCGGCACCCCCCAGCTGCCCACACTCACCCTGTGTGCCCACCAGCACCATGGGCACCTCTGCCGTGTTCCGATAGCTGCACAGCCGCAGGTAGTAGTTGTACACTGTCTGGAAGCTGATCTCGTCCTCCAGGCTGAAGACAAACACCACGGCATCAACCCAGGCAGCGAACTGAGGGCAGGAGAGACAGCAACAGTCACCGACCACCACCACCACCACTGACCACCACTGACCACCACTGACCACCTCCCACCACCACTGACCACCACTGACCACCACCCACCACCACCACTGACCACCACTGACCACCACTGACCACCTCCCACCACCACCACGCAGCCCCACGACGCCCACAGGCAGCAGCTGCACACAGCAGCCCTGCAGTCATTCACTGCCCCCTATGGGCTCCCTGGGACGCGCCCCCCCGGCACAGCAGTGCAAACCTCCTACCTGCAGCTCGGGGGGGCCGCCTTCATCGCGAATCAGCAGCAGGTAACTCTGACCATCCACCACGATCTCCTTCTTGAATCGGCCACCTGGGGGTGAGAGCACAGCGGTGAGAAGGGCAGAGCACACGGCGGGGTCCTGAGACAGCAGAGGGGCAATGAAGGGAGAGATGGGGGCAAAGGGAGAGATGGGGGCAAAGGGAGAGATGGGGGCAAAGGGAGAGATGGGGGCAAAGGGAGAGATGGGGGCAAAGGGAGAGATGGGGGCAAAGGGAGAGATGGGGGCTGCCTCTGGGGCCATGGGGAGTGAAGGCCTGAGCACTGCAGGAGTTGACCCTCACTCACCCTCTGGAGACTCCTCCTGCACGTAGGTGCCGGTCAGGTAGCGGTGCACCAGGGCCGACTTGCCGCTGGACAGGTTCCCCACGATGCCCTGGCACAGAGATACGTGTCAGCACCATTCTGCACACCACAGGTTACCCCAGTGCCCAGCCCCTGCCACCCCATCCCCACTGTGCAATGGAAGGGAGCTCATCTCCCAGCACACACATCCCAGCCTATAAGCACTGGAGCTCTTGGAACAGAATAACGAGGGCAGAGCTGGGCCGAGGTCTGGTGATGGAGGTGATGGTGATGGAGCTGATGGAGAACAAGGCAAAAGGCCGCTCTGCCTCGGGGGGAGCCGAAGGCTTCAGGTTTGTTTTGCCTGCAGCTCTGCACATTGTTCACACGCCAGGAAGCAGCACCACCAATGGCTGCAGGGCTGCTCTTGGACAGACACCAATTGTACATGGGAAGCCAACAAGTGAATAGTTAAAGTTTGCTTCCATTCATACCTAACTGGGCAGCACTGTGTGTGTGTGCTGCCAAAACACTCGTTGCCTTTCAGGCTGAGACTGAAAAACACTCATATGAGAAGGGCTGAAAGGAGCCATGGCAGCAGCTCCCAAAGGGGGTCACACTGAGAGCTGCTATGGAGCACGAGAAGGGGGAAGTGCTGGACAGACTGCTGAGGTCCTGGGAACAGCTGGGGGCATGTGGTGACCCTGACCCCACACACAGCCATCCTGTGCCCCCCCAGCCCCACACACAGCCATCCTGTGCCCCCCCAGCCCCACACACAGCCATCCTGTGCCCCCCCAGCCCCACACACAGCCATCCTGTGCCCCCTCAGACCCACACACAGCCATCCTGTGCCCCCTCAGACCCACACACAGCCATCCTGTGCCCCCTCAGACCCACACACAGCCATCCTGTGCCCCCTCAGACCCACACACAGCCATCCTGTGCCCCCCCAGCCCCACACACAGCCATCCTGTGCCCCCCCGGCCCCAGGCACTGCTCTGTGTTCTGGTGCCCATCAGCCAGCTCAGCCCAAGCAGCCACCACCCGTCCCCCAGCACTGGTGACAGGGGGACCTGGGTACACCCCCAGCACAGCAGCAGCCCCAGCCCCTCCGCACTGCACTGGGCTGCAGCCCCTGTGTGCACTCAGGAGAACACGGGGCTGTGTGGGTTCATGGGGAGTGCGGATACTCACCACCTTCAGCTCAGGCACCGAGCGGCTCAGGGTCCATTCCTGGCTGTTCACAAAGGAATCTGCAGACAGAGATCAGACCGGATCAGCACAGGAGCCCCACTCACCCCGTGCCACGCTCCCACCCTCCTGCCTGGCCCTGGGGCAGCACAACAGCCCCATGAGTGCACAGTGTGCATTGCACATAGGGAACTGGACATTGTGCTGCAAGCTGCCTTCTTGGATGGGTGGCACAACAGGGCAGTGCCAGCTGCACACAGCAGAGCCCCACCAGCCCATCAGTCCATGGCCTCCACCCTGCTGTGCTCCCCATGGGATAACCACAGCAGATGGAGCAGCACCAACACCTTCAACACATGCCCTCCATCCCATACAGACAAGGGAAGCACGCCCTGCACTGCTCCACTACACACAGAGCTGCCTTAAACTGCAGCAAAACTGCTGAACATCGTGAGGTTCTGCAGGGGCTGTGAATGGTCCATAGGTGAGATGTGCTGGGCTGGCTGCCGTGCAATAGAGGCACAGAGAGCTGGGGGGGGGGGGCTGCTCAGACAGGCAGCAAACTCCTCATCAGAACCAGCTCCCCGAGTTCATTAGCAGCAGGTTTTTAACACGCCATGCTGAGATCCATCCCTCACTGTGCTGGGATCCATCCCTCACTGTGCTGAGATCCAGCCCACACCCTGCTCATGCCCACCAGCCCCCATGGGGTGAGCTCTGCACCCCGCCATCACCCCCAGCACTCACACCACGTGCCTGCAGCCCCAGCAGCCCGCACCCTCCTGCTCCGCCTCTGCTCTGTTTAGTGCACTCCCTTGTGCCCTTTCCTAAAACCACATCAATCTCCCTCCTGCTCCACCCTTCTGAGACGAGTTTCAGGAGCACAGACACTCCCTGTGATCCCGACCTGCAGAGCTCAGGGCTCACACTGCGCCATTCCCTGCCATCCCCCCCCAGCAGCAGGGGTTGCTCCATGCATTGGGGTGCAGAAGTCCAACCTGCCCCCAGCTGCACGTGGCCTCCGCAGCCACAGGTAATAATTAACCAACACATCTCCGAGCTGCCGTGGCACAACTCGGACATGGAACACAGGACGTTCACAGCAGCCCTGCAGCCGGGCTGGGCCGAGCAAACAGCCCAGCAGAGCACAGTGCAAAGTCCCAGCTGCAGCCCCCTGCACAAGCACACAGACCCCCGGTGCCAGCTGCACCTCCCAGCTCTCATAAGCACCGACGGCTGCTGTGCTCAGTGCAGGAGGCTCAGCCCGGCCCAGCTCTGCTCCCACCACCACCCCAGGCAGGTGCTGACACGAGGCGATTCCTATCACTGCTCACTGTGCAAACCTCCCATGAACATCCCAGCACCATCCTCGTCCCCCAGCAGCCCTCCCTGCCCACCCCAGGGCCGTGCACCCAGCAGGGCAGCACCTCCAACCTCCAGGCAGCCTGGACGAGGTGGAGCCTTCCTGGAAGGTGAGCAGGGAAATCCTCAGCCCTGCTTGCCCTGTTGTTGCAGGCCATGTCATCCAGGCTGCAGGTGGACGCAGCTCCCGGCCCTGACCCTGGTTCTGGGCACCCGGCCCAACAGGCTGCACTTGGCTGACCCAGACCCAGCTCCAAGCCCTGGCTGGGTGCACAGATCCCAGTCCCTGCCGCCTCCTCGGTGCCACACACAGACAAGCTCCAAGCTGCTTCCCAGGCATCAAACCCTGCATTCCCTGCCCACCCCTCCCTGAGCCCAGAGCCCCACACCAGCGGGAACAAGCATGGTGCAGGTGTGGGACGGCACCGGGACCGTTCTCCCTGTAGGCAGCCTATGGGGTGTGCTGTGCTGGACGGGTCTCTGCTGGAACCAAAATGCTCCTGGGGCTGGGAGTGGGGAAGCAGCCCTGCTGGAGCCCTGCCTGCAGCACCAGCATCTCCAAGGAGCCGATAACCACAGCTGCAGCTGCAGCCCCGGGGGGGCATGTTGGGGCGGCGGAGCTGCTCTCCTCGGGCTGAGGTGGGCAGAACAGCTCAGCAATCCAGGTCTGAAGTGCTGAGCACGCATTAGGAGCAGCAGGAGAACGCAGCAGGGATCCCTGAGCCGTGCAGGCAGCCCAAGGAGCAGCGCTGCGCTGCTCCACGTCCCACTGACAGCACTCAAAGCAGGACCCATGGAAAGAGCTGGGTGCAGGGATGGGACACATCCAGCAGGACATGGACGCGGTGCAGCACCACAGCTGCACCCTGAGAACGGGGCAGTCGGGCCGGTGGCTGCGGGTGCAGCTCCTGCAGGGACTCACCAACAAGCAGCAACAGGTCCCTGCTGCACCTCCCAGCACCGGTACACGGGTACACCCACATTCCGCAGCCATGAGTGCGGCCTCTGCTGCCTGGGAACCTCCTGCCATGCAGGGAGTGCAGGGCTGGGAGCAGCAAAGCAGGGAGCAGCAAGGCAGGGAGCAGCAATGCAGGGAGCAGCAATGCACGGAGCAGCAATGCAGGGAGCAGCAAGGCAGGGAGCAGCAATGCACGGAGCAGCAATGCACGGAGCAGCAAGGCAGGGAGCACTAAAGCAAGGAGCAGCAAAGCAGGGAGCAGCAATGCAGGGAGCAGCAAGGCAGGGAGCAGCAATGCAGGGAGCAGCAAAGCAGGGAGCAGCAATGCAGGGAGCACTAAAGCAAGGAGCAGCAAAGCAGGGAGCAGCAATGCAGGGAGCAGCAATGCAGGGAGCAGCAAAGCAGGGAGCAGCAATGCAGGCAGTGCAGCCCTGTCACCCCGCAGCGCACCAAGGCCACACGGCCAGCCCAGGACCCGCTCCTGGAAGGCACCGTGAGCCCCGGGATGAGCTGCTCCCCCCGCTGCAGCGGGGCGGCTCCGCGCTGCCCAGCAGAGCACGGCGGTGCTGCAGAGCAGCCGGGCACGGAACCGGCCCGAGCCGCCGCCACAAAGCGAGCACAGCAGGGAGCGCAGCATGGAGCCCTGCGCAGCTCCCGGGGGCTGTGAGCGCAGCGCAGCCCCCCCCGCTCCATCCGCAGCGTTCAATGCCTTAAAAGCCCACGGGCGCCTCGCGCTCCTCCCAGCCCCGCTCCTGCCGCTGTGGGGCCGCGCGGGGGAACGGGATGGGGAACGGCGCAGGGAAACGGGGCCGAGGAGCGAGGTCCGGGCAGCGCCGGCACCGGGAGCAGCGCGGCCCGGAGAGACACGGCGGAGCTTCAGCTCCCGAACCCACCGCGTGCCCCATCGCGCCCCATCGCAGCCCCCGGCCCGACCTGCTGAGCCCACCGCACCCCCAGACCCCCAGACCGCCCCGGGCAGCGCTGTGTCCCCCCGCAGCGCCCCTCAGCTCCCGTGTGCTGCAGCCCCGGCCCGGAGCGATGCCCCCCGCTCTCCTCTGCCCTCCCGAGAGCGGGTCGCGTTTCGGTTCCCCGCCGCCGGCTCCGAACCGCCCCATCCCCCCCGACCACCGCACACGGCGGCTCCTCGGGCTGCGCCCCCCCCGACGGCCGCAGCCCCGCCATCACCCCTCCATCGCCCCGCGATACCGACGTGCTCCCGTCCCGTCCCGTCCCGTCCCGTTTGAGTCCCGCACTCACCCAGCGCTCTCAGCGCCCCGCCGCCCAGCAGCACCGGCTCGTTGCCGCCGCGGGGCTCCTTGGTGCCGGTGCCGGCTCCGCGCTCCCGCCGTCGGAAGCGGCCGGTGAGCAGCTTCCAGATGCCGCCGGGCGGCCCCGGCTCGTGGCGCAGCGCGTCGTGCCCCAGCTCCGGGTACAGCAGGTCCCGTTTGCTGGGACACGCGTGCAGGGACCCCGCGTCTCCCTCGCTCTTGGTGCGGAGCCTCGCGGGGCGCAGCCCGCCCGACTCGCAGCGCCGCAGCTCGTGGCCCCGGCGCAGGCGGAAGCTGAAGCTCTTTCGGAGCGCGCTCAGGTGCCGCCGGGGGCCGGAGCCGCCGCGACCGAACGGGTTCCACCGGCGGCTGCCCCACAGGGACCCCCCGCGGGGGAAGCCGGGGCTGTCGGCGGGCAGCGGGCGGGCGGCGGCGGCCAGGAACGTCACGCTGCCGGGCCGCGATCGCGGCTCCCCGCCGATGTTCGCCCCGCGCTCCCCGTCGTCGCGGCGCCGCGGTCGGAAGAAGTCGAGCAGCCCGGCCCGGCTGCGCGGAGCGGAGCCCAGCAGCGCCCCGACCCCCGGCCCGACCCCCGCCCCGCCGCCCGGCGCGCAGAAGCTCTTGGGCCGGCGCCGCTGCTGCTGGGCGGCCCCGAGCGCGGCGCGGACGGCGGGGACGCCCTGCAGGTCCAGCGACTCGCACACGCTGACGGCGCGACGCGGGGCCGGGCCGGGGGTCGGGCTGGGGACGGGGCTCGGGCTCGGGGGGCGCCGCGCCGCCCCGCTCCGCCGCCGGCCCTCCGCCATCGTCACCCGCGGGGCTGCCCCATGGCCGAGGGCCCCCCCGCGCGCCGCCCGCCGCCCGCCCGCTCCCACGCCGCGCCGACATGCCCGGGCCGCGCTCCGGCGCTTCGCCAGCAGCGGGTGGGACCGCCCCAATGCGCCGGGGGGACGGGACGGGACGGGACGGGGCCGCCCCGCCGAGGCCGCGCCCTTAAGGGGCCTCCGCGCCCCGGCATCGAGCCCGGAGCGGACCCGGGGGGGGGGGCGGCTGTTGGAGCCCTACGGGCCGGAACCGGCCGCCCCGGACCCCCGAGAGCCCACCCCGCCGCTCCGCACGCACGGACCGAGGCCGCCACCGGGGGGCGCTGCCGCTCCGCTCCGAGCTGCTGCCTGGGACGGACGGCGGGGGGCGCTGCGGCATCGGGACGGCCCCCAACACCGGCACCGCTCAGTACCGGCACCGACAGCACGGACACGGCACGGCCCGCGACCGCCGTCCCCCCATGTCCCCCCCGGACGCGGACCCCCCCAGGCCCCGCGGGGGGATGATGCCGCCGGGACCGCGGACGGCAGCGGCGGCTCCGCCAGCAGCGAGTGAAGGCACCGCGAACATCTGGCTGCAATTAACGGGACAGGCCGCGGAACGGCCGCACGGACAGAACCGATGGCGGCTGCACAGCGCTGCCCCGACGTGGGAAGGGCGGAGCCGGGGCTGCTCTGAACCCGCCGGGAACGTCGGGCACGGGGACGCCGGGAGGTTTCGCTGAGCGAGGGTCGCACCGTGGAACAGCCGCAGACCCCGCTCCGTCCCACGGAACGTCTTTGAGGGGCACAGCGGGGCACGGAGCCCGTCGGACCGCCTGGAAACGGGGCTCCAAGAGCCCTCGTTGGGTCCTGGAGCTCCTCCCGTCACCGCCCACAGCAACAACAGCCCTCCAGCCTAATCCACAGGCAGGAGGAAATGAGAAATGGGAACGGAAGCAGCGAAGGGGTGAAGCCGAGGGACGGACGGTGCGGGAACAGCGCGCAGGTGAAAGCACCGCGGCTCCTCCTGCTCAGCCTGCAGAGAACTGAGGCGTATGGAGAGCCTGGAAGCGTTTCGTGCGGTGGAAGATGCGTTGGAGGAGCGAGCAACAGCTGCGTGCGGGGCTGCTCAGCAGAATGATGGAGGGGGGCAGCGCTGGGCTCCAACACCGCGAGCTGCTCCAGTCCCAGCACAGCTCGACCCAACGGAGCGTAACCCAGCGCTCAGAGTCATCAGCTTATCCACGTAGCCCAGCTGAACCCAATGCAACCCAGCACAGCCCCCAGCCCAGCACAGCCCCCAGCCCAGCACAGCCCCCAGCACAGCACAGCCCCCAGCACAGCTCTCACCTGCAGCCCCTCCGTGCTGACAGCAGCCAGGAGCTGGCGATTACTTTGCACAACAGTTCCTGGAGCCTCACAACCAAGCAGCAGTGCCTCCCACCGCTCTGCATCCCGAGCTGCTGCTCCCAGAATAGAAAAGTAACCGCACTCCCCGGCCAAGTTCTGGCTTGTTCATTAAGCTTTCCTCTGTGAAGGCAGCCAGCACAGCCTTCCAAAGCCCTCCCTTACTGCTCAGCTCT
This sequence comes from Coturnix japonica, assembly GCF_054131305.1. Taxonomy (NCBI): domain Eukaryota; kingdom Metazoa; phylum Chordata; class Aves; order Galliformes; family Phasianidae; genus Coturnix; species Coturnix japonica. Next base: position 139,200,945 of record NC_140664.1, on the reverse strand, counting down.
TAACAGCCCTAAAGCAGCTCTCTCTCAAGCCACCTATATAAACAAGGGTCAGCACTGAGCAAGGCAGTGCCCACCTGTGCCCCGTCCCACCCGTCCCATCCCGGCTGCAGGACCCACCAGGCCATGAGGTCCCCGGGGGACGAGCAGGGACAGGGATGTGCCCACAGCTCCTGGGGCAGCTGGGCAGCCCCACAGCGCCTGCAGACATGGAGCCCAGGCTGCCCAGAGCCACATCCAGCCTGGCCTTGAATGCCTGCAGGGATGGGGCATCCACAGCCTCCTTGGGCAACCTGTTCAGTGCGTCACCACCACCTTGTTTAGTCTCAGTGTTACTTTCTTGTGAGCAAATTCCTAGGACTTCTCTATTTAAAGGCAAAGTAACACAAGTAAGCTCAGCACCCCAGTGCAGCCACCTCGTACCACAGCCAACACCAACACATGGCTTTCCATGCCAGGGATGGACCCCCAGCCCCTCATTCAGCACAGCAGGGCTGGGCAGTGCCTGGAGCAGCCCAATGGCACCATGTGGGGATGTGCACAATGACAAACACCAACCACAGCTCACAAGGCAGGCTGTGGTTTCCTGCCTGGTTCCCTCCGTGCCCCAGGAGCTCTGCTGGGACCGCAGACACCTCAGTGCGGTGCAGCTTCCTCCCCAAAGGCAGCTCACAGTGCCACGTCCCCCCCCAGGGCAGCCTCCTGGTGCCACACACCATTTCCCTGCTGAAATAAGCCCATAGGGACCCCCAGCCCCATGGTGGGCGCAGAGGGGTCTGAGTGCAGCCCACAGCCCCAGGAGAACAGACCCATCCTGCACAGAGCAACCCCACAGCGCGGCTCCCACCGAGCCCTGCCAACAGGGGCTGCTGGTGCACCTCGTCCCATTGCTTAACTCACAGCTTTGGTTCATGCTGGGTAACATCCACTCTTTCTCCATTAGCAATTAATGACACGTAACAACAGGGGCACAACCCCAATGTGCAGCAGCGGCACAAAGCAGCAGCCAGCAGCGCATCCTGCAGCCAGGAGGGCAGCAAACAGGAAACTCAGGCCGGGCTCCATGTGGAACAGCAGCTGTTTGGGAGCATAAAGAGTGCATTGAGCTGGGGCTGGATGGAGGACGGCCCTCACTGAGCAGCCTCAGAGCACAGCACTGCAATGGGGAGCTGCAGTGAGCTGCAAGGAGGGATCAGAGCAGCTCCAGAGCATTGCTCAGAGAAATGGACACGGAGGGACCTTAAAATGCTGAGCAACCAGGTGGCTGCAGGAGATCAGCCTAAAACGTACAGAAAAGGATCTTGTTTTGCATAGAGAATAATGAGCTGCAGGTCCTTGTTAGCATCAGAAATGAAATCCTGAGGTCATTCTGAACGTTGGCAGCAATCAGAAAGCAAACAGAGCACGGGCAGCTACTGAGAAGGGAGAACAAAGCAGGAACACGGAGCAGCTCAGAGCAGCCCCGTGGCTGCAGGCCCAGCTCCCAGCCAGCCCCACACACTGACCCCCATCAGATCCATCATCACACACAGCGACCAGGAGAGCTCTGAGCAGGGCAGGGGAGCGCAGCCTGGCCCAGGTCCTGCAGCCTCAGCAGGGGGAGGGTGGGGGGACGGAGCCTGCAGTGCTGGAAGAGGAGGAGGAGGAGGAGGAGGAGGAGGAGGAGGAGGCCGATGGGGAGCAATGAGTTTGCTGCTCCCTCCCAGCGCCATCCAGGGGACAGCAAATCAATGAGGCAGCAGCTCCTGTGCAGGAGGAGCTGGATGTGAAGCTGTGCTGCACTGCAGAGCACTGAGCCAATGGGGCCGAGGGCAGGAGAGGGGGCACAGCCCCACTGTGCTGCAGAGTGGGGGTCCCGCAGGGCAGCACCGGGGCTGCACCGCCCCAAGGACACAGTGATGGCAGCAGGGCTCAGCACCCCACGACCCCATGGCTGCAATGGGGCTTTCGGTGCCTCCTCCCGGCCCTATCTATAGAAGTCTGAGCAGAAGCAATTTAGATCTTCCCAAAAACGAGGTTAGGGGAACATGAGGGAGCTCTGCCAAAGCTGTGCAGCCCCTGCTTAGCAAATGGGAAGAGCCAGGGCAGCTCCGAGCCAAAGAGCTGGAATCTCCAGCTGGAATCAGGCAGCAGTTGGGTGCAGGCACAGAGCAGCTCCTGCCCCAGCTCAGTGCCGCAAAACAAAGAGCTACAAAGGAGCTCAATATTAGGACTTCCCTGTTCCCAGCACACTATGGCTGCTGCTCAGGCTTATGTCAATGCAACCAGTTGTGCTGCACACCCAGGAATCCTTTCCAGCTGAAATCCAGGCTGAAATCCTCCTCCCGTGGAGTCCCACGTGTTGTCATGGATAACAGCACAGAGGCAGCACCGACATCCCTGTGCCACGTCCTTGCACTCCTCTGGGTGGGAAAAGCCCACTCAATATTCAGCGCATCCAAACCGTCTCTTGTACCTGAGCTGCAGCTCTGCTGCTCTGCAGAGCAACGCAGGCTCCAATGCAAGCACTGCCTGTATCCCCAGCACAGCTGCTCCCCATGAAGAGCTGGGTGCTTCAACGCTGTGTCCATGTGGCTCTGGGCTCTGCCATGGCACCACGTCCTGCCTCGCTCCTAAGCTCACCTGGCTCCTCTTGCTGGGCTCCGTGCTGCCCTCCCGGCTGCTTCCCCCGGGCTTTACATCTGCCTGTGGCTCATTGGGAAGCACTCACGTTTTTAGGCAACGTTAAAGCAATTACAGGCATCAAAGCCACACGGTGCTGGTGGAGGTGCCGTCAGACACACAGGGAGCAGCGCCCCGTCAGCTCTGTGCTCTCTGAACTCAGAGCCACCCGTGTTGGGAGAGGGGCAGAACAGCTGGGTTGGAAGGGTCCTGGAAGGTCACAGAGCACAGACAGGTTGGAAGGGTCCTTGAAGGTCACAGACAGGTTGGGTTGGAAGGGGCCCCCAGCCCCCCCGCCATTGGCTGAGTGCCCCCCGCCAGCACAGGACACCCAGAGCCCCTCCCGTGGCCTCAGGCACCTCCAGGGATGGGCAGCACTGCTGCAGTTTGGGCTCCGTGTGTCTCAGTGTCCCACTGCCCCGGGCAGGGCCGTCCCCGCCGCCCCTCGTGGTCCCCACGCACCCACAGGAGCCCCACAGCCCCTCCTGGCACAAGCAGCCGTGTTGGAATGGGGCACACTGCAGTTCTGAGGGCCCAACTGGAGCACGCCCACCCCCAGCCTCACGTCTTCATCACAAGATCGTTCCATTTCCATAGAAACGGCAGAATTAGAGACTTGGATTTAAAGCCAATTACCAACGCGGGCACGCAGCGGCTGAGCCCAACGCTGTGCCATCCCTGCCCTCACAGCTCCCAGCCCACAGCCTCCACGGCCACACTCCAGCGCTGACCCCATCACTGCAGAGGGAGTGGGCAGCCGGGTGACAGCACTAATGGCAGCGCACCGCATGCTCTGCTGCCCTCTGCACCTTATCCAGCACCTCACCCGTGCCATGGGGCTGCTGGCTGCCCCGGAGCTGCTGGGTGCCCACCAGCCCCACTGCTACGCCCACACCCCCAGCTCTGCTCAGCACTGCCCCATCCCAGGGCAGCTGCCCCCCCTCACACTGCGGGGCCCCATCATCCTCCCCACGGCGCCATGAGGCCCCGTGCAGGTACTGCCCACCTGGGACTCCGTGCAAACCAGGACGTCGTTAAGCACGCACTCATTTTAGCACGCTGCCTTGGCTGGGAGCCCTGCACTGCGCAGCAGCAGCAGCACGAGGAGCTCAAGGAGAGGAGGGCACAGGGCAGCAGCACAGCTCTGCACGGAGCCATGGGGACCCCCGGGACACCTCTAGCCCCACCTCTACCACAGCAAAACCAAGGGCAGCAATGGGGCTGAAGACTCAAAGCTCAGAGGCCATTAACACCCAAATGCCAAAAAAGGGTAAGAAAAGGCAAAAGAAAAGAGGAGGAAACAGATGTCGGCGAGATGTTGGGCAAAGGAAGTGCCAAAATTGGTGTAGGAAGCTGAAAAGTTTGGGGGGAAACAGAGCCCACAACAATGGCCAGCAGGAAGCAGCAGCCCCACAGATGGACATGGGGAAGCACTGAGCGGATGGTGGGGATGGGCAGACAGAGCTCTGTGCACAAACAGCCCCAAAGCTGCACAGAGTTCCATGTCTGCAGCTGGAGAGAGGACAGAGTCATGAGAACAGAGCTTCAAATCCAAAGACACGAGTGGATGGATGGATGGATGGATGGATGGATGGATGGATGGATGGATGGATGGATGGGATGTTCTCAGATGAAGAAGCTGACAGAAGAGACAGCCCACCCGCACCCCGTTACCCCGCACTGCCTTCAGATCCCCTGCAAAGTCAGGGCAAGGATTCACTGCAACTGCTGTTCACAGAAACAGAAGTTTGGGTTTGGAGCTGAGCTCGGCCTCAGACGTGCTTCAGCTGCAGCTGATAAAGGCAGCTCTGTGTGTGGGGGGAGATGAGGCCGCCATCCAACACTGCCCCACTGATCAGCACTGAGCACAGAGCTGTGGGTGCTCCATCCCCAGAGGTGCCCGAGGCCACGCACAGCATCCCAGAGCTGCAGGGGGTGGCAGGACCCCTGGAGCTCCCCCACTGCATCCCCCACAGCAGCTGCACAGCACCCAGGGGGGCTGGGGATCTCCAGAGGAGACTCCCCCACCTCTCTGGGCTCTGTTCCAGGGCTCTGCCACCCTCTCAGCACAGAAATTGCTCCTCACATTCAGACGGAACTCCCTGGGCTGCACTCTGTGCCCGCTGCTCCTCGTCCCGACGTTGGGCAGCACCAAACTGAGCCCGGCCCCCTCCCCCTGGTCCCCTCCCTTCAGACACCCATCAGCACTGCTCAGAGATCCCCCTCAGCCTTCTCTCCTCCATGTGCACAGCCTGGAGCTCTCAGTCTGCCCCATTCAGGAGGTGCTCCAGGTCCCACCGCCCCACAGCCCTCCACATCTTCCATCCATCTGGATCTGGGCAGCCCCACACTGTGCACAGCACCCCTGATGTGACCCCCAGGGCAGAGCAGAAGAACATGGTGCAGCCTCAGCCCGCAGCCACAGCTCTACACGTGTCAGTCCCTATCACTGCCCAGCCAGCATCCACCTCCCTGCAGCTTCCCAGCATGGACCTCAGAGCAGACGGGGGCTGAGTGAGCCCCTCCACAGCCACTGAGGGTGGATGTCAGGGGGAAGTTGTGTACTGTGAGAGTGGGGAGGTGCTGGAACAGCTGCCCAGAGGCTGTGGATGCCCCGTCCATCCCTGGAGGTGTTGAAGGCCAGGTTGGATGGGGCCCTGGGCTGCTCTGAAATGGGGAGGTTGGTGGCCCTGCCTGTGGGGGGGGGTTGGAGCTTCGTGATCCTTGGGGTCCCTTCCAACCCGGGCCATTCATTGACTCTGATTTCCAACACGCCCAACTCCCTGCACTGCTGCTGCTCTGCTGTACCCGTCCTGCAGCGCTCCCAGCCCCCCCAGCAGTGGGTCAGGTGGTGGCAGCACAGAGAAGGGCCGTCCTGCAGTGCAGGAAGGAGGGCAGCCCACAGCCCGCAGCACGAGCTTATTGGAAGCAGACCTGCAACAACAGCATCGCTGGGAGCTGGCAGGTCCTCAAAGCTGATGGAACAACCAGAAACCATCTCAGCGCAAAGGAACACGAGTGTGGTGAGAGCCCCATTTGGAGAGCTGGCCCGGCTCCTCGCTGCGCTCAGACACGGGACGCTGCGTGCGCACAGAGTGCCAATTAGGTCACATTAACCAGGATAAATAGGAAAGAGTGGCATCGGTCCATGACTGAGCTCAGGAGAGCTACGACAAGGAAGAGACAGCGAGGAGCAAAGGCCGGGTTCATCCTCATGTGGGTGAGTTACAGCTGTTGGAACAGGGCACGTTGCTCTGCCTGGCGGCACCAGCAGCACTGCACCAAAACCCCAAACTTTGGGGTATGAAGCAGCAACATCAGACTGTGATGGACTGACCCTGCAAAGCAGCTCCCAGCTCCCGGGGGGGAACTGCACCCACCTCCAAAGCCACCGTGGGATGAACCTCCTGCAGGCGGCTGTGCTGGGAGCTGTGGGTGCTGAGCAGGGATAACTGCACTCAGTGCAGTGAGCAGCAGTACCCCAGTGGGATTAAAGCCCATGGACAGCTGTGGGCTGCACTGCTGGCACTCCGGGGATCAGCACTGCCAGCTGCCAGCCCTGCCGCCCCCTCCTCTCCCTTCGCTGCCCCCTCCTCTCCCTTCACGCTCCTCCCGGCCCCGTGTGCTCATTTCGTTGCTGCTCTGCCGATGACTCAGTTCTGCCATTCTGCTCCCAGGGCGGCTCTGCCCAAAGCCAAACCCAAACCCATTGCTCCCCTCCAGCTCTCCGGCAGCGTGTCCCAGCTGCAGCCCAGCAGTGCACGGAGCCGCCGGGACCACGCATGGAGCTGCCAGCCCTGCACAGCTGGGATCCTCCTTCACTGCATGAACCACAGCTGCCTGTCCCCACCCCACACCTGACCCCAGCAGCTCCATCCTTTGCTGCCACGGCCGACCCCTCTCCCTCCCGGCCATGGCAGATCCCCACATCCAGCTGCTCAGTTCCAAGCGCTCACCTCTCTGTGTTCCCCCATTTGTGGTCAGTGCCACAATGGAGCTGTAGGAACAGCCTGAAATCCGTTCTGCCACCTCAGTGTGACCCAACCCATGTGCTCCTGCTCCAACAGGGGCATTGGAATAGGTGATCTTCCCAGGTCCCTTCCAACCCTGACACTGTGATTTTCCAGGGGTTAACGAAGGGCTCCCTGCTGGGAAATGACCCAACGCAGGCAGAAAACAACAGCAGGATGCAGGTGGGCGATGGCTGCACTGTGTGACGGCTTTGGGACCCATCAGCACAGCCAGCACGTGAGATGGAGCCGAGCGGCACACACAGACCTGCAGGAGCACAGGAGCAGCAGCGGGGCTCCAGCACAGCCCTGCAGCGCCACGACCAGCGGATTTCATCACATGCAGATTAACAGGGAGGAACCAGCCCAGACGGCCCCTGGGGCAGCAGCTTCCGTGACTCACAGCACCAGAGGCTGCAGAGCCGCCGTGCAGCCCCCGGCACAGCCTGCAATCACAGCCTGCAATCACAGCCTGCAATCACAGCCTGCAATCACAGCCTGCAATCACAGCCTGCACCGGCCTCAGCAGCACCTCTGTGCATCCCCTCTGCTCTGCTCTGCTCTGCTCTGCCTGGCTGCACCAACCTTTCAGCAGGCAGGTGGGCTGTGAACTGATGGTGCATTTGATCCCTCCTGCCCTGGAAGTCTCCATGGCATCAACCCTGCGCTCGCAGCACCCACCTGGACCCACGTGCCCAGCAATGCCCCGAGCATCACAAGGGCAGCTGGGACGAAATGGAAGCTCTGGCCACGTTCTGGCAGAGCGCAGCCAGCAGAAATAGGCCAGACGTGCTGAGTTCCCTCCGTGCAGCTGCTGAGCGGGAGGCTCCGGCTGGCCAAGTCCTGGAGGAGGGATTTAGAAGCAGACACTGAAGTAGGAAGGTGAGATCACGAACAGAAACAGCGCAGCTTCTTCCCAGCAAGGGATGCGACTGCAGCACGACGCTGCCGGCGGGGGCTGAGAGCTCTGCACAGCGCGAGGTGCACGGCAGCTCCTGCCTCTCCATCTCTAGCAGTTCTGCCTTCACATCAACCCCTCTGCAGAGCCCTCCTTGCTCACAGGCGCTGCCCACGGCTCCTTCCCTCCCCACTAGCTGTGGTCACAGATCAGCACGGCAGATGCTGCTCCTGGTCAGTGGCACAGACAGCAGCTCCTCCCCTGCCCTGCACTGCCAGCCCGGGGTGGGTGCAGCCTTCCTCCCCATCCTGCCCAGCTCCAGAGCACGGCACTGCCCGCGGCTCTCAGAGATCAGACCTGCAGCCAGGAGCTACGGGCAGCTCCTGCAACAGCCACAGAGTCACAGCATGGCCCAGGTTGGAAAGGAGCTCACAGATCACGAGCCTCCAGCCCTGCAGCAGCACAGTAAGAGCTGCGAGCTGCCTGTCACCAGCACAAATCAGCAGCACTCAGTACAAGCGGCCCATTCTGCCCTCCCACCCATCCCTGCCTGCGTGTCACCACCTCTTCGCTCAGCCCACGTGGTGTTGGTGCAGTGACTGACTGCCTCCTGATCAGCCCGAGTGGGAGAGCTGGGGCTGACCATGGGCCACACTGCAGCAGAACGCAGCACTCAGTGCTGCCATGCTCTGCTGGGCTCTGCTGGGCTCTGCTGGGCTCTGCTGGACTCAAGCACCACGAGGTTGCAGCACAGCCCCAGCACACAGCGCTGCATCCCATGGCTCCATCACCATGCCAGCATCCCTCAGCCCTGCCACCCCCACCCCCCCACTTCACTGCTGCCACTTTCCCTCCCATCTCCATCACCCACAGTGCTGAGAAGCATCTCCTGCTTCTCCGACTCCCACCCTCATCCTGCGCTGGGAGCTGAGTGAGGACCAGCCCCACGTGTGCACATCATCCCCAGCGCAGGGCTGGGTGGGTGAGGAGCCCCATCCTGCTCCAGCTCCACCGCTCCCACCCCATCCAGCTGCATCCAAATGGTGTCAGCCATCAGAAAGAGGCAGGAAGAGACGCCTTCCATCGGACCCAGCGGCTCTAAGAGCACCAGAGGAGCATGTCCTGCTGCAGTGCCAGCTCTCAGAGATGCCCAGTGGGTGCTGCTGACCCGCAGTGAGATGGACACAGCTCCTGCAATGAGCAGCCCTGCATCACAGCTGCATCTCAGCGCGGTGCCTCGGCTGCACGCCCTGCACGGACCCACCTGCACAGCGAGGCTCCAGCTGCCCTCACTTCCATGGAGGGCTCACAGAGAGACAACGCTGGGAAGAGTCCCCTCCATCCCACAGCAGCTCCATCCCAGCTCTCACTGCTGCCCACCTCCTCAGCTCCAACACTCCATGCACACACAGGCCTCCGTGCAACGCTCCCCTGCACCACTCTCCCATGCATTGCAGCCTACAGCCGGGTCCTGCCCCCCGCAGCACCCCCCACCTCCCCACCACTACACATGGTCACTTCAGAAGGTCCATGTCTATGAAATAAGCTCAGTGCTGTGCAGACCCTGTTCTAATTGCAAGCCCTATCTGTGTTCCACTCCGCGTTCCCCCATTGGAGGTGGTGTTGCTCAGGCAGGGGCTGCCCCACTGCACCGTGCTGTGCTTCGTTGTGCTTCATGCAGCCACACAAATGCCCAGCACAGCTCTGCTGTCTGCGATGCAGTGAGGGAGCAGCCCATAAGGGCAGAGCTTCCTGCAGCCCCAGCACTACCCAAACACGAGCAGCAGCCACGAGCAGCACTGGGGCTCAGCCATAGGGACACAGCCGGGCCCGTCAGCCCGTGTGCCCACCGGGCCCCGGCCCACACCTCCTCCCCTTCCGGAAAGGAAGCAGCTGCCCATAAACAGGAGCAGGAGAGCAGGAAGGAGTTCGGCCAGTTCCAGCACTTGGCTCTGCAGGTGTGAGCGGTAACATCAGCATCGCATCCACAGCACGGAGCGGCCACTGCAGCCCCGAGCGAGGAGGGCAAACAGCAGCCAGCGGTTCGGCCACGGGACACGGAGCCGGGGGTCGGAACCGCGACCCTTTTGTACCGCAGCTCCATCACAGCGCCGTGAGCCAGCGACACCAGCCGCCGTGCTCCAACTCAGCGCACACTGCACTCAGTGCCCCGGTCGGAGCCGCTGCCACCCGCGGCCACGGGCTGAGAGCAGGTCGGGCTACGGGCAGGACGGGCTGAGCATCCCGCAGCAGGTCGGGCTGAGCATCCTCCCGCAGCAGGTCGGGCTGAGCATCCCGCAGCAGGACGGGCTGAGCATCCCGCAGCAGGTCGGGCTGAGCATCCCGCAGCAGGACGGGCTGAGCATCCCGCACAGGTCGGGCTGAGCATCCCGCAGCAGGACGGGCTGAGCATCCCGCTGCAGGTCGGGCTGAGCATCCCGCAGCAGGATGGGATCAGCATCCCGCACAGGTCGGGCTGAGCATCCCGCACAGGACGGGCTGAGCATCCCGCACAGGTCGGGCTGAGCATCCCGCACAGGTCGGGCTGAGCATCCCGCAGCAGGTCGGGCTGAACATCCCGCAGCAGGTCGGGCTGAGCATCCTCCCGCAGCAGCAGCGCGCAGTGCGGGATGCGGGGTTGCTAAGAGACGCAGCGCGGCGCGCGCATGTCCGGCCCAGCAATGTTTACATCCTGAAGGACACTCGGGGGTTGGGGGTGGGGGTGGGGGCCCGTCCCGACCCCTCCCCTGACCCCACGTCCCGCCTCCAGCCCGGGATCGCGCCCGTCGCGCCCCCCCCCTCGTGCCGTTCAGCCCCGGCCTCTGCGGCAGAACCTCGTGGAGCGATGGCAGAGGTGGGGGAGCCCCCGGAGCCCCCCCCGCTTCTCTGGGTTTTCCATCTCCGCACGCCGAGCCCTTTGTTCCCGCACCGCAGGACGGACGGACCCATCCCGGGACCCACGAACCGTCAGCCCGTCCGTCCGTCCGTCCCGCAGATCCGTCCCGCCTCCCCTCCCCCCACCCCCGGCCCAGAACGGACGCAGCCGCCGGGATTCGGTGCTGGGTCGGGGCCGCCGCATCGCACGCACCTCCCCGCAGCACCGCGCCGGGACAGCGGCGGTTCGTTGCGGTGCCCGCCCGGTGCGGCCGCTCCGTCGCTCCGGCCCGACGGCGACCCGCGACCTTCCGGGCCGACCGACACGTGCGGGCAGCGCCCGACCCCCCCCACCCGTCAGCCCCCCCCAGCCCCCCCAGCCCCCCAGCCCGCTCCTCCCCGCCCTCCGGCCGTTCCGCCGCATCGCATCGCATCGCTCCCCGCCCGCATCGCTCCGCCGGACGCGCCCGGCCCGACCCGCACGGCCGCCCCGCAGCCCCGCACCCCGCACCGCCCCCGCGGGCCGCAGTGCCGGGGGCGGCCGCTGCCGCAGGGCCGGGGCGCAGCGCGCTGGGACAAAGGGCGGCGCGGTTCGGTTCGGCCCGGCTCGGTTCGGCCCGGCTCGGTTCGGCCCGGCTCGGTTCGGTTCGGTTCGGTTCGGCCCGGCTCGGTTCGGCCCGCTCACCCTCGATGGAGATGACGTGCTCGCGGATCTGGCTCTGCAGCGCCAGGTCCTCCACGCGCTCGATGAGGTCGTAGATGGCGTAGATGTTGGGGTGCACCGACTCGAAGCGGCCGATCTCGGCGCGGATGGCGGCCGAGTTGGACAGCCCGAACTGCGGCGGCGGCGGCCCGCCCGGCTGCGGGCCCGACGGTCCGGGCACCGGCACCGGCACCGGCACGGGGCCGCCGGGCGCCGCCAGGCTCTGCTGCTGCGGGCTCTGCCCGGCGCCGCCCGCGAAGTTCATGGCGCCGGTCAGCGCGGGGCCGCCGGGATCCGCTGCATGGCCGCGCTCTGCCGGGATGCGGCTCTCGGCCGCCCCCGCCGCTCCGCTCCGCTCCGCTCCCCGCCGGCAGCGCCCGCGTCAGCGCCGCCCCCGCCTCGAACGTCAGCGCCGCGCGGAGCGGCCCCGGGGCGGGGACGGGAGGGGACGGGAGGGGGCGGCGGGGGCCGGGACGGGGCCGGGGGGTGCGGGGGGTGCGGGGTCCTGAGCCGGACCGAGGCCTCCGGGCGGCCCCGCGATGACCGACACCCCGCCGTGTCCCCGCTATGGGCCCCGAACGGTGCCGGTGTTCCCGCTATGGGCCGGGTCCTGCCCAGCCTGGGCCGGGCTGCCCGAGGAGGCTGTGGGTGCCCCATCCCTGCAGGCATTAAATGGAACGAGGAGGCTGTGGATGCCCCATCCCTGCAGGCATTAAATGGAACGAGGAGGCTGTGGGTGCCCCATCCCTGCAGGCATTAAATGGAACGAGGAGGCTGTGGGTGCCCCATCCCTGCAGGCATTAAATGGAACGAGGAGGCTGTGGGTGCCCCATCCCTGCAGCCATTCAAGGTCAGGCTGGATGTGGCTCTGTGCAGCCCGGGCTGCTGGTTGTGACCCTGCACATAACAGGGGTTGGGATGGATGAGCACTGTGGGCCTGTGCAGCCCAGGCCGAGGGAACCGGCCCCTCAGCGCCGGGAGCTCCGTGGGGCTGCGCCATGGGGCGCTCAGCGGGATCTGAGGACGGGAAAAACTGCTGCGCAAAGCAGCTGAGAGGGAGGAGGTGAGAAAACGCAGAGCGAGGATCCCGCAGCCCTCGATGTCGGTGCACGAGGGGCTGCAGGCTCAGAGCAGCAGCTCCCCGCAGCACAGAGCGGGCTGTTGGAACAGTCCGGACCCCGCAGCCATGGGCACAGCGCCGGGGCAGCGCCCCAAGGGGGAGCCCCGCGGTACCGAGCTGAGCTGGGGCAGCGCTCGGGGAGCTGCGGCCATGGGGAGCCCCCGAGGGTCCGTTTGGGAAGGACCCCCCCCCTCCCTCTGCTCCTCACTCCTCATCCTGCCGGCAGCAGACACTAAATCCCATCTGCCCCCCGGGATCTTCTGCCCTCGGCCGATCTCCCATCTCAGCCCATCTCCGTCTCCTGCCTTCCCCACCCCCAGGAGGGGCAGTGGCCGTTTGGGGCGCTCAGCAGGTGTTGGGGTGGCTGCAGGACGGCCCCCCCCACCCTCTGCCTCCCTCTTTTGGCCTGGGCATGTTCCTCCGGAGCTCCACAGCCCCGCACTGTGGCTGAGGATGGGGCCCCTCGGGGTCCCCCTGGTCCCCCCCGTCCCAGCAGGGCCCCCCAGAGCACAGTGGGGTGGGAGACCCCCAAGGAGGGGGAGCCCGCGGCCGCTGTCCCGGTGCAGGGCTGCGCAGTGCATGGCACCGTGATGGTTCCTCCCCATCCCTGCCCACTGCGAGCACTTATTTGGAAAACAATAAAGCCTTTTCTGGGGTCATGATGAAAGCTTTCAGAAACCCACGTGCTGAGCTGTGCTGAGCTGTGCTGAGCTGTGCTGACGGGCAGCCTCACCTGTGTGTGTTTGTGCTTTCAGAGCCCTCTCGGTGGATCTGAGTCACTATTCTGTTTACAAAAGCCTCTGACTCTTCCCAGCGTCACATTTAACCCTGCCCGCTCCTGGCTGGGTTGATGCATTTGCCCCAGGGCGAGCAGCAGTGCGTGTCCGTCAGCATGTGATGAGTGCTGCCAGAGCTGCTGCAGCTCCGTGAGCAAATCCTGAGCTCCCGAGGCTGTGGAGCTGAGGCAGCAGCTTTGCTGTGTTAATAAACGCACTTTCATAGGCAGGTACACACATACAGTGCTTTGCTTTTCGTTCCTTCCAACCCCACCATCCTATGGCTCTATGATCATTAAGGACCCTTCCAACCCACCATCCTATGGCTCTATGATCATTAAAATCCTTCCAACCCACCATCCTATGGCTCTATGATCATTAAGGATCCATCCAACCCACCATCCTATGGCTCTATGATCATTAAGGACCCTTCCAACCCACCATCCTATGGCTCTGTGATCATTAAGGATCCATCCAACCCCACCGTTCTGTGTTTCTATGACCTCAAGGTCCCTTCCAACCCAACCATTCAATCCCTCTATGATTCAAAGCCCTGATTTACAAACCAGAGGCAGAATCAATGGGAAGAGGAGCGTGTCTCAGTGCTGCGCCATCACCTCCACCCCCAGTGCTGGGTGTTCCCAGTGCTTTCAGCTTCCCGTGTCACTTTTCTGCTCACCATCCATCCTAATGCTCAGTGCTCTCTGCTTGCAGTCGGTCCATACACACACTGAAGGACCATCGTGGTGCGGCAGTGGGGACGTGCTGGGTGGGCACGGTGGGGGTGGGCTGCGTTGGACACGGGGATCTCAGCGATCTCCAACCTTAATGTTTTTATGGGCCCAGGATTCACACTGCTGCCCTGCCGGCCGCGCTGCTGTGCCCCGTGCTGGCTGTGCACACCCCCGTGTGGGCCCAGCAGGATCGTTACCGGCCCGGTGGGGCCGTCACACGCAGCCCCGCCGCCGGGTCCCGGCTCTGGCGCCGAGGATCCGGATGCAGCTCAAACACACAGCGGCGGAACTCGGCGTGTTGTGCATCGCCCTCAGCGCGGAGCTGCTGCCGGCTGCGCTGCAGGCGGGGTCCCATGGTGGGAGCCCAGGAAGGAGCAGCAGAGCCCCACTGCGGGGCTGGGGGGGCGGCGCTGCTGTCCCCGCTCCGTCACCGGAGCATCCCGCTCATCACGTGCAGCCGCTCCTCACTGACGTTATCGGCACCCGGAGCGGCAGATGACGGCCGTGATCTGATGGAGCCGCCCCCAGCGCTCACAGCCACGGGAACAGCGCTGCACCCCCACCGGGACCCCGCATGGCCCGGCATCACGGCCCGGCATCACGGCCCGGTATCACGGCCCGGCATCACGGCCCGGTATCACGGCCTGGCATCACGGCCCGGCATCACGGCCCGGTATCACGGCCCGGCACCGAGCCGTGTGACTGCAGGGAAGGCTCCGTGCACGCACAGCTCCGCTGCTCCCTGTCCCCGCTGCTGCTGCTGCCAGCGCACGGATGATTCACGCCCCGCTCTGTGTCAGCAGGAGCTGAGCTCCTCGATTTGCATCTTGCAGCAGCTCTGCGAGCAACGGGACCAGCAGGAAAAGCGTCTGGGAGAGGAGTGAGCACGGTGTGAGCAGTGCACGGTGCAATGGCTGCAGGTGAGAGCAGCGGGGCTGGAGCTGAGAACAACACAACCCCACCGGAACAAAGCACAGCGGGGCACAGCTGTGACCCCCGTTAAAGGCACAGCGGTGTATGTGTGTGTGCCGTACACTGTGGGCTCCAGTGCTGGGTGGGCAGCGGGCTCAGACCTGCAGCATCCCGTCTGCGGGGGGCAGCGGCCCATGGCAGGGTGGGCATTGAGGTCCCTTCCAACACAGCCGTGCTGTGTTCCTATATCCCAACACAGCCGAGGTGTGAAGGGGAGGGAGGAGGGCAGCACCCAGCCCCACACAGAGCCTTCATTCCTCGGCATCTCCTCAGTCCCACCGTGTGAGGCATTACCTGGGAGCCACCGTGGAACTGCTGCACACAACATCCATGGATCCCACAGGAAAGAAAGAAAAAGGAGTGGGACGATAAACAGCAATTAGAGTGCAGCCAGAGCAAAGCAGAGCTCTTGGCAAGCCAGTCCCATCCGTGTAACATGTATTTAAATAGTCAAAGCATTCATCTCCCTGGCAATGAGCTGCAGCCCCAAGTGCGGGCTTTGCTCGAAACCCAGGCAGGGTTTGGGAGCTGCACGTTATGCAGACGTGGTGCAGAGCTGCCCGGGATGGAAGCTGGCACTGCAGCCACTGCATGGGGCTGCGTGGGGCTGCATGGCGAGGGAGCAGCACAGCACGGAGCTGAGGGGGGTTTGCTCTCATAACCCCTCCCAGTGTGTGCAAATCAAAGCAGGAGCTTCTCCGGATCAGCTGATTCCTCCTTTCCATCCCGGCCCCCCTCCATTCCCAGCCCTCCCCACACTCATCCTGCAGGCAGTGCAGGCTCTGCTCCATCTGCAGCCACCCACACTGCAGGGCCGCTCTCACACCCGCTCCACTCACAGCCCAGCTCTGCTGCTCCTGATTGCAGCACCCCCACTCAGCCATACACCCATAGCAGTGCCATACACCCCATAGCAGTGCCATACACCCCATAGCAGTGCCATGCACCCCATAGCAGTGCCATACACCCCATAGCAGTGCCATACACCCCATTACAGTGCCATACACCCCATAGCAGTGCCATACACCCCATTACAGTGCCATACACCCCATAGCAGTGCCATACACCCCATAGCAGTGTCATACACCCCACAGCAGTGCCATACACCCCATAGCAGTGCCATACACCCCATAGCAGTGCCATACACCCATAGCAGTGCCATACACCCCATAGCAGTGCCATATACACCCCATAGCAGTGCCATACATCCTATTACATTGCCATACACCCATAGCAGTGCCATACACACCCCATAGCAGTGCCATACACACCCCATAGCAGTGCCATACACACCCCATAGCAGTGCCATACACCCCATTACAGTGCCATACACCCCATAGCAGTGCCATACACACCCCACAGCAGTGCCATACACCCCATAGCAGTGCCATACACCCCATAGCACTGTCATACACCCCATTACAGTGCCATACACCCCATAGCAGTGCCATACACCCATAGCAGTGCCATACACCCATAGCAGTGCCATACACCCCATAGCAGTGCCATACACCCCATAGCACTGTCATACACCCCATAGCAGTGCCATACACCCATAGCAGTGCCATACACCCATAGCAGTGCCATACACCCCATAGCAGTGCCATACACCCCATAGCAGTGCCATACACCCCATAGCAGTGCCATACACCCATATTAGTGCCATACACCCATATTAGTGCCATACACACCCCATATTAGTGCCATACTCTACACATTACGGTGCCATACACTGCAATGTACATTACGGTGCCATACCCCCGTTCCCATCTCACACCCCGTGGCATCGCTCCGCCATTGGCTCACGCAGCTCACGGAAGTGACGTCATCCCACGGACTACATTTCCCAGCATGTCCTGCAACTCCACGCATGCGCCATGACGCACTTCCTGGTTGACCGTTTCCCGGCAGCCCCCGCGCTGGCCTCCGTCTCCCATCGTGCCCCGCGCGGCCGGAAGCGGAAGCGTGTCCCCGCGGAGCGATGGCGGCCGGTGAGTGGGCCGGGCGCGGGGCGGGGTTGGGGTTGCGGCCTGGCTCCGGGCCTGGCTCCGCTGTGTTTGGCCGCGGCCCGTGGTGCTGACGGCGGCACCGGGTGCCCGCAGGTCGGTAGTGGCCGCCATGGCGCTGATCGAAGGGGTGGGCGACGAGGTGACGGCGCTGTTCGCGCTGCTGCTGGCGGTGGCGGTGCTGGCCTTGGCCTGGGCCTCCACTCGCGCCCCCGAGCCCGCCCCGCCGCCCCGCGCCGCCCCCCCGGTGCACAACGAGGAGCAGCCGAGCGGAGCCACCGAGCACAGCGAGCAGCACAAGGCACCGGGAACGGGCGGGGCGGGGACTGACGGAGCGGGAGGGGCGGCGCTGCGGGAGCGGGGCGGGACCAGGGGAGCGCAGCACAGCACGGCGGGAGCCACGGGGGGCGGCACCGCGGAGCACGGCATGGTGCTCAGATTGAAGTTCCTCAACGACACCGAGCGGGTGGCCACCGTGCGGCCCGGGGACACCGTGGGGGCGTTAAAGAGGTGAGAGGGGGGCGGGGAGACCGGGCGGGGAGCGGGGGGGGGACGGCACAGGGACACGGGGGGAGCATGAGAACGGGACGTGAGCGGGGAGGGACAACGTGCGGGAACGGAGCTGTGGGAGATGAGCCACGGTGACACCTGGGAACGGGCTGGGACACGGGGAGAGATGGAGGTGACATGGGGACAGCGGGGCATGGAGTGGGACACAGCATGGGACGGGCAGAGAGATGTTATAGGGGACGGGAACACGTGGGTGGGAGCATGAGAACACGGGGTGAGCTGCGGGTGGGAGCACGGGGACACTGAGAGCTGCGGGAACGGGCTGGGACAGGGGTAAGTGACTGTGAGGGGGGGGACAGTGCTGGGGCTGCAAGTTGAGCTGCGGGCACATGGGACATGGCGGGTCATTGCGGGACATGGCGGGTCATTGTGGGTCATTGTGGGTCATTGCGGGTCATTGCGGGTCATTGCGGGTCATTGCGGGTTGCGGTGGTTCCGGGTGCAGGGTCAGTGCCATCCGTGTGATGTGACTCATCCTGTCCCATCCTGCAGGGCCTATTTCCCCGGGCAGGAGCAGCAGGTCCGACTCATCTACCAGGGGCAGCTGCTTCGTGACGACGCCCAGAGCCTGGCAGCCCTTCACCTGGCTCCCAACAGCGTCCTGCACTGCCACATCTCCCAGCACGGCCCCCCCCCCGCCCCCTCGGGGCCCCGCGCGTCCCACGCCGACCCGGTGCACGCGGCGCTGAACGTGGGCAGCCTGCTGCTGCCGCTGCTGGTTGTTCTGCTGGCCGTGCTGTGGTACTTCCAGCTGCAATACCGCCACGTCTTCACCGCCACCGCCACCACCTTCCTGGCCGGGCTCACGCTGCTCTTCAGCTTCATGGCCTTCACCATGTACCGCAGATAGCGCCGCACACACCGGATCCTCCCCCCCCTCCGGCCCGTTGCGGTTCCCGGGTTCTGTCCCCGCTGCCGAACTCATCCCGGTGCTGCGGGGGGCGCTCACGGAGCGGCACGGCCCCGTATGGCCGTATCGGTGTGTGTGTGTGTGTGTCCCCGCACCGCCCGGTACCGCAGCCGCATGATCGGGCCGAGGCACCGAGCCGCACCGGGGGAACCGGGAGCTCCCGGTGCCCCCTGCCCGCAGCTGCCGGGCCGCGCTCGGGGCCGGCCCCGCGTCCGTGCCGTGAGCGAGCGGCGACCGGGATGTTTTAACATTAAAGAGGAACAAAACTGTGATGCTGCAAAGGACGCGGGGGGTGTGTGCGGGGGGCGGGGCCTCAGGGAGAGGGGGCGGGGCTTATGGGATATGGGCGGGGCTTAGAATGGATATGGGCGGGGTTTAGTGCATGTGGGCGGGGCTTGCAGCTCGGCCCCGCCCTGCCATGCGCTCTGGGCTGCGCTCGGAGCCCCGTGTCCAGCGGTGCAGCACTGCGCATGCGCCTGCGGTCCCGGCCCCGCCCTTTCCCGCGGCTATTTGCATACCGCGCCCCGGCTCCGCCCCGGAAGTGATCGCGGCTCGGGGGCGGCGCCTGGTTCTTCCTGCCGCCGCGGGGCCTGCCGGGAAGATGGCGGACTCGGTGTCCGGGCGGCGCTGAGCGGCCGGGGCGCGGCGGGTCCAGCGGGAGCGCCATGTAGGGGGGGATACGGGAACGGAACGGACGGGAACGGGGCGGGGAGCGGGCGGGAGCTGCGGGGGGCGGGGTCGGCGGGACCCGGTACCGGGCGCGGTGCCGCCTGAGGGGGGCGGGGGGAGGAGGGAGGAGGGAGGGCGGCCGCGGTCCGTGGGGCGGTGGGAGCGGGCGGGGATACGGGCGGGGCGGTGTGAGGCACGGGGGGACCGGCGGGCGGGGATGGAGCCGGGGCTGGGTCCGGTCCTGGCGCTCTGTCCCGGTGCTCTGTCCCGGTGCTTTGTCCCGGTGCTCTGTCCCGGCGCTCTGTCCCGGTGCTTTGTCCCGGTGCTCTGTCCCGGCGCTCTGTCCCGGTGCTCTGTCCCGGTGCTTTGTCCCGGTGCTTTGTCCCGGTGCTCTGTCCCGGTGCTTTGTCCCGGTGCTCTGTCCCGGTGCTCTGTCCCGGCGCTCTGTCCCGGCGCTCTGTCCCGGTGCTTTGTCCCGGTGCTCTGTCCCGGCGCTCTGTCCCGGTGCTCTGTCCCGGTGCTTTGTCCCGGTGCTTTGTCCCGGTGCTCTGTCCCGGTGCTCTGTCCCGGTGCTCTGTCCCGGTGCTCTGTCCCGGTTCCCCCATCCCGCCGTTCTCACCGCCGCTCTCCCCGCAGGGTCCCCCGGTCCCGCGGAGCCCCCCGCGCCGCCCGGCCCGCGCCATGCTGCGCCTGCTGCCATGGCTCCGCGCCCTGAGCCGCCCCCGGGGCCCGGCTGAGCGCAGCGGGGCCGCCATGCACCCCGTGCACCCCGTGCACCCCGTGCATCCCGCCTGCTATTGCGCGGGCAGGGCCCGGCCGCGCGCGCTGCTGCTCCCGCTGGATCCGTACGGCCATGGGCTGCTCCACGCCATCCCCGCCGACGCGGGCAGGAGCCGCGGGCACGGCAAGAGGAAGAGCTGGAACTTCATCCACGAGAAGATGAGCTACGACACGTTCTTCACCATGAAGCGGCTGATCGAGCGCTCGCGCAGCGTGGGGGAAGTGCTGCGCTGGGTGACGCAGAACCCCGGCAAGGTGTCGGCCAGCCACTACCCCATCGCCCTGCACAAGCTGGGCCAGCTCCTGCAGCAGCAGCAGGGACCGGCCGCCCTCAACGGGGAGAGCCGGCGGCCCGGCCCGGTGCTGGAGCAGCCCGAGTTCCAGACGCTGTGCCAGGCCATCATCAGCGGCTGCTCCAAGTTCGACAACTTCAGCATCGTCAACTGTCTGTACGCTGCCGCCGCGCTGGGTGAGTGGCCGGGAAGGGGCAGCGATGGGAGCATCCTGCAGTGAGCGCAGAGTTCAGAGCTCCGGGTGTGCAGAGCTGTGCTGTGCTGAGCAGGAATCACAGCCCGAGCTGCTCCGTGTAGGTCAGACCACGCCGTGGCTGCAGAGCTGCGCCTGGGGCTGCAGAGGAACAGCCCGCTTGGCTCCCAGCCTGCGTGGCCCGAGGGCTGGACGTGCAGGTTGTCAGGTGGCTCCTCGTAGCCTGCGTTCCAACTGTGCATCACAGAACCTCTCTGGCCTGTGGCGATGTGCTGAGGGCTCATTGGTGAAGCCCTCGTTAAAGGCCAATGAGGGCTCTCCGTGCTCCCTCCCACCTCTTGTGGAGGGGATTAGGCTCTGGCTGCCTGTGGCAGCGGGTGCCCGGCCCCTGACCCGAGTGTTCCTTCCAGTCCTGTGCCCCTGTGTCCCACGCATCGTGTTTGCTTTGTGGTAACGGCAGCCACATGCTGGGCCGAGCTCTGTGCCGAGCTGCTCCCGAGCTGAGCTGAGCTGCCTGCACCGTGCTGGGGGCTGAGGCAGTAACTCGAGATCCTGCCCAAGGAAGGTGGGGGGGAGGGGAGGTTCTGCTCCCCCCCCACCCCCGGCAGCGCTTTGTGTTTGCTAACCCCGCACCTCTCCCCGAGCTGGGCTCCCCCGGCCTGCTCTGGTTTTGACCCACACTTTGTTCCCCTGCCTCGCCCTCCCCACGCGCTCCAGCTCATTAATAAAAATGCTCACCCGCCTTTCGGAGGCCTCCGAAGGAACAAAGCAGCTGCTCAGACCAATTCTTCACTTTCCACCTTCTGACTGATTCCTGATTAACGATAAAACGCAGCCAGTTACCCCATGCTGCCTCGGCTTCTTTAAAGCCCTTTTGAAAATTGGAACCTCCCCGTCTGGCTGTGCTGAGCGGTGGCTCCTGGGGCCTCCTGCGGTGTGTGGAACGCTCTGTGCCTCCGCTGAGGAGATCCCTCCTGACACAGAGCACCGGCCTTTGCCTTCTTCCATGACCGCGCTGTGCACGCGGCCTCTCGTCTTTCTGTGGTTGAATAATGAGTCCAGAGCCAGAGGAAGGTATTTCCCCCAGGAGCTGGCTCTGAAGGGCCGCGGCTGAGCTGCAAAACACGAGAAGGGGGAGTTAGAAATGGGGAGAGATAAAGTTGTGTTGCACGCGGGCAGGTCATGTTTCAGCCTCGTGTTGATGCTCCATTTGTCTTCCAAACAAAACACGTCTTTAAAGCGCTTTGGGACGCATTCATTATTCAGCCTCACAAAGACCCGGACATGGAAATGGAGGCTTATTTTTGTGGATAAACCAAACAGCTTCTGCTATGGTGGTGGAATGGCTGCCAGCAGAGCGATGTGCTGCTGTGCTGCTGTGCTGGCCTGGCCTTGATAGGACAAGGGGGAACGGTGTTAAACTGAGACAGGGGAGGTTTAGGTTGGATCTTAGGAGGGAGTTTTTCCCCCAGAGGGTGGTGATGCACTGGAACAGGTTGCCCAAGGAGGCTGTGGATGCCCCATCCCTGCAGCCATTCAAGGCCAGGCTGGATGTGGCTCTGGGCAGCCTGGGCTGCTGATTGGTGACCCTGCACACAGCAGGGGGTTGGAGCTGGATGGGCACTGTGGGCCTGTGCAGCCCAGGCTGTTCAGTGATTGTAGGATTGTCTTCTCTGCTCTGTCCATTTCTCTCACCTGCTCTGACTCCCCACGACAATCCCACCCCCAGCACTGCCCCTTTTGCTGGGCTGGCTCTGTGGTCCCTAACGCCTCCTTTTGCTGCAGGGCTGCCCGGGGAGTCCCCATTGGTTCGGGTGCTGGAGGATGAGTCCCGCAACCGCCTGGGCCGCTTCAACCAGAAGGACGTGTCCATGGTGTTCAGCAGCGTGATGCGGCTGCACCCCTCCAGCCCTCACCCCCTGGTCGAGTCGTGCCTCAGCAGCTTGGAGCGGCACCTGGAGAAGGAGCGGCACCCGCAGACCCTCTTCCTGCTGCTCTCCTACTACCGGCTGCGCGCGCAGGCGCTGCAGGGCCACCCGGCCTCCGACCAGCAGCTCATCAACAACCGCAAGATCCTGCGCCTGGTGCGGCACACGCTGGGGCAGGTGAGCGCCATGCGGGAGCACGAGCTGGCGCTGCTGGATGAGATGCTGGCCCTGTGCGCCCAGGAGGCCAACAACAAGGCGCTGGAGGCCATCTTCAGCTCGCAGCTCTTCTACGAGAACCGCCAGGAGCGATTCATCCGCAGCATGGCAGGTGAGGGCGCCGCGGTGGGGAGGCCTGTCCTCAGTGCTGGCTCTGCCTGTGCAGCCCCGTGGTGTATTGCCAGGCTGTGGAGCTGCTGGGTTTGTCAGGCACTGGGTTGGTGTCTGCGGGGTTGCTGTGGGATCGTCCCCACTCTGTGCACTCTCCTGCTGCTCTTTGGCTGGGCCTTGTGGTGCATGTGGTGGGGATCTGCCCTCCTGCCTGCAGCCCCACGCCCAGCTGCGTGAGCTCTGGCCACGTCATAGAATCACAAGGTTGGAAAGGACCTATAAGATCATCTAGTCCAACCATCCTCCCTTTACCGTACCTACAGAACAGCCCTAAACCATATCTCCTAGCTCCCTATCCAGACGCTTCTAGCTCCCTATCCACGTTGCCTCCCCGTGACCCACACTGCCCACACCGCAGTCCTTTCTGGAGGGCAGCACTCAGGACGGGGCCTGACGCCCGGCTGTGCTTTGCTGTGCAGAGTGGCTTCCCAGGAAGGCTGAGAACCTGACCCCCTACACCATGGCCCTCATTGCCAAGTACGTGGCCCGGCACCGGCTGCGTGAGCCGCGTCTGCTGGACACCATCGCAAACTTCCTCCTGAAGCGTGGGGAGCAGCTGGACAGCAAGGTGGGTGCTGCTGCCCGGCCTGACGGGCTGCCCAGGTGCCGGGGGGAGCGTGTCCTGCTGCATCACCGCATGCGTCCCCGGGCCTGATACCACCAGCCCGACTCCTCCTTTGGCCGCAGGTGATCCAGAAGCTGGTGTTTCCCTTCAGCCGGATGAACTACCGCCCGTCCAACCACAGCGAGCTCTTCCCCAAGCTGGAGGCCATCCTGGAGCAGAAGGCAGGCAGCTCGCCTCTGGCCACCGTCAACATCCTCATGTCCATGTTCCAGCTCAGCCACTTCCCCCAGTCTGTCCTGCATCAAGTCTTCTCTCCGGCTTTCATCACCAACGTTATGAGTACGTCGGGCTCTTCCCAGGGTAAACCCGGCACTTGGGGGCTGGTGGGTCGGGGGTGGCTTTGAATGGGGCGCTGCAGCGGGTGGTCCTGGGGGGTGAGGGGCAGCCCGGGCCCCCTCCAGCCACCCCCTGTCCTGCAGGCAGCCCCTACGCACTCATTGTGCGCCGCTACCTCTCTCTGCTGGATGCTGCTGTGGAGTTGGAGTTCCACGATTACAGCGGCCCGCGCCTCGACCCGCGATATCGCGTCCTCATGTTCGAGCACGCGCTGACAGCTGACGAGGCCAACAGGAAATACAGGTGAGAGGGGGCCCAGGGGGGGCTCCAGTGCCCGGCCCTCACAGTGACCCCCAGGTGTTGCTGGGGATGAGAGATGCAGATGTGGCTGTGGGTACGGCCTGGAGAGCTGGGCAGGGAGGAACCCGATGAGGATCAGCATGGACTGTGTGGGGTTCTGCTCCCAGAGATGAGTCATCACAGCGTGGGTGCAGGATGGGATCCGAGCTGCTGGGAAGGAGCTCTAAGGAGAAGGACCTGGGGGCTGTGACGGCCAACAGTCAACCAGTGGTTTGACCGCAGGCTGACCATGGGCAGCAGCGTGTGCTGGTGGCCAAGGAGGCCAATAGGACCCTGGAATGCACTGCAGAGAGCAAGACCAGCAGGGCGAGGGAGGTGATCCGGGCTGTGCACATGGAGGAGAGAAGGCTGAGGGGGATCTCTGAGCAGTGCTGATGGGTGTCTGAAGGGAGAGGACCAGGGGGAGGGGGCCGGGCTCTGTTTGGTGCTGCCCAACGTCGGGACAAGGAGCAGCGGGCACAGAGTGCAGCCCAGGGAGTTCCATCTGAATGTGAGGAGCAATTTGTGCTGTGAGGGTGGCAGAGCCCTGGAATGGAGCCCTGAGAGGTGGGGGAGTCTCCTCTGGAGATCCACAACCCCCCCTGTGTTGTGGGGGGATGGAGTGGGGGAGCTCCAGAGGGGCCTCCCACCCCCTGCAGCTCCGGGACGCTGTGGTCAGTGAGGGGCTCGCGTGGCTGTGGTGGTGCTGGGTTGGGTCTGTCCCCATGTGCCCACCCCGTGTGCTTTCCCCCTCAGTTACAAAGGGCTGGTGGCCGAGGCGCTGCGGCAGCTGGTGGGGGAGGAGTGCTACCGGCAGGACGAGGTGCTGCCCCCGGGGTACTGCACAGGTAACTGCTGGTGGGTGGGTGTGCTGCCGGGGGGGTCTGTGCAGCAGGGCCCTGTGCTCTGTGGCAGCTCTCAGAGCTGCTGACCCCGCTGCTCTCTCCGCAGACTTCCTGCTGTGGATTAACCGCTCGGGCACGGTGCTGCCCCTGTCCCGTGTCCCTGCAGCCTCCAAGGCCCCCCCGGCCGCCCCCCCCGCCGCCATCTCCCTGCGCTCCAGCGTCCTGGCGCTCACCTCGGACTTGCAGGACTTTGCCCCCTTTGCTCCGGAGCCCCCCGGCAGCCCCCCGGCATCACGCAGGGACAACAACCTGGCGGGGCGCTTCCTGTCCACGCTGTGCCCGGCCCCGGGGGGGCCCTGCTACCAGCCCCCCTCGGACTATTACTGCGCCCTGAGCAAAGAGTCTTCCCTGGAGAGCCAGGGCAGCTCCACGCTGAGCAGTCCCTCCGAGTGCCTCTCGGCGCAGCCCACCGGCACCCCCGACTGCTCCCCGCGGGGCTCCTCCGCCACCACCCTCTTCCAGTTCCCCATTGGGAAGATCCTGGAGGAGGAGGTGGCCGCCTGCCCCGGCCGCGAGCGCTCCTGCTTCCAGGGGGAGCAGCCCCACAAGGAAGCAGAGGGTCGCAGCCCAGCCCCGACCGAGGACGCCTGCCCCCCACCCTCACCGTGCCGGCCCGGCCCAGCCAGGGCTCCCACCGAGGGGCCACCAGCAGCCGACGAGATTCAGAGGTACCGAGCAGAGCTGCTCCGTGTGTCCATCCCCCCCCAGGGCCGGGCTGCCTCCATGGGGGGGTAACGCTGCTCTGTCCCTGCAGGGTGGTGCTGTCAGTCAATGACAAGTGGCATTACTGCCAGAACTCCGACATCCTGGTGGGCTCGCGCGCCATGCGGGACCGGCACCTGCGCCTGCTGGGATACTGTCTGGTGCAGGTGAGTGCTGCGCCGCAGCCCCTCCTGTGGGGCAGAGATGGGCTCCGTGTCCCTGCGGTGTGGGGCTGGGCCTGATGTGGGGTGTGACGGCAGCGGCTCGGAGCTGTGTTATCTCAGTGCTGCCTGGGAGCAGCTGTCCCCATTGACATCTGCCCTCTCCCATCCTGGGTATTTCCCCCTGGCTGTGCTGGGGTCACAACCCCGCTGTGGGCTGTGCTGGGGGAGGCACGTGGCCGCCCCCATGTGTGGGTACAGCTGTCCCACTGCCACCACCGCTCCTGCAGGTCCCAGCCCTGCGCTGGGTGGGTCGGCTCAGCCCCGCTCCCAGCTGTGTGTGACCGCTGCTGTTGGTGGCAGCCCGAGGGCTGAGCTTTGTGAGGGAGCAGCTCAGCGCCGTGGGCCCCCTGCCCTCCATTGCTCCTCCTGTGCCACCTGAATTACGGGCACACACGGGCCCAGCGGTGCCATAACGCACGGCTTAAAGCTTCTTACTGCCCTCCTGCTGCTGGTCAGCCTGCCAGAGCCAGGCAGCTCTGTGTTGTGTAACCAGTGGTGGATGCAGTTCAGAGCCCCTGTGGGGCTGCAGTGCTGGGAGGGACTGCGCTGGGGGGGCAGGGATGGCAGTGGGGTGTGAGGGATCAGCCTGGAGCTGCACAGAGGGGTCGGGGTGCTCAGATTAGGGGTGCGCAGCCCTGAGCTGCCGGAGCTGAAGAGCTGCTGGACAGACACAGGGTCTGCTCTGTGCTGCCTCTGTGTGGAGCCGGGGGTTGGACTCAGGTCCCCGCGGGTCCCATTGGAGGCCATGCTGTGGCTCCATGGCTGCTCCTTCCCTCCCCCCGCTGCATGCAGTGCTGCTGGGTTGGAGTCTGCTGCCCAGTCGGGCTGTGTGACACAGCTGTGGTTTCCTTCTGCGGTTACACAGGGCTCTGTGCTGTTTGCCCATCCCTTCACAGGGAGCCCGAGGCACTTTAACTTCTTGCAGGAGCTGCTTCACGCTCAGCTCTCCTTGCTCTCATTGCTTGTCTCTGCTGGCTCTCGTGCAAGGAGCCGTGCTGCAGCTGGGGCAGTTGTGTGGCTCATGGGGCTGCCCCCAGCCCGTGGGCTGGGAGCTCTGCTGGTCTCCATCCAGGCTTCTCCCCCCACCCCTTCATGGCTCTTCCTGTGCTGCTGTTTCTCATCACGCCATTGGGAACCATTGGGTTCCCTGCCAGCAGCTCCTGTGCTTTCCCATCCGCAGCAGCTGCAGTTCCGCAGGGCTGTGGTTTGCTCACGTTTCCTGGGCGGGAGGGAGGGAGGACTGTCCAACTGTCCTCCTGTGACCCCGGAGCTGCGTGGGGCCCAGAGCCCAACTGTGAGCGTGGGGCTGGGACTCAGAGCCCCACTGCGGTGCATGTGGGGCTGAATGGGGCTGCTCTGCTGCGGGGCTCAGCCATGCATCATTAGCTCCTCACCCAGGGGCTGGTGCTGTGGGTTTGGGTCTTGCGGGGGGTGGAGGCGGCTGCTGAGCTGGGCAGCGTGTAACACGGTGCTGCCGCTTCTGTCCCTTTGCAGCTGCCCTACACGGAGCTGGAGAAGGTGAGTGGCATCGAGGAGGCCAAGCTCTACCTGCGCCAGAAGCTGAGGGAGCTGCGGTTCTGAGCGGCTCAGCCCCCGCCGGGTGGGCGCCGGGGGGAGGGGGGAGAGGGGGGGGCACGGAGCCCCCGGCCCAAGGGGGGGGGGGGAAGATGGAGCCGCCCGTGTGGGGGGAGGAAAGGGGGGGAGGGGGGTGGGGGGCACGGCCACGTGGGGCCGAGGTGGTGTGAGATATTTATTGCCGATAGCGTGGGGAGGGGGCGCGACGTGACGGTGTGTGGGGGGAGCGTGGGGATGTGTGGGGCTGGGGGCCCTCAGCCCTGGTCCCGGGGTCACCGCAGGGGCCTGGCGTTCCTGGGGGTCCCCGACACGCTGCTGGGAGGGGGGGTGGGGGGGGAGCTGCGCCCGGCCCCCCAGGGCTGTGACAGCCACGTATTGGGGATGCTGCGGGGCCGGGTGCGGGAGGAGAGGGGGGAGCTTGGGAAGCGGGGAGAACTTTACAATAAAACCGGTGAAAAGTGTGCAAAGTCCGGTCTCTTTATTCGCAGGGGGCGGCGCCCGGCCCGCAGCGCCGGGGGGCGGGGAGGGGGGGGGGGCACGACGGCAGCGCTCCGCGGCCCCCGGGGCTGCCGGCAGCGGGGGGGGGCTCCGCTCCCCTCAGCCCAGCGCGCGTTTATTGCATTGAGTCACCCCCTGAAATAACAGCGGGGTCTGGAAACACCTGATTGTCGGCTGGGAGCGGCGGGGGCTCCGCGCCGGGACGGGGCCGAGGGGATCCTACCCCCACCCCCATAACGGCGGCGGGGCGGCTTCTCTTTGGCGGAGCCCCGACGGCGCGGGGCTCACACCGGCATCGGCATCTCGTTGTACTCATCCACCCCTTCCCGCTCGTCCAGGATGGGTTCGGCCTCGTCCGCATCCAGCTGGGGGGGGGGGGGTGCGGGGTGAGGGGCGGCGGGGGCAGCTCCCATCGCCCCCCGGCGCCGGGCGGTACTTACACACTTCATCTCGCGGTCGGTGAAGATGCGGCTCAACAGGCACATGCGGAGCGGCACGGTGAGGATGAGGATGAAGGGGAAGGCCAGGGAAGCCACGGTGGACATGACGGCCCAGAGCACGGCCAGGCACAGCAGCTGCAGCCCGGTGAACAGGTGCATGCGCAGCGTGCGGACCTAAAGCGGGCGGCCGTCAGGGCGCGTGGGACCCCGCACCACAACCCCGACCCGTGTCCCCTCCCTGCGATGCGGCTCCTGCAGCCCCGGCGCCCCCCGGGCAGGGCCCGGCCTCTCCCAGCCCATCCCCGAAGATCCCCGGGACCCTCCGACCTTTTTGACATAGGGGACGTCGGGGTGGTGCTTGGGGGGCATCAGCAGCAGCTGCAGCCGCTCGTAGAACTGGATGCCGTTCAGGGAGGTGACGCCCATGTAGAGGAAGATCCCGAAGAGCACAGCCAGCGGGATCTGCCGCAGCAGCTCCCCGATGACGATGGACAGCCCTAAGGACCGAGGGCGGGGAGTCAGCCCGGGCTGCAGGGAGGGGACGCCGGAGCCCCGCGGCCTCGTCCCAGCAGCACCTACCGACCAGCACGGCCACCAGCAGCCCGGTGACGCGCTGCTCCTTCACCTCCTGGATCTTGGGCTTGTCCCCCGGTGCCACCGCTTTGCTCATCACCGTGAGGGCGTTGGCGTGTGTGACGGAGCGCACCGTGGCGGCCGCGAGCCAGGGCAGCCCGAAGAGAGCAAAGAAACCTCCCATGGCCACGATGAGCAGCAGGTCGAGGTGGAACCCGGAGCCCTTCTGCAGCATCCGCTCCTTCTTGCTGATGATCAGCCTGGGCACAAGGGCGGACCGTTGGCTCAGCACGGCTCAGCGCAGTGGGCATGGCTCAGCACGGCACGGCACAGCTTAGAATGGCTCGGCATGGAATAGCTTAAGATGGCACGGCACAGTTTGGAATGGGTCAGTACAGCATGGTATGGCACAGGTTGTCCTGACACGGCATGGCACAGTTTGGCAAGGCTCAGCACTACGTGGCATGGATTGGTAGCGCACAGCACAGCATGGCCCAGCTGGGCATGGCTCAGCATGGCACGGCATGGCACAGCTTGGCAAGGCTCAGCACAGCACGGTAGAGCAGAGCATGGCACAGCACAGCTTGGAATGGCTCAGCGTAGCTCAGCACGGCACCGCTCGGCACAGCGCACCCAGCCCTGTGCACGTCCCAGCCCGGCCCCGCTGCGCTCACGTGGTGATCTGCGTCTCCATGAAGATGAGGATGAAGACGAGGACGGCGGGGAGCCCGCTGGCCACCATCATCCACACCGGGAAGTCGCTCCTCTCGCCCAGTGGGTTGATCACCCAGCCCCGCTTATCGGGGGCCGTCACCGAGAACCCGCTGGGCACGCTCAGCTTCTGCGGGGGCAGAGGATGCTGTGGGGTCACCGGCTCCCACGGGGCGAGGGCTGCCCCCATCCCACAGTGGGGATCCCCACGGGGCTCAACCCAAAGGGCTCCAGGCAGGGGGGTCACATATGGGGGACAGAATCCCCTCAGGTGTAAGGGGAGCGGGTGGGGGTCCCGGGCGCTGACCTGTGTGTAGGTGTCGCGGATGCTGTAGTCCACCAGCACCATCACCAGGATGGCGATGGGCACCCCAAAGTCCCCGATGAGGCGCCGGATCTGTAGGAAGGATGGAGTCAGCGCAGCCCCGGCCTCCCCAACCACCCCAGGCTCAGCACTGCCCCCCAAGCCGGGCTCACCCCGTGCCCGTGCCGCCGTCCCGCCTGCCCCACGCACCCGTCCAGGGAAGAACCGACTGTTCTTGAACTTGCGCAGGAAGAAGGCGATGAAGAAGGTGCCGGCCATGAGCACCAGGGACAACAGCGCCGTGTTGGGCTGCCCCGTCACCTTGGCAGCTCCGCGCTGCGCCGTGACGTTGGATGCTGCGCTGCTGTTGGTCCACGCGGTGCCATTGGGCTGAATGCAGCCGTGCAGGGGATGCTCCTGGAAGATCTGTGCAGTGCGGGGTGTCACGTGCAGCCACGGCAGCCACAGCAGCCACAGCAGCCATAGCTCACCTTGCCCAGCTTGGAGAAGGTCTCATAGATGAAGATGAGGGAGATGAGGAAGGCGAAGATCTCCTGGGTGAAGCGTGAGACGAAGCGCACCAGGAAGCTGCCCTCGCAGGCCACCATCAGCAGCACGATCAGGATGAGCCAGAAGCCGATCCACACGCGCCCCACCAGGTACTCCAGCCCGTTGGACGTGCAGAACTGCAGCACAAGGGGGGTCAGCGGGGGCGGCCGTAGGGACCCCGCAGCCGGGAGCAGCCCCTGCCCACCGTGAAGAAAGCCTCCTCGAAGACGAGCAGCGGCCCCGAGAAGCCGATGACGAGCAGGGGCTGCGCACCCAGCAGGCAGAACAGCACGCCCTGCAGCGACGTGGAGATGATCAGCTCCGACACCCCAATCAGGTCCTGCGTCTTCTCCCCTGTGGGCAGCACAGGGTCAGGAACAGCCCATGGGGTGGGCAGGGCCCCTCGCTATGCAGTGTGCTCTTCCAACCCCGCACACACAGCACTCTGCCCCATCCGGCTGCCCCACATGCTGGTGCTCACCCAGCAGCCCCCCAAAGGTGATGGCTGGGGACAGTGCGGCAAAGTAGATGAAGATGACGGCGGCGATGCACTGCGGGTTCAGCGCGTCCCTGAAGTCGCTCAGGTAATGGGGGTATCTGCGCCGCACGTCCCGGATCAGCCCCCCGAACGGCCGCCCCGTGCGCCGCAGGGGATCGTCCTCATCCTCATCCTCAGCCACCTTCAGCTTCAGCAGCGCTGCAACCCAACACACGGACAGGAGGATGGACAGACGGATGGTTGGCCCCAGCCCCTCTGCCCACCCCACAGCACCCACAGCACCCACAGCACCCACAGCACCCAGCACACCTTTCTCCTCGGGGGATTTGGGCTCCAGCAGCAGCCTCCTCTCCTGCTCCTCGCGCTTCTTCAGCATCTCGCGCTGGAAATGCGCCACGCTGCGCAGCAGCTCCTCGCCCTGCACCTCCGAGGGCGGCAGCACCACGCTGCAGTCCAGGAACTCGTTGATGGCCGTCAGCAGGTCGTGCCGGTCGTCAGCCAGGTAGGCGGCCTCGTGGAATTGCTGCGGGCAGAGGGGTCAGGGTGGGCATGGGGAACCAACAGCAGGGGGAACGGGGATGGGAATGGGAACAGGAACGGGGATGTGAACGGGGATGGGAAAGGGAACGGGGATGGGAATAGGAACAAGGCATGGGAATGGGAACAGGAACGGGGATGGGAATGGGGATGGGAACAGGGATGGGAATGGGGCACGGGGATGAGAATGGGAATGGGGCACCCACCTTGTCAGACATGAGGGTGGAGATGGAGCGCCCGATCTCATGGTAGTCCATGTGGGTGCTGCTGGGCCCCAGTAGCACGAAGAGGAAGCGCACGGGGACGGGCACTTCCAGCACCGAGTCCAGCTCCACCGCCTCCTGCAGCCGCACAAAGGCCATGGTGGGCTGGTCCAGGAACTCCACGCAGCCTGTGGGGCACAGAGCTCAGTATGGGGCACAGAGCTCAGTATGGGGCACAGAGCTCAGTATGGGGCACAGAGCTCAGTATGGGGCACAGAGCTCAGTATGGGGCACAGAGCTTGGCACGGGGCACAACGGGGTGCCCAGCACACAAAGCCGCCCCCCACCACGCCCCTGCCCCTCCGTACCCACGAGCACCACGGTGGCCTCGGCGTTGTCGGGGATCTTCTCCAGCAGCTTCAGCTCGTGCTTGGACTTGGAGCGGGTGATGCCGGCGGGGGGCGCGGGGGTCGGGACCTCACGCTGCGGGCACGGGGTCAGCGCCGCCCGAGGACGAGGGGCGGCGGGAGGGGACGGGAGGGGAGGGGAGGCAGGGCCGCTCACCTCCCGCTCCACGTCCACGCGCGTGTCGTGCTCGGCGCCGTGCCCGGCGATGAGGGGCTCGGTGACGGCCGGCTCTGCGCCCTCCCCCACGTGGTTGGTGCTGTGGTGATGCACCAGCAGGGAGCCCAGGCTGCCGGCCGAGATGTTCCTCGGGAACGAGAACTCCTTCTCGTCGCTCGGGTGGCTGCGGTCGGAGCTGCGTGTCACGGACACGCCGGCCCGGAGCCCCCCGGCACCGCGCGGCCCCGGCCCCGGCCCCACCTGTGCTTGAGCAACAGCGCCCGCAGCACGTTGGCCCGGTCCTCGGCCCGGATCTGGTCGGTGATGACCATCTGCTCCACCACCTGATGGGCCACTCCCGGCAGCGTCTTCTGGTCCAGGTCCAGCAGCACGGCGCCTGGGGGGCAGCGGGCTGAGCCGGGACCCCCCCGAGCGCCCCCCCGGGGGTCGCCCCCGCCCCGTACCGTGCGACAGCGTCTTGCGCAGCTCCAGGAGGCTGCGGAACGACAGCGAGGCCACGTGCGGCTTCCCCCAGCGGTCCGTCTCCTCCTCCACGTCCTCCTCGAACTTGATCCATCGCGCCGTCTCCTTCCACTGCAGCTCCTGGTTCTTGTCCAGCACCAGCTCGTTCAGCTCCACAAACACCTGCGGGGTCGCGGCTCAGCGGGTCCGTCCCGGCCCCTCCCCCCCCGGCCCCGTCCCGTTACAACACGCACCTCGTGCGGCTGCCGGTCCGACCTGCGCGGCCGCGCGCTGTGCTCCCGCTGCTCCTTCCCGACGCGCACAACCTGCGCCTTGGCGCATTTCCGCACCAGGTGCCGCCGCACCCCGGGCACGTCCTCGAAGCGGTGACCTGCGGGACAGGATGGGGGTGGGCGGCGGGGAGGAGCGGCCGGGCACCTCCGGGCGGCGCCGTCGTGGCCCTGTTGGTGCCGGAGGCTCCGAGCTGCGACTGCGGGACCCGCTGTGCAGGACGCAGCCGCCGCCTCCCGCTCCCCGTTCCCGGCCCCGCTCGCCCCGCTCCGGGCCCCTCGGATCCCACCGGCCCCACTCACTCTTCATGTAGTCCAGGTCGGCCGACGCCAACGTCTGCGCCTCCGATTCATCCGTGGGCACCTTCTGATACTGCGCCTGCTCCACGCCCGTCATGCTGCCGATGCGGCGCCGCTCGTGCAGGTTGTAGCTGCGGTGCCCGGGCTGGGCTCTGCCCGCGGGGCGCCCGGGGGAGCCGCCATCGTCGGGCACGGCGCCGCCCTCGGCCGCTCGACTCTCCTCGGCGCCGGGGCTGCAACACGCACGGCCCGGTGGCACCGCGGCGCACCCGCATCCCGCACGGCCCCGGTACAACCCCCCCGCTCACCTGGCCGCCGCCGGGGCCGCGGCTCCGTGGGGCTCCGCCGTGGGGCCGGGTGGTGCCGGCGGTGCCGGGGGCTCCTCCGCACGGCGCTCGGTCACCTCGTCCTCCTGCAGGAAGAACTGCACCGACACGCGTGGCACGGCCGGGAACGGCCCCGCGCCCCGGCCCGCCCCGCCCCTACCTGCACGCCGTCGCCGGGGCCGCCCCGCAGCTCCTCGGCCGAGCGCTCGGTCTCGGTGTCTCCCGCCTCCTCCTCATCCTCCTCGCCCTCCTCGATGGGGGGATTCTCTCCGGGGGCGGCCGCTCGCCCGCGTTTCTTCCTGCCCTTCTTGGGGACCCCCTTCTTGCGGCGCGCGTCGGGCGGCAGATGCGCGGACAGCGGGTGGTGGATGTGCAGCGAGGACTGACGGTGGTCTGGGCGGGGGGTGCGGTGTCGGGCTCCGTCCCCGCGCTCCCCGTCCCCTCCCCCGTTGCCCCGTCCCCCACTTACACTCGAAGTCCTCCTCCCCGTAGATGCGGCCCGGCTCCTCCACGCTGCGCGGGTGCGCGTCGCTCAGGATCTCCTCGAAGCGCTCCACGCCCAGCGCCTTGTTCAGGTCCTTCTCCTCTTCCTCGACCAGCGGCGGCGAAGCGGTGCCCGGTGCGGGCGGCTCGGGCTGCGGGCGGGACGGGGCGGGGCTGGGCCGGGTGCGTGACACGGCTCCGTGTGGTGCGGGATCCCCGCGGCACCGACACCCCCGTGGCACCCCCGGGTCCGCCCACCCCGCACCCGGTCGCAGCCCTTCCCGCACCAGCCCGGCCGCCCCGCACAGCCCCGCGCATCCCGCACACCCCCCTGGCACCCCCGGGCGCCTCCCCCCCCCCGCACAGTCCCAGGACCCCGCGCCCGAGGGACACGCCCCCGCGCCCCGCATCCCCCCGCTCTGCGCCCCGCACCCCCCGCGTCACCTCCCTGCGCCCGCACCGCCCCGGGGTGGGAACCGGCCACAGGGTGCGGGATATGGGGGCGGGGTGCGGGGTGCGGGATGCGGGATGCGGGCCGTACCTGAGTCATGGCGGAGCCGTCGCCCTCCGCAGCGCTCGCGGCGCTTTATCGGAAGGTCACGGCGGTGGGGGGGGGCGGCGCGGGGGGCGGCGGCTCCGTCCCCCCCCTCGGCAAACACCCGCGGAGCCGCCCCGACCGCCTCAAGGTGACAGCGCAGAGGGCAGCGCAGCGCAGCAGCATCCCGCCCCCCCCCCTCCCGGGCAGCGCTATGCGCCGCGCCGCCGGAATGCGCCCCCCCGGGCGGTGCGCGGCCCTTCGGAACGCGGCTCGGCCACCCCCCCCCCCCGGCCGGGCCCGGATCCCGCTCGGAGCTGCGCTGTCGAACCCCCCGGCACCGCCCGGTCCCTTCCACAACCCCCCCCCCCCCCCCCCCCCCCCCGGACACCCCCCGGGATGACCCCGCCGAGGGGGTCGCACGGCTGTAGAGCCGCCCCCCGCAGCCGGGGGGGGTTGGAGGTGCCGCTGGTGCCCGCCCCGCAGGTCGGGACCCCCCCATGACGGCAGCCCCCACCTCCAGCAGTGCCCCCCTCTGCCGCACAGTCACCCCCCCCGACCACCACCGAGGGCTCCGGGGGGGCCTCAAAGGGGTCCCAGGAGCCGACCCCCCCCAGCTCGGAGCTTCCCCAGCCCCCTCCCAGCTCCCCCCTTCGCTGCCCCACGGCTCCGCTTCCTGTCCCCACCGGAGCACACGGTGCCCGCGCCCCCCAGGCGGTGCCCCACGGCCAGACCCCGCAGCCCCCCCAGAACCCTCCCCCCATCCCCTGCCCCCAGCGCTCAGCTCCGGCTGCGGTTACACCGAGGACCCCCCGCAAACCCATCCCACCGGGACGGGGCGCCGGCGTTGTGCCATCCCCGCTCCAGGAGCTGCCCGGGGGGGGCGATGCCACACAACCCCGCGCACCGTGACACCGGCGGGGCCGCACAGCGGGGCGGGGCGGGGCGGCGCCTCACCGCGATGCGCAGCAGGAAATCCATGGGGGGGGGCACAGCGCGGTGCCAGCCCCGCACCCGGCCCCGGTCACGTGCCACCGCAGCGCAGCCGTGGGGCGGGGGGGGCACAAGGACCGACCGACGGGTCAATCATTAACCACGGAACCGACGTGCGGAGCCGCGCTCAGATCAACGCCCGGCACCGCCGGCACGGCACAAAGCTCCGGGCAGCCCGGACACACGGCTCAGCCCCACGGCTCAGCTCGGCCCCACGGCTCAGCCCCATAACTGTGCGCCGGGGCAGCTGCTGTGAGCCGGGCTGGCAGCCCCACGGTGCGTGGCAGGGCCGCTCGGTGCCGCCGTTACGTGCCCTGCTGACCCACCCGGTGCCGCGCTGACCCCGCCGTTCCGTGCCGTCCCCCCGCCCCCCGCCGGCCCGTGGGTTCAACTCACGCTGTCGAAGGCGGAGGAGACGATGTGGTGCAGCTCGGAGGACACCGGGGAGCGGCTCATGGTGCCGTGGGGCGCAGCTCAGCCCTTCTCCTTCTCGCGGGGGCTCAGAGGGCGCTGTGTGCGCACCATAACCTGCGGGACACGCTCGGTTCGCTGCGGGTTCCCCGGTGCCGGCGCTCGGCGTCGCCTCGGGCTGACCCGGGGCCGGGGAGGGAAAGAAAACAGCGCTGCGGGCTGCGCCCCGCGACCGGCTCCGCGACGGTTTGTGTTGGCCGCGGGGCCGAGCGCCGGGGCGGCCGCCAAGAGCAACGCGGCCAGCGGAGCTTGGACGGGGCCCAGCGCCGCGGCGAGACCCCGACCGCGGACCGGCCCCGTCCCGCCCCCGACCCCCGGTGGGCGCCACGGACGGCGCCGGTTCCCCCCGCGCCCCCCCCCCCCCCCACCTGCCCCGGGCGGCACCGAGTGAGCGGCGGAGCCCTCGGCGCTGCGGTTCTTGTGGCCGGGGGCGGCCCCGTGTGACGGCGCGGACCGGGCCCAGGGGTGACTGTATCTCACATGGGAGCCCGTCATCACCCCCTGCCCCCCGGAGCCGCCCGGCCCCACGTCCCGCCGTGCGCAGGAGTTTCCCTGACGCTGCCCAGCAGCTCGGGCGGGCACGGCCCCGATAAACGCTGCTGCGCCTGGCACGAGGCGCTGCCGGCCCGTTCTGAAGCGTTGGCTGCAATCGGGCTCTGCAGCCCAAACAACGCAGCGGCTGCACCGCATCCACCGGATCGCAGCCCCGCGGACACCGGCTGAGCTGGGCTGGGCCGGGATCCACTGCGGGCAACAAGATGGGACTGCAGGGAGCACAGCCCACGGGGACCCTATGGGGACAGACCTGGGAACGTCCGTGGGGAGATCTGTGGGGTCCACCATGGCAGCATCTATAGGAACATCAACAGGGACCTCCATGGGGACCACAATAGGGACCGCCATAGGGACCACAACAGGGACAGCCAAAAGGACAGCCATAGGGTCAGCTATAGGGACTGCCATAGGGACCACAATAGGTACCACCATAGGGACAGCCATAGGGACCACCATAAGGACAGCCATAGGGACTGCCATAGGGGCAGCTATAGGGACTGCCATAGGGACCACCATAAGGACTGCCATAGGTACCACAATAGATACCACAGTAGGTACCACAATAGGTACCACCATAGGGACAGCCATAGGGACCACAATAGGGACCACAATAGGGACCACAATAGGGACCACCACCATAGGGGCACCTTCAGCCTCCAGCCCCCACCCAGGGCCGTACACTCAGCGTTTCCACCACATCCACGCAGGGGGCACGACCCCCTCAGGTGACCCCACTGGAAACGGTGACAGCGTCGGTCCCGGCGCCGCCTGAGTCACCGCGGGGCAGAACAGGAACGAGACTCTCGGTGCCGGGACAAGGAGCCACGCGGGGGCTGAGTCAGGGGCCGCCCGGAGCCCCCCCAGGTGCCGTGCGGGGTTGGGGGGGGGGGGTGCAGGGCGCGGTGCCCCCGCAGCGCCCCGTGTGCCGCCGTTCCCAGGCTCCCGGCGCGGCACAATGGGCTGTTGTTCGCGGGAACAATCCAGATAAGCGGGGCAGGTCCGCGATAGGGAGATCGAGCTGCCAACCCCGCCGCGCTCCATTAATTACCTCCTGGCTCCGCTCAGTGCGTGAGCCGGCTCCGCTGCCCCCGCCCCGCGCTGCCGAGCATTCCTGGGGCCAGCCTCGACCTGCCCGACTGATCCCGGCTAAGGCGATTACGGGGCACCGGCACCGCGCCCCGACGGGACGGGACAGCGCCGGGACCGCGCGGCCACGGCACCGCAACGGGAACGGAACGGAACGGAACGGGGCAGCGGGGCCGGGACCAGCACCCGGCACAGACAGCGCTCGTCCCGCTGGAGACCCGCAGCAAAGGCCGGGGGTGGGCAGCACCTCACGGGAAGCAGCTGCGGGTGTCGGACGTGTGAGCAGCACCGGGTGGGCACCATCCCTATGGGCACCATCCATCCCTATGGGCACCATCCATCCCTATGGGCACCATCCATCCCTATGGGCACCATCCATCCCTATGGGCACCACCCCCGTGAGCACCGTCCATCTCTCCAGCACCGCACACACGCCCCAGGCTCACGCTGTTGTGTTGCACATCGGTGCCCAGGAGGCTGGGAGAGGCCGAGAGCCCCACAGCTGCCCCACAGCTGCCCCACATCTGCCCGCCAGGCGCAGACACGGAGCTCATCCATCCCTCCATCCCTCCATCCCTCCTCCCCCCCGTTCAGCCGCGGTTCCGCTCGGTCCCGGTGCCGCCGCCGCCCCGTCCCGTGTCCGTAGCCGCGGTTCGGGGGGCGGGGCCGCCCCCGGTTTCATCCCGGCGGGTTCGAGCCGCAACTTCGGAACCCGCGGCCCAAACTCCCGGTGCCGCCCCGCCGTGACCCCGGAGCCGTCGGGGGCAGGAAATGAATCACGGAGCCGCGCTGCGCCACCGCGGGACCGAGCGGCCCCACGGGGACACGGGAGCGGCCCCACGGGAGCGGCCCCTGGGCCCGGCCCCACTCACCCCATGGCCCCGTTCCGTCCGGCGCTTCCACCGCCGCGTCCCGCCGCTCCGTCCGTGCCCGTTCGCCCCGGGGCCGTTATAGCGGCGCTCTCGGGCTCGGGGCGGCGGATCGTGGCGCGGCGCTTTGTTCCATCCCCGCGGTGCTGCAGCCCCGGGGCTGCGCCCGGCCACTCCTACGGGCGGGGGGGGCGGCGGGGGGGGTCCGGGCGGCAGCGGGGCGGGTTGCGGGGCTCGGCCCGGTCCGGGCGGGGCGGCCGGTGTCGGTAGCGGTGCCGTGTCCGCAGCGCCGCCCCCGGCCCCACCCGCCGCTGTAACGGGGCCGGGCACCGAGCGGGAACGTGGGATCAGGGCGGGGGGCGCCCCCGGTGCCCGCGAAGCGCGGAAGCGCAGCCCGGTGCCCGGTGCCGCCCCGCCGTGCGCTGTGCGCCGTGTTGTGCCCGCGGAGCGGCGGCACCGACCGAGCGGCTCTTACCGGGACTCCGGGCGGAGCGGGCCGGGAGCCGGAAGCGCAGCCGGAACGGGAGCGGACACCGAACCCGGAACCGCACCCGGAACCGCCCGGCGGCGGCGGGGATCGAACCCGCGGCACAAGGAGCGGGGGGCGGGGACAGACGGGGCGGGGCCTAAAGGGGCGGGGCCGCTCGGCGGCGTGGCGGAAGAGCCGGTACTTCCGGGAGGCGGGACGGAAGTGGAGGGGCTGCCGGGAGGGGCGGCGGAAGGGGCGGGGATACGAGGGCGGGGGCGGGGCCGGGACCGGAGCGGAACCGAACGGGACGGAACCGAACGGGACGGGACCATGCAGAAATACGAGAAACTGGAGAAGATCGGGGAAGGTGCGACGGGACCGGACCGGAGGGGGGCGGGGCGGGTCCGGTGTGGGGCCGCTGGGCTGAGCCGTCCGTCCGTAGGTACGTACGGAACCGTGTTCAAGGCCAAGAACCGGGAGACGCACGAGATCGTGGCGCTGAAGCGGGTGCGGCTGGACGATGACGACGAGGTGAGGGCCGGGATCGGCACCGGGATCAGCGACGGGCCGGGTCGGGCCGGGTCGGGTCGGTTCAGTTCGGTTCGGTTCGGCTCGGTCCGGTTGTGCCCGGTCCGGTTGTGCCCGGTGCACACGGGGCTGCTCGGGCCGGTCCGAGCCGTGCGGTGCCGCCGTGCAGGGGGTGCCCAGCTCTGCACTGCGGGAGATCTGCCTGCTCAAGGAGCTCAAGCACAAGAACATCGTCAGGTGAGTCCGGTGTGTGATATGGGCTGTGTGTGCTCTGTGTGCTCTATGTGCTCTATGTGCTGTGTGTGCTCTATGTGCTCTATGTGCTGTGTGTGCTCTATGTGCTCTATGTGCTCTATGTGCTCTATGTGCTCTATGTGCTGTGTGTGCTCTATGTGCTCTATGTGCTCTATGTGCTCTATGTGCTGTGTGTGCTCTATGTGCTCTATGTGCTCTATGTGCTATGTGTGCTCTATGTGCTCTATGTGCTCTATGTGCTGTGTGTGCTCTATGTGCTCTATGTGCTCTATGTGCTCTATGTGCTCTGTGTGCTCTATGTGCTCTATGTGCTCTATGTGCTCTATGTGCTCTATGTGCTCTATGTGCTGTGTGTGCTCTATGTGCTGTGTGTGCTCTATGTGCTCTATGTGCTCTATGTGCTCTATGTGCTGTGTGTGCTCTATGTGCTCTATGTGCTCTATGTGCTATGTGTGCTCTATGTGCTCTATGTGCTCTATGTGCTCTATGTGCTCTGTGTGCTCTATGTGCTCTATGTGCTCTATGTGCTCTATGTGCTCTATGTGCTCTATGTGCTGTGTGTGCTCTATGTGCTCTATGTGCTCTATGTGCTCTATGTGCTGTGTGTGCTCTATGTGCTCTATGTGCTCTATGTGCTATGTGTGCTCTATGTGCTCTATGTGCTCTATGTGCTCTATGTGCTCTGTGTGCTCTATGTGCTCTATGTGCTCTATGTGCTCTATGTGTGCTCTATGTGCTCTATGTGCTCTATGTGCTATGTGTGCTCTATGTGCTCTATGTGCTCTATGTGTGCTCTATGTGCTCTATGTGCTCTATGTGCTGTGTGTGCTCTATGTGCTCTATGTGCTCTATGTGCTCTATGTGCTCTATGTGCTGCTGTCGGTGCTCCCCGCCCGGTACCGACCCTTTGCTGCCGCCCCCCCAGGCTGCACGACGTGCTGCACAGCGACAAGAAGCTGACTCTGGTCTTTGAGTTCTGCGACCAGGTGAGCGCGGATCCGGCCCTAATGACACCCCCACCCCCATAAACCCAACCCCGTCCGTGCCCTGATGGCAGCGCCGCCCCCTGCAGGACCTCAAGAAATACTTCGACAGCTGCAACGGGGATCTGGACCCTGAGATCGTGAAGGTGTGTGTGTGTGTGTGTGTGTGTGTGTGTGGCCACGTCCCTCTCTGCTCTGCCCTGTGAGGCCCCATCTGCAGTGCTGCGTCCAGAGCTGGGGCCCCCAATACAGGAAAGACAGGGAGCTGTTGGAGAGGGTCCAGAGGAGGCCACAAAGATGCTCAGAGGCTGCAGCACCTCCACGACAAAGACAGGCTGAGGGAGCTGGGCTTGTTCAGCATGGAGAAGAGAAGGGAAGGCTGCGGGGTGAGCTCAGTGCAGCCTGCCAGGACCTGAAGGAGCCTCCAAAAAGGAGGGGAGTCAGCTCTGTGAATGGGCAGATAAGAGCAGGACAAGGGGAAATGGATTGTATTGAAGGAGGGCAGATGGAGGGTGGATGTCAGGGGGAAGTTGTGTACTGTGAGAGTGGGGAGGTGCTGGAACAGCTGCCCAGAGGCTGTGGATGCCCCGTCCATCCCTGGGGGTGTTGAAGGCCAGGTTGGATGGGGCCCTGGGCAGCCTGGGCTGGTATCAATGTGGAGGTTGGTGGCCCTGCCTGTGGGGGGGGGTTGGAGCTTTGTGATCCTTGGGGTCCCTTCCAGCCTGTTCTGTGTTGCTGTGCTGCTGTCGCTGTGGCTGGTGCTGGCAGTGGTGCTGTGCTGACTGTGGGCTGTGCTCTCCCACAGTCCTTCATGTACCAGCTGCTGAAGGGCCTCGCGTTCTGCCACAGCCGCAACGTCCTGCACAGGGACCTGAAGCCGCAGAACCTGCTCATTAACAGGGTGAGTGCTGGGCTGGGGGCAGGGGCAGCATGTTACCCCCCCCCCCCCTGTGCCCCTTGGGGTCCACTGGGTGCTCCCTCAGCCCCTGACCCCTTTCTCTCTCTGCAGAACGGGGAGCTGAAGCTGGCAGACTTTGGCCTGGCACGGGCCTTTGGCATCCCGGTGCGCTGCTACTCAGCAGAGGTGAGGAGGGGGCTGCTGGGATGCACATGGGGGTCCCGGCATTGCCTGCTCCTCCCGAGCATCCCCTGTGCCCCACGCAGGTCGTCACGCTGTGGTACCGACCCCCGGACGTGCTGTTTGGTGCCAAGCTCTACTCCACCTCCATCGACATGTGGTCGGCTGGATGCATCTTTGCAGGTAGCTGTGGGGCCGGGGGGGCTGTGGGACGCCTGGGGCGGCCATTGGGGCTCACCCCATCGGGGCTCACCCCATCGGGGCTCACCCCATCCATCCCTGTGCAGAGCTGGCCAACGCGGGGCGGCCGCTCTTCCCAGGGAACGACGTGGACGACCAGCTGAAGAGGATCTTCCGATATCCTTTGGGTGCTGTTGGTGTGGGGGGGTGAGGGCAGAGTCCCGCAGCTCCCCATGGCCCTTGACAGCCCCGCACGCTGCTGGGCACCCCCACGGAGGAGCAGTGGCCGGCCATGGCCAAGCTGCCCGACTACAAGGTGAGTGGTTGGGGGGCACGGTGGGGCGGGGGGGGGCAGCGTGGGGCCCGTTGCTCACGGCTGCCCCCAGCCCTACCCCATGTACCCGGCCACCACCTCCCTCGTCAACGTGGTGCCCAAGCTGAACGCCACCGGGCGGGACCTGCTGCAGGTGAGTGTGGGCGGGGGGGGGGCCGTTCCTGCATCCCATTGTGGGGAGGGGGCTGCTTGGGGGGCCGTCAGCCTCGCCCCGTTCCCGTTCTGTCCCCAGAACCTGCTGAAGTGCAACCCGGTGCAGCGGATATCGGCGGAGGAGGCGCTGCAGCACCCCTACTTCACGGACTTCTGCCCCCCCTAAGGGCACACGGAGCCGTGGGGGCAGCGGGACCCGGCGCCTCGTGCCCCCCTCCCCACCCTCTATTTATTAGGATTTTAACCCTGTGCTGCCCATGTGCCGAGCGGGGCCGTGCTGTGCCCACACTGTGCCGGTAGCAGCAGGATGGGGGTCCGGGCCCCCACACCCCCCAGCCCTGGCGGCGGTCGGGGTCCCCCGGAGCTGGCCCCAGGGGTCGCCCCATTCCCGACCGCGCTGTACGTGGGTGCGATGCGTCTTTGTTACAGACATAAACAGCTCCATCCCCCCCAGCGCCGCCTCCTTCCTGTGTGCCGCTATGGGGCGTTCAGGCCGGGACCCCCCGGAGCCATCCGTGTGGGGCAGGACTTTATTGAGGCGAGGCGGGTGTACAGCGGGGACAAGCAGCGCATGCGGGGATGCGGAGCGGAGACCCTGCGGCCCCCAGCGCCCGGGGTCGGTCCCAGGGCGGGGGCTGCTCCCAGCGGATCCCCCCGGCCGGCCGGGGGTGCGGGGCCGGGCCCGGTGCGGGGCGGCTCCTCCACGGCGCCTACAGCCGAGTGACGAGGTAGCACGTGCGGGGCGAAGGCGACACCGTCCGCGTGGCCGCGCAGGGCCCGAGGGGCGTCCTGAAACGGGGGGGGGGGGCGCTCAGTGGGGCGGGCCGAGCTCCGGGGCTGCTGCCCCTCCCGGGTCTCACGGTCCCGGCTGTGCCGTGCGGGGTGTCCCCAGGAGCCGCATCCCCCGTGGACGTGAGCACGGAGCCCCCCCCCCACCATCCCACCGCTGCTGTGCTCGGGGAGGCGGTGATGTACGGCCGGGGCGGCGCTGCAGCCCCAAGGTGATGCCGGGGGTGGGGGCCGTGGGGGTCCCCGCCGCCATCTTTACCCCCCCCCCCCCCCCCCCCCCCGTTCCCCACTCGTGTACCTGGGTGGCAGCGCGGCGGGGCTGCCCGGTACCGCGGGATGCTCCTGGGGGGGGCGGACAGAGAGGAGATGAGCGGGGATGGGCGGCGATGGGTGGGATGGGGCGGGGGGGGGGCGGGGATGGGGGGGTACCAGCGTGGTGCTGCTGCTGCGCCGCATCCGCTTCTTGTCCTTGTAGAAGCCGACGAGCTTGTCCCGGAACACCTGGGGGGCAACGGGTCAGCGCCGGCCCCACATGGGGATGGGGGGAGCAGGGGGATGGGGGGGGTCTCACCTCGTACAGGTAGTCGAAGATCTCCAGGATGGTCAGCAGGCTGGCGCCAATGAACAGCCCCATCTGCCCCCCGATGTCCCCCAGCAGCCCGGCCACCTCGTACGCCTTCTTCTGCTCGATCATCTCGTAGTTGAGCGCCTCGAAGAAGATGTCCAGCACCAACACGTTGTCCCTGCGGGCGGGGGGGGGCAAGGTGGGGGCTGTGCTGCACTATGGTGTGCTGTGCCATGGGACTGAGAGCTCTGCGTGCTGGGGCTGTGCCATGCAATGCCATGCTGTGCCATGCTGTGCCATGCTGTGCCATGCTGTGCCACATGGCAAAGTGCGCTCTGTGCTGGAGCACTTGTGCAGCAGGAGGGCTGTGCTGCTCAGAGGGTGGTGACGCACTGAACAGGCTGCCCAAGGAGGCTGTGGATGCCCCACCCCTGCAGGCATTCAGGGCCAGGCTGGATGTGGCTCTGGGCAGCCTGGGCTGCTGGTTGTGACCCTGCACACAGCAGGGGGTTGGGATGGATGAGCACTGTGGGCCTGTGCAGCCCAGGCCGTGCTGCCCCCAAGGCCACTCACGCAATGTACTGCTCGGTCTTGTTGAACTTCCTGGCCAGGTACCGCGCCGAGGCCTTGCTGGGGATCTTCACCATGGAAAGTTCCTTCCCGTAGCGCACGGTATCGCAGGGCGTGCGGCAGGCGCAGTACTCGCTGTCCTTCTTCACCAGGAAATCTGCGCCGGGGGACCGCGATGTCGGGGCCACCCTCCCCCCTCCCCATCCCGCCCCCAT
This sequence comes from Coturnix japonica, assembly GCF_054131305.1. Classification (NCBI taxonomy): domain Eukaryota; kingdom Metazoa; phylum Chordata; class Aves; order Galliformes; family Phasianidae; genus Coturnix; species Coturnix japonica. The sequence goes on along the minus strand of NC_140664.1, from coordinate 139,156,451 downwards.
CGTGCCCCACACGTACCCAGCGCGGGGTCTGCGCATTCTTTGTACTGCTCTGGTGTGCAGACGTTGGCGTTGCCTACAGGGGGACACGGCGCTCGTGGGGTGCGGGATGTGGGGGGAGGCCCGATCCCGTCCCTGACCCCCGTCCCCGCTCACCGGGCATGTGCACCATGCGGCAGTTGCAGTTCTCGGCCAGGTAGCGCGTCTCGCAGTCCAGGCGGCAGGCGGTCAGGCTGTAGTTGGTGAAGAAGTCGGACTCGATGGGGGTGGCCTTGCAGTCCCCCCAGGGCGGCGGGAGATAAACCAGCTGCCAGCTTGGATAAGGAAAACACGCGACCCCCGCTGACCCCCATCCCCCCCCCATGCCGCGCCACCTCAGTGCCGGATACCCGCTGCTGCTGGCACGACACGAAGGTCTGGAAGCCGGGTGCCACGCCGAAGCCCAGCTGGTCGATGAAAGGCGGCTCCTGCTGGCTGTGGATCTGCACCTTCACCCCCGCCTCGTACGACGTCTCGTCTGCAAGCACCGCGGGTCTGGGGCTGCGTGAGCCGGCGCTTTGCTCTCCCCTCCCCGCGGGGCGGCCGCCTCACCCGTGTCCCCCCAGACGGGCAGATACTCCTCCTGCTGGATGTTGAGCATCAGCTCCAGCCCGTTCCCCGCGCCGCCCTGCAGCGTGGTCAGCAGCTCCATGCCCGGCTGCCCCGAGTTGAACGTGTAGCACTTGCCCAGGCGGGTGAAGATCTGTGGGGTGGGACAGGGGCGGCTGCTGTGGGGCGGTGGGGCAGAGAGGGGCACAGCGGGACCGGAAGGCGCCTTTCCCTGCCCTCATCCCCAATAGTGCCCTCCACCATCCCGCTGCCTTTGCATCCCATCTGCGTCCCATTGCAGTGCGCACCCCACAGCTGTGCCAGCGGCGCATCTCCTGCACGTGCCATAGGCCCGAAGCTGCGCATCCCCACATCCCGCTCAGAGCAGCAGGGGATGGGGCAGGTCTGGGGCTTCAGTGCTGCGGGGCTGAGCTGTGAGCAATGGAGCTGTAGCAGCGGTGCTGGCGGTGGCACTCACGGCGGTGAAGTTGTCGGGGCCGCACTCCTGGCCACGGAAGCGGCAGCGCAGCACCATGTCCGCCACGTCGTGCCCCGCGCGCTGGTAGAAGGCGGCCAGGTCGTAGGTCTTGCTGGGGAAGAAGCCGTGCAGGTCGTGGGGCAGCCCCAGGGCCCGCAGGTAACGGGAGAAGTCTCGGCGTGGTACGGCCAGCAGCTCGGTGCCCACCCAGAACACGTCGTTGGCGGTGAGCCGGGAGCGCCGCACGCGGTTGTAGTTGCAGATGGTGATGGCGGGGAAGGTGAGCGCGCGGCTCTCGGCCTCGTCCAGCACGGTGATACGGGGGTAGGAGCCGTAGCGCCCCACGTGCCCCCCTGCCTGCAGCAGGAAGGCGCCCAGCGAGGCCGCGAAGGCTCCGGCCCAGAGCAGGCGGTGCGGGGCGGTGGTGCCGGGGGTGAAGATGTGGCGTAGGCCGTGAATGGAGCAGGAGCGGGCGAACGCCGCCAGCCTGGGGGCACCGCCGGATCCAGCACCCGGCACCGCCGCCATGGTGCACCACGAGCCCTGCGGCACCGCGCTGCAGGGGGATTGGGTTTCAGGACACGGGGATGTGGGGACACGTGAGCGGGCACAGAGCGCAGCGGGCACAGCAGCACCGACGTCCAGCGGGACCACAGCGCACATGGAGCGGGACGGCGGCACCCCATGGAAACGTGAGCAACCCGGCCCCATGCCCTGCTCCCTTAGCCATAGATCGGACCCAAAGCCCATCCCGAGCCCATCTTGTGGGACGAGGGGCCCCACGGAGCCCCCAGCTCCTGTAGGGGCAGCACTGGGGCCGTTGGTTGCCCAGCCCCCACGTGGCCGCTCACCTCCCCGTGCCCCCATCCCGCCCTGCTTTGGGGGGGGGGGGGGGAGCAGCTGCTGCGGCAACAAAGCTCCCAAAGAGGGGAGCGGTTCCCATGGCAACGCTGCCCATCGCACGGGGAGGTGGCTGCCATGGCAACCGGCGGCCGGCACCAGGATGCGCCAGGGACCGAGGGAGGGGGGACAGGGATCAGCCCCCGCACCCGGCATCACACACCCCACAGCGGGAGCCCCACGGGGCCGCACACCCCACGGGGTGCCCCACAGAGCCGGCCCGGGATGGGACATCTGCCCCATGTGGAGAGCACATGGCACAGCCCCTGCCCCCATAACAGAGCCCCGCAGACTGACACGCTGCCCACCCGGCTCAGCCAACACCTCGCTCTGCTTTCAGCCACTGAGTCGCAGCGGGTGCAGCCGGGGGGGCTCAGCCGTGTCCCTGTGTGTGCCCTATGGGGGCTGAGCTCCCTGCTCCCCTCCAAGGCTCCACGTGCTCTGCTGCACTCAGGATCCCGGGGGGGGGGTTGGAAGGAACATCCCTCATGTGTTGGCACAGGGGGACGGGCGGTGGGAGCCCGGCTCAGCCCCGGGGGGTCAGTCACAATAGAGATGGTTTCCTGCCCATAGAGCTTCGTGCTGGATGCTGCTCTGGTTACACATCTGCCGGCTGCTGTGGGGGGGGGGGGGGAGGGGAGGACTCTGCCCCACTGAGCTCCTCTGTCTGTGTGTGTGCCCTGTGCCCACCATCCCCACACCCCCCACAGAACTGCGGTCCCAGCGCCCATCCCTGTGGGCAGAGCACGGGCACGGTGCGACCCTTCGGCACACGGCAGGAGGGGGGCGATGGCAGATGGTGGGGAGGGGCTGGCTGCTCTCGGGGGTGGCAGCAGGGGGGACACGGAGCCACGGGGACTGGAGCTGTGGAACCCTGAGTGCGGGCAGAGCTGCGGGGGCTGAGCAGAGGCACAGAGCCTGGAGCCTAAGGGTGGGCATGAGGGAGAGGGGAGGGTGCACCGCTGGAAGGTGACCAGCACCCAAAGCACCAGTGGGACACAATGGGAGCAACGGGGATGGAGCCACCCAGGACCCCCTGGTCCCAAATCCCCGTGTCCAACCCCGCTGTGACACCTGTGTCCACGAGTGGGAGCCCTGGTGCCCATGGACACAAGACAGAGCAGCGCGTGGCAGCGTGGTCACAGCGTGACCCTTTGGCACACGTGGAGCGTGCAGCAGGTGGCGGGGCCCGGCAGCGGAGGGGACACGGAGCCACAGCGAGTGGAGCGGGTGGTCTGCGCGGCTGCAGGGGGTGGGCGCAGGGTGGGGGCACCAATGGGTGGAACCCAGCGGCCAAACCACCAGCGGGATGTGATGGGAGCGATGGGGATGGAGCCCATTGGGACCGTCCGGTGCCAGATTGTGCCGTACTTAAATGTGATGGGAGCGATGGGGACGGAGCCCACCGGGACCCTCCGGCACCGCAACCCCGCCGTGTCCCCCCAACACTCACCACGCTGAAGTTGCGCGCGGAGCAGCCGGCGCCGCGGAAGGAGCATTGCAGCAGCATGTCGGCCAGGTCGTGCCCGGTGCGGTTGTAGAACTCGGCCATGCTGAAGGGCTTGGCCTTGAAGTTCTTGAAGTTGGCCTTGTCGCGCAGCGCGGCCAGCACGGCCGGCTCGGCCAGCTGCGGGTTGCTGATCTCGTAGCGCTCGTTGAGCAGCGCCAGCAGCTCTCCCACGTGGTACATGTCGTTGCGGGTGATCTTGGAGAAGCGGAACTCGTTGAGGTTGCAGATGGTGATGGCCGGGAAGGTGAGATTGTGCGCGGCCACCTCGTCCAGTTTGGTGACGTGCGGGTACGTGAGGAAATAGGCGACGCGCTCCGCACACACCATCAGCAGCAGCCCCAGGGCGCCCAGGAAGAACGCGCCCCACAGCGCCCGGCGCAGCGCGGCCCCGTACGCGAAGATGTGGCTGATTCCGTGCAGCGACGAGCTGGAGGCGAACGCCCGCAGCCGCGACCGCGGCTCCGCGCCCCCCGCGCCCTCCCCGCCGCCCCTCATGCTGCCGCCCGCCCCCGCCCCATCGCCGCGGGAGGGTCCGAACCCGGCCCCGAACCCGGCCCCGGAGCGACCGCGGCCACCGGGATGCGGTTGCGGCTGCGCTGCCCGCGGGTTTCCCGCAGCGGGGGCGCGGTGCCCCCCCCCCTTCCCCGGTCCGCCGCCTTCCGCCGTGGGGTGCGGGGTGGGAGCTCCGGGAGGAGCCGTGCCGAGCTCCTCCCGCCCCCCCCCCACCCCCAGGCGGCGACGACGGGAGGGATGGGAGCACAGCCCCGTCCCTACGCTCCATCCCCGGGCGTGAGGCACAGGGGCTCCCGGGGGCCCCGCAGAGGGACCGGAACCGCCCCCCACCCGGGAGCGGAGGAGGAGTGACCCGGGGGTCCCGCATCCTCAGAGCCCGGTGCCGGGACGGGTCTCCCCCCGCGGGTGTTGGGGTCCCGGCGCCTCCGCTCGGGCCGCCACTGACCGGACCCTCACCCGGGGGGTTCGGAAGGGGGGTGGGACGGAGGCAGATGCGGCAGCGGATGGCGAGGCGGCCCCGCGAGCACCGCTGGGACGGCGGTCCTCTCCCGAGGGGGACAGAGCGGTGCGGGGCCATTAAGTGGGTCTGCGGGGCACACGGCGCGACCCCCACCCCGGCGGCGCCGGAAAGCGACGTGGAACTCCACCGGCCCCACCGCCCCCGTTCCGATCCCCGCTCCGACGGGTTCCCCTCCCCACCCCCCGGCCGTCCCCCCTCCCCGTCCCGCTCCGCCCTTTGCCGCACAGCTCAGCACACTCCCGGGGTCGGTTCGGCCGTTTATTCCGCTCCTCGTTTCTCCGCCGCCTGCTGCCTCATCAGCTGCGCGTACAGCCCGCCGCGCCGCAGCAGCTCCTCGTGCGTGCCGACCTGTGGGGGGGGGGTCACCGTGAGCCCCGACCCCCAAAGCCCCATCCCCACCCCCGGCTCCTCCCCGTCCCCGCCCAACGCGGCTCAGCCCCCTCCCCTCCGATCCCTCCCCCCCCACCGGCCCCAGCCGACCCCCGGGTCTCCCTCCCCCCCCGTTCCGCTCACCTCGGCCACGCGTCCCCCCGCCAGCACCACGATGCGGTTCGCCCCCCGCACGGTGCTCAGGCGGTGCGCGATGAGCAGCACCGTCCGGCCCCGCGCCGCCTTCTCCAGCGCCGCCTGCACCGCCCGCTCCGCCTCCGCGTCCAAAGCGCTGGTGGCCTCGTCCAGCAGCAGCACGGCCGGAGCCTTCAGCAGCGCCCTCGCCAAAGCCACGCGCTGCCGTTGCCCCCCGGACAGCGCCGCGCCGCGCTCACCCACCACGGTGCCGTAACCGTCGGGGAACGCCCGGATGAAGCCGTCGGCGTCGGCCATGCGGGCGGCAGCGAAAACCTCCTGGTCCGACGCGCCCGGTTTGCCGAAGCGGATGTTCTCCATGATGGTGGTGCCGAACAGAACCGGCTCCTGCGGGGGCGGCACCGCGCTCAGCGCTGACCCGGCCCGGACGGACCGTAACACCGCCCCATCCCCGCCCTCACCTGGCTGATGAAGCCGATGACGCGGCCGCGCAGCCACGAGGGATCCAACGAGGCGATGTCCCGGCCGTCCAACGTGATGCTGCCCTCGGTGGGCTCATAGAAGCGCTCCAGCAGCGCCGCCACCGTCGACTTCCCTGTGCCAAAGCAGCAGCGCAGTGATGACATCGCTATGATGTAAATCACTATGACATCACAGCTGTGACATCATCGCTATGACATCATCACAGTGACATCATCACTGCTGCGACATCACAGCTGTGACATCACCACCGTGCCATCATCACTGTGACATCACCACCATGACATCACCATGGTGACACTGGTCCCACATCACCCCGGCCCCATGGGATCGATGCCCCCCATGGCTGCACCACCCCCAGGTCAACCTTGGCCACCTCCCCCCGCTGGCACGGGGCTCCACGTCCCCATAGTCCCAATGGTGGAGCCGCGCTGTGGGGTGGGGGTGCTGTGCCACCATGGGGGTCCCACACCCGCACTGTCACCTCCTCCCGAGGGTCCCACGATGGCCACGGTCTCCCCGGGGGGCAGCGTGAGGCTGAAGTCCTGCAGCACGGGGTGCCCAGGGCGAGTGGGGTAACTGTGGGGGGAGGGCAGTGAGGGGCTGTGGGGCGGATCAATGGGGCAGGGGGAGCAGTGGGGGGGGGGCTGACCTGAAGGAGACGTTCTTGAAGGCGATGTGGCCCAGCAGTGAGTGGCTGGGGATGGTGCCCCCCCCCCGCAGCGGCACTTGAGGCTCCAATGTCATGAACTCGAAGACGCGGGCGCCGGCGCTCAGCCCACGCACCACCTGCAATGGGGGGGGGGTGGGGGGAGAGGCAGAGTGTCCCCAACCCCATGGACCCCCCCCTCCAGCAGCTGAGACCCTGCAGGATCCCCCCTACCTGCCCAAAGAGGATGGAGATGTTGGCCAGGGACCTGTGGGCATGGGGGTGAGCTCAGGATGAGGTGACATGGGGGGGGACATTGAGTGGGGCATAGAGCTGTGACTGGGGGGATGACATGGGGGGGTGACACTGACCTCTGCACCGTCTGTGAGGCCACCAGGAACGACATGAGGTCACCAGGTGAGAGCTGATCCCCAGCCATCAGCGAGCCGCCCACAAAGATGGTCCCCAGCACAATGCCTGTGGGTGCGTGCTGCTTGTAGGGCCTGCCCCCCAACAGGCCCTGTAACCCCAACAGGCCCTGCCCCTCCAACAGGTTCTGCCCCCCAAAAAAGGTCCTGTCCCCCCAAAAAGGTTCTCAACCTCTCAAGAGATCCTGATCCCCTCAATAGGTCCTGCCACCCCAAATAGGCCCTGCCCCCCCAATATGTCCTGCCCCCCAAGTAGGCACTGCCACCCCAATAGGCCCCGCTCCCCCAGAAAGGTCTTGTCCCCACAAAAACAGCTCCTGAACCCCTCGAGAGGCCCTGATCCCTTCAGTATGTCCTGCCACCCCAACAGGTTTTGCCCCCCCCCAATAAGTCCTGACCCCCCCAATAGGTCTTAGCCCCCAGTAGGTCATACCCCCTCAATAGGTCCTGACATCCCCAAAAGGTTCTGCCCCTCCAGTAGGTCCTGACCCCCCCCCCCAATCAGTTCTGCCACCCCAAAAAGGTCCTGACCCCCCGATAGTTCTTGCCCCCCAACGTGCCCTGCCCCCCCAGTAGCTCCTGCCCCCTCCATAGTCCCCACACCCCCCCAGTGGCTCTGCCCCCCGTCCCCCCCCGCTGACCGTTCAGTGCCAGGTTGGACAGCCCCTGGAAGGCGGCGATTCCCAGCCCCAGCCGTTGGCTCATCCCGCTGGAGCGCTCGGCCTCAGCGCAGTACAGCCTATGGGCAGAGGGGGGGGACGATGGCATGGGAAGGGGGGGGGGTCAAGCAGTGGGAGCCCCCATGGCCCCATTGCTCTCCCTACCTCGCCTGCTGCTCCTCCATGGCGAAGGCGCGCACGGTGCGCACGTTGCCCAGCACCTCGTCAGCCACCCCCGTGGCTTTGGCCACCTGCACCAACGGGGACGTGGCTGCACATCACACTGCGGGGATGGGGGACCCCATATCTCACGTGTCCCCCACCCCTCTCACCCCGTTACCTGTTCCTGTGCCTGGCGGGACAGCGCCCGCAGCACGGAGCCCAGCGCGGCGCCGGCGCCCACCAGGGCGGGCAGCACCAGCAGCAGCAGCACCGTGAGCCGGGGGGACAACAGGTACAGGGACACAACACAGCCTGCAGCCTGAGTGCTGCTGCGCAGGCCCTAAGGGGGACACGGTCATGGGGGGTATTGGGGTATTGGGGGCAATGGGGATATTGGGGACACTGGGGGGGAGCAGGGGGGTCGGTGCTGGGCCCCACCTGCGAGATGATGAGCTTAAAGGAGGACTTGAACTCCTGCACGTCGGCCGTGAGCCGCGCCACCAGCTGCCCCGTGCGGTGCGCATCGAAGAACGCCACGTCCTGCCTGCAGGGGGCGCTGCAGCCACTGTGCGCCCCCCATCCCCTCACCACCCCCATCTGTGTCCCCTCAGCCCCTATGGCTGCGTGTCCCCCGTGCCCCCCCTCCCCGTGTGCTCCCACCCCCGATGTCCACCACGTTTCCACACCCCCCATCCATAGGTGCCCCCTCCCCTCTGTCCTCATACCCCCCCAGCTCTGCACCCTTCATCCCGTGTCCCACACAGCCCCACGTCACCCCGTCCCTACATCCCTGTCTCCATTTGACCCCTGCCCCCACGTCCACCCCACCCTCATATCTGCCTCTGTGCCCCCATTTCCACGCTGCCTCCCATATCCCCGCTGCTTTGTGCCCCATGCCCTGTCCCCACATCCCCCCCATCTCCACATCCCAATCCCACCCCCCCACCAGCCCCTTTCCCCACGTCCCCCATGTCCCTCTGTGCCCCCCCTACCGCAGCAGGGACACAAACAGAGCCTTCCTCATGCTGGCAGCCACCTGCTCCCCAACGCGGGACAGCAGCGCGATGTACCCGAAGGTCAGCAGGGCCTGCGGGGCGTGGGGTCAGCGTGTGGGTCAGGGTGTGGGTCAGGGTGTGGGTCAGGGTGTGGGTCAGGGCATGGGGTGGCACCCACCTGCAGGCTGTAGAGGCCGAGCAGGCGCAGCGCGGGGGGGCGGGCAGCACGCAGGTACCCCTCCATGTGGGTCCGTGCCCCACGGGCCACCACGTCCACCAGCTGCCCCAGCAGCACCGGGATCTGCACGTTGAGCAGCGCTGCACCCAGAGCGAGCTGGGGGGGATGGGGACAGAGGGTGTCAGTGGGGGGGAACCTCAGGGGGGTGGACATGGGGATGGGATGGTGATAGGGATGAGAATAGAGATGGGAATGAGGGTATGAATGGGAACAGAACACGGGTAACAACAGGGACAGGGATGGGGACAGGGAAACAGGCATCAGTGGGATGGGATGGGGTGGGGTGGGATGAATGGGATGGGATGGGATGGGATGGGATGGGGATGGGATGGGATGGGATGGGATGGGATGGGATGGGGATGGGATGGGGATGGGATGGGATGGGATGGGATGGGGTCGGATGGGATGGGATGGGGATGGGATGGGGATGGGATGGGGTGGGATGGGATGGGATGGGGTGGGATGGGGTGGGATGGGATGGGATGGACACACATGGATATGGGGATAAGGACAGGGATGGGGATGCAAATAGGGATGGGAATGAAGAGATGAATGGGAACAAGGGCACGGGTAAGAGGGGGGACAGGGACGGGGACAGGGAAGTGGATGGGGGCGGGGACAGGGATGGGACGGGGTCAGGTGAGGTAAAGGGGGCGGGGACAGAGGGACGGGGACAGGGGTTAGACGGGCACAGGGACGCGGACAGGGACAGGGATGGGGGCAGGACGGGACGGGACGCCCCCCCGGTTCCCCCCCCCCGTCTCACCACGACGGCAGCGGACAGAGCGAGGAGCTGCGGGCGGAGCATGGCCCAGAACGCGGCCCATTGGAACTCGGGCTCGGGGCGCGGGGCGGCGGCGGGGACGGCGGCGGGGACGGGGCGGACATCGCTCTCCTGGCACCGCGCTGCGACCCCCAGCGCCGCCCCCGCGCAGCCCAACGCCAGCCCCGCCGGGACCAGCAGCGCTGCGGGGCGCGGTGTGAAGCTCGGTGTGAAGCTCGGTGCGGGGCTCGGTGCGGGGCGCGGTGCGGGGCGGAGCGTGGATCCGCCATTCCTGCAGCTGCGGGGCGCCGTGAGCGCCCATCCCGGGCACGGCTCCCCCCCCCCCTCCCTCCGCCCGCCCCCCGCCCGGTACCTGAGCAGCGCCGCCCGCACCGCGCGCAGCCCGCAGCCCGCCCGGCCCGCACACAGCAGCAGCAGCATGGCGGCACCGCGGAAGGGGCGGGGCGGGGGGAGGAGCTGCACCCGGCGGCGCCGCCACCTCCGGCCGGGATCCCGCACCGAGCCCCGCAGCTCGGAGCGCAGCGAGACCACAAAGCGACCCCGACCCGCAGCCCCGGGCGGTGCGGGACAGCGGCCATGGATCCACGGGGGGGTCGGGGCCTGAACCGGGCGGTGCGGGGCATAGAATGAATGAGGGGCGGCAGGTGAGAGCGGGACCGGGGAGCGGGGACACAGAGACTGGGACGGACGGACGGGAGGGGACAGAGCGACGGGGGGACGGCGGGACACACGGACACGGGACACACGGACACGGGACACGCGGACACGGGACACGCGGACACGGGGCACAGCGAGAGTCGGGGGATGCGGACACCGCGACATTCGGGCACGGGGACGGCGGGGCTGGGCACAGCGGGGGGCGCGGGGACAGCGGGACGTGGGACTCACGGACACGGGGTGAGTTGGGCACGGGGACAGTGGGACAAAGGGACGGCGGGACAAAGGGACGCGGGGATGCGGGTACGCGGGACCCACGCGCTGCCCCCACCGCAGACCCCCACCCCGGGGGCAGCGCCGCGTGTCCCCAGCTGCCGTGACCCCCACGCGTGTCCCGTGTCTCCGTGGTTCCGCCCCCCCCACGCCCCCCCCGTTCCTCCAGCGCTATTTTTGGCCGCGGGGTATGTTCGGTGCGGGGGGGCCGCGTCCCGGCGCGGGGACACCCGATGCCGCGGGGGGGTCAGAGCGGGGACAGCGCGTCCCGGCGGCCCCGCACCGCCCGCTGCTGAATCACGGCCCGGGACGGCCCCCCCCGCGCGTGGGGCGGTGCCGCGGCTCCACCTGCGGGTCCGGTCGGGCTCCGCCTCACGCGGGACGGGACCGACGGCGGATGCGGAGCGGCGGTACGGGGCGGGGGGGGCGACCCGGAGTGTGAGGGGGTCCCGGAGCGGCCCGGCGGGTGGGGGTCCCACGCTGTGCCGAGGGAACCGGGGTCACGTGGAGCTTCAGGAGGCGGGGGGGGGGGGGGGGGGAGGGGGTCCCTTAATTCCTCAGGGCTCCCCTGTCCCTTCCCGCTGGGGGGTTCCCGTGGGTCTCCCCATCGTTCCCCAATGTTCCAGGGGTCCCGTCCTGCCTCGCGGGTGGGGGATGTTCTGTGGGTCCCATCCTGCCCCACTTAACGGGGTCCCGTCCTGCCCGAAGTTCTACTTCAGATTAATAGGAATCCCATCCTTCCCCAACGGCTCCGGGGGTCCCGTCCCGCCTTGGGGGTCCCGTCCTCCCCGGGGAGCTGGGGGCTGTTCCAGGTGTCCCATCCTTCTCCAAAGCCCTGGGGGTCCCATCCTTCTGGGGAGGTCCCGGGGGTCCCATCCTTCCCCAGTTGGGGGCTCTGTGCTCCCATCCTTCCCTGGGTGCTGGGTGTCCCCTCCTGCCCCCAGGTTTCTGTTCCTCATCCCGCCGGGTGAATCCCATCGTTCGCCCGGTATCCGGGGCTTCGCACCCCGCCCGGGGGGGCCGTGGGGGTCCGTTCCCTGCCAGATCTCCGCGCTTCCCGGCACGTCCCGCCCCCTCCGCGCTGCGGCCGCGGGGCTGTGGGTGCGGCGGCGAACCGGGCGGGATTGCGTGGCGCTGCCCGGGGCCGACCCTGCGGGGCACTGCGGGCTGCCAGCTCACGGCATCCCCATGCGGGGCACGCGGGCGGCGCGCTGCGGCCTCCCCGGCATTTCCTGCGCGGTGACAGCTCACCCGCACGGCGCGGCGTGGGGCGGGGGAGGGGACTCCGCGCCTCCCCACGAGCCGTGCCCACAACGGGGGGATCCCGCATCGCTGCCCCCCTGTAGGAGCGATGGCGGAGGCTGAGTATCACCGTCTGGAGGACCCCGAGGAGGAATCCCCTCCGGGTGAGGAGGAGCTGCTGCTGCACGTCACCGAGGGGCGGCAAGGTGGGTACAGGGGGGGGCAACGGGGTTGGGGGGGGCACTGAAGCACGGCCCTGCTGACCCCCCCCCCCCGGTGTTTCCCCCTCAGGCTCCTGGCACCACATCAAGAACCTGGATGATTTCTTCACCAAGATATCCTGCTGCGCCCCATGGGGGGAAAGGCCGGGGGTGGGAACCGGGCGGGTGGGGGGATGGGGGGGTGGTGTCACAGGGGCGTGATCCTTAACCCCCCCAACATCTACCACTTCCACCAGAAGAACGGCTTTGCCTGCATGCTGCTGTCCGACCTCTTTGAGCTGGGGTGAGTGTGTTCCCCCCTCCGCCCTCCCCTCCATGATGCGCCCCCTGACCCCCCCGCTCCCCCCAGGCAGTTTGTGTTCGTGGTGGCGTTCAGCGCGTTCCTGCTGTGCTGTGTGCGCTACGACGTGCTCTTTGCCGACCGGCCTCTCAACCGCAGCCACGTCCCCCCCGAGCGCAGTAAGGTGACGCTGCCCGACGCGGTGCTGCCCGCGCCCCAGTGCGCACAGAGGTGACTGGGGGGCTGGGGGGGGGTGAAGGGAGCCCTGGGGATGGGACCCCCCATAAGCCGTGGCTCCCCCTGCAGGATCGCCGCCAGCGGTTGGCTGGTCTTCCTGCTGGCCATGGCGGCGTTGTTCTGGCTGTGCCGCCTGCTGAAGGTGCTGCGCGGACTGTTCGACTACTGGGACATCCGCCGCTTCTATGGGGAGGCGCTGCGCATCCCCGCGGTGAGCGGTGGGGGGGGGGGGGGGGCGGTGGGACACCGGTACCGGTGCCGGGGTGTCAGTTCGGCATCGGTGCCGGAGCCGTGAGGGTGTCGGTGCCGTGGGGATGACACGCTGATGTGGGGACACCGGTGCCGTGGGGCTGGTGCCGGTGCCGTGGGGACACCGGTGCCACAGTGGTGGTGTCAGTGCCATGGCCCTACTGGTGTCACCGGGTGCTGGTGCCAGTGTGGGGACGTGGGTTCCGTTGCTGCGGTGCCGGTGCCGTGGCAGCTCCTGGGCTGATGCAGGGACTGTGGTGCCGTGGGGGTGCCCGTGCCATGCGAGTGGCAGCACCACCGTGGGGCCACCGGTGCCGTGTCGGTGGTGTCGAGGAGCTCTGAGCCCCCTCCCCGTGTTGTTGGCGCAGGGTGAGCTGTGCAACTACAGCTGGCAGGAGGTGCAGGCGCGGCTCATTGGCCTGCAGCGCGAGCAGCAGCTGTGCGTGCACAAACGGGAGCTGACGGAGCTGGACATCCACCACCGCATCCTGCGCTTCAGCAACTACACCGTGGCCATGGTCAACAAGTCGCTGCTGCCCGTGCGCTTCCGCCTCCCTCTGCTGGGCCCCGTCGTGTTCCTGACGCGGGGGCTGCTCTACAACCTGGAGCTGCTGCTGTTCCGCGGCCCCGGCGCGTTGTTCCTCAACTCCTGGAGCCTGCGGCCTCAATACAAGCGAGCGGGGGAGCGGCTGGCGCTGGCCCGGCGCCTGGCCCGGAGCACGGTGCTGCTGGGAGCCGCCAACCTGCTGCTGTGCCCGCTGGTCTTGGTGTGGCAGCTGCTCTACGCCTTCTTCAGCTACGCCGAGGTGCTGCGGCGCCGGCCGGGCGTCCTGGGCACGCGGCGCTGGTCGTTGTATGGTCGGCTCTACCTGCGCCACTTCAACGAGCTGCAGCACGAGCTGACGGCGCGGCTGGGCCGCGGGCACCGCCCGGCAACGCGCTACATGAACTCCTTCCCCAGCCCCACCATGGCCGTGCTGGCCCGACACGTCGCGTTCTTCGCCGGCTCCGTGCTGGCCGTGCTCATCGCGCTCACCGTGTACGACGAAGACGTGCTGACCGTGCAGCACATCCTCACCGCCATCACGCTGCTGGGGCTGCTGCTCACTGTTGCCAGGTGGGTGCACAGCACGGCTCTCTGTTGGGCCATGCAGTGCCATGCTGTGCCATGTTGGGCCATGACATGCCATGCTGTGCCACAATGCGCCGTGTTGGGCCATACAATACCACGCAGTGCCATGCAGTGCCACGTTGAGCCATGTAGTGCCATGCAGTGACATGGTGTGCCATGCTGTGCCATGTTGGGCGATGCAGCACCATGCTGTGCTATGCTATGTCATGCTGGTCCATGACATGCCATGCAGTGCTATGCAGTGCCATGTTGGGCCATGCAGCGCCATGCTGTGCCATGTTGGGCCATGACATACCATGTTGCACCATGCAGTGCCATGCTTTGCCATGTTGGGCCATGCAGCGCCATGCTGCTCCATGCTGTTCCATGCTGTGACATGACATGCCACGTTGTACCATGCAGTGCCATGTTACACCCCGTTGTGAAATGCTGTGCCGTGCTGTGCCTTGTTGTGCCACACTGTGCCATGCCCAGTCACACTGTGCAGTGCCGTGTCTCACTGTGCCGCACTGTGCCACACACTACTGCACCACACCATGCTGTGCTGTACCACACTGTGCAGTGCCATGCTGTGTTGTGATGTGCTGTGCTGTGCCATGCCACGCTGTGTGCTGTGCCGTGCTGTGCCGTGCTGTGCCATGCTGTGCCATGCCGTGCCGTGTTGTGCCATGCTGTGCCATGCTGTTCCATGCCATGCTGTGCCGTGCTGTGCTGTGTTGGGCCATGCTGTGCCACACTGTGCTGTGCTGTGCTTTGCCATGCTGTGCTGTGCCATGCTGTGCCATGCTGTGCTGTGCTGTGCTGTGCTGTGCCATGCTGCAGCACACTGTTGTGCCGTGCTGTGCCATGCTGTGCCATGCTGTGCCGCACTGTGCTGTGCCATGCTGTGCCGTGCCATGCCGTGCTGTGCCATGCTGTGCTGTGCCATGCTGCAGCACACTGTTATGCCGTGCCGTGCTGTGCTGTGCCATGCTGTGCCGTGCCGTGCTGTGCTGTGCTGTGCTGCAGCACACTGTTGTGCCGTGCTGTGCCATGCTGTGCCACACTGTGCTGTGCCATGCTGTGCTGTGCCATGCTGTGCCATGCCATGCTGTGCTGTGCCATGCTGCAGCACACTGTTGTGCCGTGCTGTGCCATGCCATGCTGTGCTGTGCCATGCTGCAGCACACTGTTGTGCCGTGCTGTGCCATGCCATGCTGTGCTGTGCCATGCTGCAGCACACTGTTGCGCTGTGCCAGCACGCACCGTGCCGCGCCGTGCCATGCCGTGCTGTGCCCCCCCGCAGGTCGTTCATCCCGGACGAGCACTCGGTGCAGTGCCCGGAGCAGCTGCTGCAGCGCGTCCTGTTGCACACGCACTACATGCCCCAGCAGTGGCGGGGCAGCGCCGGCGCGGCGGAGACACGCAACGAGATGGGGCAGCTCTTCCAATACAAAGCGGTGAGTGCGGGACGGGGCGGCCCAGCCCGGAGCCCCGCCGCCCCCTGAGCGCTTTGCCCGCAGGTGTTCATCGTGGAGGAGCTGCTCAGCCCCATCCTCACGCCGCTCATCCTCATCTTCGCGCTGCCCCCCCGAGCTCTGGACATCGTCGATTTCTTCCGTAACTTCACGGTGGAGGTGGTGGGGGTGGGGGACGTCTGCTCCTTCGCGCAGCTGGACGTGCGCCGCCACGGGAACCCGCAGGTGAGGGGCAGGGTCGGGTGGGGGTTGGGGGGGGCACGGCCGTGTGCCGAGCCGCGCTCACCCGCTGCCCGCCCGCAGTGGCTGTCGGAGGGACAGACGGAGGCGTCCGTGTATCAGCGGGCGGAGAACGGCAAAACGGAGCTGTCGCTGATGCACTTCGCCATCTCCAACCCGCGCTGGCAGCCGCCGCCGCACAGCGGGATGTTCCTCAGCCACGTCAAGGAGCGGCTGCAGCGGGACGCGGCCCCGCACGGCCCGGCCGAGGGCGCCCTGCGAGCGTCCCTGCTGGGAGATGGATGCGCTGCGGTGAGAGCGAGTGGGGCCCTGGGGGGTCGTGGGGACGGCGGGGGCTGTGGGGTCACTGCGGGCTGTGGGGCCAGTTGATGCTGTGGGGCCAGTTGATGCTGTGGGGCTATTTGGGTTTTGGGGGACACGGGGGGCCATGGGGACGCTGGATGCCGTGTGGACACAGGGTATTGTGGGGCCATTTGGTGCTGTGAAGCCATTTAGTGCTATGGGGTCACTGGGTACCATGGGGACCTTGGCTGCCATGGGGACGCTGGGTGCCGTGGGGACACTGGGTGCCGCGGTGTAACCAGGTGCCGTGGTGTCACTGGGTGCCATGTCGGCCCGGTCCCCGCAGCCGGACGCCCTGCTCTCCAGTGTCCTGCCCCACCCACTGCTGGCGGCCGGGGCTCTGCTGCCCCGGGAGCGGCGCTTCGCTCAGCCCTGCAGCACGGCCAGCACCGCCGCCAGTGTCCTGCTGTCCCTGTCATCAGCACTGCCCAGGAGGGGACGAGGCCTTACAGAGAGCCCTGAGAGCACAGTGCCCGAGGAGAGGTGAGGGGGGGGTGGGATGGAATAAGGATGGGGATGGGATGGAATGGGAAAGGGATGGGATGGGATGGGATGGGATGGGATGGGATGGGATGGGATGGGATGGGATGGGATGGGATGGGATGGGGATGGGGGTAGGATGGGATGGAATAAGGATGGGGATGGGATGGGATGGGATGGAGGTGGGATGGGATGGGATGGGGGTGGGATGGGATGGGATGGGATGGAGGTGGGATGGGATGGGATGGGGATGGGATGGGATGGGATGGGATGGAATAAGGATGGGGATGGGATGTGGTGGGGGCTGGTGGCGGTTTGGGTGATGTGAGGTTGTGGCAGTGGGGTTCTCACTGGGCCGGGTTCTTACCCCATAGTGGAGCGGTGCCGCCCCGCAGCCCGGTGCTCAGTGAGTCCCACCTGCTCAGCCTGAGCCGCTCAGCAGTGCTGGCCGAGGTGGCCTCTGCCGAGATGAGCCTGCACGCCATCTACATCCACGAGGTGAGCAGTGCAGGGCGCACGGCCCCATCCCCGCCATCACACACCCCCTGCCCTGAGCCCCACCCTGCGTCCTGTCACCTCGTGCCCCACAACCAGCCCCACTTGGCCATCAGACCCCCCCACGCCACCAGCCCGCCCCATAATGCAGCCGGGCTGTGGGGCGGCGGTGGGACTCTGACCCTCTTCCCCCAGCTCCACCTGCAGCAGCAGCAGCAGAGCCCCGTGGGGCTGTGGGTGGCGGCAGGGGCTCCCAAGAGGCCCTCGGTGAGCGCAGGTGAGTGCCGCTGGGGGGCGGGGGGGGCTCCCAGACCCACACGGGGCTGTGGGGCGCTGACCTGCCCTGTGCCCTGTGCCCTGTGCCAGGCTCGGCCGTCCGCGCCTCGCAGCATGAGCTCCGGGAGATGCCGCTGGGTGGTTGGGCCGAGGAGGATGAGGATGAGGAGGATGAGGAGGAGGAAGAGCAGACGACAAGGTAGCTGTTCTGCGTGCAGCTCTGGGGAGCACAGCCCCAGCTCTTGGTGCCTGTTGGAGGATCATCTGGGGGTCTGCCCATGGGGACCCCCATCCAGCTGCATCCCCACGCAGTGCGGGGCCGTGGTGCTGCTGGGTGCTCCCGGCCCCCCCAGGTGCTATATTTATATGGGGGGCACGGCTGAGCCCAAGGGGGTCAGGGCCCCCCCGGCTGCCGTGGTCACGGTGGGGGCAGCGCTGGGCCCTGGGGAACCCCGGGGGGGCAAATAAAGGTTTACAGTGTGTTCTGCTGTGCTGAGTGCTGCAGTGGGGCTGGGGGCCGGTGCTGGGTGTTGTGGGATGCAATGCTGGGGCCATTGCTGTGGATAGGGCCGTACTGTTTTGGCCGTAGGACGCTGTGGGCTCATGGCGAGGTGCCGCCCCACATCCCGCCCCACATCCCGCCCCACAGTGACGCAGGACGCCAGGCCGGGCTTATCAAAACTAAAGCTTTATGGGGCGGTGCGTGTCAGGGGGCCGGGCCCGGAGCTGGGCGCTCCAGCATGGAGAAGGACTGGCTGCGGATACGGAACGCCACCTCCTGCGTGCGGAACGTCAGCCCGAAGATGTCCTCGTGGTACCGGTTCTTGTCCTGCGGTGAGGCGGCACCATGTGGGCCGTCCCGGTGCCATCCCCGTGCCATGCCCGCACCAGCTCCACCCCATCCCCGTCCCATCCCCGCCCCCCCATGCCCACCCCCGTGCCCGTACCCGCAGCTCGCTGATGAAGTCCCCCGCCTGCCCCATGGTCATTCCTCCCTGCTGCACCAGGATGTGCTGCACCGTCTGCAGCACCTCGGTGGCCATCGTCACGTCCCCGCACACGTACATGTGCCCCCCGCACTCGCACAGCACGCGGTGCACCTCCTCTGCCAGCTGTGTCCGCAGCACGTCCTGCACGTAGGTCTGGGGGGGGGTGAGACCCTCCTGGCCTCCCCCTGCCCCCTCCTGCCCCCATCCCCTCCCCCGTCCATGTCTCCAACCCCCCTCCATCGGCCCCACTCTCATTCCCACCCCTATCCCCTCAGTGTCCCCATCCCACATTTGATCCATCCCTCCATGCACCTCCACCCTCCTGTCCCCTGCCCCATGTCTGTCACCATATGCTCCACTCCACTCCCCAACTCCATTTGTCCCTCATCTCTGTCTCCTTTCCCATCTCCATCCCAAACCCCATCCCTTTCATGCCCATCTCCAACCTGTCCCCATCCCCATCCCCATCCCCATCCCCATCCCCATCCCCATCCCATCCCATCCATCCCATCCCATCCCACCCCCATCCCATCCCATCCCATCCCCATCCCATCCCATCCCATCCCATCCCATCCCATCCCATCCCATCCCATCCCATCCCATCCCATCCCACCCCCATCCCATCCCATCCCATCCCATCCCCATCCCATCCCATCCCATCCCATCCCATCCCCATCCCATCCCATCCCCATCCCACCCCCATCCCATCCCATCCCATCCCATCCCATCCCATCCCATCCCATCCCATCCCATCCCATCCCACCCCCATCCCATCCCATCCCATCCCATCCCATCCCATCCCATCCCATCCCATCCCATCCCCATTCCACCCCCATCCCATCCCATCCCATCCCATCCCATCCCATCCCATCCCATCCCATCCCATCCCATCCCATCCCATCCCCATCCCATCCCATCCCATCCATCCCATCCCATCCCATCCCATCCCATCCCATCCCATCCCATCCCATCCCATCCATCCCATCCCATCCATCCCATCCCATCCCATCCCATCCCATCCCATCCCATCCCATCCCATCCCATCCCATCCATCCCATCCCATCCCATCCCCATCCCATCCCATCCCATCCCATCCATCCCATCCATCCCATCCCATCCCATCCCATCCCATCCCATCCCATCCCATCCCATCCCATCCCATCCCATCCCATCCCATCCCATCCCATCCATCCCATCCATCCCATCCCATCCCATCCATCCCATCCCATCCCATCCATCCCATCCCATCCCATCCCCATCCCATCCCATCCCATCCCATCCCATCCATCCCATCCATCCCATCCCATCCCATCCCATCCCCATCCCATCCCATCCCATCCCATCCCATCCCATCCATCCCATCCATCCCATTCCATCCCATCCCATCCCATCCCATCCCATCCCATCCCATCCCATCCCATCCCATCCCATCCCATCCCATTTTCCCACCTTGGGGGTTCCTGGCTCACGGGAGAACGCGGTGAGGACGCGGCTGAGCGCTCCCTGTTCCCGCGCCTCCTCCATCTCACGCTGGTAGATGTGGTCCAGCATGGAGGATCGGCACCCAAACACCAGCACCATGCTGCCCAATGGGCCGCCTGCGGGGACAGCACGTCGGGACCACCACCCCACAGCCCCCACCCCAACCCTCTGCCCTCGTGTTGCCATCTCTGCCCTCTGCACTGTGTCCCCACATCCCCAACCGCCCCTTCCATGTCCCCAGCCCCATCCACACATCCTCACATCCCCATCACCCCCCACACCACATCCCCACATGTCCCTGTGGAGATGTCCCCGTGCCATATGGGGTGACTGGTGTCCCCATGCTCACTGTCCCTCCACACCAGGTGACCCTATGGCCCAACATGTGATGCCACATGTCCCCATGTGCAGCATCCCCACACGGCATCCTTCTGCATGATGTCCCCGTGTCTCATGTCCCCATACTTGATGCCCCATGTCCCCATGTATGATGCCCCATGTCCCCATATATGACGCCCCATGTCCCCATGTATGATGCTCCATGTCCCCATGGATGCCCCCACCTCCTGCCTGCAGGTGCTGCAGGCGCTGCTGCCAGAAGCTGCGGAATGGGGCCACGCCGGTGCCCGGCCCCACAAGGATGCAGGGAGCCTCGGGGGTGGGGGGCGGCCGGAAGGAGGGTGCTCTGGAGGAGGGGGGCAGACAGGGAGGGGTCACAGTGGGGTCATGGTGGGGTCATGGGTAGGGCTCAGAGTCAGGACAAGGGTGAGGGTTGGGGTCAGGGTCTGGATTAGGGTCCAGGTCAGGGTTAGGGCCAGGGCTGGGTTCAGGGTAGATATTAGAGTTGGGGTCAGGGTTGGTGGGGGTGCATGGAGGGATGGCTTGGGGAGGGGGTGGGCACTGGTACCCAACAGGGCCAGAGGTGTGCTGGGACACAAAGGGGGTAGGGGTGGACAATGGGGCGGGCATGGAAATGACCCTCTGTGTGCTGGGAAGGGCTGGAAATGCAATCTGGGAGCAGTGGGACATACTGGGAAATGTAGCTGTGGGGCAGCAGGGGATTTGGGATGTGGAGTTGTGGGGCTGAGGCAGTGGGGCAGGATGGGGGTGCAGCTGCGGGGCGCGGAGGGCAGCGCTTACCCCCGGATGAAGGCAGGCACCGTGTCCCCCGGCTGCAGCCGTGCCAGCCAGGTGGAGCAGACGCCGTAATGCACCGGGCCCTGCCCGTCTGTGGGGAGAAAGACCTGTGGGGTGCTGGGCAGTGCCGGGCACAGAGGGGTGTGGGCATCCCCTGTGCATGGGGATGTGGGGTGTCATGGGAACATGGAGTGGAGGTGGGTCGTGGGGGTCACATGGGGACACGGAGGGGCCGTGGGGGCACAGAGGGGCCATGCAGACATGGAGGTGTCCTGAGGACATGGCAGTGCCATGGGGACATGGAGAGCACATGGGGATTGGAGGGGCCATGGAAGGGTCCTGAGGACAAGGAGGTGCCATGGGGACACAGAGAGGCCATAATGACTGGAGGTGCCCCATGATGTGGGGGTGCGCTGGGGGCATCCAACCCTGGGGGTCCCACTGGGGCGCTGTGCAGCCCCCCCCCAGCCCGCTCACTCTCGCTCTGGTAGGTGACCACGGCCACGGTGAGGTCGATGTGGGCACTGCTGGGGTCGGGTGCGGAGCTGACGGAGTAATAGCGGGGCTGCAGCAGCGGCAGCTGCGAGAGCAGCAGGGAGGCGGGCAGCCCTATGGATGGGAACTCCTGCAGCACCTCCAGCAGCGTGGGGCAGCGGAACCATTTCCAGTCCTCGTACAGACGAGCATCCTGCGGCACACAGCCCAGATCTCAGCATCCCCATAGCCAGAATGACAGTACCCCAGTATCTGAGAGCTCGGCACCCAGCAGCCAGGTAACCAGCAGCCCAGTACCCCAATGACTTGCTTCTGAGAGTCTCAGTACTGCAGCATCCCAGTACTGTCCCACCATTGTGTTGTCCCAGTAATCCCATATTGAGCACCTCAGTATCCATCATCTCAGCACATCCCCATCGCAGTATCCAGCATCCTGGTACTTCAGTGCCTTGAGCACTTCAGCATCCCACTATCCAGTACCCCATCATCCCACTATCCCAGCACCTCGTATCCCACTATCTAGCCCCAATTCCCAGTGCCCCATTTCCCAGCCCCCATCCCTCAACGAGGGGGCACTGCACCCCAAATCCTCTCTGTCAGGAGCTGTTTCCTGTGCATGGTCACTTGTGGTCCCAGCCCCCTGCTGTCAGCCCACCCCCCTCCCCAGCCCTCTCTCCCCATGCCCACCTGGCTGAGCTGCTGCAGGCGCTCACGGTCAGCTGGATCCCGTGCCAGCGTGGCCAGCAGCTGCAGGAACTGGGGGCTTGGGGGGGCCGTGATATCCAGAAAGGAGCTGAGCGCCTGGCGCAGCGAGCAGGGGGGCAGGCGGCTCTGAGGAACCCAGCTTTTGGGGCCGGGGAACCGGCCTGTGGGATGGGATGTGGTGGAGATGTGAACGGGATGGGGACAGATGTGGGGTGGGGAGAGGATGAGGCAGGCGGGGGTGAGCTCAGGGATGGTCCTGGGGATGCGGTAGGTATGAGGTGCATTGGGGATAGTGAACAGGAGAGGGTGAGATGAGGTTAAGAATGGGGATGAGAAAGGGGATAGGGAATGGGAAGGGGATAGGGATGAAGAAAGGATAGGGATGGACTGGAGATGGGAATGGAGAGAGGATAGGGAAGGACAAAAGGATGGGGAAGAGGATGGGGATGGGAAAGGGTCAGAGTTAGGGTCGGGGAAAGGGAAAAGGAAGAGGAGGGGGGAGGGAAAGGGAAAGGGAAGGGGAAGGGGAAGGACATGGACATGGGGTGTGGGAGGGGTTGGGGGGGAACTGGGAATGGGGATAGGATGGGAATGGTGCTGGGGATGGAGAAGAGATTGAGGGGGAGGATGGAGATGGGGACAGAGAGGGGGAAGGGGATGAGAAAGAGGAAGGGGATTGGGAAGGGAGAGGAGAGAATGAGATGACAAAGGGAAAGGAAATGGGAACGGGGAAAGAATGGGGATGGAGAAGAAGGGATAGAGAAACAGACGTGGAAGGAGATAGGGATGAGGACTGGGATGGGATGGGGACAGAACAGGGAGGAAGGGGAGCGAAGGAGAGGGTGCCCTCCCCAGGAAGGAGTGGGCACTGTGCTACAGCAGCATCCCCATTCCCATGCAGCCTCGGTGGGGTCCCCCTCAGCTGCGCCCCCACCCAGGGCCCAGCCCTGAGCTCCATACCGCTGCTGTCCTTCTCCAGCACCTCCACCAGCACGGGCTCGTCAGTGGGCGGTGGGTCCTCCACGCACTCCAGCAGCTCCTGCACCAGCTCAGGGCGGTTGGCGGGGAAGACTCCCAGGTGGTCCCCGGGCAGGTACTGCAGCTCAGGCTGCCCCGCCGTGTCCAGGCGCACCAGCATGGTGGCACGGCTGGGTGGCACAATTGGCACGGCGTGGGCAAGGGTTCACCTGGGTGCCATGGGGTCTGGGGATGCCCATGGCTGCTGTCCTGCCCCAGAATGGCTGGAAGACCCTGTCCCCATCCCCATCCCCATCCCATCCCATCCCATCCCATCCCATCCCATCCCATCCCATCCCCATCTCCATCTCCATCTCCATCCCATCCCATCCCATCCCTATCCCCATTCCCCACCCACCCCCACCCCAGTCTGGGCACACAGCTGTGTGGCACAGTGGGGGCACAGTGGGTTCTCACCTGGATGCCTCACTCTGCAGGTTCTCCACTGAGATCACCGTGCACGGGAACACCTTACGCTTGTGCACATGGGCCAGCCCTGTGGGAGGGCAGCATGGTGGGGGACTTGGGAGTGTCTTGGGGACAGGGGGCTTGGGGAGCTGGAGAGGGTCACAGGAGCTGGGGGTGAGTTGGAATGGGGAGGCCAAGGGCTGGGGTTCCCAGACTGGGGGCTGCTTGTGGTGGGGGTCCCATGTTGCCTGGGGTCTTGGTACTTGTGTGGGGAGGGGTCCTGGGGGGCTGTGGGCGCTGGGTACCAGTGAGCAGATCAGTGCCCTCAGGCTGCACAACCAGGCGGTGCTTCTGGCGCTTCCAACCCTGCTGAGCCACGAAGATCTCCTCGGACGCCTCCACTCCATCCCCCACACAGAAGGTCTCGCAGGCGGCCTGGAGGTGCAGGGGGGGTTGTGGGCAGGGGTCCGGCCCAGGACCCACTCCCCGTGGGGTGCCCACTCACCTGGAAGACCAGCCTGGCCCAGGTGCGGAAGGATTCCTCCTGTGCGCACAGCTCGTCGCCCTCCCCCATGGGCAGGATGCGCTCCCCCCCCAGCTCCTCCAGCCGCGTGTCCACCGCGTGTGCAAAGGCGCAGAAGTGGGGGTACGCCCGCGACCCCAGCCCGAAGACAGAGAACCTGGGGGTCCCGGGGGCAATGAGCAGCAAGCCCCCAGCCCTGGCCCTCTGCCCTGGGGTCTGGGGCACCCATGGCCGCTCTACTGCCCCATGGTGAGCAAAGGACCCCGTTTCTGTCCATGTTTCCATCCCATCCCATCCTCATCCACTCACCATTCCCAGCCCCTCATTCCCATCTCCTTTGCATCCTTATCCTCTTCCCTGTCTCCATTCCTGTTTCCATCCCTGTCCCCATCCCATCCCATTTCCACCCAATCCCCATTCCTGTTCCTCTCTCTGACCCCATCTCCATCCCACCCCCATCCAATCTCCATCCCATCCCCATCACCACCTCACTCCCTGCGCCATTCCCTCATCTCTGTGCACCCCCATGCCACCCATTCCACCCCCGGCCCCACACCGCAGAGCCCCCAGTGTCCCCGCGCTGTCTGTGTTGCTCAGCTGCCTCCTCTTCCTCTTCCAGGCTGCCACGAGTTGATCTGACTGTGAGACGCTGTTGAACCTCAGCTTGTAGCTCCTGTGGGTGTGGGGTGTGAGCAGGGCTGGGGCTCCAGGACCCCCCGAGTCTGACCCCACTCTGCAGGGCTGGGTGTCCCCATGGCCCCAGTGCTCACTTGGGAGGCTCAGCATGTGCAGCATTGGTGTAGGGGGAGGACATCTCCATCAGTGCCTTGGAGAAGCTCTGTGGGGAGGAGTGTGTCACCACCCCATCACCATCACTTTCCTGACACCAACCCACTCCATCCCATCCCCATTTCCATCCCGTCTCCACCCTCATCCTATTCCAATCCCCATTCCCATCCCATCCCATCCCATCCCATCCCATCCCATCCCATCCCATCCCCATCCCCATCCCCATCCCCCTTCCCCATCCCCCTTCCCCATCCCCATCCCACCCCCATCCCATCCCACCCCCCCCCTCACCTCCCCACACTCTGGTGGGTCCCCATTGCCAAAGGTACTGGTCACCACCAGCACCAGGGTCTCGTGCTCCAAGGACACGATGTCGTACTCATCCATGCGCAGCACCTGTTGGCCAGTAAGGAGGGGGATGAGTGTCCCAGTCCTGCCCCCCCAGTGCCCCCCAGTGTCCCCCAGCCCCCCCTGCCCACCTTGGGGTCGAAGGCACGGCGGAAGAGCTGGCAGAGGCTCCAGGCATAGGTGCGCGCTCGTCCCGTCTCGGTGGCGTACAGGATGGTGGCCTTCACACGCCGGGCCATCATGTGCCCCATCAGCTTGGCTGAGATCTTCACAGCACTGCGGGGGTCCCAGCAGCTCAGCTCCATCCTGCCCAGCCCCCACCCCATCACAGCTGTCACCTACTTGGCCACCTCCTTGAAGGTCTTCCTCCTGGTGACCGTGGTGCCCTTGGAGACGTAAACCTTCCAGGCATCGGGCTGCGGGGAGAGGGATCAGGAGTGGGAAGGGGAGGGGGGTGCGGTCTGGGGGGGGTGGGGAGGGGGATGGAATGGGGACTGAACGGGGATGGGGGGGGATGGGATGGGATGGGATGGGATGGGATGGGATGGGATGGGATGGGATGGGATGGGATGGGGATGGGGATGGAATGGAAGCAGGGCTGGGCGCACCTGGTAACGGAAGGTGGGGCAGAGCTGGTAGTTGACCATCTCTTGGTGGAAGACAGGCGTGAGGCTGCCCGAGATGGGGGGCACAATCCAGACCCAGTCAGCCGGGCACCCCCCCCGTGTCCGCAGCTCATTCTCCATGTGCTTCACAAAGGACTCGGTGGCTGCGTGGTGGTCCACGATGGTCACTTTGGCCTCCTGTGAGGACAAGAGGCTGAGCAGTGTCCGGCCATCGTGTGCACACAGCCCTGGGGGTGTCCCTGCTGTCACTGGGGCCACCACCCCCACCGCTGTGTCCCACCTGGTAGCTGTGCAGCACGGCAATGTTCATCTCCACGGCGGCCTTGTCCTTCCAGAGGGATGAAGTCTTACGTGTGTCCAACCCCATGTGAAGGGCCACCTCCTGTTGGGGAGTGGGGGGGGTCAGCTGTGTGTGTCCCTGTCCCCATGGGGATGGGGACATGGGGACGGGATAGGATGGGATGGAATGGGAGGGGGATGGGAATAGGGTGGGGATGGAGGTGGGGATGGGATGGGAATGGGATGGGGTGGGATGGGATGGGGTGAGGATGCAGATGTGGACAGGGTCAGGATCCTTTATCCATTCTGGGGCAGGACAGCAGCCATGGGCACCCCCAGACATCATGGCAGAGATGGTTGGGGGCTTCCTTCCTACTTCCCCCTGCTGTGCCCCTGGGTTCTATGCACAGACCCACATGGTGGTGGGGACACGGGGCTGCTCCCCACCTGCAGCAGGTTGTAGCGGTGGCTGTCACAGAGGTTCCTGGTGCCGATCTCGCTGCTCATGTACCAACCGTTGAAGGGTGCAGCCGGGAACTCCAACCCCCCAATCTCCAGCAGCATGTTGGAGACAGCAGGCAGTGCGTACCAGCGCAGTCCCAGCTCCCCAAACCACTCCAGCCTGTGTTGGGAGGGAGATGCGGCCCAGAGCCCCACACCAGCCCCACAGCAGAGACACCCCACTTCCACCCTTGGCTTCTGGCCCCGCTCCCATCCTCTGCTCAGAGGCTGTGCCAGGGTAAGCACATGGATGCCCTGTCCCCATTCTTATCCCTACCTCCATCCCATCTCATCCTGTACCCAACCCATCTCCCCATACCCCACATTGCCAAGTCCCCATCCCCATCCCCATTTCATCCTATCCTATCCTTTCCTATCCTATCCTATCCTATCCTATCCTATCCTATCCTATCCTATCCTATCCTATCCTATCCTATCCTATCCTATCCTGTCCCATCCCATCCCATTCCATCCCATCCCATCCCTGTAACCCCATATCTCTGCATTCCCCCCTCATCCCACCATCATCCCTATCCCATCCCACCTCACCCCCACAGCCATGCCCACACGTTGCTCTGGCACTGGGTCCACCCCCACCCTTCAGCCCTTTGCCCAGCCCCACTCACGTGGGGTGCGTGAGGGGCACCTCCAGGACCAGCTCCGATGGCAGCGGGAAGAGCTCGGGGGCTTCGTCGGGTCCCTGCAGCAGCAGCGGCAGCACATCGAAGCGCCCACTGCCCGGACTCCATCCATAGTGCACACAGAGCTGTGGGCACAGTGCGCTCAGTGGGGCCATCGTGGACCCATCCTGGGGCTGGGGGGATGTTGTGATGCGGGACCCCCACCTCAGTGATGTCGACGTTGGCCGGGTCCCCCAGCACGGAGCCGTCGGGCTGCCGGTACCCGGCGTAGCGGATCAGCTGCGTGTTCCAGATGCGGAAGTCGCCGCGGCCCGGCACCCGCTGGGGGAAGATGGTGATGGCTGACCTGCAGGAGTGGGATGTCACCGTCCCTTCCTCATCCCCATGGTGATGGGGTGCCCCATCCCTGCCCCAGGTTCACCCCACCTCTGCTCCGTCCTAACCCATCCCCACTTTCTTCCCCTTCTCCTTTTCCACTTTTCCCCTTTCCCTTCTCCTCCTTTTTCCCCTCTCAGGTGTCTACCTCCATTCCCATCCTTTTTCCTATCTCTGTCCCTATCCCCATCCTCATCGCCTTCCCCATCCCCTCCCCATTCTATCTTCCGTCCTTCCCCATCTCCACCCCCATCCTATTCCCACTCTCATCCTCACCCTCAACCCAACAAATCCTCATCTCCATCATCATCCCCACCCCCATCTCCATCCCATCTCCATCCCACCCCCAACCCCATCCTATTCCCACACCCCTCCCCATCCCACCCCCATATCCCCGTCCCACCCCACATCCCCCCACATCCCCCCTCACCGTATGTTCCCTCGGTTTGTTGCATACTGGATGTGGGAGCAGAGGAAACCAAACATCTCCCCAACGCTGGCGCAGTCCCGGGCATCGAACACCTGTGGGCAATGCCATCCTGTTGCCCCCCATCCCCCTCCCCTCCCCACAGCTGTGGGTCCACGTGTCCCACCTGCAGTTTGTTCCACTGGATGCGCCCCACGCAGCGCGCTGCGTTGCGCCAGGCCTGCTTGGCCCCAAAGATGAGCTCAGCCTCCTGCAGCTGATACGTGCCCGAGCTCCGCACCGCCGCCTCCACCTCCCGCAGCCGCTGCACGTGGGCTGCAGAGTTCTCCCTGTGGGACCACCGTGTTGGGGGGGGGGGGCCTGGTACCACCCTCTGGGAGATCCCCGGGCATGGGGGTATGTGGGGCAGGGAGGAAGCTGGGGGGGGTGTTGGGGTTTGGATGGGGGACAGTGGGAGGGGAAAGGGGATGGGGGCAGAGCTGAGGGGTGCTGTGGGGCAGGGATGGGGGTGAGGAATTGGGGCACTGAGGAGTAGGAATGGGGATGTGGGTAGGCAGAGGATGGGGATGGAGGCAGCGATGTGGGGCACTGAGGGTCAGGGATGGGGATGAGGATTTGGGACAGAATGGGGCTGCGCTGTGTGATGCTTATGTGCAGGGTGACAGACGGGGCTATGGGGTGTTGTGAGGCAGAATGGGGACAGGGCTATGGGATGCCCTAGAGGACAGCGCTGTGTCACCATGGGGTGGGGGCATTCGGGGTATCTGGAGCCAAGGTTGGGGATGGAACTGTGTGAAGCCATCGGGCAGCCATAGGGTGAGATGGGAAGCTGTGGTGTGGGGCTGGGGCAGCGCTATGGGGTGCAGTGGGGCAGGAGGGCAGCACTCACCGCCGGATGGACGCGTAGTATTGGTCAATGAAGTCCCGTGCCAGAGCCAGCAGCTCCTCACCACTGCGGCCGCCCTCGGCGCCGGGCACCGGCAGCTGCTTGGGCAGCACCAGGGAGCCCAGGCAGCGGCGCGCTGAGCACGGCAGCTCCTGTGGGCATCCATGGGGCTGGCATCTGTGGGGCAGCCCACACCCAGCCCTATGGGGTGCCCCACACCCGCCCTCCCCGGCCCCACCTGCTCGGCCTGGGCGCACAGCGTGTCATAGGCGATGCTCCCTGTCTCCCAGTTCTTCAGGCGGGCGAAGCGCGTGGGCTCTGCATGCCGGGGGGGCACCGGGCTGTGGGGTGGGGAGCACTGAGGTGGGGGACCCCTCCCCATGGGGCTGCGGCACTCGGGGGGCTCTGGCTCCCCAAATCCCAGAGAGGGGGTGTGTCCCCATGGGGGCAATGGGGGCAATGGGGCACTGCTGGGGGCAGCACTGCGGGCAGTGGGGGGGTCTGGCCCCTCAGTGCCCCTCTCCCCTCGGTGCTGCTGGGGGGCCCGGACCCCACAGCAACGGGTGGGGGCCCGGCGCAGGCTCGGGGCGTGCCTCGGCCTCATGCATGCGTGTAAGCGTGAACAATAGCGTGAGTCAGAGCGGCCCCCCCGCCCGAAGGGGTTAACCCATCCTGCCCCCCACCCCCAGCCCGTGCTGCCCTGTCCCCACAGTGAGGCTGTGTCCCCCGTCCCAGTTTGGCCCCACACATTCCGTCCACCCCAGTGGGTCCTGGTGGGGTCCAGAAGGCTGCAGTGAGGGTGGGGGGGCACCACTGTGCTCATCATAGGGTTGGGACACCAGCCCAGTGCTAAGGGCAGGGGGGATATAGGGCGGAGGCTATAGGGCAGGGGGCAGTAAGGACGGAGACAGTAGGGAAGGGGCAGATGACCCCCCTGTGGGCAGGGAACCCATGGCTGTGCTCCACATCCTGCCCCCACCAAACCGACACTGCGGACATGGCTCTGGTGGGGTGAGGATCCATGGGGATGGGGACCCGTGGGGACCCGTGGGGATCCGTGGGGGTGGGGTTCCATGGAGATGGGGCTCTGCTCGGGGGGCACATCTCCAGTGGGCGCACGGCTTTGGTAAAGACACAGCTCTGTGGTGCCAGGGCTCCAATGGGGCACATCCCTGGTGGGGACGGGGCTCCACGGGGTCACATCTGGGAATGGGCTCCTCTGTACGGGAATCCGTGGGTCCCCGTGTCCGTGGGGTTCCCTTTCCCGGTGGGTTCCGAGGAATCCCCTCCACACACGGACGGCCCCACGAGCCGCAGCGCTCCCTCCACCCGGACCCGTGGACCCCTCCGACCCCCGACCCCTCCCCGGTACCCACCTGCCCTTGTCGGGGCCGGAGCCGTCCTCGGGCGCGGGGCTGAGCTGCCGGGAGCAGAGCCCGCAGGAGCGGGCAGCACCGGGCAGCACGGCCGGCAGGTTCCCCATGGCGCTGCGGGAGCGGCCGCTTCCTCCGGAGCTGCGGGGGGAGTCGGGACCTCCGGCCGCCCCACGCGGGACGAGCGCTGCGGGAGCGGGACCTGCGGGAGAGGAGACGGAGCTTCCCGAGCGCGGCCGCCGCGGGGCCCGGCGGAGCTGCGGGTGGTGGTCCCGGTGACCCCGCGGGGAGGACATCCGGACGGCCCCCACTGCGGCCCCCACCCAGTTCCTGCCATTGACGCTGCCAGGCGGATCCCGGCCCCCCCCCCCCCGCAGCCTGTGGGGCACCGCGAGGCGACCCTGCGTGGGGAAGGGGTGAAGTTGGGGCCAGGGCTGGGTTCTGAGTTGGGTTTGGGGTCCGGGTTGGAGTTGGGGTTGTGTTGGGGTTGGGGTTGGAGTTGGGCTGGGGTTGGGATCAGGATTGGGATTAGGACTGTGATCCGGATTGGGATTGGGCTGGAATTAAGTTTGGGATCAGGACTGAGATTAGGGTTAATGTTGGGATAGGGGTCAGTTTGGGGTTGGGGTTGGGTTTGTGTTGGAGTTGGGCTGGGATTGTCATTGGGATTGGGTTGGAGTCAAGGTTGGGATCGGGGTTGGGCTGGGGTCTGGGTTGGGGTTGGGAGAGGGTTCCAGTGCTCCTGGATTGGGAGTTAAGGGGAGGGTGGGGGTTGGGTTGGGTTTGAGGTCAGAGCTGGGATTGGGGTTAAAGTTGAGTTTGTGGTCAGGGCTGGGGTTGGGATTAAGGTTGAGGTTGGACTGGGGTTGGAGTTAAGGCTGGGGGTCAGCATTGGGTTTGGGGTCAGGGTTAGTTGGGGTTGGGGTTGGGTTGAGGTTGCCATGGCACTGGGGTTGGAGTTAAGGCGAGGGTTGGGGTTGGGTTGGGTTTGAGGTCGGGGTTGGGGTCAAGGTTACGGTTGGGATTGAGGTTGGAGTTAAGGTTGGAGTGAGCATTAGGTTTGGGGTCAGGGTTGAGGATGGGGTTGGGATTAGGTTGGGTTTAGGGTTGGGATTAGGTTGGGTTTAGGGTTGAGATTGGGGTTGGAGTTGGGACTGGGGTTTAGGGCTGTGTTTAGGATAGGGTTGGGGTTAAGGGTGGAGTTGGGGTTGGTGTTGGGGTTGGGTTGGTTTTAGGATTCTGTTGGGTATGGGGCTGGGGCTGGGGCTGGGGCTGGGGTTGGGGTTGGGGTTGGGCTTCTGCAGGTGACGCAGGGATGCTTTGAGCAGTGCTGGCTCCGGGGCTGGATGGGGTCTATGGGGGATTTGGGACCACCCTGCGGGGGGGGCTCAGCGGGGGCAGCGGGGGGGGGGGGGCAGTGACGGGAAGCCGCGCCCGGCCCCGGCCCCGCGAGTTTCCTTCCTGCGCCTCGGAGCGACGCGGCGCTCGGCCGGGGGGGGGCGGGGGGTGGGCAGGGACACCGCGTGTGTGTTGGGGGGGGGCGGGGGGGCGGGGCTGAGCCGTCCATCACCGCCGAGCGCTGCCCCCTATTGGCCGCCCTTCCCGGGGGGCGGTGAGCGGGCGGGGGGGGGATTCAGCACCATGGACAGCGGTAGAAAGAACCGGGGGGGGGGGCGGGGGGAGCCGGGGCGGGGCGTTCAGCCCAACATCCCGACCCGTCCCCCCCCCACGACCCATCGCACGGACCCCGCTGGGTGACCCCCATCCCTTCCCCCCCCCACCCCCAACACCCCCCGCCCGGTCAAAGCCCCTCGGGGGCTGCCAGGGGGGTCGGTGGTCGCGAGGCGCCTCACACGGGGAGGGGCCGGGTAAGGGGGGGGGGTTCGGGCCGGGGGACACCGTGGGAGGAGCCCGAGGGCGGGGCAGGGCCTGGGGGGCCGCCCCGGGGGGGGTTCGGGGCTATTGGCTGCGGCCGCCATCGCTCCTCCCCGGCCCCGCTCCGCTGTCAGCGCGCAGCTCTCGGGGGGGGGTCGGGCCGAGCCGGGCTGAACCGGGCCGGGCCGGGGGCTGCGGGGCAACGCCGGGGGCTGCGGGGCGCCGGGCCGAGCAGAACCGAACCGCACCGCGCGGCGCCGGGCCGGGCCGGGTGGGGAAGGGGCGGGGGGGGGCGCCGTGATAAATCACCCCCCGGCCGGCCGCCTCCGTGCCTAAATAAGGCCGATGCTGCGGTGCGCGCTGAGCTGCTAGCGGGGGGGGCACCCGCACCGCCACCCGCAGCCCCGCGCGCTGCCCCGCACCGTGTAGCCATGGGGTAACGGCGGGGGGGAGCGGGGCGCGGGGGGGCTGGGCTCGGCTTTAACCCCTGCGCGCCCGCCCGGCCCCGCCCGCATCGCCCCGCACCGCCCCGCACCGCCCCGCACCGCCCGTCCTTGGCTCAAGGGCACCGGACCCCCAGCGGCGCAGAGCGGGGCCGTCTCCCCACCTCCCCACCTCTACCCGTCCCCGCCCCCCCCCCCCCCTTTCCCCGCCGCCGCCGCGGCCGCTGCCCATGGGCCCGGCGCCATGCCGGTGCGGAGGGGGCACGTCGCCCCCCAGAACACCTTCCTGGACACCATCATCCGCAAGTTCGAGGGGCAGAGTGAGTGCGGGGGGGGGAACGGGGCTGGGGGGCGCGGGGGGGATCGGGGGATCTCGATGGGGTGGAGGGGGGTTGGGGAAATGGGGGTTTGGGGGGACCCGGGGGAGGGGGGAGTTGGGAGAGGAGTTGGTGGGGCCGGGGGGTTTGGGGATGGGAGGGAGGGGTTGGGGGGCTGGGGGCTGTGGAAAAGATGGGGGTTTGGTAACGCTGGGGGGTTGGGGATGATCCCGGGGGGGCTTTGGGGGTTGGTGATGCTGGGGGGCGTTGGGTGCTGCCAGGGGTTGGGGGCCGTGCGGGTCCAGTGCGGCTGTGGGGTGTGGGGGGCAATTCGGGCTGGGGGTGGGGGTGGTCCCATGGGGGTGAGGCTGCAGTGGCCCCGTGTGTGCCCATCTCCGTGTCTGTCTGTGGGCAGCCTGGTTGGGGGGCAAGTGGGGGGAGCTGGGGGGCAGCGGGGGGTCTGAGATGTGTGAGGATGTGGGGCCAGAGGGGGGTGGGATGGACGGGTGTCACATTGCAGGTGGTGGCTGGGGAACGCTGCCCTTCCCATCACCGCAGCCCTGGGGTGGGGGGCACAGTGGGATGTGGCAGTGCCAGCAGCATGGGGATGGGGATGGGGATGGGGTCCTTTGGGGACAACGTGTGGGGGGGTGAGGGGCAGAACCACGGGGTGGTCCCCAGAGATGGGATGGATGGACGGAGAGATGGATGGAGGGAGGGAGGATGGATGGATGGGTTGGTTGGAGGATGGATGGGTTGATGGATGGATGGGGTTGATGGATGGATGGATGGTTGGATGGATGGATGGATGGATGGTGGGATGGGTGGATGGGATGGATGGAGGATGGATGGGTTGATGGATGGATGGATGGATGGATGGATGGATGGATGGATGGATGGATGGATGGATGGAGGGATGGAGGGATGGATGGATGGATGGATGGAGGGAAGGAAGGACATCTGTGTGGTTCGATGTGTGGACGGCTGGTCTCATTGCTGGGATCAGCCCCCCCAGAGCTGCCCCCTGCCCCCTCCAGGCCGCAAATTCATCATCGCCAACGCGCGTGTTGAGAACTGCGCCGTGATTTACTGCAACGATGGTTTCTGCGAGCTGTGCGGGTACACGCGCGCCGAGGTCATGCAGAAACCCTGCACCTGCGACTTCCTGCACGGGCCCCGCACGCAGCGCAGCGCGGCCGCACAGATCGCCCAGGCGCTGCTGGGCTCCGAGGAGCGCAAGGTGGAGATTTGCTTCTACCGCAAGGACGGTGAGCGCCGTGACGTGGGGGTCGGAGGGGCGGGGGGTGCTGCGGGGCGACCTCCAGCACGTGGGGGTTGAGGTGCGGGATTGTGGGCCGGGATCAGGCGATGGTTGTGAGGATGTGTGCCCCACATCTGCCCCACTCCGTGGTGGCTCCGTGCCCCACAGCGCCCTGCTGCCCCCCCCGGGTCCATATGGGGCTGCACGGCCCCCACTGCGCTTCCCCATGGGGACTCGGTTTGCATGAACACCCGGCCTGTAAACTCCAAGCCCCCCACCCACTTTGGGATCCCTCCCTGCATAAAGGGTTTTGCCCGCTGTTCCCATGGGTGCAGCTGTGTCTGTGGTCAGGCCCCGCTGGGGCTGTGGGGCTGCCCCACGGAGGCCCTGTGCTCCCACAGCAGGTGTCCCAGCTCTCAGCACAGCTGTTACCACCACGCGGCACTGAGCCCCAGTTCTGACTCCCAGCTGCCACGTCGGGCACTGGGGCATGAGGGCAGTGGGGCACGCTGCCAACCTGCCCCCCCACGACCCCGCTATGGGGCAGCTGCGGTCCTGGCAGTGCCAGGCACAGCACACGGCGCTGCAGAGCAGGGTTGGCCGCGGGTGCACTTTGGACCCACACGGTGCTGGGATGCACGCGGCTGCTTGATGAGCAGCGCTCATTAGTGCCCGGCTAATTGGCTCTGCCCGGTGCTGGCTGGCAGCTGTGTGCTCAGCAGATGGGAGGATGCTGGTGCTGTCCTTTTGGTGCTGCGCCTGCTGTGCCATGCTGTGCTGTGCCATACCATGCCGTGCCATGCTGTGCCATGCCGTGCCATGCTGTGCTGTGCTGTGCCATGCCGTGCTGTGCCATGCCATGCTGTGCCATGCTGTGCCATGCCGTGCTGTGCCATGCCATGCTGTGCCATGCTGTGCCATGCCATGCTGTGCCATGCCGTGCCATGCTGTGCTGTGCCATGCCGTGCCATGCTGTGCTGTGCTGTGCCGTGCCATGTCACCACACTGGCACTGAGCAGGGCCAGCGGGTGCCCCGGGTGCGCAGCAGGTGCCGGAGCGGCTGGCGCGGAGCTGCCCGCGTGTCCCTGGGGAGCGCGGTGCTTCCTGGGGTATTTATAGCCTGCAGAGCATGGGGGGAGAGAATGGAGCAGGGGGGGCAGCTGCCTTTAACTCTGCTGTGCCCCCCCAGCCTGCAGGACCCCTCTGTCCCACCAGCCCTGTGCCCACCCCTGGTCTGGGGGTGCTCGGGGGGTCCTGGCCCTGCACACAGCTCCACTGCTCTGACAGGGTGGGACTCTGGCTGCACATCACTGCAGTGCCATGGTCCCACGGTGCCCAGCATGGCACAGCTGCAGCCATGCACACAGCCTGCAGCCTGCAGCCCCCTGCAGCTCCTCAAGCTGCAGCTGTCCTCACGTTGCACGGTAACCTAACGCTGCAGCCGGCCTTGCTTTGCATCACGGCCTTGTTCTGCAGACATCCCCACTCTGCACCGTGACCTCGTGCTGCAGCCACATTTTTATTGCATGGGAACCTAACGCTGCAGCTGTCCTTGCAGTCACCATGCTGCAAGGCCATGGGGCAGGGTGAACATTGGGTCAGTGCGCTCCAGGTGCCAGGAGGGTCTCAGAGCAGAGCTGCCCCCCTCCCCCCATGCTGCCGTGGTTCAGTTGCTGCATCCTGGAGCACTGCTGTGCTGTGTTTCTGTGGGGGGCACACGGTGCCCATCTGTGGGGTGTCCCCATGGTGCTGGGGGGGGGGGGCGGGGTGGGCAGCACTCGGGTGCTGTGTGCAGTGTGGGGTGCACAGAGTGTGGGGTGCACAGGGCCATGTGGGGCTGCCCGGCTCACAGTGGGGGTGCCCGGTGCCCCCTGTGCCCCCCAGTGCAGCTGATGGAGCAGCACAGCCCCAGAGCAGAGCTCCATGGGGTGGGGGCACAGGGATACGGGGTGCAACCCCACCATGGGGGCTGTGCTGGAGGCACCCCCACCCCACAGCCCACAGCCGGACCCCATGGGGATCTCGCAGCCCCCAGTCCCTCCCTGTGCCTCCCTCCATCCCCGGGTGGTGGGTGGGCACGGGACGTGGGGGGGGGGCACCAGTGGGATGGGTGGGAATGGGATGGGCACGGGTGGGGCGAGCGCGGTGGGTCAGGCGCGGGGGGGGCTGTAAGTGGGTGGGACGCGGGTGGGATGGACACGGGTGGGACGGGCGCAGCGGGGCTGGATGCGGCGGGGCGGGCGCGGGGCGGGCTGGACACGCGGGGTGGACACGGGGGGGCCGCGGTGTCCCCGGCCCGATGCTGCCCGCGGCCATATTTAGGCATCGCCGCTGCTCCGTGCGGTGCCAAAAGGCGCAGCCCCTGCGGGCCGGGGGGGCCCCGCCCGCCTCACGGTGAGAGATGGGGCGGAGGGGGCGGTGGGGGGTGGGGGATCAGCCGGGATTAGGGCGGCAGTTGGGGGGGGGGGGGCGATAATCCCACCCCTCCCTACACACACACAGACACCGCCCACTCGCAGCGCAGCGGGGGGGGCTGCGGGGACCCCTCCCGGAACGCAAAGCAAAGGAGCAGCCCCGGGTCGGGGGGCGGCGCGGTGCGGGAGGGGCTGAGGGTTCCCCCCCCCCTTCCCTCATTGCCTCAGTTTCCCCCCCCCGCAGGAAGCTGCTTCCTGTGCCTCGTGGACGTGGTGCCGGTGAAGAACGAGGATGGAGCCGTCATTATGTTCATCCTCAACTTCGAGGCAGTGATGGAGAGTGAAGGGCCGCGCTCCCCCCCCGCAGACACCAACCACTGGGTCACCCCCGGCGCCTGGATCCCGGCAGGTGCGGCCCCACTGCGCTGCCTGAGGGGGGTCACTGCCCCCCATGGTGCTGCCAGATGGGGGGGTTACCACCCCCCGTGATGCTGTGACCTTTAGGGGTCACCATTCCCTGTGGCACAGGGACTGGGGGGGATCACAGCCCCCGTGGTGTTACGAGATGGGGGGGTCTCTGTCCCTATCTGTGCTGTGACCTTTAGGGGTCACCATTCCCCGTGGCACAATGACTGGGTGTCACAGCCCCAATAGAGCTCTGATGTTTGGGGTCTCACATGGCGCTGTGACCTGGGGTGGGGGGTCCCTGCTCCCCATGGTGCTGTGCCCTTCAGGGATCACTGCTCCCCATGGCCCTGGGATGGGGGGGGGGTCACAGCCCCCATAGAGCTCTGATGTTTAGGGCTCGCTGCCCCTCGTGGTGCTGTGTCACTTAGGGGTCACCATTCCCCACGGCTCTGGGATGGGGGGGGGGTCACAGCCCCACGGTGCTCCGCTGTTTAGGGGTCACTGACGGCGCTGTGACCTGGGAAGGGATCCCTGCCCCCCCCCGTGCTGTGCCACTCTGTGCTCACTGCCTGGCATGGCACGGTCACCTGCGGGCAGAGGGACGGGGTCACCGCTCCCCATTGCTCTGCCATATACAGGGGGGTCCCATCTCCCCGCTGCACAGTGACCCCCCCCCCCCTCCCCCCCGTCCCACCGCAGGCCGCAGTCGCTCCTTCCGGCTGAAGCTGCCGGCGCTGCTGGCGCTGTCGGGCAGCAAACAGTCGCTGCCGCCGGAGCCGCCCGACGCCGTCATCGTGGACGTGTCGGATCGCGGCGCGGAGCCGAGCAGCTCCTCGCTGGACAACGGCTGCCTGGGCTGCGCGCGGCCCGACGACCAGCGGGCGCTGATGGAGCCCGACGACGGCGACGCGCCCCCGGAGCCGCCCGTCACCCACTCGTCGCCCCTCGCCGAGCGCCTCTGCCCCGCGCCCTTCTCGGACGGCAGCCTGGCCCGGAGCCGCTCGAGGGAGAGCTGCCACAGCGTGCGCCGAGCGTCCTCCGTCGATGACATCGAGGCCATGAGGGGCGACGGGGACAAGCGCAGCCACAGCCGGCACGTCAGCGCCGGGACCGGGATGCACCGCGGAGCCAGCACCGGTACGGGGAGGGGTGGGGGGGAACGGGGGCTGCGCCGTCGGGGGGGGGGCGATGCGTCCCATGGGCGGCTCCGCTGTATGGGTCACAGCTGGGCACAGCGTGTCACCCCGGCCCACATCTGGATGTCCCGCGTCACCCCACGCCTTGACACCCCCCGTCTGGCCCCACACAGCTGCAGGCCTCACATCTGTCTGCTCCACACCTGGACCTCCAGAGCCGCCCTACCCCACAACTTGACCCCCCACATCTGGCCATACATATCCACACGTCTCTGGCTGCCCCACACCTGGATATCCCGTCACACCCCCTTGACACCCCTCCCGCCTTGACACCCCCCATCTGGCCATACACAGCTGCCTGCCCCATGCCTCCCTGCCCCACATCTAGATGCCCCATGTCACCCTCCCCCACACCTTGACACCCCCCACCTGGCTGTACACATCCACGTGTCCCACATCTCCTGGCTGCCCCACACCCCGGGGAGGACATCTTGCTGAGCTCGTTAGGTCCAGCAGCTCGTCAGGCCACGGGCGGCTCCGCAGCTGTGGGTGCTTCGTTAGTGTAGCAGGGCTGCCCATCACTGCCCATCACTGCCCATCACTGCCCATCACTGCCACGCTGGACATCGCTGTAATGTGCTGCACTGCCCACAGCATGGCTTGAGGCCCCACTGAGCATCCAGCAGCGGGGATGAAGGGTGCCCACGTTGTGCTCCGCTTGCCGTGCCCCTGCGTGACCTCCAGCCCCAGCATCCTCTCAGTAACAAAGGGAGGGGACAGCCGCCGCCTTGTTAAGCCACTAAGCTCATTAGGAGAGGGAAATAATTACATTAGCTGTAAATGATACGGCCCCGCCATGGGGCGAGGGCTGACTGCATCCCCCCCTTCCCCCCCTCCTGACCCAGGGGCCATGAACAACATCCGCAGCACCCTGCTCAACTCCACGTCCGACTCCGACCTGGTGCGGTACCGCGCCATCAGCAGGATCCCACAGATCACACTCAACTTCGTGGACTTCAAAGCTGACGCTTTCCTGGGGGCCCCGTCTGGAGAGAAGGAGATCATTGCCCCCACCAAGCTGAAGGATCGCACCCACAACGTCACCGAGAAGGTCACCCAGGTGAGTGGGGGCACTGCGGGGCACGGCTGGAGCTGGGGGGGTGGACAACATGGGGGGATGGTGGAGCTGATTGATGGAGCTGATGGTGATGATGGAGCTGATGGAGATGGAGCTGGTGGTGATGATGGAGCTGATGGGGATGATGGAGCTGATGGGGATGGTGGAGCTGATGGTGATGCTGGAGCTGATGGTGATGCTGGAGCCGATGGTGATGATGGAGCTGATGGGGATGGAGCTGATGGCGATCGTAGAGCTGATGGGGATGGTGGAGGGCGTGGGGTGATGCTGGAGCTGGTGGGGTGGTGGTGGAGGTCATGGGCTGACGGTGGAGCTGATGGTAATGCTGGAGCTTGTGGTGATGGTGGATCTTATGTGCTGACACCGGAGGCTGTGGGGTGTTGGTGGAGGTGGTGGGGCAATGATGGAGGTTGTGGGGTGGCAGTGGAGGTCGAGGGCTGACGGTGATGCTGGAGCTGGTGGGGAATGCTGGAGCTCACGTGGTGATGGTGGAGATCATGGAGTGATGCTGGAGCTCACGGGATGACAGTGGAGTTCATGGGCTGATGGCGGAGCTGGAGATGATGCTGGAGCTAGTGGGGGATGCTGGAGCTCACGTGGTGATGGTGGAGGTCATGGGGTGGCAGTGGAAGTGGTGGGGCGGTGCTGGCTGGAACTCGTGGTGATGGTGGACCTTGTGTGCTGGCACTGGAGGATGCGAGGTGGTGTTGGAGCTGCTGGAGCCGTGCTGGACGTCATGGGATGATGGTGGAAGTCATGGGATGATGCTGGAGGTCACAGTGGTGGCAGAGCTGTTGGTGACACCGGGGCTGATGGAGTGACCCACTGCCACCCCATGCGCCCCATGTCCCCAACCCATGGCACCGAGGTGCTCCCAGTGCTGCTGACACCGCGTGGCTCATGGCACAGCCCCCTTGGACATAGTCCCGATGTGGGTCAGACACCACCCCATGGGAAGCCCCACAGGGCAGCGCAGACCCACACTGGGGTGTGGTTGGGTGGGCAGTGTGGGCCGGGAACTACAGCAGTGGGGCTGTGCTGTGCCCCACACCCTCTGCACTGCTCTGTGCTGTTCCATGTGGTGCCATGCCATGTAGCACCGTGCTATGCCACGTGGTGCTGTCCCGTGCCATGCTGCAGTGTGCCACGCCATGCAATGCTGTGTTGTGCCGTGCCGTGCCCTGCTGTGCCAGCCAATGCCATGCTGTGCCATGCTGCCATCCCATGCCATGCAATGCTGTGCCATGCTGTGCCAGCCAATGCCATCCCGTGCTGTGCCATCCCGTGCCGTGCCATGCTGTGCCATGCTGTGCCAGGCAATGCCATGCCGTGCCATGCTGCCATCCCATGCCATGCAATGCCGTGCCATGCTGTGCCAGGCAATGCCGTGCCATCCCGTGCCGTGCCATGCGGTGCTGCCCGCTCCCGGCCGTGCCGGTTGTGCCGCATCCCGCACCCCGCTCCCGCAGCTCCGCTGATCCTTCGCACGTTGTGTAACCGCCATCTGGCTGCGGGGCGAAGGCGGCTGCTGCTGCTGCTGCTTAATTACGGCCTGATCCCGCTCCCGCTAATGAAGATACAGCCGCCGTGGCCGCGGGCTCGGGGGAGCGCTGTGCCCGCCCCGCTGCGGGGTTGGGGGGGGGGCGCGGGCTGGGCGCAGCTGTGCGCTTGGGGTCCCCGAGCGGAGCGGCCCCCCCCGAACTCGCTCCTGCCGACCCACGTGCTGGGCGATGGGGACCGACCCCCCCGGGAGCCCCCGGCCCTGCTGTCGGCTCTGCCTCCCCCCTCCCCCCCCGCCGGTTGCGCTCCCGTGGCGCGGTGAGGGGTCAGAGCCCTCTCGGGGCGTGGGGGGGGGTCCGCGGTGCGTTAACGAGCGGCGCCTTCTGATCATCCCCGCCGTGTAATTAACGACGAGGCCGCGGATGTTTCTCATCCCCCTCGCGTTAATCCCGTCCTGCCGACAGCTGCGGCGCCGGATGGGCAGATGGACGGCAGCGCGGCCGCAGCCCCCTCACGGCCCGGCATCACCCCGCGGCCGTGGGGCGGGGGCCGGGGGGGTCAGCCGGGCTGTGATCCGGGGGCGGGGATGGGGCACGGCGAGCGCTGCTGTCGGGAGCCGTTGGTGGGCCGGGATGGAGGAGGCCGAGGGGTCGTACCGGGTGTTGTGGGGGTACTGGGGGAGCCGGGGGTGTCTGCATGCGGGGTGCGGACTCGCTTTGTCCGTCCTATTGTGCGTGATGGAGCGCTGGTTGTGGAGCTATTCGGACATCGCTGCCGTCCGAACGAGCCGAGCGCGTCCCCGGCGCGGTGTGGCACCGGGGGGGGCGGGGGGGACCGGGACTCCCGGGCGGTGGCACCGTGAATCAGCCGCAATGACGGAAACCCGCAGCTCCGTCAAGGTCACCGCTCTCCGGGCCGCCCCACGGCGCGGGGATGGGGCGCTGCGTGGCAGCCCTGGGACCCCCAGTCCGGACCCTCCCGCCCGCGGGCTGCGGGCACCGCGCGGTCCTATGCGGGATGGGGTCGGTGTGGGGCGCGGTGCCCCGAGGGGGGGGTAGGCGA
Organism: Coturnix japonica; assembly: GCF_054131305.1. Classification (NCBI taxonomy): domain Eukaryota; kingdom Metazoa; phylum Chordata; class Aves; order Galliformes; family Phasianidae; genus Coturnix; species Coturnix japonica. Next base: position 139,114,889 of record NC_140664.1, on the reverse strand, counting down.
CCGTGCCAGGTGCCTGCGGTGCGTTTGTGTGGGGCTGGCAGCGCTGTGGGGCTGGCAGCGATTTGAGGACAGCTCCGGGAAATAAAGCGGGGAATGCGGAGCTGTGTGTCCCCGTCGGGGCTGGGCAGCAGCCAGGGGCAGCGGTGCCGGAAAGCGCCTGCGGCGGAGGGGAGCTGCGGGCAGCCGTCCCCGTCCTCTTCCCGTCCCCTTGCTCGGTGCCATCCCATCCCATCCCATCCGATCCCATCCCATCCCATCCCATCCCATCCCATCCCATCCCATCCCATCCCATCCCATCCCATCCCATCCCATCCCATCCCATCCCATCCCCACTCCTATCCTTCTCCAGCCCATTCTCATCCTTTTCCCTTTCACTATTTCTAACTCTGCCCCCTTTCTTGCCTCCTTCCCTGTGCCCATCCCTACCCTTTATCCCTTTCAAATTCCCTATTCCTATTCCCATCCCCGTCCCCTTCTTCATCTTTTCCCCATTCCCATCCCGACTCCCGTCCCTTTCCCCATATAACCCTTTCCCCGTCCCCATCCTCATCCCTTTCCTTGCCCTTGTGCCCACCCCTGCCCCCATCCTATCCCCCTCTCCTTCGTCTCCATCTCTTTTCTCGACCCCCCTCCCCCCTCCCCGGTCTCATTTCCACCCCCCGCCCCCCACCTCGCGTTTCCTTACGGCGGTTCGTACCGCGGGACCCCCCCCCCCCCGCCCCGTGCCTCAGTTTCCCGGTGCCGTTCCGTCCCTCCGGAGCCGCTGCCGCCGCGGGGCGGGGCGGCGCGGCGGGGGGGGTAGGGATGGAGCCCCGGCGGAGGGCGGGGGCCGGGGGGGGTGGGGGGGGCCGTGCCGCCCCGCTCCATCTGCCGCGCTTCTCACAGCTCCACAGAGCGCGGGGCAGCGCCGGACGGACAGAGCGGGGTGCGGGGCCCCGGGGGGGCGGCCGCAGATCCCCCCCGTTGAAAGCGGCCATGGCCCCGGGGGGGCGCGATGGCGGCGACCGCCCCGACGGGGACCGAAAGAGCGGCCGCGTTCGGCGCGCGGTGCGCATCTCCAGCCTGGTGGCACAGGAGGTGGGTGCGGGGCGGCGGGTGCGGGCCGGGGGGGTCCCCGCGGTATCTGCCCGTAGCCCCGGGGGTCCGGGCTGCGCCCCGAGAAAGCAGCGGGGTCCTGGGGCTGATTCCTTGAGCGGGAGGTGAGAGGAGGGCGGGGGGCCGCGGGGGGCTCCTCAGCATCCCCGTGTCTGTGCATCCCGATGCATCCCAATAACGGAGCATCCCGGTGCCCAGACCGGATTTGAGATGTTCGGGATGGTCGGGACCCCCCAACCCCCATCCCGGCCCCAAAGGGCCGTGACCAATGGGAGCAGAACCCCACGTTGTTCCCACGGGGCCGTGAGGGAACGGAGGGGACATCAGCAGCTCACGGTGACCCCTCGGCTCCCAGCGCCAAAGCTGAGCCCCCAGCGATCAGGCGCCGTCGGTGCCCTCGCAGCGCAGCACCCGCCCCCCACCTGTGTGGCACGTGCTGGGGCTGCTCCACGGCTGCGTCACCGGGTGGGGGTTCGGCTGCAGGAGGGGGGGACGCACCGCCCCACGGGGACGTCACCCCATCACGGGGCTGCCTCCATCCCGCCCCGCTGCCGCAGTGCTGAGGGCAGCACCCCACCGTGCCCCCAAACCCATCGCCCATGGCGGGCACGGCTGTGCCGGGCACCGCGCCGCAGCTCAACGCGGTGAGTACGGCACGATGTGCTGCCACCCGCACCGCTGGGACGGGTGTGCGGGGAGCTGCCAACAGCGGGCACTGCACCGGGGACAGCGCCGGCATCTGGGGGTTGTGCCAGTGTTGGGTGTCGTGTTGGTGTTGTTGGGTGTCGTGTTGGTGTTGTTGGGTGCTGTGTTGGCTCTTGGCGTAGTGCTGGGTGTTGTGCCAGCCTCGGGTGTCAGGGCCAGTGTTGGGTGCTGTGCTGATATTGGGTGCTGTGTTGATGTTGGGTGCTGTGTTGATGTTGGGTGCTGTGCTGATATTGGGTGCTGTGCTGACATTGGGTGCTGTGCTGATATTGGGTGCTGTGCTGATATTGGGTGCTGTGTTGATGTTGGGTGCTGTGCTGACATTGGGTGCTGTGTTGATGTTGGGTGCTGTGCTGATATTGGGTGCTGTGCTGACATTGGGTGCTGTGCTGACATTGGGTGCTGTGTTGATGTTGGGTGCTGTGCTGACATTGGGTGCTGTGCTGATATTGGGTGCTGTGCTGACATTGGGTGCTGTGTTGACATTGGGTGCTGTGTTGATGTTGGGTGCTGTGCTGACATTGGGTGCTGTGCTGACATTGGGTGCTGTGTTGATGTTGGGTGCTGTGTTGATGTTGGGTGCTGTGCTGACATTGGGTGCTGTGCTGATATTGGGTGCTGTGCTGATATTGGGTGCTGTGCTGACATTGGGTGCTGTGCTGGTGTTGAGTGCTGTGTTGATGTTGGGTGCTGTGTTGATGTTGGGTGCTGTGTTGATGTTGGGTGCTGTACCAGGGTTGAGTGTGTGTGCCATTGCTGGGTGCTCTGCTGTCACTGGGTGCTGTTCTGCTGTTGGCTGTTGGGTGCCATGGTCCTGCCCTGCCGTCAGGTGTTGCTGACAGTGCAGAGCACCCCACGGTGCCCGGGGTCTGTGTGCCGTGGCCATGACAGGGCATTTGGGATCACTGTGGGTGCTGTGGCTGTGAGAGGCCAATTGGGGACCACAGACACTGACGGTCCATGCGGGCGTTTGGGTGCCACCGCTGTTGGGGTCTGTGTGTTCATGGGGTCCCACAGGGTCCGTGGGGCGCTGGGGGTCTATGGGGTGTTGTGGGGCTGTGCTGCGGTACTGGAGGCTCCGGGTGCTGCGGGCATTGCTGTCCTTGCAGGAGCCGCACGGCGGGGCGGGGGTTGCCGTGCTCGGTGCCGGTGGTTGGCCCGGGGGTGTCTCTACCGACACGGCCCAGCTGCGGGCTCGGTGTGGGCTCTGCGTGTCCGGTCCCAGAGCTCTCGTGGGAGAGGCCCAACCTGTCCCGGTGTTGGGCGCTGAGCGTCGCGTCCCGGCAGGAGACGGTGTCAGCGCGGCCGCGCTCGGGGGGCAGCTCCCTCCGGCCACCGGCACCGGCGCGTTTGTCCCCCCCGGTGGCGGCGCTGCGGTATTTGTGGCGTTGCGGAGGCGGCGGGGCGCGGGGCGGCAGCTGCCGGTGGCACCGCAGGTGTCGGCCGCGCGTCACCGCGAGCGCGAGGTGCCGCGTGCCGGTGCCGGGGCGGTGTTGGTGTCACCGCGTGTCGGCACCGCCGTAACTGTGTCACCGTGACTGACGGGTGTCGGTGTCACGGCGGTTCCGAGGGTGCGCGCTCCGGCTGCGCGCCGATGTCACTCCGCGTACGGAGCCGCTCCGTGGGGCGGAGGGTCCGGGAGTCGACCGACCCCCCCCGACCCCGACGCTCCGGGGCAGCGCCGTCACCCCGAGCCCTGGGGACACGGCAGGGGCGCGCAGCTGCCGTCCACCCCCTCGCCCCCCCCCGGCCCACGCTCCGTCACGCGGTTCCCGAGGACGCGCGGGTGGCGGTGGGGAAATCCCCGCGTGGGAGGCGGCGGTGACACGGGGCCGCGGGGCAGAGCGAGCCGCCCCCGTGTCCCCAGTGATGTCACCGCCGGGATGTCCCCAGTGATGTCACCGCTGTGTCCCCGGTGTCGCCATCGCGACATCCCCGACGCTGCCCCCGATCCGTCCTCCCTCCCCGAGGTCCCCCCGCAGCTCCGGGGGCAGCACAGCGCGGGGCGGTGGCAGCGGATGGGGGAGGGGGGACACACCGTGACCGCGTACGGGGGGGTCCCAGCGGTGCCCCCCCCACCCCGCTCTGCACAGCGCGGGGAGCGCTCCGGGAACGCGGGGGGCGGCGGCGGGCGAGGAGCGGAGGGAGCCCTCCCCCATCCCCCGCCGCGCAGGGGTTAACGGGGGGGGGCCGGCGCTGGGGGCGGCGGGGGCCGCGCAGCAGGGCAGGCTGGGAAACATTTCCGCCCCAATAATTCCTGCTCGGCGGGGGGGGTGGAAACACCGGGCCGGGGGTGTCGGGGGGCGATGGGCGCGAGGCTGGACGTGAGAGGGGGGGCGCGGGGCCCCCGCAGCGCCCCGGGCTGAGGATGCTGGCCGCGCTGCTGCAGCTGCTGCGGGACCTCGCGGGGCCCCCCCCGCCCCGCGCGGGCCCCCCCATGCCCGGCGCCCGCCTGAACGCGGCGGGAGGGCAGCGCCGAGAGCGGCAGGTACGGGGGGGTTTACCGGAGGGGGGGGAACATTGGGTCTAACCAGGGGGTGGGAGGGGCATTGGGTACCAGTGAAGGGATAGAGGGGGGTCCGCCCTCCGGGGTTACATAAAGCCTCCCTACCCCTCGCTTCCAGCCTGCCTCCCCCCGCGGTGCCATCGGTCCCGTGCGGGGACGGACGGGCGCTGCTGCCGGGCACTGTGCCGGGGCGCGGGGACTCGCACTGCGGGGAGGAGGGTGCGGGGGGGGTTTCCCGCTCCTAATCCGCCCTTCTGACCCCCTGGCCCGGAATCCCACCGCGGTACTGTGCGGGCCTGGGGGGGCACAGAGGATGTGGAAGGTCGGGGGTCGGGGAGGTGCTGGCACAGCTCAGGGTTTGCCCCGCCCCCCACCTCACACAGATGCCCCGAGGGAAGCAATTGCATGCGGGCCCCCTCTCCCCCCCCAATTTCCATGGGTCCCGACGGGCAGCACCGGGGGTGGTGCTGGGGTGTGGGGGCTTTCAGCAGGCAGGGACGTACCAAGGTGAGGGCTCCCCTCCATCCCCCTGCACCCCAATGCATCTTTTCACACCTAGCTGCACCTCATTGCCTTCCGCTGAGCCTCCCTGTGCCCCACTGCATTCTATTGCTCTCAGCATGCACCCCTTTGCATCCCATTGGATCCCGTTGCATCCCATTACATCTCATTGTGTCCCATTGCATCCCATTTCATCTTGCAACCCATTCCATCTCGTTACATCCTGCTGCATCCCACTGTATCCAGCTGTATCTCTCTGCACCGTGTTGCATCCTGTTACATCCCGTTTTATCCCATTGCATCCCACTGCATCCATCCACATCCCATTGCATCCTGTTACATCCCGATGCATCCAATTGCATCCAGCTGCATCCCATTGCATCCTGTTATGTCCCAATGCACCCCATTACATCCCACTGCATCCCACCACACTGGGGAGGGGTACCCAGGCTGGACAGCCTGTGGGTTGGGGCTCTGCCTCATGGGATGGGCGCTGAGCTGCTGCTGCCCGGCCAGGTGCTGTCCCTGGGTGCCGACGTCCTCCCTGAGTACAAGCTGCAGGCGCCGCGCATCCACAAATGGACCATCCTGCACTACAGCCCCTTCAAGGCGGTGTGGGACTGGCTCATCCTGCTGCTGGTCATCTACACTGCCATCTTCACTCCCTACTCGGCCGCCTTCCTGCTCAACGACCAGGAGGAGGCCCAGCGGCACAACTGTGGCTACTCCTGCAGCCCCCTCAATGTGGTGGACCTCATCGTGGACATCATGTTCATCATCGACATCCTCATCAACTTCCGCACCACCTACGTCAACTCCAATGAGGAGGTGGTGAGCCACCCCGCCAAGATCGCCATCCACTACTTCAAGGGCTGGTTCCTCATCGATATGGTGGCCGCCATTCCCTTTGATCTGCTCATCTTTGGCTCTGGCTCTGAGGAGGTACAGGGATGGGACTGTGTTTGGTGGGGATGAAGATGGGTTGGGAATGGAGCTGGGTTGGGGATGGCATAGGGTTGAACTGGGTACAGGATTGGGTTGGTCTGCTTTGGGGATGGGGTTGGATTGGGTTGGGTTGGTTGAGTTGGTGATGAGACTGAGTTGAGTTGAGCTGAGCTGAGCTGGGGATGGGTTTGAGTCCAGGATAGATGTGGGTTGGATTGAGTTGAGCTGGGGATGGGGTTGGGTTAGGAATGGGGCTTGGTTTTGTTGAGGACAGTGTTGGGTTGGATTGGGTTGGGTTGAGTTGGTGATGAGGTTGAGTTGAATTGAGTAGGGGATGGGGTGGGTTGGGGATGGTGTTGGGTTGTGTTGGGGACAGGGTTGGATTGGACTGCTTTGGGGATGGGGTTAGATTGGGTTGGGTTGGTGATGGGGTTGAGTTGAACTGAGCTGTGGATGGGTTTAAACTGGGGACAGAGATGGGTTGGACTGAGTTGGGGATAGAGTTGGGTTGGATTGAGTTGAGCTGGTGATGGGGTTGGGTTGAGTTGTGGCAGGGTTGGGACAGGGTTGGATTGGGTTGAGTTGGGAATGGGATTAGGTTGATTTGGAGATTGGGTGAAATTGGGAATGGGATTGGGTTGAGTTGAGCTAGGAAGGTTGAGTTGATTTGGGAATAAGGTTCAGTTGGGTTTGGGGTTGAGTTCAGAGTTGGGTTGGGTTAAGATGGGGATGAGATTGGGTTGAGTTGAGCTGCTGATAGAGTTGAGCTGGGGATGGGGTTGAGTTGGGGATTGGGTTGACTTGATGAGGTTGAACTGAGGACAGTTTGAATTGGGGTCTGAGTTGGAGATAGGTTTGAGTTGAGTTGAGTTGGGGATGGGGTTGGGATGAGTTGAGTTGAGTTGGGGAAGGTGTTGAGTTGGATTGAGTTGGGGTTGGTTTGGATTTGGGATGGGCTCAGGGTAAAGTTGGTTTGGACTGGGCAGCCCAGATTCTCTGTGCCTGGAGAGCAGATGAGTTCTAGGGCTCTGGCCTCCCGTGGGGGTCCCACAGCACTCAGTGCCCCCCTCCCCTTCACAGACAACCACACTGATTGGGCTGCTGAAGACGGCGCGGCTGCTCCGCCTGGTGCGGGTAGCCCGCAAACTGGACCGGTACTCTGAGTATGGGGCAGCTGTGCTCTTCCTGCTGATGTGCACCTTCGCGCTGATCGCGCACTGGCTGGCCTGCATCTGGTATGCCATCGGCAACGTGGAGGGGCAGCGCATCGGCTGGCTGCACTCGCTGGGCGACCAAATCGGCAAGCCACTGAACGACAGCAACCCCCTGTATGGCCCCACCATCAAGGACAAGTACGTCACGGCGCTCTACTTCACCTTCAGCAGCCTGACGAGCGTCGGCTTCGGCAACGTCTCACCCAACACCAACTCGGAAAAGATCTTCTCCATTTGTGTCATGCTCATCGGCTGTGAGTGAGGCGCCTGTGGGGGGGGTGTGCTGGGGGGGCGTCCACAGGGCAGGAGTTAAGCGGGGGTGGCAGAACATGTGTGTGTTTCTTTACTGTGAGAGTGGGGAGGTGCTGCAAGAGCTGCCCAGAAAGGCTGCAGATACTCCATCGCTGGAGATGTTCAAGGCCAGGTTGTATGGGGCCCTGGGGTCTGGTATTAAATGTGAAGGTTGGTGGCCCTGCCTGCAACAAGGGAGTTGGAGCTTCATGATCCATCAGGTCCCTTCCAACCCGGGCCACCCTATGATTCTATGTGTGTGTGTGACTGTGCTGTGGATCATGCACCCATCTGTCTGAGTGTAGGTGTGAGCATGCACACGAGGGCTGCCCCCAACCCAACGCCATTCCCAACTTAATGTTTGGGCACATGGAGAGCCCGCTGTGTGTGTACACGAGTGTATGTGGGTCCTACCATGGTGTGGGGCCTGTGGGGCACTGCTGTCCCTCACCTGTGCCCTCACTGCTCCTCACCCCACGCAGCCCTGATGTATGCCAGCATCTTTGGGAACGTGTCGGCCATCATCCAGCGCCTCTACTCGGGCACGGCACGCTACCACACACAGATGCTGCGCGTCCGTGAGTTTATCCGCTTCCACCAGATCCCCAACCCGCTGCGCCAGCGCCTGGAGGAGTATTTCCAGCACGCCTGGTCCTACACCAACGGCATCGACATGAATGCGGTGAGTGCCGCTGGCCCCGCTGTGCCCGCTGCCACCCGAGCCACGCCGTGACGCTGCATCCCCATCCCTGCAGGTGCTGAAGGGCTTCCCTGAGTGCCTGCAGGCGGACATCTGCCTGCACCTGAACCGCAGCCTGCTGCAGAACTGCAAGCCCTTCAAGGGAGCCACCAAGGGCTGCCTGCGTGCCCTGGCCATGAAGTTCAAGACGACGCACGCTCCGCCCGGGGACACGCTGGTGCACGCTGGCGATGTGCTGACCGCGCTCTACTTCATCTCACGCGGCTCCATCGAGATCCTGCGTGGAGATGTGGTGGTGGCCATCCTGGGTGAGCCCTGGGCCGGGTGGTGATGTGGCTGTGCGTCCCCACCGTGGGCTGACCCGGTGCCCCAATCCCTCCCCAAGGGAAAAATGACATTTTTGGGGAACCGCTGAACCTGTACGCGCGGCCAGGGAAGTCCAACGCTGACGTGCGCGCGCTCACCTACTGCGATCTGCACAAGATCCACCGTGAGGACCTGCTGGAGGTGCTGGACATGTACCCCGAGTTCTCCGACCACTTCTGGTCCAGCCTGGAGATCACCTTCAACCTGCGTGATGTGAGGGAGGGAGCAGCTGGGGGGTGGAGGTGGGAGGGGACACCACAGGGACATGGCTGGGATGTGGCACCGCTGGATAGTGCCACACGTTCCCGTCGCTGTGCCATAGCCCACTCCCCACTCCTGTGGGGGTCCATGGCATCACCCCCTCACCGCCCCCTCCTGCAGACCAACATGATCCCTGGTTCCCCGGGCAGCGATGAATTGGACAGCGGCTTCAACCGCCTGCGCAAACGCAAGCTCTCCTTCCGCCGCCGCACGGAGAAAGGTGAGGGGTCAGGGGGGTGGGGGTGGGGGCTCAGGAGCCCCGAGGGGTGCGTGACCCCTCTGTGTGTCCCCCTTCAGATGCAGAGGCTGCTGGGGAGCCACGCAGTGGGCAGAAGGCGCTGCGGCTGAGCAGGGGCTGCCAGGCACCGGGAGCCCCGCGGGGGCCAGCAGAGTGGGAGCCATGCCACTGCAGTTCACCCTCCAGCTCCCCATCCAGCGATGAGGACGAGCACCCTGCACCTACCCCGGGGGCTGCTGCTCTCTCACCCTTCCACAGCCCCCGGCCCAGCGGTGAAGCCCCTACAGCCATCGACACTGAGGAGCGCGAGGGCAGCGATATGTGCAACCCCCTCTCAGGTGGGAACGGGGCATGGCAGAGTTCTTGCTTCTCTGCTTCCTGCTCTGTGTGAGCAGAGCATCTCCCAAAGGTCCATCTTATGCTCCGCACCCCCATTCCTCCCGCATGTTCTTGCATCCCTGTTTCTCCTGCATCATCATTCCCCATGCTCCCACATTCCTGCTCCTGCATCCCTCATCATGATTCTCCATCCCCTTTGGTTTTGCATCCACATGCTCCTGCATCTCCCCTGCCATACTCCTGTGTCCCCATGTCTCATATTTCTGTATTGCTTCTAACCAGTCCTGCATCCCCCTGCCATGGTCCTACACCCACAATTCCTTCTGCATCCCCACCCCCCTTGCAGCACCTGCACCCCCACACTTCATCCTTTCTGCATCCCCACATCCCGTGCTCCTGCATCCCCATTCCTCCCCCATCCCTTCTCCTCCTCCCTTGATGCCATCCACACCACACCAATCCTTCCTCCACCTCTCCTCCAGGAGCCTTCTCGGGGGTCTCCAACATCTTCAGCTTCTGGGGGGAGAGCCGGGGGAGGCAGTACCAGGAGTTGCCCCGTTGCACGATCCCTGCACATGCAGCCCTTGGGATCCCAATGCCCTCCATGAGCCGCCGGCAGCGCTCTGAGGTGGAGATGCGCCTTGACCTCCTCCAGAAGCAGCTCAATAGGTAACTTAGGGGGTGGCGAGACCCCCGGCAGACCACCTGATCACCCCCTATGGGTGGGGGGTCTGGTGGGGGGTCTCACCACCCCATAAGCAGTGCTGTATAGCAGGGAGCCCCCTGCATACCCCATCACTGTTTGTCTACAGGTTGGAGACAAGGATGGCGACGGACATCAGCTCCATCATGCAGCTGCTGCAGCGCCAGGCTGCTCTTGTGCCCCCCGCCTACAGCACAGTGTCATCCCCCCATCAGCCTCCAGGTCCCCCCCCCTGCCCTCTGCAGCCCATCCTCCCCATCACCCCCATCCAGCCGCTCTCTCAGGTGAGCCACCCCCAAAGTTTGGGGGCAGAGGCCTGGTGCTTGCATGCTGCATCTTGCAGCCCTACAGGTTTAGAGCAGCCCCTCTCTTGTGTCCCATCTTTCAGCCCCACACACAGCTGGAGTCACTCCTGTGTCCCCAAGGTGTGGGGTAGCTCTGCTCCTGTGTCCCATACAGCAGCCCCACAGTGATCTGGGGCCAATGTCCTGCCCCTCAGGTTTGGGGCAGCCCCTCTCCTAGGCCCGTTTCCCTTTCTTCTTTCCAAATGGTGAGCCTGGTTGACTCCTGACACCCTAAGTCTGGAGGCAGATTCTCTCTCCTGTCCCATTTTCCAGCCCCACTGTAATCAGGGACACAGCTGAGTGTTCCACATTGGAGGTAACCCTTTTTCTGAACCCCATCTTCCAGCTCTATGGAAAGCTGGGGGGCCACTGCTCAGTCCACCAGGTTTGGGGCAGCCCCTGTCCCATGCCCTGTTCCCTAAACCTAACCTTCCCTACAGTGAGCTGGAGTGACTCCTGAGTTTCCCAGGTTTGGGGTACTCTTTCTGCTATGCCCTATCCTGCATCCCCATGGTGAGCTGGAACCATTGTTGAGCCCCCCAGGTTTGGGGCAGCCCCTCTCTCGTGCACCATTTTCCAGCCCCACGGCTCTCTCCCATACCCCACAGAACTCACACCCGGGAGGGTCTCACCCCACACCCCATCCCGGTGCTCCACACTCCTCATCCCACTCTCTCCCGCAGGTTCCCAGCTTCCCAGTGCCCCCAGAGCTGAGCGGCGCTGGGGGTCCCCCACCACCCCCCGACGTGGTGCTGCTGCTGGAGCCGTCTCCACGCCGCCGTTCGCTGCCCGGCCCGCTGCCCCCTGCGCAGCCGCTGCACAGACACTGCTCCGACCCCGGCAGTTAGGGGGCAGCGCGGGACGGGGCCGGGACCCCCACCCACGGACGTGGGACCCCGTCCCCAGGACGCCGGGGTCATGGCTGCCGTCCCCACGGACATTGCGCCCGCGTTAGCTGGCCTAACCCCGGGCTGGGCCGGTGGCAGCGGGTGTGGGCTGCTCTCGCCCTTTCTCCTCCTCCTCCTCTTCCTTCTCCCCATAGTGATGCAGCGGGGGGATGGGGGAGCGGAGCAGTGTGCGTGCGCACATTTCTGTGTGCACACACCTGTCTGACGCACACTCCTGTCCTTGTGCACAGATGTGTCTGATGCACACACATCTCCGTGTGCGCCATGCGTGTCCGTGTGTTTCTGTGTGCTGCGGCCCTCTGCCCCGTCTGCTTTGTGCACACGTGGGGCCGCGTGTCCATGTGCTGCCCCTACGGTGACTCTGCGTGTGTCTGGGTGTGCTCCTGGTGTGCACCGTGCAAACACACGTGTGCACTGGGCGTGGGGTGGGTGCGTGTCCTTGTCTGTCCGCCGTGCGGTCGCCATGGGGCAGCGTGTGGCTCCAGCATCGTCCCCTCCCTGCGCTCCCTCCCCACGGCACAGGGGTTGGGGGGGGTCCCGCTGTGCTGCCACACGCACAATGTGGGGAGAGTTGGGGGGCATGGGCAGGGTCCACCCACAGCCCCCCACCATGTGTGCCGTGTTTGTACCGTTGTCCTGTAGGTCTCTGTGTGCCCCCCCCAGCCTTTTTACACCGCCCTGCATGTCGCCTTCTGCAGTAGGAGCCCCCGTCCTGCACCCCAATAAAGCAGACCGAGGACTGTTGTGTGTGTGCGGTATGCTCGGGGATGGGGGCCACAGCTGGGGACCCCTGGGCTGGGGAAGCAGAGCACCATGGGTGGGGTGCATAGGCACACATGGCCCTGCAAGGACAGAAAAGCCATAGGACAATTGCTGATTGGCACCATGCAATATTGCAGCACTGGGAGCCCTGTGCACGCGGCCCCACAGATCAGAGGATGACGCAGGGGGCATTACCTGAGCCCCTCCGTGGTGCTCACAATGGCCAGTAGGTGCCATTGTAGGAGAAGGGCTCTGGTGCCACGCAGGGCCCGGCGCTGTCAGGGGTCCAACGCTGCACCTCCAGGCGTGTGAAGTTGGGGTCCTGCGGGCGCACGATGACGGCACCTTGTGACGCCACCGAGGGGTCCTCATCGAAGAAATTGAAGGGGCGCAGGAAGAAGCCGACGCTGTTGCCGGGGGTGGCCGTGTTGGGGATGTCCTCAGCGTGTGGGACATGCAGGAAGCCCACCGTCACCCAGGCCACCAGGTCCTGCACAGAAGGATAACAGTCATCAGTGCAGTACGTTGCACTGGGACCCCTGCAAAACCCCCTGGCAGCCCCCTCCCCTCATCACCTGGTCCTCGATGTTCTCGTCATTGCGAATGAAGCTCTCGAAGTTCACAGCGGGCTCCCAGGGGTTGTTCTGGTTGTAGAGGCTGCTGCTGGATGCCTCACTCTCGCGGTGCCGCGTCACAGCCAGGTGGTACCTTTGGGGAGGGGGTCAGGGACAGTGTCAGCCCTGGGGCAGCTCATGGGTCTGTGCACCCCCCGCCCCCGGCCCCACCTGCTCCATGCAATGCCCTTCTCCTCCTTCCAGCCTCGAGGCAGCACGCGCCCGGCGTGTGAGTGGTGCTGGATGCGGTAGCTGCGCATGTGGCCCCAGCGGTTGCGCTGGCGCGGGTTGGAGAAGAGCAGATAGCGGGGCAGCGGTGCGTCCAGCGGGAAGGCGGCCTGGCGTTCCGTGCGGCGCGGCTGCCGGCGCAACCAGGGCTGCACAATACGCGCACCGGGGCTCCACGGGTTGGAGATGTTCTCGAAACTGATGTCCATTGTCTCAAAGCTGTTGCTGGTGCCTGTGAGTGGAGAGGCCATCAGCTGCCGACAGCAGCACCGGGAGTCCCCCAGTGCTGAGCAGCAGCCCTGTTCCCAGTGCCTGCAGTCACACCTGCGACATCCAGATCCACCTTGTAGTGCACCAGGTGCGTGTGCATGTTGCCCAGCACGTGGCTGTGCACGCGGCTGCCATAGCGGCGTCCCCCTGGCGTGTAGAAGGTGGCATGGATGTAGCCAGTGGCGTGCACCTTGGCCTCCAGCACGCCGTTGGGGTACAGCAGCACATCCCAGATGTAGTCGTAGTTGTAGACGGTGGAGGTGGTGCGCAGCACCAGTGCGTGCCCCTCCAGCCCCGCGTAGAAATGGAACCCCCCACGGAAGTCGCTGTCGAAGTGCCGTCGCAGCGGGACGCCAGTGGGCAGCTCGAAGATGCAGAGTGCACGGCGGAAGCGCCGCGGTCCCTCACTGTCATACAGATGGTGCACATCCAGGAAGGTGGACACCTCGGGGCAGTCAATGCCGGGCGCCAGCTCGTAGGTGACGGAGCCCATGCCCCAGCCAGCATCCATGTACTTGGTCTGCATGGCGGCCGGTGTGTCTCCACCATAGAAGGCGATGGCCTCCTGCACGCTCACCTCGTAGGCGATGCGGTCACCGTTGAAGCGCACGTCAAAGAGCTGCAGGCCGGCGGAGGAGCGCAGGCGGAAGGCCAGGCTCCAGCCGCCATACTCCAGCAGGTTGCCATGCAGGCGGTAGCGCCGGCCCTGCGGCTCGCACACTTTGGCCCCGTGCACGTTGGTGGCAGTGCCAGTGGTGAAGTGGCCACGTGGGATGTATGTGGAGAAGAGGTGCGGGGCCGCAGGGTCGGGCAGCTGTGCCACCGCCAGCGTGCCACATTCGTAGTGCTTGGCCAACTCCTGTGGGCTGGAGAAGTACTGTCCGTTGTACCAGACACTCTGCACTGCCCAGCGGAGTGGGTCAGGATCGCTGTGGTCCAGCAGCAGCTCCAGCCCCACGGGGTGCAGGAAATACCCCTCGACGAAGCGCTGCAGGATGAACCATGTGCGGCGCTCACCGGGCGCCAGCCCGCGGGGCGCGATGTCGGAGAAGGTGAGGCAGTGCTGGGTGCAGTTGTGGTACCAGAAGCCGGTGTTGTCTCGCAGCAGGCGGTACAGCGGCTCGGTGGCCACTACCAGTGCGCGGTGCAACAGCTCGTACTCCTGCATCATCATGGGCCGCGCGGCAAAGGGCACAGTGCGGCCGCCCTTGAAGTGAAGCGGGCGGTAGGAGCGGGGCCGTGGAAGGGGCCCAACAACAAACTCGGTGACGTTGGGCTCTGCCTGTGCCCCGAAGAAGATGACAGCGCGTGCCTGGCGCCGGGGCGCGGGGCTGTCCCCATCCAGGTACCGTAGGGCTGCCCGCTTGCTGGGGGGCAGCAGCTCCACCAGGAATAATGTGTTCTGTGCCAGCGTGTCCCTGCGTTGTGCTGACAGCCCCAACTCCGGGCGGCCCCGCAGGAAATCCCGCACTGCACGCAGCTCAGCTGGCGTCAGGTCGGCAAAGATGGAGGCTTTGTCTGGCTGTGCGGCCGTGGGCTCGGCGTGGGTCACCACCAGGCACAGCGTGGCCAGCACCCAGGTGAGGCAGAGCAGGTGCATCGTGATGGGCACCTGAGGACACAGCCTGGGGGTGGGGTACAATAGGAGCTCAGTGCCAGCACCAACCCCACATCAAGCACCACTTGGCCTCACGGTGCCTCCGGGACCCCCACCCAGCACCGCCTCACAGAGCAGGGATTCCTCTCCCCAAGTCCAGTGCTGACCCTACACTGTGCTCTGTGTGGTAAAAGGTCCCACCCCTCAGGGCTGGTGTTGTGCCCACAGCTGCACCACCCCTGGCACCCTGCGAAGGGGGTCCCTGAGCTCCTGCAGCACATGGGGTGGAGGTGGAGGAGTCCCAGGGGTCTGGTGCTTGGGGTCACAGAGTAGAGCCCAACACACAGCAGTGGTTTGCACAGAGCAGTGATGATATCCATGGGGATGGGGCAGCCGAAAGCAGCAGCAGCAGTGGGGCCGGGGGGGGGGTCACAACATGCACTACCCCCAAGGGGATGCCCAAGAAAAGGGTGTCAAGGCTGCAGCTCCATGGGGCCGGGGATGTCCTGTGGGGCTCCTCAGATCCTGCAGTATTGATATGGGGGAGCCCCACAAGCTGAGCCCCCCAACCCACTGCTCACCCCCCTGGCACCCAAAGGCAGCCCCTCCGAGCTCCCCGCACTCACCTCGTGTGGGTACCGCTCTGTCCCGTTCCCAGCCCCGTCCCGCCCTCACCGCGCCCCCCCCGCTCCTCCGCCCCCCCAGGTCAAGGCCGGAGCGGGGTTACAGGGTTCAGCAGCGGCGGTGCCAATGGGGAGGGGCACAACACCCACCCACCCCCTCCCGCCGGGAGCTGCGCTCTTTATGGCCTTTCTGCGATCAAACTCCAGGTTCAGGAGAGATAACAGCAGGGATAGGCATAGGACTGTCCCACTCGTGCCCGTGGCTTTGTCCTGGTCACACTGCATGGGGAAGGGGTGGGGGACGCTGGAGGTGCTGCCTCGACTCCCCCATCCCTTCCCCATGCCCCTCAAATCAAAGGGTGCACACTGGATGTTCCCACACCCAGAAATCATGCCTCCATTTTATTCTGTCATGATGCTGCAGAGTGCAGGGGGCTGTGGTGTGAATCCCCACCAGGGGAGCCGGGAGCTGTGGGGCTGGAGTCCCCAATAACATTAGGTCCCCACAGACCCATGAGGCTGAGATCCCTGTTCCTTTGCAGATCCATCCCCTTCATGGAGCCCAGATCCCCTTTGTCGGACCAGGACCCCCAGCCCACAGTCAGACCCCCAGTCTGATGGGACCAGGACCCCACACCAGTGGGATCAATACCTCCCAAGGGGCTCAGGTCCCCCACCCATGGGACCAGCCCTCCTTTCAAGCAGTACATGGTGGAGATGAAGTCTTAGGGCTGCAGCTCATACAGGCTCAGTTCTGGAGGCCGGTGGGGGTCAGGAAGAGAGGCCCCTCTCCAGCAGCCCTGTTCCAGGGGTCCCATGCACTACACATGTTTCCATGGGCATGGGCTCCAATGAGCCCTTCATCCCTATGGGCATGGACCCCAATGAGCTTCATGTCCCCAGACCCCACTGGCCCTGCTCTACCCATGGGTACAAACTCTGCTGAGCCCTGTGGCCCTGTTTATCTCCATGTCTCCAGCACAGGCTTCATGGAGCTCCACATTGCCATGGCCCTGGACTCCACATCTTGGTGTCCCCATAGACCCCACTGAACCCTGACACCAGATTCCATTTAGGGGGCTTTTATTTCATTTATACGTCCCCATAGGGCTGGGAGCCAGGAAAACCCCTGAAAACTGTAACCCATGGCTGAACCCTCTGCCATAGCTACACCCATCACCAATGGTCAACACCCATATTTACGGCAACCATCTACTGCCATGGCAACACCTAAACCTGTTCTCCACCCATCACCTGTCAACACCCATCCCCATGGTTGCACCCATCACCTGGCTAGTCCTGGCCCCATCCCCATGGCACATCACAGTGGAGATGCCCCTGTGACACCTCGTGACACTGTTCCCTCAGGTCTCACCTCCCACACCCCAAGGCCTGGCCCATGCCCTCCTCCCCATAGCAGAGCCCTGCAAAATGGTGCTGGTGGGCTCTGCGGGGGTTGGGGGCTGTACCTCCATGGTTGGTGGTTAGAGCAGCTGCTGGAGTCACAGCAATGCAGCTGGTAGAAGGGACAAGGCCCAGAAATGGGATGTGGAGATGGGAAGTGGAGATGGGACATGGAGATGGTAGATGGAGAAGGGATGTGGAGCCCAGACATAGAGATGGGACACTGTGCTGGGACATGGAGGTGGGAAATAGAGGTGGGATTTTGAGATGGGACATGGAGATAGGAACTGGAAATGGGGCACGGAGCTGAGACAAGGAGCTGGGAGATGGACATCAGAGACTGGGACCTAGAGCTGAGGACCTTGGAGATCTAGTGACAGTCTGGTAAGGGTCTGGCGTTCGAAGCCCCAGAGGAGGAGGATGTGGTGCTGCAAAGTGCCAACCAGAGCTGTGCTGGGAAAGCACCCTGTCTTTGCTTTAACATCTATGGAGCAGAGACAACAGCTGTGATCCCACTGCAGCACAGCAGCATTGCCAGCACAGCTCCTGCAGCGCCTGCGGCTGCACTGCAAGCTCAGATGTGCCAAGGATTTGTTCCAGCTTTTCCTCTGTTTCTATAAAATCTCCCATTCCTATAAATGGACACTGAACGAGGAATGAAAGAAGCCTTTCAGCAAACACTTCTCAGCAGGCATTTATCAATCACACAGCAGGAGAACTTATCAGCCGTGCACAGCACACAGCAGTGGCCCAGCGCTGCAGGGAGTGGAGAGCGATGCTCCTCATACTGTGCTCTGTGCTGCTGGGACAGCAGCTTTGGAAAGCAATGAGCTCAGGGCCTGGCAGCTGCATTTGTTCCAGAAGGAGCCCATTTCTGGCTTCTGACATAAAAACACAATGTTTGCTGCCATTTCCCTCCAATCGGAGCTTCCTGGGCACCTCATGCCCTCCAAGCGACGCACCGGGGCTGTTCCAAAGGTCACCGTGTGACGTAGTCACGGCTGTTTTCTGACTGATGGCAGCAGTTCACCATCAGTGTGTGCTGGGTACTCTGTGCCAGCAGCAGAACCTACAGGGCTTCAGCAGTAACTGCTCTGGGCTGGAAGGGGTTGGGCATGGGAGAGAGCTGAGGACCCTGGAGGAAAGAATGGACCAGAGATGTGAGCAGGAAACTCCTTGTGCTCAGTGGGCCACCTCCCCTAATGGACACCGTGCGCCCACCTGGTTGTCCCCACGCTCTGCAGGTCAGACACACACAGCTCTTCTTGGCCCCATCCCCTCCATGCACCAGGTGCTCCTCCAGCTCAGAGGGTTCAGCTGAGCATCACACTGTGCTCCTCCACAGATCCTCTGGGGCTGCCCATTCTGCAAGGTTTTCACTGTGGTTTGGTTCTCCCCCTCCTGCTCTGTAGTTCCCAAGTACTCTGGTTGTGCTCTTGCACCAGATGTGTTTTTTTCCCCCCACATTTCGTAACTGGAGTCACTGAGATAATAGCAAAGCAGATAACAGCCCATGAGCTCTCTTGTCTCCTCCGCCAGCTGTTAGGCTCTTTTCAGCTCTTTTATGAGCTGCTGCCCCCCCAGCCCCAGCACAGCGTTTCTCTGGAGGGATGCTTCCTTCTAAGGCAGGGAGGGCCCTTTCCCAGAGTTCCTTTGTGCTGCCTGAACGCTCCACTCCTCGCCCATCCCCAGCAGCAGAACAGCCCCGTGGTGTCTCTCCAGCCTTTCTACCAGCCTGTCCATCCATCCGTCCCATCAGGATGTGTGCAAGGTTCTGCCCGCCCGCTGCCCAGCCACCCACAGCACCCCAGTGCTGCTGCTCCCACGTCCCCTCAAGGTGCCCTTTGTTCCGCCTTGATGAAGTCCTGTCCTTTGGGGAAGGCTAATTACACAAAGGTTAATTGTGGTCTCTGCACTGTGGGACTCAGGGAAGCATGACCTGTGGCTGGAAGTCCCCGCTGCGCGTTTCTGACTCAGTGGAGCAGTTCTGCATTCAGCCTCGCTGCCCCTGGGAACGTGACTCTGCCTCTGTCCTCCTCACCGGCACCGTGAGCTCAGCATGAGGATTCTGCTCCGATGGATGGGGCGTCCACATCTGTGTGAGTCAGGGAATGGGGGCTGTGGGGAGGGAAGGGACCTCACCAACCCCACAGTGGCACAGTGGTGCGAGTGGGGCCTGGTTTGGCCCAAATAATCCCGGGAGGTGGGGAAGGTTTTGGAATTCCATAGGCAGAGACACCTCGGTACTGCTGGGGCTGTGGCTGCAGAAGGAGCAGCGTTGCCTCCTGCAGCATGCCGGGGTGCGGAGCCGCAGTGCGGGGCACGTGGCAGCCAACCCCCCACTGCAGCACTGCCACGGCACAGACCCAGAAACACGTCCCCATAACGGTGCTGAGCAGAGGATGATGGACACTCCTCACTGTGCTCAATTCGCTCAGCGCCTCCAGCCTGAGCCACAGCACAGAGATATAATTGGGGATTGTCCTCCTGCCTCCTGGATTCATTTGGAGCAGCAAAGGAAGAAGAAAGAAAAGTCTTTTTTTTTTTTCCCCTTCAATTTTTCACACTTTTTTAGTGGTGTCACAAAGCCCAGAGAAGCGCTGAGGCCACAGAGATCATCCCGTGCCCCCCCAGGCAGCACCCGGAGCACCTCACAGTGCTGCAGCCACCACCACGTGTGGGCTGTGCACGTTGGGGCCGGCAGCACGGCACAAGTAGGGCAGCCCAAAAAAGCCCTAAAAAAGGCCCAGAAAAGGACTTCATCCTCTGCATAATCAGCATCACGCAGTGCTCGTGCTGAGAGGAGAGGCTCTGGGAGACCCACAGCTGCTCACAGCGCCCAGTGAGCCGCCCAAAGCTCCGCTGCTCCATTTCCAGCATTGCTGAGGTGCAGCACGGCCGGCCCTGCTTCACAACAGCACAGGATGCAGAACCCCAGATCTGCCCCCCAGGAAGGCCGCGTGTCGCAGCCCGCAGCGGGCAGGAAGCAGCTTTGCAGGAGGAGCTGCAGCACATCTGCCGGCCGTCAAGAAAATCACTTTCCCTGGAAAGCGAAGTGCGGGGGCTGCCAGGATGCAAATAGGGCAGCAGATGGGCCTGAGGAGGGGGGGGCCCAAAGCCACCCCTGACACCACTGAAGGGTTTGCTGCTCCCCACGGCACGGCTGGGCCTTGGCTCGGGGGGGGCAGGGTCAGGGGGACAGTGGTGACGTCAGGGCTGAGCCGCTGGTGGCACTGCAGGACATCACCAAAGGGATGCCGGGTCATGAGGGGCAACTCCTGCCTGGCTGCAATGTGCATGCGATGGGACGGCGCTCATCGTGAGTGCAATAAAGGGAAAAATAAAGGGACTTCAACATCTCTGCTGCTGCAGCACCGGCAACCTCCAGGCATGGACTGTGTCCCTGCCCAGCATTCGATGTGCTGCAACCCGGGGTGCAGGTCTGCCTCCCATTGCTGAGTGTGTGCCCATGCACAAACATCTCAGCGCCAGGCTGCACACACGGCTCCTGCCCCACAGCAGCACCTTCCCCTGGCCGTGAGCCCACAGCGTGGCTTAGTGTGAGCTGGGATCCTGCCCGGAGCTCCGGCTGGTGGTGGTGCTGCTGGGCACCGTGTGGCACAGCACGGCACAGTGCCACGAGGACCCGCATGGCACAGCTCTGAATGGCACAGCCTGGCGATGCCCCGCACCGCACCGCACACATCGCAGTGCCCGTGTGCTGCCACCAGGCGGGCACAGCCAGGCAGGAATTTCCCCGCAGAACTTTGGGATGGAGCTCCGGTGCTTCAGCCTCCCACCAAACTCCCCCACCATTCCCATTCTCTGCGGCAACAAAACTAAAAGGAGTTCCCCCCTCCCTCCCCCCAGCACTGTGCCACGGGCTGCAGGGAGCAGCACTTGGCTCCTGCGCCGGGAAAATCCTTCAGCTCCCCCCTTCTCACCGCCTGCGCGTGATTTCCTCGGCGCGGGGGTGTCGGCGCTGCTCCCATCTGTTGTGCTGTGAGTGCTCATCCCTGCGCCGGGGATTTCACCGCGTACCGCAACCCGCTGCGCTCCACATTGCATAACCACAAAGGCCTTCGCTGTGACCACATCCCCCCCATTTTCCTCCCAAACCGCCGTCCTCCCAGAGGGACACCCCTTCGGTTGGGCTGTCAGCCCTCCGGGACGGAACCAGCCTCGGTTCTGTGCAGCACCGCTCAGTGCTCACCAAAACATCGATGCGCTCTTACCGTCAGCTGCAGCCCAAACCCAAACACAGCCCCATGGGCCTCTCCCACCAGAACCAGGGCACAGCGTGCAGGTCCCATCACAGCCCCCCCCCTCCCAAGCACCTCCTGGTGCTGCTGCTCATCCTGCTCCACCCTCAGAGCTGTGATTTGGGGCACGGGTTTAGCTCGGCACCTGCAGCACCGGGATGCAGCTCTCTGTGTTATCTCTGTCTGCCACACGCGCTGTTGGCTGCAGGAGCTCTGCGGCTGTGTGGGACCCTACGGCTTGGAAACATGAAATCTGCACCAGCCGTTCATCTCCCCACATCCACAGCCTGCCTGCGCCTCCCACTGCTGCCCAATGCATTCCTCCTCCAAAGCACCCCTGCCCCAAAGCACCCCTGCTCCAATGCACTCCTACCCCAACACATCCCTGACCCAATGCATTCCTGCCCCAACATATTGCTGCCCCAATGCATTTTTACTCCAACACTGTCCTTCCCCAATGCATTCCCGCCCCAATCAATTCCTGCTTCAATCCTCATCCCAATACGTTCCTGCCCCAATGCATTCCTACTCCACTCCCACGTCCTGCTGTCATCCCATTGCACACTAGGAGGACCTGCCCAGCTGTGTGCCCATCACCATCACCCCCCCCCCAATGGCCCCAATAACTGTGCACCCCAATAACCCGGGTGCTTCAATAATTAGGCACCTGAACAGCCTAGCATGCCAACAGCCGAGCATCTCAATAACTCAGTGCCCTATTAACTGGGTTCCCCAATAACCAAGCATCTCAATAGCATGGACAGCCCAATTTCCCGGGGGCCTCAATAACCAAGCACCCCAATAATCTGGAGCTACATTCATGGGGTACCCCAGTAACCAGGTACAGGCCATAAACAAACCAATAACCCAACAGCACTTCATTAAGTGGTGCACCACAGCAACCAGGTACCCAGTAACTGGGCATCCCAATATACTCTGATCCCAAGAACTGGGCACCCCAATAATGGCACGGCAATAACGTCACACACCAATAACCTGAGATTCCAACAACCCGAACACCCCAATACATTTGCACCCCAAAAAACAGGCACCCCGCGGGGCTGAGTGCCTTAGTTTCCCCATTTGCTGCCCCTCATCCAGCACACAGCGCCCGGCGGTTCGGTTCCCCCAGCGCTGCTCGGCATCCACCAGCTGAGATGCTCCGCTCCGCCCCGTCCCGCCCCCACCGTCACCTTCCGGGCCCACCCCGGCTGCGGTTCCGCCGTCATCGCTCCGGTGCCGCCCCCCCAGCGCCCTCAGCGATGCAGCGGGTGAGACCCCAAACACGGGCCCGATCTCGGTTCCCGCACCCCATCCCAATACCCAAACCGCATCCCAACACCTACACCCCCATCCCGGCACCCGCACCCCCTCCCAGTGCCCGTACCCCATCCCGATACCCGCTCCCCATCCTGGTACCCGCACCCCCCATCCCGATGCCCCAACCCCGTACCCACACCCTATCCTGATACCCGCACCCCAGGCCCATACTCAAACCCCATCCCGGTACCCACACCCTCCCCCCGCCATCTTGATACCCACTTCCCATTCCCTTCCTCACTGCCCATCCCCATCCCCATACCCCATCCCCATCCCCACAGCCCATCCCGGTACCCACAGCTCCATGTCATGGGGAGGGTTCTGGGCACAGGGGGGTCCAGGTACCAGCCGTACCCTCACCCCCCCCTTCCGTCCCCCCCTCCCCCAAAGGCAGCGGTGGCATTCGAGGACGTGGCCGTGTATTTCTCCGCCGAGGAGTGGGCGCTGCTGGCGCAGTGGCAGCGGGATCTGTACCAGGAGGTGATGATGGATAATTACCACCTGGTGGCGTGTCTGGGTAAGGAGCAGCGCTGCGTAGCCCCCCCCCAGTGCCCCCGGCCCCAGGTCCACCTCTGCTCCCAACTGCATCCCAGTTTGCTGCCACAACTAGGAGTGGCACAGCAGCATCCCGCACATGGCAGCCCCATGGCACTGCAGTCCCCAGCCGGTGCCTCATGGGCACCTCGGTGATGGTGACACTGCCGGGACACATCCCTGGGGCCTCAGTGACATTTCTGAGGGCAGCTCGGGGGTCCGGGTGATGGTGATGGTGCCCCGTGGGTGTCTCTGCGGGGTACTGAGGACTCTCACTTCCCCAGACTCCCTCAACAACAAACCCTCCATTGTCCATGGAACGGATCCCAGGGAGACATCACATGGAGGGGACAGAGGGACGCTGGACCCTGCGGGTAATGGTGAGTGTGATGGGACAGAACTGGGGGCAACAGGATGGGGACTGGGGGGGTTGGGCACATAATGGATGTGAGTGCTGAGCTATGTGCTATGATGAGCTGTGCCACAAGCCATGCCATGAGCTGTGCCACAGCCGTGTGCTGTGTGCCTACCCATGTCATCCCATGGGGATGTGGCCCTGACCCAGCGCCTCTACTCCCTGCAGCCCGCTGGGATGAGGACACACCGGGGGATGCCATCCAGGGACACCGTGTGCCGCCAGAACCGGGGTGCCCCCCGCTGAGCCACAACTGGGGTGGGTGGGAGCTGGCGGGTGCTGCGGGGCCGCAGATCTGCGGAGTCTGCGAGCAGAGCTTCGAGGACGTGTCGGCGCTGAGCACACACCAGGCAGAGCATGGGGACCCGACACCCGGCCACGAGTGCGTGATGTGCGGCAGAGTGTTCCGGCACCACCGCAACCTCCTGGCACACAAGAAGCAGCGGGGGCAGCAGCGGCACTCCTGCGGTGAATGCGGCCTCAGCTTCTGCCTGAAGGGTGACCTGCTGCGGCACCGACACCGGCACCGGCGCGACCCGCAGGCTCACGGCGAAGGGCAGATGGCCACAGCACCGCAGCAGTGCCCCGAGTGCAGGCAGCGCTTCGAGGATGAGCTCAGCCTGAGCCGGCACCGCGCGCAGCACGGCGAGGAGCGGCCCTTCATCTGTGGGCGCTGCGGGCGCCGCTTCTCCTGGAAGGAGAGTCTGCAGCTCCACCTGCGCAGCCACGCGCCCGAGCGCCGCCACAAATGCCAGCAGTGCGGCCGAACGTTCAGCCGCAGCGGGAATCTGCTGCTGCACCAACGCGTGCACACGGGTGAGCGGCCCTACGCCTGCACGCAGTGTGACAAAGCCTTCTGCAACAAGGCCAGCCTCACCACGCACCGCCGGCTGCACCGCCGCTGCAGGACCTTCGCCTGCGCGCAGTGCCGCCTCAGCTTCAGCTCCAAAAACAAACTGCACCTGCACCTGCGTGGACATGGTGATGGTGGTGGCCTCGGGGTGGGGGGTGGGCAGCCCTGACCCTGAAGAACCCAATGGGATCCCCCAAAGGACCCCACGAGTGCCTCTGAAGCTTATGAGATGCCCCAAAGAACACTGTGGGATCCCCCAAAGAATCTCATAGGATCCCCTGAAGGACATTTGGAGTTCTCCTGAAGGACCCAATTGGATCCTCTAAAGGACCCAATGAAACTCCTTGAAGGACCCTATGGGATCCCCTGAAGGACTCTGTAGGACATTCGGATTTCTCCTGAAGGATGCTACTGGATCCTCCAAAGGACACTGTGGAATCCTGTAAAGAATCCTATGGGATGCTTTGAGGGACGCTACGGGATCCCCCAGAGGACACTGTGGGACCCCCAAAGGACCTACTACAGCAGTGCCCACCTCATCTGTCCTCATGCCCCTTTCTCTGTCCAAACCCCGTGGCATTGGGGCACCTCTGGTGCATGGTGCCACGTGCCATGGGGTGAAGGTGGATGTTGTTGGGCTCCTGCCCCACACCTGTGCCCTCAGGCCTCCCTTTCCTCTTGCCCCCCAGTACGCAGACTGCTGAAACTCCTCCATTTTTGGGGCCATTCTCTGGGATGACCCTTTTGGAGATGTGCAAAGCTGGGTGCAGTGCCCACGGGGTGCCTGGCTTGGAGAGCCCTGCAGAGACAGGGATGGGGCATCCCTTCCCCAGCTCCCCTCCTCGTGCCCTGTGCCCCCCTTTGCCCTATATCCCCTCTTTGTCCCGTGCCTCCCCAGTATCCCCTGTCCTCACTGAGACTGATGTTCCCTTTCCCGTGCCCTGCGGTGTCCCCGCATCCCGGCAAGCACCGGGCAGCCTTTGTCTGCGCTCCCACACCCCGCGGTCGCCCCTCGAGCGACCCCGGTGAGAGCTGGGGGAGGGCGAGGGAGCGGGGAAAGGGGGTCCACAGTGCGGGAGGCAGCGGAGGAGGGGGAGGGGAAAGGGGGAGAGCAGTGCGACGGGGGGGTGCAGGGTTGGCGTGCAGCTGTGACTCCCCCAAGAAATAGGACCCCTGGCCCTAAAGCACGGACCCAAATAAAAGTGTCTCTTCCCCCCACGTCCCGTGTGAGTTCTGGGTGTGCCTCAAGGGGTGCAGACGGGAGCACATCATGGAACAAATCATGGAAGAATTGGGTTGGAAGGGACCCCACCGCCCTACCCCCACAGTGGGCTGTGTGCCCTCCACCCACTCAGGCTGCCCAGGTCCTCCTCCATGGCCTTGGGCACTCCTGGGGCTGGGATTGCTCTGGGTTACCCATGCCAGAGGATGGGATGGGAATGAGATGGGGTTGGGATGGGATGGGATGGGGACAGGGACAGGGACAGGGATGGGATGGCATGGGGATAGGGACAGGGATGGGGACAGGGATGGGGACGGGGACGGGGATGGGGATGGGATGGGATGGGATGGGATGGGATGGGATGGGATGGGATGGGATGGGATGGGATGGGATGGGGACGGGACGGGGATGGGGATGGGGGTGGGGATGGGGATGGGGATGGGGATGGGGATGGGGATAGGGATTGGGTTGGGTGGCATGGGATGGGATGGAAAGAGGGGAATTACGATCAGCATAGAAAAAGGTCCATCGCTGGGATAACCGGAGCCTTGTTGTGCCCACTGCCCAGCACCCAGCTACTTGTGCCTGGGTTCTTGTTGCAAGCATTCCTAGGTCCCCAGGCGGAGCAGATCCCTCAAGTGGGATTTCCTATTGTCACCCTTAGACCCTGCAATGGAGCCAGAGGAGGACACCCAGGATAGGAGGCACAGGGGAGCCCCCAGCCCCCATGGCACAGGTGAGCTGCAGGACCCTCGGGAGGGGGTTCATCCCCCAGTGCCCAACACGGTTCTTACATGAGGAACCCAAAAGTGGTTTTCTCTTCCCTAGAAAAGGACTGGGCTCATGAGGAGGGACAGGGGAGACCTTATTGCTCTCTATAACTTCCTGAAGGGAGGTTGTAGTGAGCTGGGGGTTGACCTCTTCTCTCGTGTAATCGGTGACAGAACTAGAGGGAATGGTTTTAAGCTGTGCCAGGGGAGATTCAGGCTGGACATTAGGAAGTATTACTTCTCAGAAAGGTTAGTCAGGCATTGGAATACACTGCCCATGGAGGTGGTGGAGTCACCGACCATGGGAGTGTTCAAGAAATGTTTGGATGTTGTGTTGATGAATATGATTTAGCTGGGAAGTATTGGTAATGGTTGGACTAGATGATCATCTAGGTCTTTTCCAACCTTGATAATTCTGTGATTCTGTGAGATTGTGTTGAAAATGGAGCAAGAGGATGAGTCCTACATTAGGTACCTGCAGGATCTGGAGGCAAGGGCCAGAGTCCCCAGCGTCCCCATTGTTCCCTGTACCAGTAAGTGACCAGAGCAGGCAGCTGGGCAGAACTGGGTGCTTGGTGAGACCTGTCAGCTGCCTGGGGACAAAGTTCCATCCCATGGGCTGTGAGGTGTTCTATGGGGATGTGGATGAGCTCCACTGCATCTTTTATTCCTTTAGCAGAGGGTTGTTAGAGTTAGGGTACTATGGTTAGGCTGCAGTTGGACTTAATGATCTTCAAGGTCATTTCCAACCTGGGTAATTCTATGATTCTGTGATAGGAGTGAAAATGAAGATGGTGGTCAAAGCAGAGCCTGAGGATGACTCACACAGTGACCGCTGCTACCATGAGGACCCCCCTGACCCCACTGCTGGTGAGCAGGGCTGGGGGTGCCCACAGTGCCTGAGGCTGTGTTATGGGTTCCTGCATGTGCCCACAGCCCTGTGGTCACCCTGAAGATGGTGATGCCGTCCTGGGGGTGGTGGCACTCTGCCCTGTGCCAGCAGCCTAGGGATAGTGGCACCCCATGGGGGTTACACAGGCCTGGCCTGCTCCACTCAAGCTGGCACAGCCCCACTCTCTGCCCATGCAGGCGAAGCCAGGCCTGAGGTCATTGTAAAGGTGGAGCCGGAGGAGGCGGTGTGCATCGTGTGTCCCCAGTGCCCAGGTGACAAAGGAGCTCTGGGTAAGTGCAGCTGTACCCTGTGTGGCTGTGTGGGGGTGAATGGCTCTGGGTCTGGCAGTGATGTGCTGGGCTGCCCTGCACTGTGGCTCTGGCTGGATGCCCAGGGGGGCTCCATGCCATACCCATGACACCCAGTGTTCCCTTCTGTGGGCAGATGGTGAGAAGCATTCCAAGGAGGAGCTGGAGGATATGGAACCAGAGAGGGCCCTGCAGGCTGTGCCTGGGCACCACATTATCCATGTGGGCACAGGCACAGTGCCTGTCCCACTGGTGAGCACCGCTGGGCACCAACCCACCACAGCCCCCAGCACTGAGCCAGCTGGGCAGCACCGGGGCACTGATTGTCCCTTTGGCTTCAGCGAGTGTGGGAAGAGCTTCCAGCACAGAGGGAACCTCATCACCCACCTGCGTGTGCGCACTGGGGAGCGGCTGTTTGCATGCAGCGTCTGCGCAAAGAGCTTCAATCAGAAGGGTGACCTGATGCGGCACCAACGCACCCACATGGGCGAGAAGCCCTTTGAGTGTACTGTCTGTGGGAAGAGCTTCTGCTCCAAGCAGACCTTCATGCTGCACCAACGCATCCACACTGGGGAGAAGCCCTTCACCTACAGTGACTGCGGGAAGAGCTTCAACCGCAAGGCCAACTTCATCACGCACCAGAAGATCCACCGCGGTGAGCGGCCCTTCGTCTGCACTGAGTGTGGGAAGGGCTTCTGTGCCAAGAGAACTTTCATCCTGCACCAGAAGATCCACGTGGGCGAGCGGCCCTTCGGCTGCTCCCAGTGTGGGAAAAGTTTCAGCCGCAACGGCAACCTGACGCAGCACCACCGCATCCACACCGGTGAGCTGCCCTTCGCCTGCACCAACCGTGGGAAGAGCTTCAGCCACAACGGTGAGCTGATCAAACACCGGCGCATCCACGCGGGGGAGCGGCCCTTCGTCTGCACCGACTGTGGGAAGAGCTTCAAGTACAAAGGAAACCTGCGGACGCACCGCCTGACGCGCACGGTGCAGCGTCTACCCCTGCACCGAGTGCGGCCGGGTCTTCAGGCACAGGAAGGAGCTGAGCGGGCACCAAGGCGCGCACGCCGGGGTGAGGGTCCTGTCCTGCTACCGCCCCTTATTCCCCGAGCATCCGCTGCTCGTGCCCCGCACGCAGATGCAGCTGCCGCTCTCCAAGTGCGAGTAGGAGGAGCGCACAGACGGAGCGGGAGGAGCCCAGAATCACAGAATCACAGAATCACAGAATGACCCGGGTTGGAAGGAACTTCAAGAATCATGTAGTTCCAACCCCCAGTGGAAGCAGTGGAGCAGTGGAACGGGAGCGGCGGGACGCAGCCGCGCAGCGGTGTCGGTGTCGCGGAGCAGCTGCGCGTTCACGGAGCGTGGTGCTCAGCCGGGGGAGCGCTCCGGGCGGTGTGTGCCATAACGGCACCGAGCGCGCATCTCCCACAGCCCGACGCCGCATCCAACCCGACCTTCACCACCGGCAGGGACGGGAACCTCGCGGCGCGTCCCATCGCCCCAGCGCGAAGGGACTTTCCGTAACCCCGAGCTGCCGGGGCTGCGGTGTACGGGAGCCCCCGCCGGAGCCTCGGCTGGGAGGTAGTAAGCCTCGGGAACCGCGCGCCCTTAATGCTCCACTCGCGGTTTCTTTTTCTGAGTTGGAAACGAATAAAAAGCGAAACCGACCGCGGGGAGCGGGTCTGCCGGCAGAGTGTGCTGCTGCCCCAGCCAAGGGACGCGCGAGCGCATCCCTGCAGCTGAACCAGCGCAGCCACGCGTGAGCTCCGCTGCAGCTCCGCACCGTGCTCTCCAAACGCCGTCGCGTTACTCACCGCCCGCGCCGTGTTTCCCGGAGGCGCAGTGTCCGATGGCCACCAGAACTTAGCGAAAAGCCCTGCCAAAGCCTTGTGCCCTCAGAAAGAGCCTCCCACCACCAGGCTTTAAACTCCCACCCATCCCAAACCATTCCATAATCCTAAGGTTTATCAAACGTTTCTCCCTGCCTTTCGATCTCAGCAGCGTAAAGTGCAGTTACACTTCAGGGATGCGCTTGGAGGCTCAGGGGGGTCTGAGGGCTGTGCTGCCAAGAACAGTGAGGAGTGAATGGTGACAGTGAATGTGTGAACACAGAGCTCTCTGCCTCCTCAACCACCTGCTATTTTTCAGAAAAAACCAAAGTGTTGGTGGCTGCAGCCATGACGAGTCTGGATGTTCATTAATCGAGCCCTTCCACTTCTATCAGTGACCATCCCCAATACAGGAGAAAAGCAGAGGTCCAGTGACCTCAGGCCGTCCAGCAGCTCCTGGGCTGCAGTTTGAGCCCAGCACCGTGTGCTGTCCCAGCAGCACTGAGCACAGCAAGGCTCGGTCCCCTCACAGTCCACAGGCCACAGCTGCTCCCAGTGTCCTCAGAGCCCAGCAGCACCCAGAGCCCTTCTGCAGAGCTGCTCCCAGCATTGTCCCCAGCAGAAGCAGCACATCCTGAGCCCTCTTCCTCAACTCAGCACTGAGAGCAGGGCTGGGGTTGAGGGGGGCCAGGACACACATCCTGGTGAGGAGGGGATGATCGGGGGCTGCAGGGAATGGCTGCTGGGGAGCTGCCCCTGGTGCAGAGCTGAGGCTCTCTGCCTCCCTGTGCTCACACTTTTGTTTTCTGCAGTGCCTGGAACACGGTGCATTTACAGGAATAATATTTTGTGCAGCCTTTGGCCTCACCCTGTGTGTATGATGGTGACAGGTGGCTCTCTTGGATCCATCCTGGCCCTCCCCTGGCACAAGCTGAGTGCCAGCTGAGTGCTCCACAAACGGCACCTGGCTATTTGTGGAGCAGCTATATGTGATCCCGGCACTGCCCTCCGGCTGACACTGCCTATAAAAGTTATGCTGAGCTGCACAGCAGTTCCAGACCCGGCACTTCTGTGCAGGAGGACAGCAGGAACAGCACAAGCGCAGCAGTCAGAGCTGGGGACACAGCACAAAGCTGCTTGGGTGAGTTGCCTGCAGCTCTGCTGCCACTGCTGGGGGAAATTCCGAGGATGTGGAATCTGCTTTCAAGGGGTGGGCTCTGATTTCCATGGACATGAAAGATGAAGTCCATGGAGATGGGTAATTTTGAAGACATTTGGCTTTCTGCAAGCACACACGGCTGTGGGACTGACTTGAGTCCCCAGAGATCATCTGTGTCACCCGCATTAGCACAGGGAGAAAAGCAGAGGAGGTTTGTGCCATTCAAACCAAAAATTTCTGTCACCTTCCAGGCTCCCCGAGTGCCTGTGAGTGCTCTCCCAATGGCAGGATGTCAAAGCACTGGTGAGTGTCTCCCTCATTGCATGGTTGTGTGTATCTTGAGGCTGCCTCCCATCTCCCCACTCTGAGAGCCACACACAGCGAGGCTGAGGGCGGATGGGGGCAGTGGTGTCCGATAGGTGCAGCCTGAGACGCAGCACAGGGGGTAATGCTGTAACCCCAAACCCCGCTGTCCCTGTGCCTGTGTCTTGGAGCCCGTGTCCCACTGGCACCATGAAGGGCAGGAAACGGCCCGATGCTGCACAAACAGCACTGTGAGTTTTGCTCAGTGCGTGACTTCTTGGAAAAGGAGTGGTTCAGCCGCGGCTTTTGTTCACCCAGTGCAGTCCTGGGTCACAGGGGAGCTGTGAGATCTCTTTTGCTTTCTGTTTTTGCTGTCAGACAAGTACTGGGTAGCAGCCCTTTGAGGGCGCCTGGGACTGAGCAGCCCTGGGGTCCCTCAGGGCCACACGTTCCTCCTGATAGTCCTGAGGACCACTGCTGGTGGTTCCGGGACACCTTCCCTTGCAGCCCTGAGCACCTCCACCTGGGAGCTGGTTCATGGCCAGCAGGGGCTGTCCCGGCACCGTGGGTCTCACACATGTCTGTGGTTGTTCCCCAGGATCCCAGCTGAGCATCATCCTCGTGGGCAAGACAGGGAGTGGGAAGAGTGCGACAGGGAACACCATCCTTGCAAGGAAGGCATTTCATTCTTCTTTGTCAGCACAGTCAGAAACCCAACAGTACAGCAAAGCTGAAGGCAACGTCGCTGGAAGACCAATTGAAGTAGTCGACACTCCTGGCCTATTTGATACAAGGGAAGCCAACGAAAGAACCGCTGAAAAGATAAAGAATGCCTTTCGGTACCTCTATGCAGGGGTCCATGCCATCATCCTGGTGATGCAGCTGGGCCGAATCACTGAGGAAGAGCAGAAAGTGGCTGAATGGGTGACCAAGATTTTCCATACTAAAGCAGAGAAGTACACAATCCTGCTGTTCACTCGAGCAGAAGAGCTGGAGCGACCCGAAGATCTGAAGGATTTCATAGAAGGGAGCCCATACCTGAAGGATCTGGCAAGAAAGTGTGGGAATCGCTACATTGGTTTCAGCAACAGAGCTAGTGAAGAGGTGAGGGATGGGCAGGTTGCAAAGCTCATCCGCATGATTGATGCTATGGTGGAGAAGAACTATCCTGCTCCACATTACACCCGAGAGATGCTGGAGGAAGACACACGGACATTCTTTGAGAAGTTCTGTACCATCCTGTAGGCAGTGAGGGGTCGGTCTGGGAGGAGACGTCTCCTCCGTTGTGCCGTCCCTGCAGTGCTCTGAAGATGACGCTCTCCTCGCTCGATTGCAGTTCCATTCTTCCCACTCCATGCTCCGTGCTTTTTCTCACCCTGTGTTGCTGCTTTCCCTGCGGGCTTCAGGTGCTCAATGTGTGTGTGCCTCTGCGTCGCTGAGCTCTACTGCTCTCAACACCGCTGCACTGCTGCTCTCTGTCACGCTGCCATGGCCGCTGCCGGTGCCGTGGCTTTCGGACTCTGCCTTCATGGGGTAATGTGGGGTGTGCTGTGCAGTGCTGGGCATGATGGAGCTCTCAATAAATGCTGACCATACTGTGTTGTGGAAAACCTGTCCGAGATCCATTTCTCATCCACACAGGGCGTGGGAAGCAGCTGTGACTAGGCAGGGTTGGCAAACCCACAGTGTGGCTAAGAATGGGGCTGCAGTTTTCGCCCAGTGCCGTGTGCTGCCCCGGCAGCACTGAGCGCAGTGCGGTTCCATCCCCTCGCAGCTCCTGCAGGGCTTTGTGGTCACACATGTTTCCACCTGAGCCTGCCCAGCTCTCTTTTCTCCCAGTTGAGCCACCCCAGGCACTGCACCAGCTCGGTGATCCCGTGTTGCTCTCTCCCCAGTGTGTCCCAGGCTCTCCTGTGCTGGGGGGCTCAGAGCTGGACCCAGTGCTCCTGGTGCTGCTGCACCATTGCTGAGCAGAGAGTGGGACAACGCTTATCCCACTACTGGCATCGCCAGCCCAGCACAGCTCGTACAATCTCAGCTTTTGTCCAAAGGCCACAGCTGCTCACAGTGCCCTCGGAGCCCAGCAGCACCCAGAGCCCTTCTGCAGAGCTGCTCCCAGCATTGCCCCCAGCAGAAACAGAACATCCTGAGCCCTCTTCCTCAGCTCAGCACTGAGAGCAGGGCTGGGGTCAATGGGGGCCGGGACATGCATCTTGGTGAGGAGGGGATGATCGGGGGCTGCAGGGAATGGCTCCTGGGGAGCTGCCCCTGGTGCAGAGCTGAAACTCTCTGCCTCCCTGTGCTCACACTTTCATTTTCTGCAGTGCCTGGAACACGGTGCATTTACAGGAATAGCATTTTGTGCAGCCTTTGGCCTCACCCTGTGTGTATGATGGTGACAGGGGGCTCTCTTGGGTCAGGGCCTCCCTCAGAGCAGCACATGTCAACATTTTTGGAGAGGATCCATCCTGACCCTCCCCTGGCACAAGCTGAGGCCATATGCAGACAAAATGGATGTATTTCTTTGGTATCCCCTTCTGAAAAGAGCCGTTGCCAATTCCTATGGGGTAACTGTGTTTTTCCCTGCTGCTCCCTGAGCTGGCAGTGCCCCCAGCCCTTCTCTGTCCCACAGCAACCCCTGCTCAGCAATATCTCATGGCTGTCCCTATCTCACTCTCCCAAGTCTGGCCTGGCTCACAGAGCCCACAGCCCCGAGTGCAGCCTCACCCATCCACACACTGCACTCCTTCCCTTGCTCCCTGATCCCTTACACATCGTTCCCTGGGAAAAAGATCACTCTGGGTATTTTGCTGTCTCCTCATCGCAGCCTCAGTCAGACCTGCTTGGAAGGACAGCGATGGGCTGAAGTCACTGCTCAGGCTGAGCCCTGTTTCCTCACACAAAGGTGATCTTTGCCCCCCACCTCCGTTCGCTTATCGCTGCAGTTTCTGCAGTTGGCCAGCAGTGGATCAGCACAGGAGCTCCTGCAGCACTTCAAACCTGGCTGTTTGTGGAGCAGCTATCTGTGATCCCAGCACTGCCCACTTCCTGATGACACTGCCTATAAAAGCTCTGCTGAGCTGCACAGCAGTTCCAGACCCGGCACTTCTGTGCAGGAGGACAGCAGGAACAGCACAAGCGCAGCAGTCAGAGCTGGGGACACAGCACAGAGCTGCTTGGGTGAGTTGCCTGCAGCTCTGCTGCCACTGCTGGGGGAAATTCCGAGGATGTGGAATCTGCTTTCAAGGGGTGGGCTCTGATCTCCATGGATAAGGGTCAGTCAATATCTCTTTCCAAAGACGAAGTCCATGGAGATGGGTAATTTTGAAGATATTTGGCTTTTGGCATGCACACACGGCTGTGGGACTATCCTGAGTCCCCAGAGATCATCTGTGTCACCCCCATTAGCACAGGGAGAAAAGCAGAAGAGGTTTTTGCCATTCTCACCAAAAACTTCTGTCACCTTCCAGGCTCCCCGTGTGCCTGTGAGTGCTCTCCCAATGGCAGGATGTCAAAGCACTGGTGAGTATCTCCCTTATTGCATGGTTGTGTGTATCCTGAGGCTGCCTCCCATCTCCCCGCTCTGAGAGCCACACACAGAGAGGCTGAGGGCGGATGGGGGCAGTGGTGTCCGATAGATGCAGCCTGAGACGCAGCACAGGGGGTAATGCTGTAACCCCAAACCCCTCTGTCCCTGTGCCTGTGTCATGGAGCCCGTGTCCCACTGGCACCATGAAGGGCAGGAAACGGCTCGAGGGACAATGCTGCACAAACAGCACTGTGAGTTTTGCTCAGTGTGTGACTTCCTGGAAAAGGAGTGGTTCAGCCCCGGCTTTTGTTCACCCAGTGCAGTCCTGGGTCACAGGGGAGCTATGAGATCTCTTTTGCTTTCTATTTTAGCTGTCAGACAAGTACTGGGTGGAAGCCCTTTGAGGGCTCCTGTAACTGAGCAGCCCTGGGGTCCCTCAGGGCCACACGTTCCTCCTGATAGTCCTGAGGACCACTGCTGGTGGTTCCGGGACACCTTCCCTTGTGGCCCTGGGTACCTCCACCTGGGAGCTGGTTCATGGCCAGCAGGGGCTGTCCCGGCACCGTGGGTCTCACACATGTCTGTGGTTGTTCCCCAGGATCCCAGCTGAGCATCATCCTTGTGGGCAAGACGGGGAGTGGGAAGAGTGCGACAGGGAACACCATCCTTGCAAGGAAGGCATTTCGTTCTTCTTTGTCAGCACAGTCGGAAACAAAACAGTACAACAAAGCTGAAGGCTACGTCGCTGGAAGACCAATTGAAGTAGTCGACACTCCTGGCCTATTTGATACAAGGGAAGTCAACGAAAGAACCGCTAAAAAGATAAAGAATGCATTTCGGAACCTCTATGCAGGGGTCCATGCCATCATCCTGGTGATGCAGCTGGGCCGAATCACTGAGGAAGAGCAGGAAGTGGCTGAGTGGGTGACCAATATTTTCCATACTAAAGCAGAGAAGTACACAATCCTGCTGTTCACTCGAGCAGAAGAGCTGGAGCGACCCGAAGATCTGAAGGATTTCATAGAAGGGAGCCCATACCTGAAGGATCTGGCAAGAAAGTGTGGGAATCGCTACATTGGTTTCAGCAACAGAGCTAGTGAAGAGGTGAGGGATGGGCAGGTTGCAGAGCTTATCTGCATGATCGATGCCATGGTGGAGAAGAACTATCCTGATCCACATTACACCCGAGAGATGCTGGAGGAAGACACACGGACATTCTTTGAGAAGTTCTGTACCATCCTGTAGGCAGTGAGGGGTCGGTCTGGGAGGAGACGTCTCCTCCGTTGTGCCGTCCCTGCAGTGCTCTGAAGATGACGCTCTCCTCGCTCGCTTGCAGTTCCATTCTTCCCACTCCATGCTCCGTGCTTTTTCTCACCCTGTGTTGCTGCTTTCCCTGCGGGCTTCAGGTGCTCAATGTGTGTGTGCCTCTGCGTCGCTGAGCTCTACTGCTCTCAACACCGCTGCACTGCTGCTCTCTGTCACGCTGCCATGGCCGCTGCCGGTGCCGTGGCTTTCGGACTCTGCCTTCATGGGGTAATGTGGGGCGTGCTGTGCAGTGCTGGGCATGATGGAGCTCTCAATAAATGCTGACCATACTGTGTTGTGGAAAACCTGTCCGAGATCCATTTCTCATCCACACAGGGCGTGGGAAGCTACTGTGACTAGGCAGGGTTGGCAGACCCACAGTGTGGCTTAGAATGGGGCTGCAGTTTTCGCCCAGTGCCGTGTGCTGCCCCGGCAGCACTGAGCGCAGTGCGGTTCCATCCCCTCGCAGCTCCTGCAGGGCTTTGTGGTCACACATGTTTCCACCTGAGCCTGCCCAGCTCTCTTTTCTCCCAGTTGAGCCACCCCAGGCACTGCACCAGCTCGGTGATCCCGTGTTGCTCTCTCCCCAGTGTGTCCCAGGCTCTCCTGTGCTGGGGGCTCAGAGCTGGACCCAGTGCTCCTGGTGCTGCTGCACCATTGCTGAGCAGAGAGTGGGATAACGCTTATCCCACTACTGGCATCGCCAGCCCAGCCCAGCTCGTACAATCTCAGTCTTTGTCCAAAGGCCACAGCTGCTCACAGTGCCCTCGGAGCCCAGCAGCACCCAGAGCCCTTCTGCAGAGCTGCTCCCAGCATTGCCCCCAGCAGAAACAGAACATCCTGAGCCCTCTTCCTCAGCTCAGCACTGAGAGCAGGGCTGGGGTCAATGGGGGCCGGGACATGCATCTTGGTGAGGAGGGGATGATCGGGGGCTGCAGGGAATGGCTCTTGGGGAGCTGCCCCTGGTGCAGAGCTGAGGCTCTCTGCCTCCCTGTGCTCACACTTTCATTTTCTGCAGTGCCTGGAACACGGTGCATTTACAGGAATAGCATTTTGTGCAGCCTTTGGCCTCACCCTGTGTGTCTGTTGGTGATAGGAGGCTCTCTTGGGTCAGGGCCTCCCTCAGAGCAGCACATGTCAACATTTTTGGAGAGGATCCATCCTGACCCTCCCCTGGCACAAGCTGAGGCCATATGCAGACAAAATGGATGTATTTCTTTGGTATCCCCTTCTGAAAAGAGCCGTTGCCAATTCCTATGGGGTAACTGTGTTTTTCCCTGCTGCTCCCTGAGCTGGCAGTGCCCCCAGCCCTTCTCTGTCCCACAGCAACCCCTGCTCAGCAATATCTCATGGCTGTCCCTATCTCACTCTCCCAAGTCTGGCCTGGCTCACAGAGCCCACAGCCCCGAGTGCAGCCTCACCCATCCACACACTGCACTCCTTCCCTTGCTCCCTGATCCCTTACACATCGTTCCCTGGGAAAAAGATCACTCTGGGTATTTTGCTGTCTCCTCATCGCAGCCTC
Source organism: Coturnix japonica (assembly GCF_054131305.1). Taxonomy (NCBI): domain Eukaryota; kingdom Metazoa; phylum Chordata; class Aves; order Galliformes; family Phasianidae; genus Coturnix; species Coturnix japonica. The sequence continues at coordinate 139,078,043 of NC_140664.1, read as the reverse complement.
AGTCAGACCTGCTTGGAAGGAGAGCGATGGGCTGAAGTCACTGCTCAGGCTGAGCCCTGTTTCCTCACACAAAGGTGATCTTTGCCCCCCACCTCCGTTCGCTTATCGCTGCAGTTTCTGCAGATGGCCAGCAGTGGATCAGCACAGGAGCCACTTGTGGGCTCTCTTGGGTCAGGGTCTCCATCAGAGCAGCACATGATAACATTTTTGGAGAGGATCCATCCTGGCCCTCCCCTGGCACAAGCTGAGTGCCAGCTGAGTGCTCCGCAAACAGCACCTGGCTATTTGTGGAGCAGCTACCTGTGATCCCAGCACTGCCCTCTTCCTGATGACACTGCCTATAAAACCTCTGCTGAGCTGCACAGCAGTTCCAGACCCGGCACTTCTGTGCAGGAGGAGAGCAGGAACAGCACAAGCGCAGCAGTCAGAGCTGGGGACACAGCACAAAGCTGCTTGGGTGAGTTGCCTGCAGCTCTGCTGCCACTGCTGGGGGAAATTCCGAGGATGCGGAATCTGCTTTCAAGGGGTGGGCTCTGATCTCCATGGATAAGGGTCAGCCAATATCTCTTTCCAAAGATAAAGTCCATGGAGATGGGTAATTTTGAAGACATTTGATTTCTGCAAGCACACATGGCTGTGGGACTATTCTGAGTCCCTAGATTTCATCTGTGTCACCTCCATTAGCACAGGGAGAAAAGCAGAGGAGGTTTGTGCCATTCTCACCAAAAACTTCTGTCACCTTCCAGGCTCCCCGTGTGCCTGTGAGTGCTCTCCCAATGGCAGGATGTCAAAGCACTGGTGAGTGTCTCCCTCATTGCATGGTTTTGTGTATCTTGAGGCTGCCTCCCATCTCCCCGCTCTGAGAGCCACACACAGCGAGGCTGAGGGCGGATGGGGCAGTGGTGTCCAGTGGGTGCAGCCTGAGACGCAGCACAGGGGGTAATGCTGTAACCCCAAACCCAGCTGTCCCTGTGCCTGTGTCATGGAGCCCGTGCCCCACTGGCACCATGAAGGGCAGGAAACGGCTCGAGGGACAATGCTGCACAAACAGCACTGTGAGTTTTGCTCAGTGCGTGACTTCTTGGAAAAGGAGTGGTTCAGCCGCGGCTTTTGTTCACCCAGTGCAGTCCTGGGTCACAGGGGAGCTGTGAGATCTCTTTTACTTTCTGTTTTTGCTGTCAGACAAGTACTGGGTAGCAGCCCTTTGAGGCAGCCCTGCAGTCCCTCAGGACCATATGTTCCTCCTGATAGTCCTGAGGACCACTGCTGGTGGCTCGGGGACACCTTCCCTTGAGGTCCCTCCACCTGGGAGCCAGCATGTGGCCAGCAGGGGCTGTCCCAGCTGTCTGTCCCAGCCCCTGCTGGTCTCACACACGTCTGTGGTTGTTTCCCAGGATCCAAGCTGAGCATCATCCTTGTGGGCAAGACGGGGAGTGGGAAGAGTGCGACGGGGATCACCATCCTTGGGAAGAAGGCATTTCCTTCTTCTTTGTCAGCACAGTCAGAAACCCAACAGTACAACAAAGCTGAAGGCAATGTTACTGGAAGACCAATTGAAGTTGTCGACACTCCTGGCCTATCTAGTAACTGGGATGCCAACAAAATAACAGCTGAAATGATTAAGAATGCCTTTCAATTCCTCTCTGAAGGGGTCCATGCCATCATCCTGGTGATGCAGCTGGGCCGAATCACTATGGAAGATCAGGAAGTGGTCGAGTGGGTGACCAAGATTTTCCAAACTAAAGTAATGAAGTACACAATCCTGCTGTTCACTCGAGCAGAAGAGCTGGAGCGTCCCGAAGACCTGATGGGTTTCATAGAAGGGGACACATACCTCATAGGCCTGGCAGGAAAGTGTGGGAATCGCTACATTGGTTTCAGCAACAGAGCTAGCGAAGAGGTGAGGGATGGGCAGGTTGCAAAGCTCATCCACATGATCGATGCCATGGTGGAGCAGAACTATCCTGATCCACATTACACCCGAGAGATGCTGGAGGAAGACACACGGACATTCTTTGAGAAGCTCTGTACCATCCTGTAGGCAGTGAGGGGTCGGTCTGGGAGGAGACGTCTCCTCCGTTGTGCCGTCCCTGCAGTGCTCTGAAGATGACACTCTCCTCGCTCACTTCCATCCTTCTCCCTCCACGCCTCATGCTTTCCCCTGCCCTGTGTTGCTGCTTTCCCAGCGGGCTTCAGGTGCTCAATGTGTGTGTGCTGCTGCGTCACTGCACTCTGCTGCTCTCAGCACCGATGTGCTGCCGCTCTCCTCCCCAGCCCTGCAGACATGGATGAGCTGAGACAGATGGGAACGTCGGGGCTGTGAGATGTGCCCTTCGGGGAGGGCCCGGCACGGAGCGGTGCTGCGGAGCTGGGAGCCGTTGGCTGCCCTGCTGAGAGCCGGGCTGGAAGGAACCGTGCGGGGCTGGGGGGCTCTGCCTTCATGGGGTGATGCGGGGCGTGCTGTGCACTGCTGGGCATGAAGGAGCTCTCAATAATCGCTGACCTTGCTGTGTTGTGGAAAACCTGTCCCAGATCCATCTCTCATCTACACAGGGTGTGGCTGTCTGTTCTTTTACTGTGCTGAGTCAGGTGCTTGTCAATCCTTCTCGAAGCAGACGCAGCCCCAGGCAGTGGTGGAGTTTTCTTTACAGGGATGTTTACAAAATCATCACCACTTATCATATGCATTTGTTTGCTATAATTCATCATCGCTTCCAACCGCTTCCCTCATTGAGGGATTCCCGCGGCAACATGGCGGCCGCTGCTCGTGTTTGGGCAGCTCTCATGAGAGCAGGTGACGCAGTGTGGGTGCTGCCAGGGGAACGGTGGGGGAGCCACGCCCCCTGCCTATAAAAGGCTTCCAAGAGGGCCTTGACCTGCAACGGAGAGGAGGAGGAGAAGGGTGAGGAGCGCCGAGGTGGGACTGTTTGGCAAGGTGTGAGCGGTGCTGGTGTCAGCAATACAGCTGTGGAGAGCCAGACTGAGGGCTAAGTATGGGCATGAGGGTGAATAATGGTACAAAATGTGTGGCCGCTTGGACAGGCTCTGTTGCCAGGTACTGGTAGGCAGGTCTGTGGCTGTGAGGAGTGCCAGGGCCTTGGCAGTGCCGCGGGATGGAGGCAGCACCTGTACGAGGTGGGAACTACTGACTGACTGACTCTGCAATTTGAGAGGGAGGAGGAGTGGAAATGGGTACTGGCTCAGCAAAGGGGGCTTCCCCCATCCCGACCATCCTCAGCTCCCCAGGTGCCTCTGTGCAATAGGTTTAAGGCCATGGAAGTTAAAGGAAAGGTGAGTGAGAGTGTGGAGGGAGGTCCACCCGTAAGGTTGCCTTGGGCGAAGCGGGTGACCCTATGCCTCAGGACTGCCTCTACCTGAAAGGAAAGAAGGGTGGTTGTCATTGGTGACTCCCTTCTGACAGGAATGGAAGGCCCTGTATGTTGGCCGGACCCTACCTGAAGGGAGGTGTGCTGCCTCCCTGGGGCACGGGTCAGGGGCATTTCAAGGAAACTTCCTGAGCTGATTGGCCCTTCTGATTACTGCCCACTATTGATAATTCAGGCGGGCAGTGAGGAGGTTGCTGCGAGAAGCCTGAGGTCTATCAAGAAAGAGTTCAGGGGACTGGAGCAAATGCTTGATGGAGCTGGGGTGCAGGTGGTCTTCTCTTCTGTACCTTCAGTGGCAGGAAAAAGTACTATGAGGATCCAAAAAACCCAGCTCTTAAATAGATGGCTTAAAAGCTGGTGTAAGCATAGGAATGTTATGGGTTTTTTTTTTTGGTTTTTTTTTTTTACCACGGGGCAATTTACTCAGCACCTGGCATGGTGGCTGTTAATGCATGTAGCCTGTCTTCAAGGGGTAAGAGGGTCTTAGCTGAGGAACTGGCAGGACTCATAGATAGGCCTTTAAACTAGTTATGAAGGGGGAAGGGGACAAAACAAGAGCTTGTGGGGTTGAAGGGTCGTTCGAGGGCTGTAGCAAACTCTATGGGTGTCACGGTTTACCTAGATTGAGCTGTGCCCGTGACAGGGGGCAGTCACCCCGTAGGGCCCCCGGCCTGGAAAGAAAGGAAAAAGGGGAATGGGAAAAAGAACAGCGGCAGCAATCTAAGGAGGAAAAACTTATTTTACTAAATATGATATCAGAATACAAGATAACACAATATAATACAATATGATTGAGGCTAATAAATTGAACAAAACAGAAAGAGAGTCCCCGAAAACTGAGATGGCTACTGTGAGCTCTAGGAGACACGGCTGGAATGCTTCCAACTCTTTGAGAGTCCAAGAGAGAGAGAATTCCAGCCTGCGGCTTCTAACAGTCAGTCCCAGAGGGTGGCAGCTCCATCCGAACATCTGATAATCCCTCTGTCGACACCTGCGTCTCGGGCAATGCTTCCTAGTTGGCGAGCTTTATTACCATCTAGAGACAAACTGTTGGCCCCCTTGGCCCAGCAGCAAAGCAACCAGGCAAGGAGATCTTCGTTTTGACACCGTGTAAACTCCTTTCTTGAGCCTTGGATTTGAGTCAGCTTCAGATGTCAATGAACAGTAATTTCCTCACTCTCTTCTTCATGCCTCTTAGTTTTTCCTTTTGCCTTTCTCGGTACTGATCCAGACCCAGCACCTGGATCTTCTGCTGCCTCCTCCTCTGTTTCTCCTTCTTTTCGTTCTAGACACAAGGACACCCATTTCTATTTCTTGCCTTTCACAGGGGCAACTGATATTGTTACTGGTGCCTCCTGTGACTGATCAGAGTTGACTTGGGGATTTTCTTTTTTGGCTTGAATCTCAGATCGGAAACTCTTTCTCTCCAGAACAGTATTATACAGAGCACAGTATGCATAAGCCAAACCCCAAATAAGGTTTCCCTCCTTAGATCTCTGACTCAAATACTCACTTAATTTCTCAGGGTCCCTCAGGTGTTCAAGAGTGAAATCCCACGACACTGCGGGTCCCCACACTTCTAAGATTTTTCCAAAACCTTTCCATATTCTCTGCCAGTCAGCATTCTCTGGTTTTGGAGGGAATTTCCACATAGAATGAATGTATTGGAGTACATTCATTGATATTGATAACATGAACATGAGTATGAACATGACCATGGTGAGTATGAACACTGGCTCGGTTTTCAAAAAGTGTGCAACAATCTGATAATACAGCCTGGAAACTGTATTGAACATCGTGGTGTTTTAAAGTTAGCTGCTGTGAAATTAGTAATTGTGAAATTAGCCATTGTAAAGTTAACTTTAATGTTGTTAAAATTCACATCATCCCATATTGCATAGAAGTACCAGGCAGGTGTCTCTATCAGTGCCCTTACTTGGTTGTGTAACACATATATTTCATAACAAGAAATCACAAAATTAAGAAGGGGCTGATAAGTTCCAAAGAACATGATGGCTTTGAATCCCCTATCCAGTGCTCCTAAAACAAAGAGCAGAATCGTGGCTGGAACTGCAAGCGAGCGAGGAGAGCGTCATTTTCAGAGCACTGCAGGGACGGCACAATGGAGGAGACGTCTCCTCCCAGACCGACCCCTCACTGCCTACAGGATGGTACAGAACTTCTCAAAGAATGTCCGTGTGTCTTCCTCCAGCATCTCTCGGGTGTAATGTGGATCAGGATAGTTCTGCTCCACCATGGCATCGATCATGTGGATGAGCTTTGCAACCTGCCCATCCCTCACCTCTTCGCTAGCTCTGTTGCTGAAACCAATGTAGCGATTCCCACACTTTCCTGCCAGGCCTATGAGGTATGTGTCCCCTTCTATGAAATACTTCAGATCTTTGGGATGCTCCAGCTCTTCTGCCCGCATGAACAGCAGGATTGTGTACTTCTCTGATTTAGTATGGAAAAAATTGGCCACCCACTCAGCCACTTCCTGCTCTTCCTCAGTGATTCGGCCCAGCTGCATCACCAGGATGATGGCATGGACCCCCTGCATGAAGGTTCCGAAAGGCATTCTTAATCTTTTCAGCAGTTCTTTCATTGGCTTCCCTTGTATCAAATAGGCCAGGAGTGTCGACTACTTCAATTGGTGTCACGGAGTTCTCTCTAGAGCTCACTCCGGGACAGTGGGCACAAACCCGGGGCAGCAGGAACAAAAGCCCCCCCCCCCTTTTCTCTCACGGCACGGTACGGCACAGTGCGGCGTGGCCCGGCCCGGCCACGTGCGTTTCGGAAGAGGGGAAGGGAAGGGAGATTGCGATTAGGTCTAACAAAAAATGAGGGAGAAAAAAGGTGATCTGGGAACGAATGGCAGTTTAATAACCTAATAACACTAAACAACAACAAGAGAGTTTCAACAAAGAGAATACCAAGTCCCCAGTCTCACCGATGGAGCTGTGGAAGGCAGGAAGCTCTGACCACGTTGTCTCCTTGCAGGGAGCCGGGCCAGCAACCCCGTCCCCTTCCTCACTTCCCTTCCGGTGCCCCTCCCCACATGCCCATTAAGGCAGCCCACAGAAAAAAAACTTGTCCCCCTTTACTCCCATTATGAGGCATGGTGTTCTGATGTGGAATACCAACACCAACCAAATTGCAAAACCATAACAATGCCGAAAGCCAAAGGTCTTCAAAATTACCCATCTCCATGTAATTCGTCTTTGGAAAGAGATATTGGCTGACCCTTATCCATGGAAATCAGAGCCCACCCCTTGAAAGCAGATTCCGCATCCTCGGAATTTCCCCCAGCAGTGGCAGCAGAGCTGCAGGAAACTCACCCAAGCAGCTTTGTGCTGTGTCCCCAGCTCTGTCTGCTGCGCTTGTGCTGTTCCTGCTCTCCTCCTGCACAGAAGTGCTGGGTCTGGAAGCTCTGTGCAGATCAGCAGAGTTTTTATAGGCATCATCAGCTGGACAGCAGACCTGGGATCACATATAGCTGCTCCACAAATAGCCTGGTGCTGTTTGTGGATCACTCAGCTGGCACTCAGCTTGTGCCAGTGGAAGGCCAGGATGGATCCTCTCCAAAAATGTTGTCATGTGCTGCTCTGATGGAGGCCCTGACGCAAGAGAGCCCCCTGTCACCATCATACACACAGGGTGAGGCCAAAGGCTGCACAAAATGCTATTCCTGTAAATGCACCATTTTCCAGGCACTGCAGAAAATGAAAGTGTGAGCACAGGGAGGCAGAGAGCCTCAGCTCTGCACCAGGGGCAGCTCCCCAAGAGCCATTCCCTACAGCCCCCGATCACCCCCTCCTCACGAGGGTGCGTGTCCCAGCCCCCCTCAACCCCAGCCCTGCTCTCAGTGCTGAGCTGAGGAAGATGCGGGAGGAGGTGTGCTCACAGGCTCTTGTCCTGGTGGGGGACTTCAACCACCCAGACGTTTTTTGGAAAGACCACATGGCGAGATGTGAGAGATCCAGAAGGCTCATGGAATCCATTGATGATATCTTTCTGTTCCAGGTATTGGACAGACCGACCAGACATGAAGCTTTGCTGGACCTGCCGCTCAACAATGCAGAGATCATCAAAGGCGTTAAGATTGGAGGCAGTCTGGGCCGCAGCAACCATGCCCTGGTTGAGTTTGTGATCTCGAGGGCTGTGGGCCTGGCAAAGAGTGGAGTCAGAACCCTGAACTTCTGAAGAGCTAACTTCAAGCTACTCAATGGCCAAGATTCTCTGGGGCACTCTTCTTAAAGACAAGGATGTTGAGGAGAGCTGGCTGCTCTTCAGGGATGCCCTCCTGAAAGCACAAGAGGTCTTTATCCTTCTGAATATGAAAGTGGGCAGACAAGGTAGGAAACAGGCATGGCTCTGCAAGGATGTGTTGAGTGATCTGAGGTGCAAGAAAGGGGCGTACAAGATCTGGAAACAAGGCCGTGTCACCTGGGAAGAATACAGGGATGCCGTCTGGACTTGCAGACGTGGGATCAGGGAAGCCAAGGCGCAGGCAGAACTGAACCTGGTGAGGGATGTGAAAAACAGGAAGACATTCTACAGGTACATTGACCAGAAGAGACAGGCCAAAATGGGTGTACCTTCTTTGGTAAATTTAAAAGGAGAGCTGGCTTCAACAGATGAAGAGAAAGCTGAGGTACTGAATGGGTTCTTTGCCTTGGTCTTCACTGGTGGCTCAGCTGGGAGAAGAGAGAGCTGGGCAGGCTCAGGGGATCCCGTGTGAGCACAAAGCCCTGCAGGAGCTGCAAGGGGACTGAACCGCGCTGCGCTCAGTGCTGCTGGGGCAGCGCACGGCGCTGGGCACAAACTGCAGCTCCATTCTCAGCCACACTGCAGGTCTGCCATCCTTGCCCACTCACAGCTGCTTCCCATGCCCTGAGTGGATGAGAGATGGGTCTAGGACGGGTTTTCCACAACACAGTAAAGGTCAGTATTTATTGAGAGCTCCTTTATGCCCATCAGTGCACAGCATGCCCCGCATCACCCCATGAAGGCAGAGCCCTGCAGCCACGGCACTGGCAGCTCCCACTGCTCCCTGAGCTGGGCAGTAAGAAACCAGATGAGGTTTAACAACAGCAAGCGTAGAGTCTTGCACCTAGGGAGGAATAATTGCATACACCAGTACAGGTTGGGGGAAGACCTGCTGGAGAGAAGCTCTGCAGAGAGGGACCTGGGTGCCCTGGAGGATGATAGGTAGGCTATGAGCCAGCAGTGTGCCCTTGTAGCCAAAAAGGCCAATGGCATCCTGGGGTGCATTAAAAAGAGTGTCCAGCAGGTCGAGGGAAGTGATCCTCCCCCTCTACTCTGCCCTGGTGAGGCCTCATCTGGAATACTGTGTCCAGTTCTGGGCTCCTCAGTACAAAAAAGACAGGGATCTCTTGGAAAGAGTCCAGCGGAGGGCCACAAAGATGGTGAAGGGCCTGGAGCATCTCCCCTATCAAGAAAGGCTGAGTGAACTGGGTCTGTTTAGCCTTGAGAAAAGATGACTGAGAGGGGACCTGATCCTAATCTGAGGTGTGAGGGACAAAGTGGCGAGCCCAGACTCCTTTCAGCAGTGTGTGGAGATGGGACAAGGGGAAACGGCCAGAAACTGGAGCATAGGAAGTTCTGCACTAATGTGTGCAAGAACTTCTTTATGGTGAGGGTGACAGAGCACTGGGACAGGCTGCTCAGGGGGAAGTCTCCTTCACTGGAGATATTTAAGACCTGCCTGGATGCCGAGCTGTGTGACCTGGTGTAGGGAACCTGCTTTGGCAGGGGGGTTGGACTTGATGATCCCTTCCAACCCCTACGATTCTGGGATTCTATGATTCTCAGCGCACAGCAGGAAAAGCACGACAGAGGAGACGGCTGCTCTCCACCTGAATCCTTGCTGCCTGGTCTGTGGCAGGAGAGGCTTGGACTCTGTTAATGATGCAGTATGAAGACCTTTATTGTAACACCTTTACAACCCCTTGGCCACAGGCACAAACCAGGTGCCTGGTGTGTGTTTGTGTCTGGCACAAGTAGCTGCCGAGCTCCTTGACTCATTTGCAAGGTCTTTTGTTCATAATGTCTTTCTTTGTCCCACAGCAGCACGCAGAGCCTCTGCTCTTGCACGGAGAGGAACTATACAACTTAAAATACAATGCAACAGGCACTGGGACAGTGAGGTTTGGGGTACAGCTTTACCCCTGTGCTGTACGTAAGACTGTACACCACCCCCCCATCCGCCCTCACTCACCCTGTGCAGCTCTCAGAGCGGGGAGATGGGAGGCAGCCTCAGGATACGCAGCACGCCCCGTCCCCGCTCTCATCCCCTTCCCTCCGCCTGGCGCTCTCGGATCTCGCACTGCTTTCCCTTCGCTTCCACTTGTTGCCGTCGGGGCCGCCCGCCCGCCGCCGCTCTTCCTCGCCGTCCTCCTCCCGCCTCGGCCCGGCCGCCTCCGCGGGGGACTCCGGGAACCGAGTCTGGGCGGGGAGTGGCGGAGCCGGGGGCGGTGGGGAGGAGGGAGAGACCGGGACGGGGGAGTGTACGGACCCTGGGACAGCGGGTGTCAGGGACATGGGGACACAGGGATCTGGGGACACCAGGACTTCAGATCACATTGGGCTGATGACACAGGACACCGGTAATGTGAATATCGGGACTATCAGGACACGGTGGCACGGGGAACTCGGGACACCGAGCGACGAGGACACCGGGAGCTCAGGGCTCGGGGGGTGCTGGCAGAGAAAGAAACCGGTGTGAGAGCTGCGGGCTGCAAACGAGACGCTCCGGAGCAAACAGCGACCTGCGGCCGATTCCGGCTGCCCTCCGGCTCCGGCTGAGCCCGGCGTTGCCCATCGCCCGTTCAGGAGCTCGGAGGTCGCAGCGGCACCGCAGAGCCGCGGATGTCCGGGCCGGGAGGGCGCAGAGCAGCAGCTCCACCCGTCGGGGCTGTGCGTCCCCACCGCGCCCAGCGCTGCCGAAGGAGCTGCGCACAGCGCGGGTAGAGAACGCCCTCTGGAGCACCGAGCGCGTTTCTTCTGCTCTCGCTTTTCCTGGAAAAGAAATGGGCCGAACCCGACGGAACCCGACGGAGCCCGACGGAACCCGACGGAACCCGACGGAACCCGACGGAGCCCGACGGAAGCGGAAGCGGCCCCGGCTCTCCTTCTCCGGGACGGGCACAGCCCGAGGGGGAACGGCAGCTCCTGGGCACCGCCCCCGGCTCTGGGCACAGCGGGGGGATGCGGGGCCGTCTGCCGCTCACCCCGGCATCGGAGCCGGCCGTGCCCCGCAGCGGCGGGGATCCTCCCCGAGTTCATAGCAAGACAGAGACGCGGAGTTTTCCAGGCGTTCATAAATTTAATGAATACACGTCGGCAGTGCCTGCATTTCCACACACACAGCGGCAGGGGGACACGCGGGCGGACGCGGGGCGGGGATCGCTCGGCGAGGGCGTTCGCGGGGGGTTCGCCGTGCGTGGGGCCGCGGGCACGGGGCGGAGGGCGGCGGGACGTGGGGCGGGGGGAGCAGCTCCCTCGGGGGTCGGGAGGAGCCGTCACCGGGAGCTGCGGCCGGGCCGGGTGTCAGCTCCCCCGCAGCCGCGTCCCGGTGCGGTGTGAGCAGCGTCGGCAGCGGGAAATGTCGTCGGGGAAAGCTGATTTTCCCCTGCAAGCAGCGGGGCTGGAGGTGCGGGCCAGGGGCTCCCAGCCTGGCTGCAGCCGTGAGTTCACCTCATCCCAGTTCACCGAACGCCGTCCCGGTTCAGAGTGCAGGACGGTGCGCACGGATGGGAGCCCCGCAGATGGCGGCCGCTGTCCCGCAGGGGCGCCCAGGAGCGGTCTCGGAACGCGGCGGCTTCCAGGGCGCGGTGGGCGCGGGGCTGATGCGGGATTTGCACCATCCCGCGTTGCCGTGCGGCTGCGGCGCCGCCTCCTCCCCTGCGCTTGGAGATCTCCGGGCACCGCAGAGTGGGGCAGGGGTCAGAGATGTCCCAGCCCAGCCACCCCTCGCTTCTCCCGGCCGTGGCTGAGCACCGGCACGTCTTCACCCCGCCGAGCACACACAGCGCTCCCAGCATCACGCACCCACCCCTGTTTGCAATGCTCAGGCCGGGCTCTCTGCTGCTCCGGGCGCAGCCCCCGCCTCGCTGCCGTCCCTCCTCCAGTCTGGAGCTGCGGCTGCCCTTGGGAAGCAGGTCTGCACCTGTGAGTTTTGCGGCTTTGTTTTTATTTTGCATGATTTCTCTGTCTCAGGGCTCTCTGCAACGCTGCAGCAGCACCAGCCCGGATGGGGGATGGGGTGTACGGGGGGGATGGGGTAGACGGGGGGCACGGGGCGCACACAGCAGTGCTGTGGGGAAACCTCCCCACCCTTCCTCACTCGGGGGTTCCACCTGCAGGCCCGGTGTGCACCCAGCCGCAGTGCAGAGGTGCTGGGAGTGGAGGGGAGGAAACCCCCCAGGGAACTCAGCCATTACCAGAGGTGGCCACCTCACTCAGCTCCTCCCTGTGCCCCAGGGGGGAAGGGGGGGAGGGCAGGAACCCAACAGGCGCCCAGCAGCCCTCGAGTGCCTGAGGTGAGGAGCAGGGGCAGCTGATGGGAGTGACCTCGTGGTGATCAGGAGAGCAGCTCCTGGCACGGTGGGTGCCTGGGGGTGCCCAGGCAGAGCTGGCACTGACCACGCTGTCACACCAGCACCGAGGGCACAGCGCCCACCGAGATGCCCAGCAGCCCTGAGCCCCCATGCAGCGCTGGGAGCCACAGAGCAATGCTGTGGGGGGGCTCAGGGCACAGAGAGCCCCACGGGGCAGCCATGGGCGGGGTTCCCGGGGCGCAGGGGCTCACGTGAGGGCGTTCTCAGCCCTGTGGGTGCGCTGGTGGAGCTTCAGGGAGCCCTTCTGGCTGAAGCTCTTCCCGCACTCGGCGCAGATGAAGGGCCGCTCGCTGCTGTGGGTGCGCTGATGTGCGGCCAGGCTGCTCCGGCAGCTGAAGCCCTTCCCGCAGCGGGTGCAGGAGAAGGAGCCGCCTGCTGCAGTGGGACCACCGGCTTCTTCATGCGCCTCTGAGCCCGGTGAGCGGCTGCAGGCGGCGGCGCCAGCGGCCCCGGGTCGGTCGTCGCTGTGGGTGCGTTGGTGGTTGAGGAGGAAGCGCTGCTCACGGAAGCGCTTCCCGCAGCTCCCGCAGGAAAAGGGCTTCTCGCCGCTGTGGATGCGCTGGTGGGTGAGCAGGTTCTGCTTCAGGCTGAAGCTCTTCTGGCACACGTCGCACTGGTAGGGCCGCTCCCCGGTGTGGATGCGCTGGTGGATGATGAGGTTGTGCTTGAGGCTGAAGGCCTTGCCGCACTCGGCGCAGATGAAGGCCCGCTCCCCAGCGTGGTGCTTCTGGTGCCGGGTGAGGCTGGGCTGCTGCCCGAAGCACTCCCCGCACAGGATGCACTTGAACTCCTTCCCCGCCGCCTCCTCCTCCGCCTGGCTGTGGATCACCAGCGCCTTCTCATCCCCGAAGCCCTCCTCAGCGCCGCTGGGGAAGGTGAAGGTGTTCTCGCCCGCGGGCGATGCCAGGTCCGTCATGGGCGCACGCTGCCCGGCTCACGGCGCCTGCATCCCTGGAGGGCACAGAGAGGGGCGGCTCCAGCTCCCAGCACCGAACCCGGAGGGGGTCCAACAACACCCAGCACTCCCCGCGGCAGCGCTCCGGGGGTCGGATGCCGCCGGGTGCCTTCATGGTGGGTGGGTTCTCCCTGCTAAGCCCCACGACCACACCTGACCGTAGGGGGCTGCAGGGGGCCCAGGGCCGGGGTCGTTCTACGGCATCATCCCACCGCGGAGCAGCGCTGGGGCTGCAGGCTCGGGGCCGGGGGGGGGGAGGGGGAAGGAGGGGACGGGAACACGGCGCGATCTCGGCGAGTGGGCACGGGATGGGGTCCGGATGGGGTCGAGATGGTCCGGATGGGGCTGCGACAGAGCCGGGATGGGGCCGGGCCGCGCCGCATTGCGCTTCGGCTCCGCGCTGCCGCACCGCCTCCTCGGGCCGGGCCGGACCGAGCCGTTCCCCGCACGTCCCCCCCCGGGCCGCCCCTACCTGCCCCCAACGCTGCGCTCCGGGCCCGGCTCTCTCCGCGCTCTCCGTGCGCTCGTTGCGCATCCCCCGCCCCGCGCGTGACCGCGGCGCTCCCTACGCTCGGGGCCGGGCCGGGCGCTGCGCGGTGCCGCCCCCAACCCGCGATCTCCCCCTCCCACCTTCCGCCCGTCGGTGCCGGCCCGCCTCGCTCCGCGCTTTGTGCCGCCCGCTCCGGCCCCGGCTCGTTCTTCCGCACGCGCTCCCGGCATCGCCCCGCGGCCGCGGTCACGCGTGGGCTCAGCGCCCGCCCCGCAGCCTCGGCCCCAGCGGAGGGAGGGACCCCCCCCCCCCGCGGCGAGATCGGCCCGAGCCGAACCGATCCACCCACGAGTGGAATTTCTACTCTTTTGCAAAGGGAAACCCCGAGCGGGTGGAAAACAAAGGGGTTTCCACGCTGCAGCCCGCGCTGCTGGGCCGGGAACAAAGGGTTCGGGGGAGGTTCTGCGGGTTCTGCGGGAGCTGCAGCCCAGCGCCCTGCGATGCACGGAGCTCCCCGCCCCCCCCGCTCGCCCCCTGTGTTGGCAGCCTGGGCAGTGGTTGGCACCAGACGGTGGTGGCACATGGCAGAGGTGCTGCCGAGCGTTGGGGTGCTCAGGGGGTGCAAAATGGAGATCCCACGTGTCAGTGCAAAGGGCCCCATCTCGGTGGGACCGGCACGAGGCCGCAGCAGGGCTCAGCAGAGCAGACAAGGCCACGAGCGAAGCGCAGCACTCGGGGTCCCACGTAGGATGGGCGCTGCTGGGATCAGGCTCAGGCTCAGGCGCATGCAGGCTGCGGCTTGCCAGCACTGCTGTGCCCTGCGCGGCTTCCTGCTGTGCTGTTGCCCAGACCTGTCTGGCCATGCACGCCTGCATTCCTGGAGCAGCTGCTGACACCTCCCCCAGCACAGCAGCAGGACGAGCCTTTGTGCCAGCAGCGTGCTGAGCTGGCTGCTTCACTGCCTTGGGGACGGAGATGGGAACTCAGCTCCAGGGACTTTGGGGCTGGCAGCAGGAGCCTGGGAGCTGGGGGGCAGTGAGGGACACGGCAGGTTGGATATTAGGAAAGGTTAGGGCTGGATATCGGGAAGGATTTCTTCTCCAAATAGCAGTTGGACGCTGGCACAGCTGCCCAGGGGGTAGGGGGGGGTCACTGTCCCTGAGGGTGTTCAAGGACTGCGGGGATGTGGCACTGGGGGGCATGGTTGGTGGGCATGGAGGGGGCGGGGAGTGGGGGGATCTCACAGGTCTTTTCCAACACCCCTTTTTCTATGACTCCCCTTCCCAATGGGATCGCGATCACAGCTAGACGTGGCATCTCAGGGAAGGGTGAGGACAGTGGGGACACGGAGCACAGCTGAGGTGTCTTCTGCCTTATGGTGGGAGGTGGAGCAGCAGGATGGGACAGGGAAGGAGCAATGTGGGACAGGACGGGGCCTGCATGTCTCCACGCACCCAACGAGCAGCATTCCGGCAGCACCGCGCCCCAGGATCCCATCCCAGCCACCCAGCAGGGACTGCAGCCAGCAGAATGGGAAGGGCAACAAAGGCCCACGGGACTCAAAGGGCTGCAGAGGCAGAGAAGTGAAGGAGCTGCTCATGGGGAGGCGTGTGGGGCCAAGGCCTGCCCTGATGTACAACTCACAGCAATTACAGCTCTGGGGGGGCTGTCAGCCCCTGGTGGGAAATGATGGGGAGAGCAAAGCATGGCCCCACGAGGGGCAGCCCCAGCCCAGCTTCTGGGAAGAGTCCTGGCTTTAAAAAGCACCACACATCCAATACAGCTTTACTGACAAGCTGCTGCCTTGAGCCCTTCACTATGTGAGCCTTCTGATATGAGATGCAAAAGCCAGGAAGGCCTCTGCAGGCAGCTCTGCCAGCAGCATGGTTATAAACTGCACCAAGGATGGACGGGTGGCTCCCACCCCGAGGGCTGGGGAAGAGTGCTGTCCCACAAAGGAGGAGGCAGGAAATGCTGTGAGAAAGCTTTTATTTTAAATAACCTCAAAAAAATAGAGTTGCAAGGACCTAAAGTGTCGCTGGAGCATGATGCTGGGTGGAAGGAAGGGAGCGGGGCTGAGTGCTGGAGGGGGCAATGCCCACTCCCTGCCTGGGGATGGAGCCAGGGACTCCATCCCAGGATGCCACCACCATTCGCGTGGTCGTGCCACCAGCTGGGCACTTTGCTAATGGAAAACATCCTTACCCAGCACGCAGGTCCAGCAGGACCATCCCGGTGTGCCCTCATGGCTGCTCCAAGCCCTGGAGCCGAGCAGCTCTGGTTATTGCCTGCTCCATTCCTGCCCATTGAGGCCACCAGACCCTCTGTCCCAGGCCACGTCCATTTGGGTGTTGGGACATCTCCTGGAATGGAGACCCCACCTCCGTGCTGGGCAGCCGATGCGGTGCTTGCTCACGGCACAGCAAGAAGTGTTCCCCAATGCCACACTCTGAGATATGCCCCAAAACACAGGGGAGGTGGCGGCAGGCAGAGCGCACCCAGGATTGCACTGAACCGGGCACTGCTAACAGCGTCCCGTGTGTCCTCAGCGAAGGTCTTTGCATGGCAGCAAGGAGGCTCTGCAGCTGAGCAAAGCGAGACAGGGCTGTGCTGCTTGGGCTGGGGCTGGCTGCACAGCTCACAGCACGAGGGCAGCAATGGCAAGCCAGCCTCTCTGGGCACAGCAGGCAAGATTTGTTTCCCCTTTTATGCGAAGCATGTTTTCCAAGTGGGAACAGCTTCCAGGCCTGCAGTTCCCATCCCTAAAGCTCTGCCCCACAGCCCTGCCCCAGCCAGACAGCTCCACACTGCTTGCCCGAGAGCACAAGCACAGCTGTGGGCAGTGCAGACACCACTGCCCGGCACTCCTGGTTATCTATGCAGAAGTAAGGTGAGTACCAGAAAGAGGTGCTAGTCAGAAAGGTTATCCACAGAGCAAGTACAGAAGCAGAAGCTACATTCCCCATCCCCACCCCCCATATACACCCTGTATTACCCCTCCCGGCTCAGAGGAGATGCTAAGCTGCGATCCTCAAGGGTCCTCGAGGCAGAAGGGACCCATCACTGCCCTTCTGAAGCTCGCTCGTCCCCCAGCAAAGCTGCTCCTCCTCGGCCCATGCTGGTGGGCAGCCAACAGCGGGGCACAGCTCTCCATCCCTCAGACATTTTGTGGAGGGTCATCAGTCTGGATGATTAGGACGGAGGGCTCTGGCAGAAGCTCCAAGCCCACCAAGGCCCCTCTCCACCCCACGCCAGGTCTGCATGTTGCAGGACTGCAGCGCTCAGCCTGGAGCCAGGCCCCAGCAGACATGCCTCTGCCCGGCCTCCTGCATGGCAGAAGCGATCCTTAAGTCAGCATGCAGGATCCCGAGCTCCTCCCCATTCCTCACAATCCAACTCTTCACAGGCAGGTGCTGGCAGAAGCGCTGTAGACCCATGATCCAGCGCCTGCTGCTCCTCAGCTCCACCTGCCTTACAAATTTGGTATGTTCATAACACAGAAAGCTCACACGTTGTGTCCGAGTCCATTCACTGCCTCACGACCAACCTGCTGCATCTCGCACCCCACCTCCAGGGTGCTTCACTCACAAATGTCCTGTTCCCAAGAACCACCACAGTCCTCTTGAGCCCCTCCAGGCTCCAACTCGCAGCCACTCGCAGCCTTCCCTGCCTCAGACTCTTACAGGTCCACATTTGGTCAGCAGTTGGCTCTTGGTGTGAGCTCTCACCTAGCCAAGTTTGGTGTCCCTACTGCAAGAATGACAAGGTACAGTCCCTCGCGTGGATGGGCTCGTTGGCAGCTGGCATGTTACAAGCAGCTGGGGCACGGCGAGGTTTTCTCTTCGCTGTGTGCTCTCTCAGGCACTCTCAGGACTCTCTTGTCCTCAAAGCTTCTGCTGCAGCCACTGTACTTGCACCAGATCTCAGCACGGCAGTCATGCTGGGGCTTCAGCAGCAGCTGCCTCTGGGTCACACAGTCGGCACAGCAGCACTGTGGCTGCAGGCTGGGCTTCCCACCCAGCCCTTCCCCACCCTCGGAGCACTTGCAGGGGCACTGCCCCGCGGGTGCCTCCGGCGGGTGCTGCGAGCCAGACACTAGGTGCTGCTCTTCCTGCATCAGCTGCAGAAGGATGTCTGCAGCCCCAGATGGGCTCTCTGCTCTGTTCGGGCCAGGCGGTGCTCCTGGCCGTAGCTCTTCCCGTGGCAGTGATCCCTGCACAGCTCCACGGGAGCAGGGAGGCAGCAGTGTGCCAGGCGGTGCAGGGCCCTTCCCCAGGGCAGCATTGGCATCTGTCTCCTCGCGGTGCGCTGGGCAGGTCCCCTCGCAGCAGGACGGTGGCACACCACCGGTGTGCGTCCGGCGGTGCCGGAGGAGGTGAGCCTTCTGGCTAAAGCCCTTCCCGCACTCAGCACAATGGAAGGGCCGCTCCCCGGTGTGGGTCCTCTGATGTACAGCCAGGTTCACCTTCTGTCGGAAGCGCTTGCCGCACTCAGCGCAGGCGTGCGGCCGCTCGCCAGCGTGGCCCTGCCGGTGCAATTGCAGCTCGCCATGCTCCTCAAAGGCCTCCCCGCAGAGTGAGCAGGGGTACGGGCTGCCGGGGTGG
The DNA here is from genome assembly GCF_054131305.1 of Coturnix japonica. NCBI lineage: Eukaryota > Metazoa > Chordata > Aves > Galliformes > Phasianidae > Coturnix > Coturnix japonica. The sequence continues at coordinate 139,059,966 of NC_140664.1, read as the reverse complement.
CTCTGCAGGCTGGGCGGTGTCTGGCCGGGGCCCGGCTCACTCTGGGGCTGCTCCACCACGTGCACGCGCTGATGGACCCGGAGGGAGAGCTTGCTCTTGAAGCGCTTGGGGCACTCTAGACAAGTGAAGGGTTGCCTGCCCGAGTGGGTCTTCTGGTGGGCGATGAGGTTGGGCTTCTGGGCGAAGCGCTTGCCGCACTGGGTGCAGGCGAAGGGCCGCTCCCCGGTGTGCGTGCGGTAATGTGTCACCAGGTTGCCCTTCTGGTTGAAGCGGCGGCCGCAGACGCCACAGGTGAAGGGCCGCTCACCGGTGTGGATGCGCTGGTGAGTCACCAGGTTGGTCTTCAGGCTGAACCTCTTCCCGCAGACGTCACAGCGGTAAGGACCCCGGCCCCGGTGGTTCTGGCGGTGCTTTAACAAGCGATCATACTGCACAAAGCTTCTCCCGCACTCGGGGCACAGCCAGGCTCTCCCCTCCATGTCCTTCTCCTGGGGAGATTTGGTGGACAGCTCATCTCCAGAGCTCTTGTCATGCTCAGGGCACTGGTAGGACTTCTGCCCCACGTGAGTCTTCTGGTGAGCAACCAGGGAGATCCACAGGCCAAAGCTGTTGCCACACTGATTGCAGATGAAGGGCTTCTCCGCTCCAGGGGTGGGCGGTGTGGGGGCAGTGCCATCCCCAAGGACAGGCTGCACCCCCAGGTGCCCCAGGAGGTGTGGGCCGGGGCTGAAGCCTGCAGTGCAGCCAGCAGGAGCCTCAGCAGCGGGGCCGTGCTGTGGCCGGAGCAGAGTCACCTTGGGGCAAAACCCTTCTCCACACTGCACGCAGGGGAAGGCCTGCTCCCCCAGCGGGGCCTGTTGCGCGGGCAGCAGCTGCTCCTTTGAGGGAAAACCCTTCTCCGTGCACGAGTATAGCTCTTGGCCTTCAGGGATCTTCTGAACAGGCAGCGGTGGCATGGAGCTGAAAGGAGCCTCTTGCTCCAGGCTGCCTGGCTGCAGCAGTGTAGGCGCAGCCCCAAAGGGCAGGGTGGGAGCCGGAGCCCGTCCTGGGCACCTCCGCTGGCGTGGTGCATGTGTCTTCTGGTGGGCTTTAAGGGACACTTTGTCCTTGAAGCACTTCTGGCACTGCCCGCAGGGGTAGGGGCGGACATCAGTGTGGGTGCTCTGGTGTGTCACGAGGTTGGTTTTCTGGGTGAAGCGCTTGCCGCACTGGGTGCAGGCAAAGGGGCGCTCCCCGGTGTGCACACGGTAGTGTGTCACCAGGTTGGTCTTCTGGTTGAAGCTCCTGCCACACAGGAAGCAGGTGAAGGGCCGCTCGCCTGTGTGGATGCGCCGGTGCGTGATGAGGTTGGGCTTCTGTCGGAAGCTCTTCCCACACTCGGGGCACACAAAAGGGGTGTCATCCTGGTAGCTCCGCTGCGTAGCCCGCAGCTTCGGTTTGCCAGAGCCACCGTCCTCCTGCTCCCCCCCAGCCAGTGCCTTCTCATTGGCGGCGTGGATGCGCTGGTGGGCCAGGAGGTTGGCCTTCTGGCTGAAGCTCTTGCCACACTGCGTGCAGGGGAAGGGGCGTTCCCCAGTATGCACACGGCGGTGGGTCAGCAGGTTGGGGCGCTGGCTGAAGCTCTTCCCGCAGTCCCCGCACCTGTATGGTTTCTCCCCGGTGTGGATCCTCTCGTGAGTGATGAGGCTCTGCTTCTGACGGAAGCCCTTCCCACACTGGGCACAGCGGAAGGGGCCGTTGCCAAGCTGGGGCACCCAGCAGCCCACCCTGGAGGGCAGCGGGCTGAGGCCGGCTGCGCCATCCCGCTCCGTGCCTGCCCGCTCAGGTGCGCGCTGCCCGCCATGGAACCAGCGGCCAGAGCTGCTGGCACCAGTGGGGTACAGCTCCAAAGAGCCTGCAGCAACCCCGGGCTTCTCATCAGGCTGCTCCACCTTGTTCGTTCGGACAGGCTCAACTAGATGTCAAAAAGATTCAGAGTGTAAACATCAGCGTCTTTCACTCGGTTTAAAGCACCCTAATTAACCAGGGGGTTTAGGACCCTCTCCAGAGCCCTATTCCCCCATGGCTTGGTGAGTGCAACGTTGGCAGACAGCAGTAATAGCAAAATAAAATAAAATAAATCCCATTAAATGGCCTCAAATGGCTGCAAGCAGCTCTCCAACAAGACCATCATCCCCTGCCAAGGCCAATTTCCAGCAGCCCCAGTGAGGACACGTGCAACACCTACCTGCACAGGGGCTCACGAGGATCTTGCTGTCCTCCTGCATCTGCTGGCCTTCAGGGAACGGCTCCTCCAACTGTTTAATACCGAACAAGCCACCGGGCTTGAAAAATCTGTAGCCTGGTTGAAGGGATAAGAGCTGGTCACCATGAACTGTCACACTGCAAAACACGCATTCGGCATACACATCATTATGCTGGAGATGCCTGCATTAATTCACAAATAAGCTAAAATTAACTAAGCCTCAGGGCATCGCTTTCATCTATTTTAAGCTCCTACTGCCTGAAGCATAATTAAAGATAAAAAGAAACACAAGCTCCATGCTCCCTCCTCCTGGCAACGTGTGCTCCAGTGAAAGGTGAGAGAGAACACCATTCCTTGGAAAACAATGTTCTTTCCAAAGTCTTTCACAAACTCGCCCAAATATCCTTAGATCTTACCTGGCGCTTTTATGACAGGATTTCAAAGGCTACCACAAAAATGCAATTAATTACAACACGAACCTCCCAAACAGAAGAAAAGGCTGCATCTGTACAAGAGGAGCCCTGCTGCCAGGCAGAGCGGCTGCAGCGCAGGCGGGGGGTTTCCTCCCTGGGTGCCACACTTGCACACATTTATGTACAGTTTCTACTCCCCCCCCTCTGCTCCTTCCAGCCCTGCTGCAGCCCCTCCAAGGACTGCACTCCAGGGAATGCAGAAATGCAGCAACAAACCCACTCCCTTGTGGGTGAGCCCCCAACCAGCCCTGAGCCCTCACCTGTGCAGGGGTCAGAGGGGATCTCTGCACCCGCAGAACCCAGCTCATGTCCAGCCCTGGGCACCTCGTTCAGCCTGGGGTAAGGCAGCAGGTTCAGGATGTGGGCAGGCTGCTCCAGGAGAGAGGAGAGGCGTTTCAGCAGCTGGCCATCGCTTTTCTGGTTTGGTTCGGTTTGGTTTTCTCTGTTCTCTGGGTTTTCACCACACACAGAAGTGCTTGGCAGCATCATGGCACCCTGAGCGCTTCCTTGGCCTTTCCCTCGTGCAGGAGCCGGGTGCTAGGAGGTGTCACAGGGACCCTGTGATATTTCCCACTGTGCCCCTGACTTGTTTCAGCACAACACAGCTGCCTCAGCTTCCCTATCAGCAGAGCATTGCCCAGCAGGCTCCCTCAAGAGGAGCTTGCTCTGGGCCGATGCCCCGTGCCCACCACCCTCCTGACCCACCTGGGTGATCCACCCAGGCTGCCTGCGGCTGTGACCGCTGAGCCTCACTTCCCAACCAAGCCAGGGTCAGGACCAGAGGAGGAGACCTCTGTAGGAGCCCAAAGCAGCCCTCCTGCAGAGCTCAGCACCCATCCCACCCACCTTCCCTCCCCAGGACTCCTCTCTTCCTCCCTCAGAGCTCTGCTGCAGTTTGGCAGGAACACAAGGAGAACAGATGGCACAAGGCACTGAGACCAGCCAGCACTTCGATGACTGTCACAACTTCAAGAAGTGACAATTTAAAAGGAAAAGTCTTGCACGGGACAAGCGGCGCTTCCTTGGGTTACAGCATTTCTAAACGACAAGAAAAGCAAGAAACCACCAGGGGGGTTTCCAGACCCTGGGAAACCACCAAAAAGCCACCACCACGGAAGCGCTGCAGCACAAAAGAGGATACGCAGCTCAGCTCCCCCCCACAGCGCGCTGCAAGAGGCCCTCGGGGATGGAGCACAGCCCGCCACCGCCCCGCCGTACCTGGGGAGCCCCCCCCGCAGACATGGTTCCCCCAGGGCCCAGCTGGCACGCGGGGGGGACGCAAGCTCTTGGAGTGACGCGGGGCGGCGACTGTCCTCTCCTTCCACCTTCCAGTGCCGGTTTGGAGCTTCCCCAACTTCCTCCAAATGGCTGCGGGTCCCTGCGGGAGCAGAGCAGTGTGAGCGCAGCGCGCGGCGGGGAGCGGCTGGGCGGGCGCCCGGACCCTCCTCCTCCTCCGAGCTCTCCGAGGGGAAAGGAAGGAGCCAGCGGCGGGGTCTGGCCTGAGTTCAGATCCTCTGTTTACAGTGCAGCCTCCTGCAGCCCCTGGTGCTGCTGGGATTTGTAGGCGCAGGGAGGCCCCGCGCTGCTGCCTGCAGGGAGGGGAAGGCCGCAGCTCCACGGCCCCACGGAACGCGGCCGTGCCCGGCCACGCTCGCCCTGCCCAGAGCCTGGCACCATCGCCACGCGCCCCGGCTGCAAGGGATGCCCAGCTGCGAGCCAAGCGGCCTTCACTCCATGTCGATGCTGGTTTCAGGGAGGCCTCAGACAGAAAAAAAAACATCTGCTTTTGCTGAAGGGCCGCAGGACTCGCTGCTTCCTCCAGCGGCAGCACAACACTGCGCAGCCCCTGAGGACACTGACAGCCACTGCGCTCCCACAGTCCAGCACCACTTTACAACGACTCCAGGGTTCACACATGTCCCAGCCCTGACCCGGCCTGCACAGGACACTCGATTCAAAAGTGATGCTGCTGATTACGGAGCACGATGGCACCAAGAAACCGCTGCAATCTCACAGCCTGTGAACTTCACATTTCCAAGCAGCTGCCCAGCACACCGCAGCTTCCCCACACAGTGCCCAGGGCTGGAGCAGAACACCATCGGATGTTCAGTACTTCCTGGGCCCCACATCTGTGCTGCCTGTGCCCTACAGATGTCACATGGTGAGAAACCCGAGTCCTTGTGAGGCTTTGTGTGAAAACACCATGTTGTGAGCAAACAAGAGCATGACTGGAAACAGTGCAAGGTGGGTGTGTGACTCTTCCTGCTCAATCATTAGAGCAATCTTGCCCAGCTCTGCATGACCACAATTACTACAAGGAAGTACACTCTCTTGAGCCTCAGCCACGTTGCAGATGCCTTGATAAGCACCCAGCACTAATTAGGAGGGCTATTTAGGGCAATCTGCTGCTGAGAGCACTAGTGGCTCAGTGTGAAAGGCTGGGCTGTGAGCTGCTGTATGCAGTTTGCTGTAACTAACGGCTCTGGGTCCTTGAGTGCATCTGACTGCGCCATTCAGCTAAGAGCCCAGAAACTCTCTATCTTGTGGGCGTTGCCAGCCAGATGTTGTGGCACAACGATACTCTTAGCAACATCCATCAGGTATCAACCACCACAAGGGGACCAGCCCAGCAGAGGTGTGACGGGGGTAGGGGCTGGGATCGCCTTGTTCAGGACTGTTTTGTGGGGCTTCAAGGTCTCTTGACGAGCATGTAGGTACCCAGGTGGATGTGTCTGCCTCTCAAAATTAGAATGGACAGCTTCTTAAACTCGAAGCCTATTGATCTCTCGAAGTCTCTATGCCTCGCACCAGGCCTACCTCTGCATCTACAGGCCTCTGGGTGCCTTGGCTGGACTCTGGCCTCTCTCTGGGCCTCCAGGCCTCCATACCGTCCTCTTGGTTTCACACCCTGGACCCCCCCGGCCTCCCCACGTGCTCTCAGCCCTCTCGGCCTCGACATCTCCCTCGGGTCTTCAGGCTTTGATGCCTTCTGGCCGCCTTCCTTCCCTCCCCTCACTCTTCACTCCTCCCGGCCCGCTCTCCACGTTGCTTGTAGCCGTCTCAGCCTCGGTGCAGATGGCGCGGTCGGTTCTGAACGCGGTAGCAGCCGGTTCCCGATGGCCCCGCGGCCGCTGCCCACGTTGTGGGGCATCACACGGGGGCGAACGGGGGGAGCGGCGGCATCGGGCCGGGCGGGGCCTCACACCGACGTGCGGCCACAGCGGGACGGACACCGCCCCCCCCGCCCCTCCCGGCCCCGGCCGCCGCCCCGGCCCCTCCCGCTCTCCTCGCCGCCTCCCCCCCGTCCCGCCCCCCCGCCCCGTGCCCGGCCGGGCCCCGTTGCTGCCATGGCGGCCTCCCCCCCCCCCGGCCCCGGGGCCGCCTCCCCGGGGGAACTCACGGCCGCCGGCGTCCCGCGACGCAATGACGTTGACGCGGCGATGACGTCAGCACGCCGGCGACGTCGGGAGGAGCGCGCGCGACTGAGAAGGGGGCGGGGCGGGGAAAGGAAGAGTCGCGCGCGGCTCTCTGTAGTCTCGCGAGATCACCCCGACCCGCACTTCCGGATCAGCGCGTGTCCCGCGGCGGCACCCGTAGGCCTGGGGGGGGTGGGGCGGAAGTAGCGCGCGGCACCATAGAGACTGCAGAGCGCCGCCAGAGCGACCGGAAGTGGTACCATAGAGTACCGGAAGAACAAGATTCCTTGTTCTTACCATCTGTTACCCGACCTCTGATTGGCTCCAGTCCCGTCCCATAAGAGCTGGAGGGCATTGTGGCACGTACCGACACTCACCAGTCAGAGCCTCGTTAACATCTACCTGCGTTATAACTCTTGTTCCCCTTTCAGCCCCCATCACCCATCTGACGGGGTTGTGGCCTTGTACTGTGGGTGCCCCATCCCTGCAGGCATTAAATGGAACGAGGAGGCTGTGGGTGCCCCATCCCTGCAGGCATTAAATGGAACAAGGAGGCTGTGGGTGCCCCATCCCTGCAGCCATTCAAGGCCAGGCTGGATGTGGCTCTGGGCAGCCTGGGCTGTGGTTGTGACCCTGCACACAGCAGGGGGTTGGGATGGATGAGCACTGTGGGCCTGTGCAATGCAGGCCGTGCTGTGATTCTGCTGGAAGGAAGCACTGCTGGCTCAGAGACAAACTCAGCCCTTTCAGGCCAGAAAAACTCCAAGGAAAGCAGCCAAATGCAGAGAAAAGCTGTAAAGCGTGGGTAGCTGGGCTCGGGTGAACCTAATGAGGTTCAACACGGCAAAGTGCAAGGTTTGGCACTTGGGCCGGAAGAACCCCAGGCACCTGTACAGGCTGGGAGGAGTTGTCCTTGAGAGCAGCTCGGCTGAGAAGGACCTGGGGGTCCTAATGGACGAGAGACTCAACATGAGCCAGCAGTGCGCTCTGGCAGCCCGGAAAGCAAATGGGATCCTGGGCTCCATCAGGAGAGGGGTGGTCAGCAGGGATAGGGAGGTGATCGTCCCTCTCTACTCTGCTCTTGTGAGGCCCCATCTGGAGTACTGTGTCCAGGTGTGGAGCCCTAAGTACAAAAAAGATATGGAGATTTTGGAAAGGGTCCAGAGGAGGGCCACAAAGATGATCAGGGGGCTGGAGCACCTCCCCTATGAGGACAGGCTGAGGGAGTTGGGTTTGTTCAGCCTGGAGAAGAGAAGGTTGCGGGGTGACCTCATTGAAGCCTTTCAATACCTGAAGGGAACTTACTCCCAGGAGGGGAGTAAACTCTTCGAAAGGGCTGATAATAGCAGGACTAGGGGAATGGTTTTAAGTTGAAGGAGGGAAGATTTAGGTTGGATGTTAGGGGAAAGTTCTTTACTAGAAGAGTGGTTAGGTCCTGGAACAGGCTGCCCAGTGAGGTTGTGGATGCCCCATCCTTGGAGGTGTTCAAGGCCAGGTTGGACGGGGCCCTGGGCAACCTGATCTAGTAAAGGTGTATGTTTGGTGGCCCTGCCAGGCAGGGGGGTCAGAACTACATGATCCTTGAGGTCCCTTCCAACCCGGGTCATTCTGTGATTCTGTGTGCTTGGAATGGCAGAACCCAGAAAGCTCCCCAAAGTGCCAGCTCTGTGCACTGCTGCTTGTGGGGTTCCTGAGGGTGGGGGATGTTGTTTGCAGTCCCATCTCCACCGTGGGGCTCAGGCCCCCATCAGCCCCAGAGCCATCGCTGCGCTGCTGCCTTAGGACAGATCTCTGCTCTGTCTTTGCCCCCCTTCACCTCTCCCCACCGGGCTTTGATGTGCTGGGGACGGAGCTGACGATGGGGTCAAGGCTGCCGCCATCCATCCCCGCGCGCCTCTGGCCACAGCCGCAGCCCCTCCTCTGCGGGGGCTGAGCGGGGCCGTCCGGTGGGCGGAAAGGGGCAGTTCCCAGGAAATCGGTTAATGAGAGACCAAAATCAACAAGCGGTGGTGGGCAGGAGGCTGGCCGGGCCGCACGGCGGGGATGAAGCTGCTGCTGGGCATCGCCGTGGCCGTGCTGGCGTTGGCAGACGCCGGGCAGAGCCCGCTGCAACGGCGCGTGGTGAAGGATGTGCTGGACTACTTCCACAGCCGCAGCAACGTCCAGCTGCTCTTTAGGGAGCAGTCAGTAGAAGGGGCCGTCGAGAGAGTGAGTGCCGGGGGGGGTATGGGGACCCCCGTCCTGCTCCAGGGGGGCTGTGGAATTGTGTGAGGTGAGGGGCGAGCTGTCACCGAATGAGGGGGACGGTGGGTGGCATGGTGTCACTGCTGGGGATGTAGAGCTCCACGGCGGTGCCTGCTGGCACGGCACGGGGCTCAGCTACTCATTAACCATACTGTGAGCAGGACTGAACAGTGGCCGGTGTCCTGCCGTCCCCTGGCAGGACACAGCATCCCATTCCTGTCCCCTCCCTGGCAGGGAGCTGGGCACTGTAGGATGGGTTTATACTGAGGGTTGGGAGCCTCAGTGCAGTGCCTGGAGTTACTTTTTGGGGCTGGGGTCACTTTTTGGGGGCTGGGGTCCCTCCATTCCTACTCCTGGTCCTGCTGACACTCTGGGGCCCCCAGCCCACCTCCCCCCACACCTCTCATGGGACATTTCCCCTGCACCAGGTGGACTCATCGGGGACGTACGTCCAGCTGCGCCTTAACCTTGCACAGACGGCATGCAAGAAGCAGACACAGAGGAGACAGAACTGCAGGATCATAGAGAGCAAGGTGAGGTGGGGGCTGCACCCCCTGAGCCAGCACCCCACCCCCAGACACAGGGACAGGGTGGTCCCACCCCTTCTCCCTCCCTCCTGCCCTGGTTGTCATGCACCAGTCCTCTCCAGCAGAGCTGCTGGTGCTGGGGGTGATCAGACATGGCCGTGCCCAGCTCCAGGGGCGTGGGGGACATCCCCAGGGCTGGTGGTGGGGGCCGGGTGCTGGGACTGCTTGTGATGGCCACGTTGTCTCCACAGAGGAAGCCAGCCTGCTTGGCCTGCTACAAGTTTGACAACAGCGATGTCCCCAGGGTGCTGGACAAGTACTATAACTGTGGCCCCAGCCACCACCTGGTTGTGAAGGTGAGCTGTTCTAGGGGGGGGCTCAGCCCCAAGAAGTGCTCTGGGAGCTGGCACATCCCACAGCTATACCAGCAGCCATGCTCTGCCCTGCAGGAGATCAAACACCGTGATGAGGCTGAGTGCCGGGCTGTGGAGGAGGCCGGCAAGGCGAGTGATGCCCTCTATCTGCCAGGCATGTTTGCTTTCTCCAAGGGGCTGCCAGCCTAGGTGCCCATGCACGGTAAGGCCCACCTGGGATGTTCCTCTGGGGTGAGCATGGGGAGCTGCAGGCAGCAGCCTCCTCCTGCAACCAGCCCTGAGCACCCCCCCGTCCTACACCTCTCCGCAGTACAGCAGCCACCACATCCCCATCCCAGGAGGAAGATGCTGACCTGGGGCCCCCAGCCCCCAGCTTGCTGACCCCCCAGCACTGTGCAGTGAAGGGAAGGTCATCCCGCACTGCCCCCCAGCTCCTGGCAGTGTCTGCATGCACCATTAAACCCCAGCTCTGCCTCTCGTTCTCCACTTCATTCCCACCCAGGATCACTGTGTGTGGGGCAATGGGGGTGGGCTCCACCGCCCTGCTGTGCCACCCCCAGCCCGAGCCACACTCCGCTCTGCAGGCACACTGGTGGTCTTGGGAGGAGGGATGTGGATGTGTGGGGGCCCGGCACAAAGCAGCAGAGACCTCAGGGACAGCACATTTACTGCACAGCTGCTCCCCAGCAGCAGAACCCCATGACCTCCCTCAGTCCCCACACGCAGCCCCCCAGGTCCGCACCCCTCTTTGCAGTGCAGTCAGTTCCAAAACCTGCCAGTGCTGGTCCAAGGGCGGGAGTCCATTCCCCGCATCCCAGGTCCCCATGGAGTCCTCGAGCTGGGAACACACAGGGGTCCATTCCACACACATGGGGATGGAGCAGCACGGAGCAGAGCGGCCGCCTCGGTGCCTTTGGGCTGCTCAGAAAACATAGGATCCAGGGTCGGTGCGCCCGCTCAGCGCCCGCTCAGCCTGCGCAATGGTGTCGTCGGCGCGCCGGCCCAACTCGCGGCACTCCCGCAGCGCCTCGCTGAACTGCCGGTACGCCTCCTCCACGATGGAGCTGCGGCGCAGCGGCGGTGGCTCCCAGAACCCGGCCTGCACCCAGGGCTGGGCTGTGCGCGGTGGAGCGGGGCCGGGGCTGCGGCCCAATGAGCTGTCGAGGTCACAGCACAGCTGGAAGAGCTCGCTGCCACGTCCCGACACGCGCTCGCCGTCGACGTCCCGCAGGCCGGGCAGCAGCTCGGGCAGCGCGGTGCGGTAGGCGGCGGTGGCGCAGACGGGGTTGGTGAGCTGGCCCAGTGCGTCGCGCAGCCGCAGGCTCTCCAGGCGCCGCAGGCCAGCCAGGCAGCGCAGCTGCTGCAGGCTGCTCACCTGGTTGCCCGCCAGGTTGAGGCTCTGCAGGCTCTCGCAGGAGCCCAGCGGCTCCAGGCTGGAGATGCGGTTGCGCGAGAGGTTGAGGACGGCCAACGCTTTGAGGGCGGCCAACGGGCCCAGCTGCGAGATGGCATTGCCAGACAGGTCGAGCCACTCCAGGTTGGTACAGTCGCCCAGGCAGCCCAGGTCGGTGATGCCGCGGCCGCGCAGCTTCAGCAGCAGGATGGACTCCAGGGCAAACTCCCCAGTGCTGGCCTTCAGCAGCTGCGCCGTGATCCGCGTGCCGTCGCCCTCCTCGCCCTTCTCCGTGCGTGTCTCCATGTCGGGCTGCGGGGATCTGCACCGGCACAGCCCTGCGGGGACAGCAGGGGAGGGATGCTCGGGGATGGACACACGGGGATGGACGCCAGGGGAGGGATGCTCGGGGAGGGATGCTCGGGGATGGACAGTCAGGGACAGCTGCCCCGGGAGAGGCGCTCGGGTTGCTCAGGGCTGGTCGGACCCCCGTGTGCACGCATAGAGTGCCGACCCCTATGGACTTCCCCCTCCCGGGTGCCCCGTTTCTCACCCCCCTCACCCACCGGCGGTGCCCGGCGGCCCCTCGTCTCCGCCTCCCGTTGTCATGGAGACCAGCGGGCGGAGCGAACGGCCCCGGCACCCAACGGCACTGCGCGAGCGATGGGGGGGAGGCTGACAGACAGAGGGGGGCACAGATGGGTGGGTGGGTGGGTGGATGAAGTACGTAAGGAAGGAAGGAGAGAACGGAGGAAGGGAGGGAGGGAGGGAAAATGGGTGCCTGGACAGACAGTCAGTTGGACAGATGGGTGGAGGGATGGATGGTATAGATGGGTAGATGGGATGGAGGGATGGGAGTGATAGGAGGGGGAAATGGGTGGATGGAGGGATGGATGGGACAGCGATGGAGGAAGAGACAGATGGAGGGAGAGCTCGATGAAAGGATGGATAGATGGATGGAGAAATGGGTAGAGGGTTGGGTAGGGTGGATAGATGCATGCATGCATGGATGGAAGAGGAATGAAGGGATGTGTGGACAGATGGGACAGAGGAAAGGAGGAGCAGATAGGCAGACAGGTGGGTAGGACAGAGGGTGACTGGTGTCCTGCAGCTCCCATGGCTCTCGCTGGCTGGGCACAGCACGTGGGGCAATCAGGCAGTGCTGTCGTGGTACTGGGGCTGCTCCCATGGGACTGGGCACTGGGAGGCCACAGCCCTGCAGCAGTTGGAGCTGATGTCCCCGCACTACAAGTGCGCCCACCGTCTCACCGCGATCAGAGCCCCTGGTCATGTTTTCATGTCACAGACTCGCCTTAAGTGGTGTCCCCAGTCCCCAAGCTCATCAGAGGTGATGTCCTTGGTCATGTCCCCATGCCACAGCCATGCACGTAGCCTTATTTTGATGAGTGTCCCTGGAGATATCCCTGTCCCACAGCCGTGCCCACAGTCTCACCATTGCCAGTGTCCCTGGTCACATCCCCATGCCACAGCTGCACCTGCAGACTCACTGTAACTGGGATCCTCAGTGGTGTCCCTGATGCCCAAGATCAGCGGGCACATTGCAGAGCCCCAGGAACAGTGCCTGGATCTACAGGACATCCTCCAGCCCCATCTCAGTGCAGACTCTTGAGAACACCAGGGCCAATCCCCTATGACCCCTCTGACCCCAAGCCACCACCCCAGTCCCCCATTACCAGCAGCCCTATACTGTGGCCCCTCTGCACCTCCCTTCCCCCTGGGGGCTGCACCCATCCTGGGGCCGGAAGGTGCCTGGCTGCCAAGGGAAGGGTGGCAGCAGGCACAGCCCTGGCCCCCTCCCTTCCGTGGCCACCCCTGGCATCACACTGCAATAACAGGAAACACAGCCGGGAGCACCACAGCCCTGCAGAGGAGATAAACCAGAGTCCAGCGGTTGCAGAGCTGGGCCCCCAGCCACAGCCACAGCAGGGGCTCCGTGGGTAGTGACTCATGCAGGAAAGCCTCATCCTGCACCCGGGGGCTGCGTCCTGCTCTGCCCTGTGCCAATAAAAGCCCATTTCTACGTGTGCTCCTGCACAGCTCCCGCTCGCGGTTCCACAAGTAAACAAGTACGGATTCAGCTCAGCACACCACACAACATGGGGAAAGCAGCCCTTGGGCACACAGCCACCGCTGCACCTCCAGCAGCCAGGGGGGCCTTTGGGACCCCACACAGCCCCCGGGGTCTGTCCTGGGGACACTGCATCCCACTTGTTCCACAGCACCAACATTGCTCAGCCTCTGTCCCCTGTGCCACCCCCTCCCCATGCAGCTTTCCCTCTGGCACGACGTCCCCAAGGAAAAATTGGCAAAGGGCATTTTATTGGCATTTTGGACTTGTTCCTGCCACAGTGGAGCTGGCCGCGCCTGAGCAGGGTGGGAGCAGACTGGGAGCCCACAAAAGCCACCAGCAGTGCCACAGTCAGGACACCAGAGCCGCTGAGCTGCACCCTGCATGGAGAGGGGCCACACCAGCACCAAGCCCACACCCAGCATGCACAGAAAAGGCAGCTGAGAGCATCGCTGTGTCCAGCTGGAGCTGCCACCTTCCACCGTGCCAAAGGAGCACGTTAGCTCCATCCCCACCCGTGCCACGATGCAACACAACTCCTGGGGTCCACGGTGGGCAGCAGCACCAACAGTGCCACCAGTGCCAGATCCTTCTTCCACCTGCGGTGCTGGTGCAGGACACTGAGCACGGCACCAATGGCTCAGGGGCAGAGCGTGGCAGGGGCCGGTGCCGGTGCCACCCAGTCCTGCCGTGGCGCAGGAGCAGCAGCGTGGGTGCGCTCGTGGCGCAGCAGGTGGGTTTTGCGGCTGAAGCTCTTGCCGCACTGGGTGCAGATGTACGGCCGGTGGCCGGTGTGCACGGCCTGGTGCCGCACCAGGTTGGTCTTGGAGCTGAAGCGCTTGGCACACTGGGAGCAGCCGTAGGGCCGCATGCCGGTGTGCACCGCCTGGTGCCGTGCCAGGTGGGACTTGCGGCTGAAGCCGCGGCCGCACTGCTCGCAGGTGAAAGGGCGCGCGCCGGCGTGCGCCTTGGTGTGGGCGATGAGGTTGGGCCGGGAGCTGAAGCTGCGCCCGCACTGCAGGCAGGCGAAGGGCCGCTCACCTGTGTGCACGCGCAGGTGCCGCAGCAGGTGCTGGTTGTGGGCGAAGCCGCGGCCGCAGTCAGGGCAGGCGAAGGGCCGCTCGCCCGTGTGCGTGCGCTGGTGCGTGGCCAGGTTGGGCTTGTGGCTGAAGGTCTTGTCGCAGTGCGGGCAGGCGTACGGCTTCAGCCCCATGTGCCCACGCAGGTGCGCCGTCAGGTGCCGCTTGTCGCTGAAGCCGCGGCCGCACTCTGCGCAGGCGAAGGGCCGCCCCTCCACGTGCAGCCGGCGGTGCGATGTCAGGTTCTTCTTCCAGCTGAAGCTCTTCCCGCACTCGGGGCAGGGGAAGGGCTTCTCATCAGCAGGCGGCTCAGCCTCGTTGGGTGGCTCAGCGTGCAGGCGTTGGTGCCGCAGCAGGTGCTGCTTGTGGGCAAAGCCGCGGCCGCAGAGCGTGCAGGCAAAGGGCCGCTCGCCCGTGTGGGTGCGCAGGTGCCGCACCAGGTGCGTCTTCTTGCGGAAGCGCCGCCCGCACTCGGAGCAGGGGAATGGCCGCTCGCCCGTGTGCGTCTTCTGGTGCGAGCGCAGGTGGATCTTCTGCCGGAAGCGGCGGCCGCACTGCGCGCAGGGGTAGGGCCGCTCGCCCGTGTGCACCCGCAGGTGCCGCGTCAGGTGCGCCTTCTTGCCAAAGCCCTTCCCGCACTGCGCGCAGGCGAAGGGCCGCGGCGGGGCCGGGGCCTGGGGCACACACTGCCCGCACTGCGCCGCGCAGCAGCAGTGTTGGCAGGTGCCGGCTGGGCCCTCGCCCAGCAGCGGCCATGCAAAGGTGGGCAGCGTGCCGTAGCCCAGCTCCCCCGGCTCCTCAGGCAGCTCCGGCTCCTCCATTGGTTCTGTCTTGCAGGCGCTGCCTGGGGGCTGCCCCGCCAGCAGGGCCTCAGCACCCAGCCCAGCCGCCCATTCCTCATCCTCGTCCTCCACCTTCACCTTCCGAACCAGCCAGTCCTCTGTGGGCACAGAGCACTGCCGGTGTGTCCCACACCAAGGAAAGGCGGCCCTGCCGCAGGTGCCCAGTGACCATCACCATGACTGGCACATAAACCAGGGTTTGCTGTGCCAACACAGCCCCTCACCTGAGCAGCCGAGCTCCGGCCCCTGCGCGGCACCCGCGGAACCACCGCCATCAGCATCGTCCTCCGTCAGCACCTCCTCCTTGGGCACCAGCAGCCTCGCTGTGCGGATACACAGTAAGCTGGGTGCTGGGTGCTGCCCCGGCCCCACGCAGACCACAGACTGCAATGAGGGGTGGGCGCTTGCCCATAGCCCCAGCACCCACCTGAGCCGGCGCAGCCCGGTGCCTCGCCATCCTCCAGCTGTGCCCCGGCACACAACTCCTCCGCCTGTGGCAGCGGCTCCGGTTTGGCGATGGGGATGCCTGCACACGACGGGTCTGAGCTGAGCCATGGGAAACCAGCGGGACCCGCACCGGGAGGGCACCGGGCTGGGAGCTGTCACCCCACTGAGCTGCCAGCCGTGGGGCACGGGAGCACAACCCACAGCGGCAGCACAGCCTTACCCAGGGCCAGCAGGGCGTCGAAGTTCTCCCTCATGGTGCTGCTGTTGGCTTCACAGAAGGGGGGGCTGCACGGGGAAGGGGGGGGGACCACGATGACAGGAAACACACAGCTCAGGACCCCCCAACCCGGAGCTTGGACCCCACCAGCCGCCCGCCGCCCCCCTCTGCCCCGTCACCCCACGTCCAGCACACCCCCGCTGTCCCTCCCGCCCCCCGCAGCCCCCAGCCTCCCCCTCCCCACGCTCCCGGCTCTCCCTATTGTTCCCAGTCTCGGCCGCCACCCCCCATCCGCGTCTCACCGCAGTCCCGGGGCGGATCTCGCCCCTCCGCCGCTCCTACCGCCGCCGCCGCCGCCGTGGGGCCCGGCCCCGCTCCCCGCCGCCCGCAGCGCTCCGCCGCCCGCTGCCCCCCCCGCCCAACCGGGACCGACCGCCGCCGCCGGGACCGCGCCGGACCCCGCGCAGCGCCCACGGGGCTCCAACGCCGCCGCCTCCGCCCGGCCCTGCGCGGCCCCGCAGCAGGAAGCGGCTGCGGCACTACAGCTCCCGGCGGCCGCAGCGCAGCGACGTGCGGGGCGGGACGGGACGGGCTGAGCGCTCCGCCCCGAGCCGAACCGAGCCGAGCCGCGCTGTGCCGAGCCGAGCTGCGAAGTGCTGTGCCGTGCCAAGCTGAGCCGCGCTGAGCCGAACCGTGATGTACTGAGCCGTGCTGAGCCAAGCTGTGCCGTGCCAAGCTGTGCAGAGCTGCCCTGTGCCAAGCCATGCCACGCTGTGCCAAGCCGTGCTATGCTATCCCATGCCGTGTCAAGGCAGTGCTGCCCTGTGCCACGCGCAGCCATGCCAAGCCTTGCCAAACCAGGCTGTTTTGTGCTGCATTGTGCCATATTGAGCCGTGCCGTGCTGTGTCCCTGGAGAGCAAGGCAGCCCAGACTGGGTACAGCACGCAGAGCTGGCAACAGGGACACAGCGTGTGGATGGGGAAATGGGCTCAGAGACAAGGGCACAGTGGTCTGGGAGCTCTGGACATGCAATTGGGTAGAGGGACTTGGACAGGAAGGAAGCTGTGTGGACACAGGAACACAAATATGGGGTTCATAGACAGGGATGGGGCTGATGTGGGGCAGGGAGCAGGCAGCACAGAGCTGGGGGTGGGGTACCCCTGGGACAGGGCTGTGTGTGTAGGGACATGGAGGTACTCGGGGCTGCCAGGGCTACTCCAGGTGACCCCAACTTGTGGGGCTGCTTTTGGTGGGTCTGAGGATTAAGTTCCCCCTGCACTGGACAGTATCCCCGCACACATTCCTGGTGGGGATGAGTGGGACCAGGATGTGGGGATTAGGAGCATCCTGTCTGGGATGAGAGGGACACAGCAGGAGCACCAATCCAGAGCACTGTGCCCTGGAAACGGCGCTCAGCTTCCCAGGGGCTGCGTGGTGTCCTGCTGGCAAACAGCTGGGACCAGTCAGCAGTCCTACAGCTGGCCCAAGTCGGACAGAACCACCCCATAAAAAGCCACTCCTAGGGATGGCCTTGGGGCTCGGAGAGGTCTGGAGACAGAGGACAGAGCGCTGTGGGTCTGTCTGGCCTCAGGTGAGGGGCTGGGAGTGGGGACATCGGGCACTGCACCCCCTGAGCTCCAGCCCTGACATGGTCCCACCGGGCAGGGGGTCTCCCAAGGGCAAAGCTATGGGCATTGGGACCACATCCCCATCCCTGCCGTGCCCACCCCAGTGTGCGCCCTGAGCTGGGGACACCCAGAGCTGCAGAGGCCCCAAGAAGGTTCCCTGCATGACACGGAGGTGTGGGGCTGGGGCTGACAGTGGGGCTGTCCCTGGGTGCTGTGGATTCTCTATTAACACTGCCACCAAATCTTCTCTGGAGGTTGGGAAGTGGTCAGCGATGGTGAGGACGGTGCAGCGGCAGTGGAATGGGTCCCCCATGGGTGTGGGCATCATGGCCATGGTGCTGCTCTGGGTGGTGACTGAGGCTGACAGAGGGTGAGTAATGCAGCCCTGCGGGTCCCCACACCAGGATGGGTGCACCGAGGGTCCTGGTGACACTGGTTGGGTGGTGGGTGTCACTGCAGGAGGTGGTGTGAGCAGACAGAGCAGGTGACAGAGGAGGAGGTGATGGTGCCCCGGCGTGAGGACGCGGTGCCGTGCCCCAGCATGTACCAGTACATCCTGGCAGGTTGGCGCATTGACCTCAACCGCATGCGCCAGGTGTACGGTGGGGAGCGCGGCATGCCCCCAACCAGCACCCATCCTGGGCCTGCCATGTGCTACATCTACAGGTGAGTGCAAAGGGTGACATCAGTGGGTGGGGGGCATGTGCAGCCCTCCGCCTGATGCTGAGGCCATGCCTGCTCTGCAGACCCCCGGAGACGCAGCTGGTGGTGAGGAACCGCACGGTGAGTGCCTGCTGTGCCGGCTGGAGTGGGGCACACTGCACAGAAGGTAAGGGCTGGGGGATGCGGTGACACTGTGGTGATGCAGCCCCACTGTGGTGGGGCTGGGGAGCACCACAGCACTGAGCTGCATCCCTGTCCCGCAGCAGAGGGCTCTCTGGGACAATGCCACACCGGCTGGCAGTGCCAGGACGCGCTGGGTGCCCACAACCTGTCTGCCATGAGCATGGCCGAGTGCTGCCGCCAGCCCTGGGGGCACAGCTGGAGGAACAGCTCCTCTGCGCTCTGCTTCAGCTGCAGCCGGCAGCCCCTCACCAGTGGGTGCAGGGCATGGGGTGGGGGGTGTCATTGGGTGCCCGCTGAGCAGCACTCACCTCCCGCTGCAGGTGATGTACCCCTGCCCACGGCACTGCGGGGTCCTGCCACCCGGCACCGCGGTCCCACCGCCAGCTGCATCTCATGGGCCGGATCCCGGTACCGCAGCTTCGATGGGCGGCACTTTGGCTTCCAGGGCGAGTGTGCCTACAGCCTGGCCACCTCCACCGACGGCACCTGGGCTGTCAGCATCACCACAGGCAGCCCACCGGTACCCACCACCCCCGAGGGGATGAGGATGTGCCGGGGTGGCTGGGTTACCCCATGGATCATTGCTCTGGGGCTTTCAGGGCTGTCCCCACAGTGCGTCTGCTCACCCAGTCCCCGCTCAATGCCACTGTCCCACAGGTGCTGCACATGACGTTGGGGCTGGACACAGTGGTGGCATGGGGACGCAACGTCTCTGTGAATGGCGTGGCAGTGCCCGAGGGGCGGCCGCAGCTGCTCAGTGGTGAGGGCTGAGGGCTCTGGGGTGGCTGTGTGCTCCCATCCCCACGTGCCATCGCTGCTGGGGACCCGGTGGTTCACCACACGGGGTGGCACAAGGAGACAGCGCCAGCCTCAGCCCCCACCATTCCCCTCCCCATCTCTGTGCTCTGCTGAGTGCCCTGGTTGTGCCTCTGCAGGGATCAGTGTCACCTGGCTCGGGGACTTTGTGGCTGTGGAGAGTGGGCTGGGAGTCCGCCTCAAGTTGGACGGGCGCGGGACGATCTACGTGATGGTCAGCACGGAGCTGTGGGGCGGCACACAGGGGCTCTGTGGCCCCTACAATGATGACCCGACTGGTAACAAGCCGTGTGTCACTGCACCACTGTTGGCTGACGGGGGACACGGGGTGGCTGCGCTGAGGGTACGTGCCATGTTCCCAATCCCACCTTGCCCGCAGATGACTTCCTACGGGCTGAAGGGGACGTTGCTCCGTTGGCTGCCAGCTTTGGGAACTCCTGGAGGATCCCGGGTGCTGACCCTGAGGTATGGGGCCAGGCAGAGCACAGACAGGGCTGAGATGGGGACCATCCCAGCGCCCTGTGGGACTCCCTTGGGGATGTGTTCCCACCTCGCTCCCAGCACAGCCCTACAGCAGTTGGGTGTCTCTGATCTGATCCCATCCTGGCACAGGTCTCCTGCAGTGATGCCGTGGAGCCCGGCCCCAGCTGCGCCATGGGCAGCACAGCACAGCAGGCAGCCGAGGCCATGTGTGGGGTGCTGCTCACTGACCCCTTCCGCCAGTGCCACGGAGCGGTGAGTCCTGCAGCTCTGTGGGTCTGGGACATGTGGACCCTCATGCCCTGATGGCCCATCCCACACCAGGTTGACCCCCGTGGCTTTTATGAGGCCTGCCTGGAGCTGCACTGCAGGGAGGGGAGCACAGGGCCCTCACCATCCCCTGCTGTCTGTGACACATTGGCTGCCTACGTGCGGGACTGTGCCCAGCGGAAAGCCTACATTGAGTGGCGCCGGCCGGGCCTCTGTGGTATGGGCTGTGGGGCTGGGCTGCCTCCCACCCCATTGGGGCTCCATCCCCAGTGGCTCACATGGGAACCCCCAGTGGGTTGTATGTGCATCCCTATGGGGTGTGTGCACACCTAAGGGCTCTTGAGCTCATTCCAGTGGCTCTTGTGGGTACACCAGCAGCTCCTGTGTGTGCCCCAATGGCTTTTACATATACCCTAATTGCTTTTGCATGCGCCCAATGGCTTGTGTGTGCACCCCAGAGGCTCACCAATGGCACTTGTGTGCACTCCAGTGGATTGTGGTGGGACATGGGGGGATGTGCTGGGATGGGGGTGGTGGGATGCATCTGACTGGAAGTGGTGGGGAGGATCTGGGTTATGGGGGAATGAATGTGGTGGGATGTGATGGCACAGATTTGGGATGTGATGGGATGGAATGCTGTTGGGTGGATGTGGCTGGATAACATGGGATGGATGTGGTGGGGTATAGTGGGATAGAGGGGGAGAGATTTTGGATGTTTAGGATGGGCCCAAAGGGATTTGTTGGGACGGACTTGGGACATGGTGGGATGGATGTGGTGGGATGCAACGGGACACAGTGGGTCGTGGTGGGATGGATGCAATGGAACATGGCGGGATATGGTCAGAAAGGTTTGGGACGTGGTGGGATGGACACAGTGGGATGTGATGGGTCAGACTTGGGACACAGCAGGATGGAGGTGGTGGAATGCGGTGCAACACGTGGGGATGTGGTGGGACGGATGCCGTGCATCATGGTGGGATGCAGTGAGCCAGCTGCAGTGGGACACGGTGGCATCCTGTGTGCCGTGCTGAGGCGCAGCAGAGCTGAGCCCTGGCACCCTGCAGAGCGGCAGTGCGGCCACGGGCGGCGCTACTCGGACTGCGTGTCCTCCTGCCCCGCCAGCTGCGTGGCTGCAGGCGCTGCCGAGGAGGGGCACTGCCGGGACGACTGCGCCAGCGGCTGTGAGTGCACCCCGGGGCTCGTCCTGGACGGGGGGAACTGCGTCCCACCGAGCGCCTGCCCCTGCCTGCACCGCGGCCGTGTGTACGCCCCGGGGCAGAGCATCCGCCAGCACTGCAACCGGTGGTGAGCGCTGGGGAGGGAGGGGAGAGCACTGCGGCAGCAGAGACCCCCGTGTTGGACCTGAGCACCCCCTGCACTGTCCCTGTCCCCACAGCACATGCCGGGGGGGCCGCTGGCTCTGCGGCCAGGACCGGTGCGCGGCGGAGTGCGCGGTGCTGGGGGATCTGCACTACATCACCTTCGACCACCGGCGCTTCTCCTTCCCTGGTGCTTGCGAGTACATCCTCGTGCAGGTATGGGGGTGCCCGGCTGGGAGCTATTGTGGGGGTACCCGGAGCTCAGGGTGCTCCCTGCCCACAGGACTTTGTGGAGGGGACGCTGCGGATCACGGCGGAGCAGAAGGCGTGTGGTGACCGCCAGCCCCTCAGCTGCCTCCGGGCGCTCTCCATCACAGTGCCGGGGGCCTCAGTCCGGCTGCACAGCACAGGTGACCCCAGTTTGGGCGAGGGTGGAGGGCACCTAACAGGGCCCACACTCCCCTTACACCCTTTCCTGCACCCCGCACAGGAGAGGTGGTGGTGGATGGGCGCGTGGTCCCGCTGCCCTTTGCCAGTGCTGCGCTGACTGTACGCCGAGCCTCCTCCTCCTTCCTGCTGCTCCAGACCTTTGGAGCCCACCTGCTGTGGGGACTGGAGACCCCCGCATCATACATCACCCTGCAGCCCGCCTTCGCCAACAAGGTGAGCCCCGCCCGGTTCCCGTTGCTCTGCCCCTTCGCTTCTCCGTGCCCCAACCCCGTCCCCGTGCCGCAGGTCCGCGGTCTTTGTGGGACCTACAACTGGGACCAGCGGGACGACTTTGCCACGCCGGCGGGCGACGTGGAAGTCGGTGTCACCGCCTTCGCCAACAAGTACCGACTGTCCGCCGAGTGCCCCGTGCTCAGCCCCGTCCCCTTCGAGCCCTGCAGCGTCTACGCCCCGCAGAGGGAACTCGCTGCTACCGCCTGTGCCATCCTGCACGGCTCGTCCTTCCAGGTGCTGAGCGGCCCCGCGGAGTGCCAGCACTGCGCTGTGCGCTGCTCTGCCCTGCACGTCCCCTCCTGTCCGCAGCCCTGCCACCACCTCGTGGACCTGGAGCCGTTCCACCAGCTCTGCCTCTACGATGTCTGTGCCTGCCCAGCTGGAAAGCACTGCCTCTGCCCTGCGCTGGCTGCCTACGCCAGGGAGTGTGCCCAGGAGGGAGCAGCCCTGAGATGGAGGAATGAGAGCTTCTGTGGTGCGGAGCCTGGGGATGGGGTGGGGATGGGGAAAGAAAGGGTCGGGACAAGTTGAATGGGATGGAATGGGATGAGATGGCCTGGATAGATGGGATTGGATGGGCTGGGGTGGGACAGAGTGGGGTGAATGGGTTCTGATGGATGGGACAGGGTAGGTGGGATGGGATGGGATGGGATGAAATGCAGTGAGTTAGGATAATGTTGGACAAAATTGATGAGATGGGGTAAGATGGATGGAATGGAATGGAATGGAATGGAATGGAATGGAATGGAATGGAATGGAATGGATGGGACAGGATGATGTGGGACTGATGGAATAGGGCAGCACTAGATGTGTGGGATTGGATGGGATGGGGTGGGATGACACAGGATGGATAAAATAGGATTATGCAGGATGAGAATAAGGAGGGGAATGGAATAGATGGAACATAATGGGGCAGGATAAGATGTGTCAAAATGGATGGGATAGGGTGTGACAGGTGAGGTGGGGTGAGATGGACCAGAATACTGAAGGATGGGATAAGACAGAATGAATGGGGTGGGATGAGACAGGATGGAATTGATGAGATAGATAGGATGGGATGGGTTGGGATGGGGTGGAATAGGTGAGATGGATAGGATGGATGGAACAGGATAAAACAGGATGGGATAGGTGAAGTTGGGATGGAATAGATTAAATGAGATGGGTGGGACAGGATGGATAGGATGAGATGAGATGGAATGGCTGTGATGGGAGGAGTGGGGCAGGAGGGGATGGAACAGGATGGATGGGATGGGATGGGAGGGATGGGCTGAGGGGCATGGGACAGAACAGGATGGATGTAATGGATAGGAACAGGCAATGGGATGCAGGGCTGTGCAGGGCTGTGCAGGGTGACTGCTGTTGGTCCCTGCACTGTGTCCATCCCTGCAGGCACTCAGTGCAGTGGGGGTCAGGTGTACCAGGAGTGCAGCAGCCCCTGTGGCAGAACCTGCGCTGACCTGCGCCTGGACGTGCTCAGCTCCTGCCCTGGCCTTGACAACATCTGCATCTCTGGCTGTAACTGCCCCACGGGGCTGGTGCTGGATGATGGTGGGCAGTGTGTCCCACCAGGCATCTGTCCCTGCCAGCACGGCGGTGAGCTCTACCCAGCAGGCAGCAAGATCCGGCAGGGCTGCAATGCCTGGTGCGTGCTGTGGGGCTCCTCGTCTTGGGGCTGGTGGGGCTGGGGTCTTCCCAGCTGGACCTCCTGGACTGAGGGTGATGGGCTGCTGCGGGAGGTGGCAGTGGGGCCAGGTGGGCCAGGATGCTGCTGGAGGTGCAGGGAGGTGGCAGGAGACGCCTGATGAAATCACCCTATGGCCTGTTTGTGATGGCACTGCAGGATAGGTGGGTTTCATTGAATGTCTGTGCCACATGGCGACGGTGCTGCCTCTGAAGATGCTGTCACCATCCCTCTGGTGGGACTGGGGGCCAAGACAGTGGTGGGAACTGAGTTCTGTGGTCCAATTGCCCTCCAGGGTTTCAGGATAAGCCCATAGCTGTGGGAGGACATGGGTGCTGCTGGAGGCCCCCCACTCCTTGGGGACAGCATCTCAGGGGGTCCTAGGAGTGCTGGGGATGCATGGGGCTGGCTGGGAGGATTCCATTCATCCCATTTGTCCCACTTCATTTGTCTCATCCATCCTACCCACCCCATCCCATCTGACCCATTCCAACTGTCCCATGACATTCCATCTCATCCCACCCCAAACATCCCACTCATCACACCCACCCCACACTCCCCAAAGCTGATGCCCTGCACTGATGTGCCAGCCCTCACTGCAGCCCCCCTTATCCACCCCCAGTGTCTGCACTGCGGGCACCTGGAGCTGCACCGATGCCCCCTGCCCTGATGCTGCCTTCTGCCCTGGGGACCTGGTCTATGTTTTTGGGTCCTGCTTGCGCACCTGTGACAGCACTGAGCCCAATGGAACGTGCATGGGGATCGCTGATGGTTGCGTCTGCCCCCCAGGCACTGTCTTCCTGGTGGGTTCCCCCAGCTCTGCTGCTCCATCCTTGCCTGGGCATGTGTTTGGGATGAGGGGCTGGGGGAACCTGGGTGTTGGGGAGCTGGGTCAGGGGGCTCTGAAGCCTTAAGGAGTAGGATGGAGGGGACTTGGGCAACTGGAACACTGGGCCAGGGGCTGGAAAGCACTGAGGAGCTGAATGTAGGGCTACAGGAAGCTGAACCAGGGGGCTGTGGAGTATTGGATTGTGTAGAGTATGGGACACAGCTCTGTACGGGACAACAGACAACGGAGTACAAGTACAACGGAGCTGGGGGTGTGGAGCCTTGGGGAGCTAGGTTTAGGGGATGGGGTCATCTGGAATGTGGGATTCCTGGGGGATGGATCAGGTGGAAATGGTGCACTGGGGAGCGGGGTGTAGGGGAAGCGGGATATTGAATGTGGGGCACTGGGAGCTGGCTGTAGAGGTTCCTGGGCACTGGGATATTGGGCTGGAGAAAGGCCAGTGTGTGCTGGGAGTCGGGCAGCTTCCCAGCCCATCTGCTGGTGCCCCGACATCCCCACGCATCACCCTGGGGCTCACACGGGTCTGATGTGTGCAGGACGAGCACTGCGTGCCCCCAGAGGAGTGTCCCTGCCAGCACAACGGGCGGCTGTACCAGCCCAATGACACCATCGTCAGGGACTGCAACACCTGGTGAGCCTCGGCACACACGGGCAGGGCAGGGCTGGCACAGCCCCGGTGCTCAGCCCCATCCTGCAGCGTGTGCCGCCAGCAGCGCTGGCAGTGCAGCAGCGAGGACTGCGCGGGGACCTGCGTGGCCACGGGGGACCCCCACTACATCACCTTCGACGGGAGGGCCTTCTCCTTCCTGGGGGACTGCGAATACGTGCTGGTGCGTGAGGCCAACGGGCTCTTCACCGTCACCACTGAGAACGTCCCCTGCGGCTCCAGCGGCGTCACCTGCACCAAGTCGGTGGTGGTGGAGCTGGGCAACACCGTGGTGCACATGCTGCGGGGTGAGGGCACGGGGGAATGAGGGGACAGGGGCAAAAGAGGAGAGCACTCATGGTCCCACTGCCTGTAGGAAGGGATGTGACGGTGAATGGAGTCTCGGTGCGTCCCCCCAAAGTGTACAGCGGGAACGGGCTGACGCTGCAGCGCGCCGGCATCTTCCTGCTGCTGCTGTCCCGCGTGGGGCTGGCGGTGCTGTGGGACGGAGGTGAGCCATGGGGATGTGACAGACACGGGGGGATGCGGCGCCCAGCGGGGGACAGCACCCGGCTCACCCGGCACCGGTGCCACACAGGTACACGGGTGTACGTTCGGCTGCAGCCGCAGCACCGGGGCCGCGTGGTGGGGCTCTGCGGGAACTTCGACCGTGACGCCGAGAACGACCTGGCCAGCCAGCAGGGTGTTCTGGAACCCACCGCCGAGCTCTTCGGCAACTCCTGGCGTGTCAGCCTGCTCTGCCCTGAGGTGGATGGCACGGCCGCGCAGCACCCCTGCACCGTACGGATGGGCACCGCGTAGGGGGACCCATGGGGCTGGCTGCTTCGGGTACGACATCATGGGGTAATGCAGGGGAGCTTCCGATGGTGACGGTGACAACTTCCCACCAGGAGAACCCACACCGGGCAACGTGGGCCCGCAAGCGCTGCAGCATCCTGACACAGCAGCTCTTTGTGCCCTGCCATGACGCGGTGCCATGCCAGCGCTTCTATGACTGGTGCATCTTTGACGCCTGCGGGTATGTGCTGGGGCTGCAGCCACCTCAGGGTGGGGGTCCCTGAGTCCCCACCTGTCCTGGACATCATCCTGCTGTGCCCTGCCTGCAGCTGTGACTCCGGGGGGGACTGCGAGTGTCTGTGCACAGCCATCGCCACCTATGCTGAGGAGTGCAGCCAGCGGGGCATCCACATCCGCTGGAGGAGCCAGGACCTGTGCCGTGAGTCCTCATCCACAATGCCTGGGTTGTGCTGGGGGTTCTGGGATGGGGTCCAGGATGTGGGGTCCATGATGGGGTCTGGGATGGGGCAATGTAACCTCAATACCCTGTGCCTCTGCAGCCTTGCAGTGCGATGGAGGGCAGGAGTATAGCACCTGCGGCCCCCCCTGCCCCCAAACCTGCCAGAACTTGGGCCTGGAGCTGCCCGAGTACTGTGACACCATGTCCTGCCTGGAGGGCTGCTTCTGCCCCGAGGGGAAGGTGCTGCACGGTGAGCAGAGGGCTGCTGGGAGGGCTTCCCCTTGCCACCCTTTCTGACTCCTCTGTCCCTCCCCAGAGGGTGGCTGTATTGACTCCGCCGAGTGCCCGTGCTTCTGGCAGGGCATCGCCTTCCCAGACAGTGCTGTGGTGCAGCAGGGCTGCAGGAACTGGTGAGCACAGCCGGTGCCTGTTCCCCACCCCTGCCCATCCCACACCCTATTGCAGCCCATTCTAACTGCAGCTGCCCCACAGCACATGCACCACAGGGCTGTGGCAGTGCACACCTACAGCAGAGCCCTGCCCAGCACAGCCCCGCTGCCTGGACTCAGAGTTCCCGTGCCGCACTGGTGGGCGTTGTGTGCCGGGCGCGTGGCTCTGTGACAACGAGGACGATTGCGGGGACGGCTCGGATGAGGTCTGTGCCCTGCACTGCGCCCCACACCAGCACCGCTGCGCTGATGGGCAGTGTGTGCCCTGGGGTGCCCGCTGTGATGGTTTGTCTGACTGTGGGGATGGCTCTGATGAGCACGGCTGCCCACCACCCCCCTGTGCCCCCCCGGAGTTCCGCTGCGCCAGCGGCCGCTGCGTCCCATGGGCACATGTCTGCAATGGGGAGCTGGACTGCGGCTTCGCCGATGACTCAGACGAGGCAGGCAAGTGGCCTCAGTGGTGCTGGATGTGGGCAGTGAGCACCAAGGGTGGTTTGTGGATGGCTCTGCGCCTTCCCAACCCTGGGCCTGTGCCCACGGTGGGCTCTGACCGCTGTCCCTGCAGGCTGCAGCCCAAGCTGCAATGCAGGTGAGTTCCATTGTGCAGCGGGACGCTGCGTGCCGTACCCACATCGCTGCAATGGACACGACGACTGCGGGGACTTCAGCGATGAGCGGGGCTGCGTCTGCCCGGCCGGCCACTTCCAGTGCCCTGATGCAGTGTGCCTGCCCCCGGCTGCCCTCTGTGATGGGATGCGGGACTGCAGGGATGGCACTGACGAGGCGTTCTGCCCAGGTGAGGGGCTGTGGCTGTGGCAAGCACGGGGCTGAGCGCCTGGTGACATCAACCTGGGACTGTCCACTTCCCCACAGACCGCATCACCTGTGCCCTGGGACAGCTCCCCTGCCCCGATGGTTCATGTGTCAGCCAGGTGAAGATCTGTGATGGCATCTGGGATTGCAGAGATGGATGGGATGAGAATTCTGTGCGCTGCATGGTGTCCTGGGCGCCCCCTGCACCTACCCACCTGCCCACTACTGGCACAGCAGGTGAGGGCACAGGTGTCCCCTGTTCTCCCCATATCCCCAGTGATGTAAGTGGGAACACTTTGTTCTTTGCTGGAGAGGCCCAAGCTCCTTTTATCCCTGGTGGGGTTCTGCAGGGAAGGGGGGAGACACATGGGGACCATGCGCGGGGATCCTGCTCACTGCATCACCCTGTGGTGACACCTCCCCCAGCACCTGCATGCGGACCCTACGAGTTCCCATGCCAGAGTGGGCAGTGCGTGCCACGGGGCTGGGTGTGTGACAGCGAGGCTGACTGCCCCGATGGCAGCGACGAGCGGGGCTGCAACCAGAGCTGCTCATTGGGACACTTCCCCTGCACCCTGGGTGCCCACTGCATCCCCTACGAGCACCTCTGTGATGGCATCCCCCACTGCCCTGACCACTCCGATGAAAGCGATGACAACTGTGGTGAGGCGCAGCGTGTCCCCTCGTGTCCCTGTCCCCAGCCCCAGGATGCTCTCTAGGGAGCAGGGCCCTTGGAGGGGGGGGGGCAGCAAGGCTGTGCTCCCCACTTGGTGTCCCACATCATCCCCGGGATCCTTCTCACGGTTTCAGACCTGATGGGACACTGTTCCCACTGCAGGCTCTACACAGATCCCACCATGCCCAGGGCATTTCATCTGCAACAACCGTATGTGTGTGAATGCAACCAGGGTGTGCGACGGGGCACTCAACTGCCCCCAGGGCGAGGATGAGCTGGCCTGCGGTGAGGAGGAACTATGAGGGTGACAGGGAGCTGTGGGGCTGGGGGAGCCCTGTGGGTGCTCATGGCTCCCCTGTTTCTGAGGCAGAAGGCTACATCCCCACTGGTGCGAGGAACCAGACGGTGGGTCCCTGTGCTGAGTACAGCTGTGGGGATGGCGAGTGCATCACCTTCAAGCAGGTATGGGCACAGGATGGGGATTCAGTGATGCCATGGGATGGAGACCCCAGCAGTGCCATGAGGTGGGACACCACTGACGTCATGGGATGGGGACCACAAGGATGCCCACACTCCTGTCTGGGTCCCCTGTTGAGGTCCCTGCTGTGTTCCCCAACACCCTGCCTACTCGAGGCTCAGTGTTGCTCTATGCCACAGGTGTGCAATGGACGGCCTGACTGCAGGGATGGGGATGTGACCTCAGGCTGGCTGCCCTCAGATGAGTGGGACTGTGGGCACTGGGGTCCCTGGGCACCCTGGGGGATCTGCAGCCACTCCTGTGGCCTTGGTCAGCAGCTGCGGGCGCGGGAGTGCAGCCAGAGAGCCCCAGGTGTGCTGCGTTGGTGCCATGGTGAGGCCACGCAGGCAAGGCCCTGCTTCAGCACTGCCTGCCCTGGTGAGTAGGCATGGGGCTTGGATGGGGCTGCATGTGAGATTCAAGGAGTCCCAGGACTGGGGATGTCCAAAGAGTCCTGGTATTCCCAGAGCTGAGTTCTTGGGAGATTTAGGGATTTCTATGGCCGGGGGTGCCCAGTGGGTTTGGGGATTCCTCTTGCCGGGAGTTCCTGGGAGATGTGGATATTCCCATGGCTGGAGAAACCAGTGGGTGTGGGGATTCCCATGGCCAGAGCTTCTGGATTCACAGAGGGGGTTCCCACCACCAGGTCTATTTTTGGGATCTGGGGGTAGTTCCCAAGGCTGATGCTGCCCTGGGAATTAGGGAAGGTCTCCTACCACCAAACCTGCCTGGGGGGTTTGGGGATTCCCATGGCTGGGGCTGCTAGGGGGAACTGATGGGGGTCAAATGACCTGAGCTGCCTGTGGAATCTGTGGGCTGCTTGGAGTGCCTGGGGGGAAATCTCACTGCCAAGGCTGCCTGGGGGAGCAGGAGGAGTTCCCAAAACAGGGATTTGTGTGGGAAGTGGAGTCCTCACATCATGGCAGGTCTGGTTGTGCCCTGGGCTTCACTTCTCCCTCTGCCTGCAGTGGACGGTGCCTGGAGTGAGTGGATGACGTGGTCCAACTGCACACAGGGCTGTGAGGGGGTGGTGGTACGGCAGCGGCACTGCCAGCCCCCCCGGGACGGCGGCCAGCCCTGCGCCGCTCTGCCTGCCACAGCCCACGCCACGCTGGAGATCAGTGGGTGACCCCCACCCTGAGACCCCCCACTCCCATGGTCAGGGGCTCACACAGCCCTGACTCCTCCCCTGTGCCCCAGGCATGTGCCAGCAGGACGGGTGCCCCCCTGCCTCCTGTCCCGGGGGGCTGCAGCCCCAGCC
This sequence comes from Coturnix japonica, assembly GCF_054131305.1. Lineage (NCBI taxonomy): Eukaryota > Metazoa > Chordata > Aves > Galliformes > Phasianidae > Coturnix > Coturnix japonica. The sequence continues at coordinate 139,030,386 of NC_140664.1, read as the reverse complement.
CTGCGCCCCGTGCCCTGCATCCTGTGCCGACCTCGCCAGCCGCGCACCGTGCCGCCGGGAGCAGTGCACCCCAGGTGAGGCCACATGCTGTCATCGTCCCTGCTGTGCGTCCCATCCCCTACGTGCCCACAACACACTGGGCTCGGGGGTCTCGGCGGTGCCCGCAGGGTGCTGGTGTGCAGAGGGGCTGGTGCTGGATGGCGAGCGTGGCTGCGTGCGCCCACGGGAGTGTCGCTGTGAGGTGGATGGGCTGCACTACTGGCCAGGGCAGCGCATGAAGCTCAACTGCCGTCTCTGCACCTGCCTGGATGGGCAACCCCGGCGCTGCCGCCACAACCCTGCCTGCTCCGGTGCGTCCTGCTCCTGTGTCCACCTGCTGGCACAGTGCCGGGGCCGCTCTCATCGCATCTGTGCCCACAGTGAGCTGCAGCTGGTCCTCCTGGTCCCCCTGGGGTGAATGCCTGGGGCCCTGCGGCGTGCAGAGCATCCAGTGGTCCTTCCGCAGCCCCAGCCACCCCGGCAAGCATGGCACCAATCGGCAGTGCCGCGGCATCTACCGCAAGGCACGCAGGTGAGGCTGCCTGTCGTGTTCCACGTGCCACATGCTGAGTGCCATCTGATGTGTGCCATGTGCCCTGTTCTGTGTGCCACACACCACATGCTGAGTCCCTGCTGATGTCTCTTATCACAGGTGCCAGACAGAGCCGTGCCAGGAGTGTGAGCACCAGGGCCGGAACCGTGCGCAGGGGGACCGCTGGCGCTGGGGACCCTGCCATGTCTGCCAGTGCCTGCCTGGCCCCAAGGTGCACTGCTCACCATACTGTGCCCATAGCACTGTGGGCTGCCCACAGGTGAGGAGCCAGGCACTCTCCATGCATGAAGTGGGATGTGGCAGTGCCATCACCGTGCTCGGGTGGTGACAGGGCCTTCTCTTTACTCAGGGCCAGGTGCTGGTGGAGGGAAAGGGGGATTCCTGCTGCTTCTGTGCACAGATAGGTGAGCCTGGTTGGGGTGTGGGGGGCACAGCCCCATTGGGTGCCTGCTGGCACCTGGGTGCTGCACAGATGGTTGTTCCCCACTGCAGGTGACAATGTGACAGCTGTTCCCACGGCACTGACAGTGGAGCCCCCCAGCACCATCCCAGGAGAGCCCCCTGGCAGCCCATTGCCCACGTTCCCGCTTCCTCCCCCGGGTGGTATGAAAGCTCTGTTCACAGTGTCCTGTGTCCACACACCTCCCTCTCTTAAGGATGAGACCCTGTGGGGTCGTGCCCTCCCTGTGGGAGGAAAGGGCCAGCTCCATGCCTCCAAACCCACTCCCTCTGCCCACAGACCCCTGCTACAGCCCCCTGGGTGTCACCTCCCTGCCCGATAGCAGCTTCAATGCCTCGGCCGAGCAGCAGCAGCACCCAGCTCATGCCGCCCGCCTGCACCACATCTCCCCAGGGCTTGAGCTGCAGGGCTGGGCCCCCCCAGCTGACACCCCCCCTGGACTGCCTTCCCAGCCACCTTTCCTGCAGCTGGATCTGCTGCAGACCACCAACCTCACTGGTGGGTGCTGTGTGCCGAGCTGCACCACCACAACAGGCACTGCACTGGTGCTGGCGCCAGAGCATGCAGCTGTGTGCCAATACATGCCACATCTCCCCTGACAGGGGTGGTGGTGCAGGGGGCCGGGGCTGGGGATGCCTTCATCACTGCCTTCCAGCTGCAGTTCAGCACTGATGGGAACCGCTGGCACGACTACCAACAGGTCTCTGCCAGCAGCTTGCTGGAGCCCAAGGTGCTGCTTGTGCCAAAGCCACTTGCATGTGTGTGTGGAGGGGGAGGGGGGCTGCACAGGGATGTCCCAAAGTGCCACCAAGTGTCCCTTTGCAGCCAGTAATGTGATGACCCCATATCCCCTTCCCTGCATGTGTGGCTGGGTGCAGGTGTGCTGGCGCACATGGGTGTGTGCACGGGTATGTGCCCAGGTGTGCACCCCTTCACACTCACCACTGCCCTCCCACAGCTCTTCCAGGGCAACTGGGATGCCACCACGCCAGTGGTGCAGCCACTGGGCCACATGGTGCAGGCGCACTACGTCCGTATCCTCCCTCTGCGCTTCCACAACGCCATCTTCCTGCGGGCTGAGCTGCTGGGCTGCCCAACAGGTACCCTGCACTGTGCTGTGCTGTGCTGTGCTGTGCTGTGGGTGTTCCCCCCCATGACCTTTTCTCCATGCCCACCTCTCCCTCTCCCCTAAGTGCCCCTGGACCTGGCAGAGGTGACAACAGTGACACCAGCATCTTGTGGCATGGGGGAATTCTGGTGTGGGGTCAGCTGTGTCACGGCATCCTGGAGGTGCAATGGTGTCATTGACTGCCCCGGTGGTGCTGATGAGGCCGGCTGTGAGCCCCCCGGCAGCACCATGCTGCCCACCCACCCTGCCAGGTACTGATGCTGGTGGGGGCTGGGGGTGCCCCAGGGGTGCCACATTTGGGGCACACAGCCCCTCACCTCCTGGCTCTGCATCTTCCAGCCTCACACCCCCTGGCAGTGCCGGCATCCTGGGGCTGACTGCAGAGCCACCTGTGGCCCCCCCAGCAGTGGTGAGTCATGGGACCTGGGGGCAAGAGGGGGGCAGGAGCCATGTGTCACACAGAGCAGCTTTGGTGACACCCATCTCCCCGTGTGCAGGTGCCAGCAGGGACGAGTGCATGGCTCACTGTTGGCTCCACCAGCCCTGCTGTGCCATCCACCACCAGGCTGCCAGGTGTCCCCACCACCACCATCACCCCTGGGGGGCCACCCTCTGCTGGCCCTCCCTCCCCAGACATGGCAGCAGTGGCAGTGTCATACCCTGTGACGGGACCACCTGCCCTGCCTGCGCCTCCCACTGGGGTCCCCACTCCAACGTCTGCTGGTAAGGACGTGTGACCTGACACCAGCTCTGCATAGGGTCAGAGTGGGGGCATGACCTCCCCAGCACCTGACACCACAGGGGTGGGAATATGAACGTACCCAGGGTGATGTGGGGACAGTGCACAACTTGTTGCTGGCTGGGTGTGCTGTGAGGTGGGTGGTGATGGCCCAGGGGTCCCACCTGTGCCACTAGACCACACCACAGCCCTTGCTCTCCACCAGAGCTGCCCCTGCCCCGGCTCCTGTGCCCCCCGGACCAGTTCCTCTGTGATGCCTTGGGCTGTGTGGATGCAGACATTGTCTGTGATGGGCAGCAGGACTGCCTGGATGGATCTGATGAGGCGCACTGTGGTGAGCTCCCCAGGACCCCCCTGTCCCCCCAGAGCCTGGGGCTGCTGAGCTCCAGCTCAACACAAGGTCCTGTCCCACAGGAGCCCTCCCCACCTCCAGCAGCACCCTGTCAGCCCTGGCCTGGCCCAGCAGTCCCCCACCCACCTGCTCCCCCAAGCAGTTCTCCTGTGGCACCGGTGAGTGCCTGGTCCTGGAGAAGCGCTGTGACCTGAACCGTGACTGTGCTGATGGCTCCGATGAGAGCGGCTGTGGTGTGTGGGGGAATGGGATAGGGATGGGATGGGGGTGGGCTCAGGATAGGGATGGGATGGAGAGAAGAGGAGATGGGGCTAGGGATGGAATAGGAATGGAGTGAGAATGAGATGGGGGTGGGGATGGGGATAGGGATAGAGATGGGATGGGGATGAGGTGGGGGTAGGATGGGGATGGAGATGACAAAGGGATGGGGAGGATTTGAGATCGAGATGGGGAGGGGCTGATATGGGGTGCAATGGAATGGGATGGGGATGGAGATAAAATTGGGATGGGGATGGGATGGGAGAGAGACTGGGATGGTGGTGGGGGCAGGATGGAGAGATGAGATTGGGGCGGGGATGGGGTGGGATAGGATGGTGTGGGCATGGAAATGGGAATGGGATGGGATGGAATGGAATGGGATGGAATGGAATGGAATGGAATGGAATGGAATGGAATGGAATGGGGGTGGGATGGAGAGGGGATGGGAATAGAATTGTAATGGTGGGGATGAAGGTGTTAATAGTGAAGGGAACTGAATGGAATGCGGATGGTATTGGGGGTTAGAATGCAGCTGTGATGGGAATGGGGACAGTGACAGGAATGCAGAAGGGATGAGGGACAGGGATGGGGATAGGAATGTGGAGAGGGAAAGGCATGGGGTTGGGGAGGGGAAAGAGCATCCCTTCATCACCAAGCATCCTGTGTTGGCCAGCTCCAGCCCTCTGCCCCACTGGGAAACCTAGGGGACAGGTGTTGGGAGCGCCAGGGCTGGTGCCACTGAGACTGGTGACATCAGGGCTGGGGGGCACCAGGAGGGGCTGAGCAGAGACTCCATCCCAGTGGGCCTTTCCAAAGGGGACGACTCTGAGCATGGGGAGGCCCCAGGGCAGCCCTCACCCTGCTTCATCCCTACCAGTCGACTGCATCCTGTCCCCGTGGGGTGGCTGGAGCCAGTGCAGCCGCTCCTGTGGGCTGGGGGTGACATCCCGCCAGCGGGTCCTGCTGCGGGGTGCCCTGCCTGGGGGAGCCTGCCACACCCCCCGCCTTGATACCCGCTCCTGCTTCCTGCGTGCCTGCCCAGGTACTGGACCCAGGCCTCACACCATGGCAGTGTTTGCAATGGGATGGCTGGGGGAGTGGATATCATTGCAGAGTATGGCACAGAACGGGGTCATTGAGTAGTGGTGAGGCACAATGACAGCACAGTGACAGGGCATGGTGGAGGTGTGTGGTGGTGGGTCTCAGTGGTGGGGCAGGATAGCAGTGTATAGTGACAACTCATGGTGATGGGATATGGTGGCAGGACACGGTGGTGGGGCACGGTGCCACAATGCAGTAGCACAACACAGTGGGTGGCTCATCCCTGCACACCGGCCCCATTGACACAGCCATCCCTGCAACTGCAGAGTGGAATGGGGGGCCTTGAGAGGGGATTGTGTGGGGTCCCCAGTCTGCACCAGAACAGTGCGGCCCAGCTGAAAGGGGGTAGGGACAAGCAGGGCCACAAGGGCAGGGGACAGTGGGTGCCTACACTGCCCCTGTTCCACTTCCCCCCAGTGCCTGGTGCCTGGGCAGCCTGGGGCATGTGGTCCTCCTGTGATGCTGAGTGCGGGGGGGGCATGCGGAGCCGCACCCGGAGCTGCACTGACCCCCCACCCAAGAACGGCGGCCAGCCCTGTGTTGGGGAGGACCTGCAGAGCCAGTCCTGCAACCTGCAGCCCTGTGGGGACACCCGAGGTATGGCAGCGGGGACACCGGGGTGGGGGCATGGAGGGCTGGGTGTGATCGGATGGGGATACGACGTTGTGGGGTCACTTGTGGCACCAGGGCGACATGGGGGAGCATCCTGTCCCCCATAGCAGCCCAGCTCTGCTCCCACAGAGTGCGGCCCTGGGATGGTGTTGGTGCAGGATGGGGACTGTGCGCAGGGCCTGGTGCCACCCTGCCCCCAAGTCTGCGGGGACCTGAGTGCCACCAGCAGCTGCCAGAGCCCCTGCCAGGAGGGTGAGTGACGGGGTGGGCACAGCGCAGGGTGGGGGCTGGGTGCTGCTGTCGGTGTGCTGGAGCTGATGCCATGCTGCTGGGCAGGCTGCCGGTGCCCGCCAGGGCTCTTCCTGCAGAACAGCACCTGTGTCAATGCCAGCCAGTGCCACTGTCACCAGGGCCAGCAGCGCTGGCTGCCCAGCCAAGTCTTCCTGAGGGATGGCTGCAGCCGATGGTGAGTGGTGATGCCGTGTCCCTGTGCCCTGCCTACAGCCGGGGCCACCCCAGGCACTTCTCTCTGTCCCCGTGGCTGAACCCAGCTTCTGTCCCCAGCGTGTGCCAGGACGGGGTGGTGACATGCGAGGACATGGCCTGTCCCATCGCCTGCGCCTGGTCTGCCTGGTCACCATGGACCCTCTGTGACCACAGCTGTGGTGTGGGCACGCAGGAGAGGTTCAGGTGTGGGTCTGGGCAGGGGACCTGACCACATGGTGCTGAGTGGGGATGTGGGACAACGAAGCACTGTCCCCACAGGTCCCCGTCCAACCCTGCAGCAGCCAATGGTGGAGCCCCGTGTGATGGGGACACCAGGGAAGTGCGTGAGTGCCACACACCCTGTGCCACCGGTACGTGCACGCCAACACCCTGCGGACAGGACTTTTGCTGCCCCCTCCTCACCCACTGCCCTGCGGGTGCCTGGTGCCTGCAGTGGCTGCTCCAGCACCGTGTGTCCATCTGTCCCAGCTGAACCAAGCAGCGGTTGGAGCTCCTGGACTCCATGGTCCCCCTGTTCCCGAAGCTGCTTCCACCACGTGGACCGGAGTGGCCGGCGGCGCCGCTTCCGGCACTGCGAGGGGATGGGGGCCTGCCCAGGGCTGGGGGTGCAGGAGGAGCCCTGTGACACAGCTCCCTGCCCGGGTGGGTGCTACCAGGGGGGCTGTGGGTCTGGGGGAGCACAACTCATCACCGAGACCCTGTTATGGGGGTCTGTGGGGTGTGAGGTGCCTCAAGGCAGAGCGGGTGCCCATGGAGTGGTGGGTGCCCATGGTGAGGCAGGGTTCATAGCGAGGTGTAGTCCCAGCCCATCTCCCTGCAGTGGCAGGTGTCTGGATGCCTTGGTCTGCCTGGTCTGAGTGCTCTGCTCCCTGCGATGCCGGTGTTCAGACACGCAGCAGAACCTGCACCCCCCCGGCTTTTGGTGGTGCTGAGTGCATGGGATCCCACCTCCAGACCCGCGACTGCAACATCCAGCCCTGCGGAGGTGAGTGACACATGGGACGTGGGGTTGCAACACTAGCACTGACACCAGCCCTGCACCCATTGTCCCCTGCAGCACAGTGCCCTGACACCATGCAGTACCTCACGGCAGAGCAGTGCCAGCACAGAGCAGGGCAGTGCCCACGGATCTGCCAGGACCTGGGTGCTGGTGTGGCATGCACTGCACAATGCCAGCCTGGTTGCCACTGCCCTGCTGGGCTCCTGCTGCAGAACGGGACCTGCATACCACCCAGCCACTGCCTCTGCTACCACCGTGGCCACCTGTACCAGCCGGGGGACATCGCTGTGCTTGATACTTGCAACAACTGGTGCGGGGTGCACTGGGGATGAGACCTGGGGGGGTTCACCCCATGTTCACCCCTTGCTTACTGCCCCTTCCCACAGCACCTGTGTGTCCGGGCAGATGGTGTGCAGCACAGAAACCTGCCCAGGTAGCACTGAGTGGCAGCTGTGGGGATGGGGGGGTCCCAGAACCTCCTGGTGCCGGGGGAGGGCTGGGTGTAGTGAGTCCCCATGTCTCACCAGTGCCCTGCACCTGGAGCAACTGGACGGCCTGGAGCACCTGCAGCCACAGCTGTGATGTGGGGATGAGACGGCGGTACCGGGTGCCCCTTGTGCCCCCCCTGGCCAGGGGGGATCCACCTTGCCAGGGGCCCAGCATGGACGTGGAGTTCTGCAGCCTGCAGCCCTGCCTTGGTGAGCGGTCCTCACCCCAGGGACACTGGGGAGGGTCTCAGGAACGGGTGTCCTTAGGGAGGGTGATGTTGGGGGGTTGTCCCTGGAGAGAGTGTCATTGAGTAGGTGTCATGGGGTGGGCATCCCTAGGGAGGGTGTCATGGGGTGGGTGCCTTGGGGTGGGTGTCCTTAGGGCAGGTGCCAAAGGGTGGGTGCCATGGACTGTTCTTGGGGAAGGTCTGCGGGTGGGTGTCTCATGGGGTGGGTGCCCATGGGGTGGGTGTCCCTGCACCAGGTGTCCCTGGAGAGGACACCCCCTGGATGGCTGTCCATGGCATGGGGGTGCCCCTGGGTTGGGTATCCTGGGGGGTTATGGGGGTGGCTGCAGAGCCAGACAGCACCCAAAATCGCTGTGTGCACAGCAGCCATGGCACCATGGGGTCCGTGGTCGGGGTGCTCTGTGCCCTGTGGTGGTGGCTACAGGAACCGCACACGGGCTGGTCCCCCCCTGCACAGACTCGAGTTCAGCACCTGCAACCCCACACCCTGCCCTGGTGAGCCCCCATCTGTCTGTCTGTCCATCTATCCTTCCCTCCACCCCTCTGTCCATCCATCCCTCTGTCTGTCCCTTCCAGCAGCCCCTTTCCCAGCAGCCTCTGTCCCCCCCCCTCCATGGTTCTCATCCCCGCATCCCCCGCCGTGCCATCCCCAGGCTCTCCCAGTGCCCCATGCACATGGTGGGGGCTCACAGCTGTGTCCACCCCATAATACCCCACACTGGGGTCGCCCAGTGGGCAGATAGCTGCGTATCACTGCTGCCAAGCATGGTGACCCAGCTGGGGGTGCTCAGCTGTGTTCCCTCCCCAGGCAAGGAGCCGGGGGTCTGCCCTCCAGGCAAGCAGTGGCAGGCGTGCTCCCAGGGCCCGGCTTCATGTGCAGAGCTGAATGCAGCCCCCCTGGCTGATGAGGGCTGCCACCCTGGCTGCTACTGTCCCCCAGGGATGCTGCTCCTGGTGAGTGGAGATGGGGGTGGGGTGAGGGGGGGTTCTGTTCAGGCACCCCCAAACAGCAGCACATTGCCGTGTCCCTGCAGAACAATGAGTGTGTGGCTGAGGCGGAGTGTCCTTGTGCGGTGGATGGTGTCCTCTATCTGCCTGGGGATGTCGTGCCACAGGGCTGCCACAAGTGGTCAGTGCCCATCTGGGGGGGTCGGTCTGGATACTGCTGTCCCCCCGCCAACCACTGCCTTTCGTCCCCAGCTCCTGCATCTCCGGTCGGGTCACCAACTGCTCTCAGGAGGACTGCAGTGACGGTGAGGGTGAGATCCCCGCCAGCCCCATGCTGCAGGGACAGTGCCAACCCCAGATCTGGTGGCACTGCGGGTCCCCTCCTGCTGCCCCACATGTCCCCCTGTAGCCATGGCTGGGTTGTGTCAATAGGAATGGGGGTCTCACTCATGGACCTTTTTGCCTGGGAACCTGGCCCTAAAGGGAGGGAGTCTGCAACCAAACTGGGGGAGACCTGCCTCAAAATGGAGGGGCCTGCCCGAGAGAGAGGAACGTTCCCCAAAAGGGAAAGATTTACCCCAAAATAGTGCAGACCTGCCCAAAGGAGTGCTCCATAGATGGAGGAATGTGCCTCAGAGGGGAGTGATGCGCTCCAAAATGGTTTGGTGTGCCCCAAAGGGGGGGACCTGCTCTGAAAGGGAGAGATGTACCCAAAAAGGGACAAACTGACCCCAGATGGGGAAGATCTGCCCCCAAGGGGAAGGGTCTGCCCCGAAAGTGATGAATCTGCTCCAAAACGAGGGAACCTGCCCTGAAGCAAGTTCCCAGTCACCCCATCTATCCCCAAGCCAATGCTGTGGGTGGGCTCATGCTGACACCTCATGCCTGGGGCAGTGGATGGGCCCTGGACCCCCTGGACCCCCTGGAGTGAGTGCTCAGCCTCCTGCGGGCTGGGCTACCAGCGCCGGTACCGCTTCTGCTCTGCACATCCCGGGGCGCACTGCGCAGAGCCACAGCCTCAGGAGCGTCCCTGCGCCCGGCAGCCCTGCCACCGTGAGTGCTCAGAGCTGGGAATGGGGACAGGAGGTGGTGGGGATGGGGATGAGGATGGGGATGGGGATGGGGATGGGGATGAGGATGGGGATGGGGATGGGGATGGGGATGGGGATGGGGATGGGGGTGGGGATGGGGATGGGGATGGGGATGGGGATGGGGGGCCATCCTGTGCTGATGGCTCATTCCTCCACAGCTCCTGACTGTGCCGCAGTGCCAGGATCGGTGTTCAGCCACTGCGGGCCCCCCTGTCCCCGCTCCTGCGATGACATCTCAGTGAGTGGTGACCCCTCGTTGTCCCCATCCCATCCCCTCATCATGTCCCCGGTGCTCACCAGGGCCATGTCCCCATGGCAGCACTGCACGTGGCACTGCCAGCCCGGCTGTTACTGCACCAACGGCACGCTGCTGGATGCAGCAGGCACAGCGTGTGTGGCCCCAGAGAACTGCACCTGCCTGGATGCACACAGCGGGCAGCGGCACCAGCCGGGGCAGAGTGTGCCACGTGGTGATGGCTGCAACAACTGGTGAGTGGGGGAGGGTGAGGGCAGCAGGGCATAGCATCCACCTCATCCCCATTGTCATCCCCACTGCCATCCCATCCACAGCTCCGTCCCCATCTCATCCCTATTCCATAACCCCATCCCCATCCCTGCCTCTCATTGCTCTCTGCCTGCAGCACCTGCACCCAGGGGAGACTGCTGTGCACTGGGCTGCCCTGCCCTGGTGAGTGTGGGGGTCCCCATGGAGGGAACACAGTGTCACTGTGCAAAGAGATGCTGCCAACTGCCCCCACCCCATCTGCAGTGCCTGGTGCCTGGTGCGAGTGGTCCCCGTGGACGCCATGCTCGAGGAGCTGCGGGGATGAGGCTGCCATGCGGCACCGTGTCTGCTCCTGCCCTGCACCACAGCAGGGGGGGCCGGGCTGCCCCGGGGGGCAGGAGGGGCACGGGGACACCGGGATGCAGCTGCAGCGCCAGGAGTGCCCCTCCATGCCACCCTGCCCTGGTGGGTGCTGGGAGAAGGGGCCTGGGGATGCTGTACTGTGGGTGTCCCATGCTCAGTGCCCACCATCAGTGCCGTTCTGGGGTATCCCATACTCAGTGCCCACTGGGTCTGCCCGATGTCAGTGCCTGTTATTTCTATGGTGGGGGGACCGTGCTGGGGCTGCCCCATGCTTGGTGTCCACGAGTGCCATTCTGGGGGTGCTGAAGTGCTGAAGTGGGGGCCTGGGGGGGCCATGCTGCAGATGCCTCATGCTCAGTGCCCATCTCTCTCCCCTCACAGAGGATGGGGCCTGGAGTGCCTGGGGGCCCTGGTCAGGCTGTGGGGGCTGCGGGGGGCAGACGGTGCGCACCCGCTCCTGCTCCAACCCCCCTGCCCGCTTCGGGGGGCTGCCCTGTGCTGGAGAGGCACGCCAGAGCCGGGCCTGCCCATGGGCCACCAGCACCTGCCCAGGTGAGGCTCCTGGGGTCATGATCCCTTCACCACTATGGACACCCCCCCTCCCATCTCCCCCAACACACCGCTGCTCCCTGCAGAGTGTGGTGGCGGTCTGGTGGTCTTCGCCTGCGGCAAGCCGTGTCCCCACTCCTGCGAGGACCTGAGGGAGGACACTGCCTGCATGGCCACCCACCGCTGCCTGCCCACCTGCGCCTGTCCCCATGGGCAGCTGCTGCAGGACAGCGACTGCGTGCCCCCAGAGCGCTGCCGCTGTGTGTGGGGTGAGTGCTGGGGACACATGGGGACATGCGAGGTGGTGGTCTGGGTGTGCTGCGTGCAGTGGGGTGGTGGGGATGGGTACGGGGTGCAGATTTGGGGTACAAGATGAAATGGGAGTGCAGGGATGGAGTACAGAGCGCTATGAGGTGGTGGAGTTGGAATGTAGGTTGCAGTGGGGTGGCAGAGATGGGATACGGTGTGCAGGGATGGGGTGTATGGTGCCATGGGATTGCAAGGATGGGGGCATGGTGTCCAGGAATGGCAGGAATGGGGTGCAGGGTGCAAGGAGATGGTTGGGATTGCACACAGCATGCATGGATGGGGTGCAGAGTGCTATGGGAGGGCAGGGATGAATGTAGGGTACTGTAGATGGGATGTAAGGTGCTATGGAATTGCAAGGATGATGTGCAGGATACCATGGGGTGGGGTACAGCATGCAATAGGTTTGCAAGGGTGGTGTTTGAGGTGTTGTGAAGTGACTGGTGTACAGGATGCAATGGGACGACAGGGTTGGGATGCAGAGTGCTTCAGGGTTGCAAGGATGGGATGCACCATGCAGTGCCATGGCAGAGAATGCAGGGAGGGGCTGTGCCATGACACGAGTGGGGCACAGTTGGGCTCTGGGGTGAAGGATGCTGTTTTGCATCAGGTGATGGTGTGCCTGTGCCCCCCACAGAACCCTCCAAGAATGGGAGCATCTGGGAGCAGAATGGAACTGTCCCCGTGCAGGAACTGCAGCCTGGTGAGACCTTGCAGAGACGCTGCCAGAACTGGTGAGAACCCCCATCTTCACACCCAGCCCCCATAGAGGACCCCATGGGACCATCCTGGTGCACAGGGATGGCACTTGGCCCATCCCTCACCTTGCTCCCTGTCCCTCAGCACATGCAAGGCTGGCACACTGCAATGCCACGCAGAGCCTGGATGCCATGTGGATGGGGGCTGGAGCCCCTGGGGGCCGTGGTCCCCCTGCTCCCCAGGCTGCCACGCTGGCACCCAGCTTGCCACCCGCCAGTGCAACAACCCCACACCCCAACTTGGGGGTCGGGGCTGCTCTGGGCACAGCCAGCGCCAGAGACCCTGCCCTGCCACTGAGGGCTGCCCAGGTGGGGGCTGTGGGGCAGCTGGGGGGCATGGAGAGCACAGGGTGTATGGTGGGAGTATATAGGAGTATATGGAGTATATAGGGTACGTGGGGGGCACGGGATGCGTGGGGCATGTGGGATGGATGGGGTGTCAAGGGATGGCCTAGGGGTACATGGGATGCACAGGATGCATGGGGTGCAGTGGGATGCAGAGCATTCATGGTATGGGCTGTCACAGGGTGCCTGGGATGAATGGGGTGCCATGGGGTAGCACAAGGGGGGGAGTTGTGGGTGGCATAGGGTGAAGTGGGGATCCCTGCAGGGCACCCTGTGGCACAATGCGATGCTATGCAGTGCAGTGCAGTCCTGCACAGAGCAGTGAGGTGCCATGCAGTGCCATGTGGTACCACTGCTGCCACAGCCCCAGTGCCACGTGGGTTGTGGTCCTTTGTCACCCCCATACCCTTTCCCCTGTCCCACAGAGGAGGAGCCATGGGGTGAGTGGTCCCCATGGGGGCCCTGCAGTGTCTCCTGCGGTGGGGGGGAGCAGCTCCGCCATCGGGACTGCCCCCCCCATGGGGGGTGCCCAGGGTTGGCCCTGCAGAGCAAGACCTGCAACATCCACGTGTGTCGGGGTGAGTGCTGCTCCCTGTGGATAGCACAGGTAGCTTGGGGGGGCATGGGGTGGTGTGGGGTCCTTGGAGTGGCGTGGAGGGGCACTGGGTGGCACAGATTGGATGGAGTTACATGGGTGGCACAGGGTGCTTGGGGTGGCACAGATTAGATGGAGTGGCATGAGGTGGGTGGTGGGACATGGGCTGGGAGGGTGTGCATGGGACAGCATGGTGTCCTTGGGGGTGGCACTGACTACATAAAGTGGTATCACGTGTATGGAGGGGCATGGGGCAGCACGGTGTGTGCAGGATGCTATGGGGTGGGTTGAGGAGGAAGGGGGCAGATGGGGTGGCATAGCGTGCCTGGGTTGGATGGGGTGGCACAGAATTGAACACAGTGGTTGAGGGAACACGGGGTGGCACAGGGTGACAGGGAGTAGGTGGAAGGATCAGGGTGTGTGGGGTGGGACAGGGCCCTCGGGTGGGTTGGATTGGATGGACTGGCGCCTGGTGGATGAGTGATGCGGTGGGCGGGGCGGCATGGAGCGCACAAATGGGCTGGCATCCACAAACCGTGTCCCTGCACATGAGCCAGAGCTGCAGGGACGGAGCAGTGGGGGGTCTGGAGGCTCCAAGACGCCCCTCCCTGAGTCCAGCCCACACTCAGCCCCATCCTCGCACAGAGGCGGGCTGCCCCCCGGGACGGCTGTACCGCGAGTGCCAGCGGGGCGAGGGCTGCCCCTACAGCTGCGCCCACCTGACCGGCCGCGTCGCCTGCTTCCCCGGGGGGTGCCAGGAGGGCTGCCACTGCCCCGCCGGCACCCTGCTGCACCACGGCCACTGCCTGCAGGTGAGCACCCACACTGGGGTCCCGCACACCCATGGGCGCAGCCTCCTCCTTGCACACTGCCTGGCTGAGGGGTCTTTGCTTGGTCCCTTTGTGCTCGGGGGGTGACTTTGGCGTGGGTGCTCCCTGGGGCTGTGGGCGCTCCCTGCTCCCATGGGTGCTCCCTGACCCCACGGATGTGTCTCTGGTGCGCGGTGCAGGAGTGCCCCTGTGTGCTGACAGCCGAGGTCCTGCGGGAGCTTCGGAACAGCCCTGCCGACCCCCAGGCAGCCGCTCCTCTCCTGGACATCCAGGGATCGCCCCTGGCTCTGGACCAGGAGGTGCCGCCAGGCAGCACCATCCACTCCGCCTGCACCTCCTGGTGAGCACTCGGCCCCTCCCCCCTCCCACAGCCCCCCAAGCCCCCACCCACTGCGCCCACTCCGCTCTCACCCCGTGTCGTCCCCTCGCCAGCACCTGCCTCCACGGCCGCCTCAACTGCTCGGAGCCCGTGTGCCCTCGGGACGGCGGCTTCTCGCCCTGGGGTCCTTGGAGCAGCTGCTCGCGGAGCTGCGGGGGTCTGGGGGTGATGACGCGTAGGAGGGGCTGCACCAACCCCGAGCCCGCCCGGGGGGGCCGGGACTGCGCCGGGCCACGCTCCGACAGCAAATACTGCCAGAGCCCCGAGTGCCCGGGTGCGTATCGGCCCCGCGCCCCGCCGTGCCGCGGCTGTGGGATGCGGAGATGACACCGCGTGCTCTGCTCCCCGCAGCCACCCCCACCACGGAGCCCGAGCCCGGTGTCCCAGGTGAGAGCTGTGCTGCGGGGGGGGCATCTGGGACAGGGAGGGCCTCGCAGCCGGGCACCCCCCGTTGCCAGCGCCCCGCTCCCGGGCAGGTGTGGAAGAAGAGGAAGGATTCGGGCCCTGGTCCCCCTGGAGCCCCTGTTCCAAGACGTGCACGCACCCCGAGCGCCCGGCCACCAAGACCCGCGAGCGCGCGTGTGTCCGGTCGGCCGCCTGCAGCGGGGGCAGCTTCCAGGAGCAGCCCTGCAACCTTCCCCTCTGCTCAGGTCGGTCTCTCCCCCCCTGCGCCCCCCCGCCCCCCCCCATGGTCTTTGCGCTGCGTGGCACGGCCGGCAGCGCTGCCATCCCCGCGTCTCCGCAGACGTCCCCCCGTGCCAAGGCGAGGACTGCGCCGGTCTGAACTGTTCGTGGGCGCCGTGGGGGCCGTGGGCCGAGTGCTCCCGTAGCTGCGGTGTGGGGCGGCAGCAGCGGCTGCGGGCTTACAGCCCCCCCGGCGCGGGCGGCCGCTGGTGCCCGGGGATCCTCAGCGCCTTCGTGCAGCGCCGCTTCTGCAACTTGCAGGCGTGCAAAGGTGGGGGTGGCCGGGGGGTGGGCGGCGCCCCGAGGGGCTTTGCTCTGCCCCGGGTGGGCCGTGGGAGTGACTTCCGTCCCCTCGTGTCCCGCCGGGTGCAGTGGATGGTGCGTGGTCGACATGGAGCCCCTGGTCCCACTGCGACCGCACGTGCGGGGGGGGCCGAGCGGTGCGCACACGGTCCTGCACCCGACCGCCCCCCAAGAACGGGGGACAGCGCTGCCCCGGAGAGAGGCACCAACTGCACCTCTGCAACGGCCAGCCCTGCGGTGGGGGGAGGACGGAGGGGGAGGGATGGTGTTGGATGGGATGGGAATGGGGAGAAGACGGGGATGGGATGAGGGTGGGGATGGGATGGGATGGGAATAGGGAGAAGATGGGAATGGGATGGGATGGGATGGGATGGGATGGGATGGGATGGGATGGGATGGGATGGGATGGGATGGGATGGGATGGGATGGGATGGGATGGGATGGGATGGAGATGGGGACAAAATGGGGGTGAGGGTGGGATGGGGATGAGATGGGGGTGGGAATGGAATGGGGATGGGGACAGTAGATGGGAATTGAGGTATGGATGGGGATGGAGATGGGAACAGAGATGCAGATGGGAATGGGGATGAGGTTGGGGTTGTGGATTGGAATGGAGTGGGACCTCAGCACTGGTCCCACTGACAAGTGCCCCCTTCCAGGTGACAGCTGCCCCCCTGGCATGGCCCTGGTGACCTGTGCCAACCACTGCCCCCGGCACTGTGGGGACCTACAGGAGGGCATCGTCTGCAGGGAGGAGGAGCACTGTGAGCCCGGCTGCCGCTGCCCCAATGGTGAGTGCCCCACTCCTGTTGTCATTGCACCCCTGGGGGACCACGGCCTGGGAGATGCTTGGGGGTTTTGGAGTGCCCTTGGTGGGTATGGGTGGCAGCAGGGCACTGCAAGCACACTCATGCACAGCAAGAATGCTTGCAGGCAGAGCTGCACATGCGCTACAAGCACATGTGCACTGCAAACATGCCAAGAGCTGACTGCACAGTCAATGTGCTTGCATGGCAGCACTTGCGCTGCAAACCTGCAAAGTGCTGGGAGAGCACTGCAAAAAGTGCTCGTGGGCAATAATGTGCATGGTGTGCAGTGATATGCACTGCAGGTGCTCACTGCTGGCAATGCAAATTTGCAGAGCTGCCCATGCACTACGTGCAGAGCTGTGTGCACACTGCAAATCCAATGCTGGGCATGCACTGCAAATGCATGCAGAGCTGTTTGTGCACCGCCAATGCACGCACATGTAAAGCTGCGTGCATGGGAATGGCTGCATCCAGCTGGAGGCTGAGCCAGGCTTGGCACACACACATGCACACATGCAGACTTCCATGGTGACGCTGCCCTCCTGCAGGCACACTGGAGCAGGACGGGGGCTGCGTGCCCCTCGCACACTGTGAGTGCACAGATGCACAGGGCCACGGTTGGGTGCCAGGCAGCACACATCATGATGGCTGCAACAACTGCACGTGCCTGGAGGGCCGCCTGCGCTGCACCGACCGCCTCTGCCCACCGCTGCGCTGCCTCTGGAGCCGCTGGTCGCGCTGGTCTCCATGCAGTGTCACCTGTGGGGACGGCCAGCAGACGCGCTTCAGGTGGGGACATGGTGCTGACACTGAATGGCCACGGCACCGTGGGCTGTGAGGACCCGTCAGCTCCACGTCTTCTGCTTTGTCCCTTGACAGGACACCCACGGTGGGCTCATGGGGCGAGGAGTGCCAGGGGGAGCAGATGGAGAACCGGGGCTGTGCCATGGGGCCTTGCCCACCCCTGTGCCCCCAGGGCAGCTGGGAGAGGCGGCTGGGGGACACGTGGCTGCAGGGCGAGTGCCAGCGATGGTCAGTGTCCCAAGTTGGGGGGGAGGGGCTGCTCCTGCATTGCCCACAACGTGGGCATCATCTACCCCATGGCTACAACACACCCTATGGGCATCACCCACCCCATGGGCATCACCACCAGCCCAATGGGCATCACTCAACCTACAGGGACAATCTACCCCATGCCCTATCCTGCAGGTATCATCTACACCATTAGTTTCCTTCCCCGTGGGCACCACCTATCCTATGGGTGTCACATACTCTGTGAACACCACCTGCCCTATAGGCATCTCCTGCCCCATAAGCATCATTAACCTCTTCAGCATCCCGCACCGCATTGCTGTCACCACCCTCCCCATGGCACTGACCCTTTTTATCCCCTCCCACAGCACTTGCACGCCAGAGGGCACTGTTTGCGAGGACACCGCCTGTGCCGGTGGGTGCTGTGCAGTCCCAAACGTCCCCGGGGCTCTGGGGATAGAGGGGACTGGATAACACTATGGCCCGTGACCTGCCACCTCTCCACCCCAGGGGCCGAACACTGCACGTGGGGCACATGGAGCCCCTGCTCCCGGAGTTGTGGCACAGGTCTGACCTCCCGGGAGGGCTCCTGCTCTTGCCCATCCCCGGGTCCCACTGGTGCCCTCTGCAACGCCAGCACGGGGGATGGAGACAGAGCTCAACGGGAGGTGCAGGCCTGCTACCTTCGCCCCTGCCCAGGTAGGGTATCAGCACGGGTGTGGGGCAGGGGGGCCATACCCACTCCTCACCCTCTGCTCTGCCACAGCTGAGTGCTCCTGGAGCGCCTGGAGCTCCTGGGGCAGCTGCTCCTGCAGCTCCCCGCTGCAGCACCGGCATCGGCACCGGCACCGGCACGGCACCGGCCTCTGCGTGGGGCTGGATGTGGAGCTGCGCGCCTGCAACGCCTCGGGTTGCTCCGGTTAGGACAGGGATGGAAGGGATCCTACCGCCCCAGCAAGCCCTGCCCACATCCTGCCCACCCTGCGTGCTGCCTGCCCATCTTGGTGACACTTGGGGTGCCCCTGCCCATTCTGTGCGCTACTGCCCTGGCCCTATTTGTCCCTGTGTGCTCACTGGGATGTCCCTGCCACCATACACTCCCTTCCCGCACCCTGCCCATCTCACCATGCACTGGGATGTCCCAACCCCAACCCCACACCCGTCCCCACAGAATCCAGCTGTGAGCCCCCCTTCGAGTTCCAGCCCTGCAGCCCTCCCTGCGCCCGGCTCTGCTCCACACTGCAGCACCCGGAGCTGTGCCCAGCCCAGTCCCACTGCCTGCCCGGCTGCTTCTGCCCCCAGGCAAGAGGGGCACGGGGAGGCGGGGGGGGGGGGGGGGGGCAGCCTGGTGGGCTCTGAATCCAATGGGGGGGAGGGAGGGCTTAGAAAGAACCCAGTGCCTATGATGGGTGCTGGAAACAAATAGCAGAATGCCACCGATGGGGCAGGAGAAGCTGCAGGGTGGCCATGGGGACGCTGTGGGGACAACACTGGGGGAACACTGCAGGGACACTGCATGGACAGCAGGGGGATGCTGCAGGGGTGCTATGTGGACACAGTAAGGACACTGCAGGGATATATTTTGGGGATGTTTTGGGGACGCTACAGGAGTAGATGGGGATGCCGTGGGAATACTGTGGGGTGGTCGGGTAACACTGCGGGTTTGCTGCAGGGATGTTTTGGGGATGCTGTAGTGTTGTTTGGGGATGCACCAGGTGTGACTCCACATCCCTGTGTCCTGGCAGGGGCTCCTGGAGCAGAATGGTGCCTGTGTGCCCCCCGAGCAATGTGACTGCCTGTACACCAACGGGTCAGGCAACCTGATGACGCTGTCCTCAGGAGACACCATCCTGCTGGGATGCAAGGAGTGGTGAGTGGGGCTGTGGTGCACCAGGGGGGTGTCCCCCATATGTGGGGCCAGGGACAGCACCAGGAATTCAGAGCTATTTGTTCCCTCACAGTGTGTGCCAGGACGGAGCCCTGCAGTGCAGCAGTGAAGGCTGCCAGGGTGAGTGCACCATGGCTTCCATTGTGCCTGCAGCGCCACATCCCCATGCCCCATGGCTGTCATTGTATGGCACTGTCGTGTCTCCCTGTCCCATGGCTGCTGCTGTGCTGGCAGTGCCATGTCCCCATGCCCCATGGCTTTCATTGTGCCTGCAGTACCACAACCCCATGCCTCATGGCTGTGGTTCTGGTGGTGCCACGTCCTCGTGACCCAACCATGGGACATGCCAGTGCCTCCCACCCAGACGGCAGTTCTATGTCCCCACAGGGCTGTTCCCACTGAGCCCCTGGTCAGAGTGGACGCCTTGCAGCACCTGCCTGCCCCTGTCCCCGTCCCACCTGGAGGATGTCACACCCCACGTGTCAGTGCAGCACCGCTACCGAACCTGCCTGGACCCACAGAGTGGCCAGCCCTGGACTGGGGACATGGCTGTGTGCTCAGCTGAGCTGCAGCAGCAGCAGCTCTGCCCAGACCCCGACATTTGCCAAGGTACTGCAGTGCTGCAGGGCATGGGGGTGAGGGGCCCCGTGTCCCCCCCCCCAAATGATACCAACATCCCATAGAGCTGTGCCTCTGGAGCACCTGGGGGCCATGGGGGCCCTGCCAGCAGCCCTGCAGTGGGAGTTTCCACCTGCGGCACCGCCACCTCCAGCGCCTGGCGGGCAGCGGGCAGTGCCAGGGGGCACAGACCCAGAGCGAGAGCTGCAACACAGCCGTGTGCCCAGGTAACCCCCCACCCCTCCCCAACCCCGGGACACAAACCCAGATGTGGGCTGACACCAGGCTGCTGTGCACAGGAGAGGATTGTGAGGAACAGGGAAGGGTATTCACCACCTCCTGTGCCAACAGCTGCCCCCGCGCCTGCACTGACCTCTGGCAGCACGTAGAGTGTGTGCAGGGGGGTTGCAAGCCAGGTATGACCCCCCCCCCACCAAGTGCATACTTCACCCCCCCGCACCCTGTGCCCATCCTGCCAGGCTCTCACAGCACCATGGTGCCCATCCCACCCACCCCCTCCCCACAGGGTGCCGGTGCCCACAGGGACAGCTGCTGCAGGATGGGCTGTGTGTGCCCACGGCCCAGTGCCGCTGCGGGCTGAGCAGGGACAACGGCACCCAGGAGCTGTGGCCGGGACAGGAGGCCACCATTGAGTGCCACAACTGGTGGGTGCCGTGGGGCTCATGGCACAGGCAGGACTGCACTGTGCCCATCACTGATCCAGTGAGTCGGGGGCACTGGGTGTTGTGGTTGGGCTCCATCCTCATGCATCCACCCCACAGCACCTGTGAGAACGGCACCATGGTGTGCCCAGCACTGCCGTGCCCATCCTACGGGCCCTGGTCCACCTGGAGCCCCTGCTCAAGCAGCTGTGGCAGCGGCCGCACCTCCCGGCACCGCACCTGCAAGCCGAGACCCGGTGGGGTGCCCTGCACGGCCAGCTTGACACAGGAGACAGCTGAGTGCAGCCCCCAGCCCTGCCCTGGTGAGCACCCAGCATCACCACCAACATCAGCACCAGCACTGCCCCGGGATGGCACTGAGCCCTGTCCTCCCACAGCTGGCTGCCAGCTGAGCCCCTGGTCCCCATGGAGCCCCTGCAGCAGCAGTTGCGGTGGGGGCCGCTCGGAGCGCAGCCGGGAGCTGCTGGGGGGTGAGGAGGAGCCGTGCCCCATCCCAGCATTGCAGCAGCACCGTGTCTGCAACGTGCACAACTGCACACAGGGTAAGGGCTGCCCAAAGCAGGGAGCTTCGAGGTGGGGGGGATGGGGCTTACTGATGGCTGTGTCCTCGCCCACAGAGTGTCCCCACAGCCAGGTGCGCAGCGAATGTGCCAACGCCTGTCCCCATGCCTGCGCTGACCTGCGCCCATACGCACAGTGCCTACCACAGCCCTGCCAGCCTGGCTGTGCCTGCCCACCTGGACAGGTGGGGCCATGGGGTTGCATGGGGCACACAGGGGATGGGGCAGCAGCCTCAAGGTCCCCATCACCCACAGGTGCTGCAGGATGGAGCCTGTGTGCCCCCTGAGGAGTGCCGCTGCACGCTCGACCCCAGCATGCCTGGAGTGCTCAACCTGTCACGGGAGGAGCAAGAGCAGGAGCACCCACCGGGCAGCCGCCTGCAGCACCGCTGCAACACATGGTGCGTGCTCCCAGCCCCACAGCATCACCCCACAGCAGGGGACACAGAGCTGGGTGGTGCTGGGCGCTGAGCCCCTCTCTGTCCACAGTGTTTGCATCCGTGGCACCTTCAACTGCTCACAGGAGGATTGCAATGGTGAGGGCATCCCATCCTCATCCCTGTGTCCACGCTGTGATCCCTGTGCCACAGCCGGGCATTGCTCACTCCCCCTGCAGTGGATTGCCTGTGGTCCCCGTGGTCGCCCTGGTCCCCCTGCTCAGTGACATGTGGGATGGGTGAGCAGCTCTCACACCGGCACCCACTGCGGCAGCGGCTCTATGAGGGGGCTGAGTGCGTGGGCCCTCCCGTGCGCCGGGCACTCTGCCACCTCCCCGACTGTGGTGAGTGTCCCTGGTGTCCCCAGGTATGGCTGTGGTCTCATCAAATTGCAAAGCAGAGCATGGAGCAGGACGAGGTGATGGGGTGGGTGGTGAGGGAAGGGCACAAGCTGTCACTGTGGGATGATGAGGCTCTTGGGGTGCATGAGCACTTGGCGGGGGTGGGGGTTGTTCCCCACTGCCACCAGCCCTGGCCACTCCAGTCCCTACATGCTGAGCTGCTGTGAGGCCAGTGCTGGTGACACATCCCATGCTGCTGGCAGCCTGCCCAGAGGGGGAGCGCTGGCAGGGCCCTGGGGTGCCACCGGGCTGTGAGCAGAGCTGCAGGGACATCCTCGGGGAGGCCTCTCCAGGCTGCATCCCCTCCCCATCCCCCGGCTGCACCTGTGAGCCTGGCCGCTACCGCAACAGCAGCGGCCACTGCGTGCCCTCTGCCCTCTGTGAGTGCCTGCACCAGGGGCAGCTCCACCAGGTGAGCAGGGCACAGCGCCCAGGGGTGCCCAGGGGTGCCTGGAGGTGCCCCCACCTCTCTGACGGAGCTCTTACCCCCCAGCCTGGCAGTGAGTGGCAGGATCAATGCGCGAGGTGCCGCTGTGTGGATGGCAAGGCCAACTGCACCGATGGCTGCACGCCGCTCTCCTGCCCCGAGGTATGACCCCACTGCCCCTCACTGTCCCCCATTGCCCCTTCCTTCCCCCTCCTGCCCCCCACTTCCTCTTGGGTCCATGATGCCCGAAGGCTGCAGCACTTCCCCTACAAAGACAGGCTGAGGGAGCTGGGCTTATTCAGCCTGGGGAAGAGTAGGCTGTGGGGTGACCTCTTTGCAGCCTGCCAGTATGTGAAGGGGATTATAAACAGGAGGAGAAACAACTTTTTACAAGTGTAGGCAGTGATAGGAGAAGCGGGAATGGTTTTAAGCTCAAAGAAGGAAGGTTTAGATTGGATGTCAGGGAGAAGTTCTTTACTATGAGAGTGGTGAGGCACTGGAACAGCTTCCCAGAGAGGCTGTGGTGCTCTGTCCCTGAAGGTGATCAGAACTAGGTTGGATGGGGCCCCGAGCAACCTGGTGTAGTGCCAGATAGAAGTTGTGGTGGGGGGTTGGAACTTGATGATCCCTGGGATCCATTCCAACCCAATCCATTCTATGATTCTATGATGCTGCTGTATCCACAGGGCGAGGTGAAGGTGCAGGAGCCGGGACGCTGCTGTCCTGTCTGCAGGATGGAGTGGCCGGGTAGGGGCCTCAAGGGGAACCCCCCGTTCTACCCTCACTACTGGGGACCCACCTGGAGCCACCCATGGTGGTGCCACTGCTCTGTTCCCACCCCCTCCCCGCAGAGGAGCCTTCCTCCATGTGCCGACGCTTCACCGAGCTGCGCAACATCACCAAGGGTCCCTGCTCATTGCTCAACGTGGAGGTCAGCTTCTGCAGCGGCCGCTGCCCATCCCGCACCGCCGTCACCCCCGAGGTGGGTTCCACGGGCACCGGGGAGCTGCCCCCGTTCCATGGGCGCAGCGCACAAAGTCAGTGCATAGATGCTGTGCCCACGCAGGAGCCGTACCTGCAGACGTTGTGCGAGTGCTGCAGTTACCGCCTGGACCCCGGCAGCCCCGTGCGCATCCTCAGCCTGCCCTGTGTAGGAGGAGCAGCCGAGCCCGTGGTGCTGCCCGTCATCCACAGCTGCGAGTGCAGCAGCTGCCAGGGTGAGCAGGGATTGCGGCTCCCCCCGGCCCCTGTTGCATTCCCGGCCTCGTCTCACCCCCTGTCCTGCAGGTGGGGATTTCTCCAAGCGCTGATGCCCCGGAGGGAAGCTGTCCTGCTGTGTGCCGTGGTGGTGGAGGAGCTCGAGGTGTCTCCCTTTCCCTTCTGTACTGCAATAAAGCTATGAGCCTCCGACTCAGCTGTCCCTTGGTGGGAGCTGGATGGGAGATGGGGAGCTGAGAGGGGACAGATGGGGATGGAGATGGCTGCAAGGTGAGGGTCTGAGGTGCTGGAGGGGCCTGGGGGGACCAAGGCAGGACCAAGAGAGAGCAACGTGAGCAGGGGTCCCTAGTATCACCCTAGCAGTGGGGCCGTGCCATGCCAGGGTGCCATGCCATGCTGCAGTGCGGTGCTGTGCAGCAGTGCCATGCTGAGCTGCAGTACAGCAGAGCTTTGGTTGAGCCATGGCTGGTGCTTGGGCAAGGTGAGTGTAACCCACTGCAGGAGTGGTGTGATGGGAGAGAACTGACTGTGCTTCAAGCCCAGGAATTTTGAGCGATTCCTCCCCAACAGGGGGACTGATTGGGGGAAGAAAAAGACACACAGCACTCATTTCAGAGGGTGGTGACGCACTGGAACAGGTTGCCCAAGGAGGCTGTGGATGCCCCATCCCTGCAGGCATTCAAGGCCAGGCTGGATGTGGCTCTGGGCAGCCTGGGCTGCTGGTTGCTGACCCTGCACACAGCAGGGGGTTGGAGCTGGATGAGCACTGTTGGCCTTTGCAACCCAAGCCATGCTGTGATTCTATGATTCATAGTGCACAGATGAATACTGAAACAACTGCAGCCAGGTGGTGCTGTCACTTAACTGAGTTGGATTTGCTGGATGCCAAATGGAAATGCAGCCTGAAATATTTACACCGGTGATGGTCCCAAGAAAACCATCCCAAGACCCCCAAGCAGCGATATGCAGCCCCAAAAATGGGGCCTTGCCCTCCCATTGGCTGTGAGACAATGGTCCTGTGTCCCTTTTCCACATTCCATAGAGACTTGCTTTTCCCATCTGAGTCTGTCTCCGAGCTCCTTGCTCACCCTCGGGGGTCTCCCTTTGCCTGATTTCTTACTCCTAGGGATGCACTGATCTCAAGCTCGGAGATTTGGTGCTTTAAAATCAGCCACCTCCCTCAGTCCCCCTTACCTTCCAGCTCTCCAACCCGTGGGATTACCTCCAGATAAGTCCTTCAGGAAGTGAAGTTGGCTCTCCTGACGTCCACGGTTGCAATCCTACCTACAGCCCCGATTCATCCAAACTCCATCTCATATCCGCTGAGTCCCAAGCTGCTCCCCAACCTTCACACCCCCAGCCAACCCACCCGTGTCTTTAAGAGCGAGGTCCAGCAGCACTCCTCACCCCGTTGGCTCCTCCACCTCCTGCGACAAAAAGTTCCCTTCCCCTCACCCTGGGCGGAGTGAGCCTGGCAGTGCTGCTTTTCCAGTAAGTATCAGGCTGATTGAAGCCAGCCCCTTAATTCTCCCCCACGAGCTCTCCACTCGGTCATCATTGACCCCCAGGTGGAGCTCCAAACGTTCCTCACGCAAAAGGCATGTGTCCCCATGTCTCTGACACTCACTGTCCCAATGTCCACATGTCCACACGTCCCACAGTCAACATGTCCATATGTCCCGGCGTCCTCCCACGCCGCCCCGACTCTGCGCTTCCCCGCTCCGGCACCGGGGACCGCGGCTCCACCCCGGGGAGTTCCGCGGCCGCACCTCCCCGCCCAGAGGCGGTTCCCGTCCCGCAGAACTCGGCCGGGTGAGCAGGAGCGGAGCGGAGCCCTCGGTGTCAGAGCGGGCAGGGAGCGGAACCGAAGCAGACGCAGCTCCGCGCCCATGGCGGACCGCGCCGCGGAGACGAGAGCATCGGGCCTCCCCCGGAGCCGTACCTCCTCCGAGTCCCCCGCAGAGGCGGCCGGGCCGGGGCGGAGCGGGATGGGGCGGGAGGAGGACGGCTCCGAAGGCAGCAAGTCGAAGCGAAGGGAAAGCGGTGCGAGAGCCGAGAGCGCCAGGCGGAGGGAAGGGGGCGAGAGCGGGGACGGGGCGTGCAGGAGCACGGCGGGAAGGAGAGGGGAGCCGCGGGATGGGGTCGAGATGCCCGAGTGCCGGTCGGATCCGCCCCATAGGTGCGCGCCGGGCTGTGCTGTGCAGGCAAACCGCGGGATGGGGTCCCCGATCCCCTCGGTGCCCCGGGGATGGGGTCACGGCTGCCCTCGGTCCCTGCAGGACGGGCTCCCCAGCCCCTCGCTCCCCAGGGTCGGGGTTTGCAGCTCCCTCGCTCCCTGTCAGGAGTCGTTCCTGCAGCGTTCTCCACTTGCAGCCGTAGAATCAGGCTTAAGGTCCGGAAACACCGCCGGGGTCACCGCATCCAGCCGTCCACCTCCCACCAGTAGCGCCCACTGACCGCGTCCCGCAGCGCCGCGTCCCCGTGGTCGGGAACGCCTCCAGGGACGCTGGTCTCCGCTGCCCGGGCAGCCCGTGCCACCGCCCGGCCGCTCTCCGGGACGGGAAGTTGTCCCTCACGTCCAACCCGCGTCCCGTTGTCCCCGCAGGTGAACGACCGGAGCTGCGCGTCGTGCTGCTGGGGCGGAGCGGAGCGGGCCGGAGCGCCACCGGCAACACGTTGCTGTGCCAGGAGCTGTTCGAGTCCCGGCTGGCGTCCCAACCCGTCACCACCACGTGTGCGAAGGGCAGGAGGGATTGGGGCGAGTGGAGCGTGGTGGTCATGGACACCCCGGCCATCGTCGGGGGGTCGCAGTGGGACAAGCAACAATTGGCCAAGGAGCGCGACAACTGCCGCAGCTTCGCTGCCCACGAGCACTGTGTGCTGGTGCTGGTGACGCAGCTGGGCCGCTACACACGGGAGGACCGGGAGGTGCAGAAGGGGGTGAAGAAGTTCTTTGGGAAGGACGCTGAGAAGCGTATGATGGTGGTGTTCACACGGAAGGAAGACCTGGGGGACGGCGTGCTGGAGGAATACGTGAGGACGGCCGACAACGGAGCGCTGCAGAAGCTGGTGAATGCATGCGGGGAGAAGTACTGCGCCGTGAGCAACACGGTGCCGAGGCAGGACCGGGATGCGCAGGCTGATGAGGTGCTGAAGATGGCTGAGGGCATCGCACTCAGGCAGCACACGAAGCCCTGCGGCAAGGAGGACCTTGGGACTCGAGTTTCCAAGTTTTTCAATACCCTAAAAGGGGGGGAAAGGGAGCTGGAGCCAGACAAGGGGAGAAGCAGCAACGAGATGAGGAAATAAATGTTCTAATTCTATCGGTGAAATACAATTTAGTTGGGATCGAAGCTAATAAATAAAATAAATGAGGGAGAAGTTCCCAAACCCCAAAGCTCTTCTGCTGATGCTGCAGCAGCTGAGACTGACAGGGAGTAAAGGAGAGCGTTGCTGTGAGTTTCCCGTTATCTTTGCCTCCCCCGGAAGATGAAAAAAAAAAACCAAAATAAAGCGTTCTGGGCTCGCCGCGCCTTTCTGGGTGTTGCAGATCCTCCTTCGGAGCTGCCGCACCGACTCTTGAACCGCCATCCCTGCGTGATGCCCCGAAGGTGGAATAACGACGAAGAAAGCACGAAACCACGACGGCTGCGCTGCTGCGGGCGGGGCTGAACGCTGCCGGGAGAGCACGGGCGCCGAGGAGCCGTCCCGGCTCGGAACCGCCTCGGGCCAGCAGCCCCCAGCGCTCCGCGTGTCGCGGCGGGTCGGGGAGCCCCCGGGAGCTCGGCCCGGCTGCGGGGCCGGCAGGGAGGGCAGCGACCCCCGGCGCTGCGGGAGCGCGGG
Source organism: Coturnix japonica (assembly GCF_054131305.1). Taxonomy (NCBI): domain Eukaryota; kingdom Metazoa; phylum Chordata; class Aves; order Galliformes; family Phasianidae; genus Coturnix; species Coturnix japonica. The sequence continues at coordinate 139,003,328 of NC_140664.1, read as the reverse complement.
GCGGGGCGGTGGGAGGCGGGGCGCTCCGTCCGTTCGTGCTCGGGGCGGCGGCGGCATTGCCGGGAAGCGGGCACGTTTACGGGACGAGGCGGTTACGGTCTGCGCGACCTTCGGCTCGGCTGCGGGCGGGGCGGCCGCTCCCCGCAGAGCGATATCAGCCCCCGGCTGGCACCGCACGGCCCATCCAGCCCCGCCCCCGCGGTCCCACCCACAAACGCCGTCCGCGCTCCGGCGCCTCCCGTGCTCCCTTCCGACAGAAAGGAAAGAGTCAGAGCAGGCGGCGCAGCTTCCCGCGGGCGAACGGAGCCCGATCCCAGCGCCGCGAGCCTCGGACGCCCCCTCCGTCCCCGTGCAGCCCCGGCTCAGCTCAGCCGTCCCGCGAGGAGCAGCGATGGAGAGCGGCCCGCATGGGGACAACGGCGCGCTGCGCGGTGAGGGCGCGGGGGGCGGCGTTGCGGGCGGTGTCTGGAACGGGAGCGGGTCCTCGGGAGCGCGGCGCGGGGCGGGCGGCCCCGGGGAAGTGCGGGTGTCCCCGGACGAAGCCTCACGCCCCGCCGCCTCCCCGCAGAGCTCGTCACTGAGCAGCCGCCGCATTTTCTGCGGGCGCGGAGGAACGAAGGGCCGCGGGAGCTGCGGCTGGTGCTCGTCGGGAAAAGCGGCGGCGGGAGGAGCGCGACGGGGAACAGCATCGTGGGCACGGCCGCCTTCGAGTCGCGGTTGGCCACGGCAGCGGTGACGCAGAGGAGCTCGATGCAGAGCGGGTTCTTCAGGGGTTACGACGTGCACGTGGTGGACACGCCCGACGCCTTCGACTCTCCGGAGCGCAGCGCCCGGTGCTGCCGTGAGGTCGCCCGCTGCGCGCTGCTGTCGGCGCCGGGGCCGCACGCGCTGCTGCTGGTGACGCAGCTCGGCCGCTTCACGCAGGAGGACGAGGCTGCCGTCCAACAAGTGTGGCGGCTGTTCGGGAGCGGCGCCGCCGGCCGCACCGTCGTGGTCTTCACGCGCGGGGACGAGCTGAGGGGCGGCTCCCTGCTGCGGTACGTGCAGGACACCGGCACCTACGCGCTGCGGAATCTGCTGCGGGACTGCGGGGAACGGTGCTGCGCCTTCGACAACCGGGCGACCGGGAAGCAGAAGGAGGAGCAGGTCGGGGAGCTGCTGGCGATTGTGCTGGAAATGCTGGGGGGGGACCTGAACAACTACTACCAGAACGGGCTCTACGACAGAGCCGAGCAGCTCATGGAGCGCCCAGACATCGACTTCGAGAAGAAATGCGATCTCCTGGCCGAGGACGTGGAGAAGCAGCTGCAGGGGCGGTGGCACACGTCGTTCCTGCAGTGGCTGCAAAGCACCCTGGTCATGCAGCGGCTGCAAAGCACCCCGGTTGTGCAGCGGCTGCTCAGCACACCGTGTTCACGGTGCATCTTCTCCTGCTGCTCCTGCATCCTTGCAGTACTGCTGTCCCGCAGGCCCTTATGGTGCTGGCAGCACATGTACCGCATGCTCTCAAGGTGCTGGCAGCAGCTGTGCGGTGTGTTCTCATGGTGCTGGCAGCAGGGTAGGTCGCTCTACAACCGCTTAGTGCATTAGCCAGCAGAGCTGTGCTGTGCCGCCTTTCCCTGGTAGGCACACTGCAGTGCTGCCCCACAAAACACGTGGCCAATTTTCCATGTAATGGCACTGTAGCCCCTCACAGGCTGCTCATCTCGGCATGAATACAACATCACAGTGTGAGCCGGCTGTTTTGTGTTGTGGCTTCATCCCCATCTCATTGCCAGCAGAGTGGTCTGCATGTATTGGTTCTGTGTCAGGGACAGAGATGGGCAGCAGCTGCTGAGAAATGCCCTCGTGCTGCTGGGAGTGCATGGAGTGTCCAGGCAGAAGGAGCAGTGCCCATGGGATGGGAACAACACCCACACGACGGGAATAGTGCCCACGGGGTGGGATCTGCACACATGGGATGGAAACAGTGCCCAAGGGAATGGAACTGCACCCACGGGAGGGGTCCCGGCCCAAAGCAGCTCTAGTGGCAGCAGCGTGGGGATGGGGTTGGTCACAGGGCCCTCACTGCCATGAATGGTCTGAGCATTCCTCACATCCCCACAGGTGGTGGAGCTGGCACAGGGTTTGGAGAGATCCCTGAATGTGGCACGTGGAGGGAGTGAAAGATATGTAGCCAGGTGCCAGCTGGGAGCAGGGATCCCAAGGGACCCAGCCTTCCTTCCCACCACCCTGCAGCATTTCAGAGGATTTGTGCCATTTTGCAGCCGTGCCTGGGCCAGGCTGAGGGACCCATGGCACCTCCTGCACTACATGAACACATGAATCATGCTGCCGGTGCACTGTGGGCTGCGAGGTGCTGCTGGTCCCAGAGGACACGTCCCTGGAAGGGGGCCCAGGGCATCCCCACCCCCAAGGCAGGACCCAGTGGGCAAAGAGTGTGGGCAGAGGTGGAAAGAGGGAGCTGGAGCACGTTGGGTTGGGTTGGTTACAGCTGCAGCCTCTGCTGCTCCTTCACTCCTCACTGGTGCTCAGGAAGTCTCTCTGCTCTGCACCTCAGCTTGGTTCTATGTTCAGCTCTGAGCTCACCCAGCAGGCAGAAATAGAAAGTGAAAGCAACAGCGCTGCATCCTGCGGGGTGAGCCAAAGGCCAGGCTGAGCTGCTCCCATTCCGAGAAATCACGCACTGAGCAGAAAACACACAGTGCTGCTGGCACAGTGCTGCCTTTTGGGCCCCATCCTGCCCTGTTGGATAGGTTTGGAGGGGACCTCGAGAGATCATCAAGTCTAACCACTCTGTTAAAGCAGTACCCTACAGTAGGTTGCACAGGGCGGCATCCAGACAGCTGCTGAGTATCTCCATAGAAGGAGACTCCACCAGCTCTCTGGGCAGCCTGTGCAGCGCTCCATTGCCCTTACCATAAACAAGTTCTTCTGCATGTTAGTACAGAACTTCCTATGTTCAGTTTTTAGGCCATTGCTCCTTGTCCTATTGCTGCACAGCACAGAGAAGAGCCTGGGCTCATCCCCAAGCTGCTGGAGCTCCTGATGCTCAGCGCTCTCAGGCATAGGGTTGGGGTTTGGGTGCTTTTGTATGTGGCCAGGGGTTGGATCAGGTGATACTCATGGGCCCTACATTCCAACTCAAGACATAGCCTGACTACAGAGGCAACCATAGGACATCACAGAGTCACAGCACACCTGGGGCTGAAAGAGAGCTCAGAGGAAATCCCTTTCCAGCTCCCTACCGTGGGCTGTCAAGCTCACGAATCCTCTAAAGATCTGCATTGCTTATAGCAGGAAGGGGGCGGGCGCAGTGCCACGGGGCAGAGGCGGTGCTCGTTGGGACGGTGATATCGGAACCAAGCAGAGCGATTCCCGCTGTAAGTGCCGCACTTCTCACTGCCGGTCCGACGGCTCGGACTGCCCGGGGGCTGCAGCGCCCACCCCTGGAGGAGCCCAAAGAAAGGGTGAATGTCGCACTGAGCGTCACCGTGTGTGGCAGCGAGGGAGGGAGGGGGCGGGAGGCGGGAGGAGCCGCGAATCGTTGCGCTTTGTGTCGGTGCGCGGCCCCGCGGGGACACGGCGGAGCTGGGCGGTCTGCGACGGAGCTGGTACCGGAGTTACGGGAAGGTACGGCCAGGGAACGGGGGGGCTCCGTGCAGCCAGGAGGGGTTGAGATGGCCGGGACGTGGGGCAGGGGGAGCGCGGCAGGGAGCGGCTCTGTCCCTCGCCCTCTCTTCCCATTTTTCCTGTCCCGTTTTCATTTTTCCCTTTTACACCTTTTTCTTCCTTCCCTCTTTTAGCCCTTCTCCCTCTTTTTCCCTTTCCCTTCTCCCCCTGCCCTTCCCCTCAACACCCCTTGTCCCATTCCTCTACTTTTTCTCCCCTCTCCCCATTTTTCCATCTCCCTTTCTCCTCTCCCCATTTCCTCTTTCCCCTTTCTTTATTTCCTCATTTCTCTCCTCCCCACTTCCCTTCTCCCCACTCCCTGCTCCCTGTGCTTACAGGAGCGGAGTGCAGACCCCGTCCATCAGTGCAGCCCCAGCCCCAGAATGAGGCGAACTCCGGCACTGCACTTGGCCCCATGCCGACCCCAGCTGCATGCGTGTCCCTGAACAGAGGGGTCCGTCATCCCCCAAGGGTGTCCCTGTCACCACTTAGAGGGGTCCCTGTCAACTCCAAGGGGGGTCCTTGTCACCACACCACTGTGCCCTTGCACCCCGGGCTGTCGCCACCCCTCTGCTCTGTGCCACCCCAGCACGTTGTGTCACGGCTCTCTTTCTCTTCCCTCCTTTCTCCACTGCTCTCCGGGCGCTGCTGGGGCCGTCTGTGCTGCAGCATTACCAGCTGAGCAGCTGGTGGAACCCTGCACTTGTGTCCCCATAGCACAGCCTCAGCCACTCGACGTGTCCCCGCGCTGCCCAGGGACGCCAGAAGCTCCACGATGCGGCTGCTCCTGGTTGGGAAGACCGGGGGAGGACGAAGCGCCACAGGGAACACCCTCCTGGGGCGGCGCGTCTTCGAGTCCAAGCTGTCCACCACGCCGGTGACCCGCAGCTGCAACACAGCAGTTGGGCACTGGAATGGAGAGGAAATTGTGGTGGTTGACACGGCCGATATCTTCCATGTGTGGGACCGCAGCGATGAGATGTACACTGAAATCTCCCGCTGCATCGAGCTGTCCTCACCCGGCCCCCACGTGCTGCTGCTGGTCACCCAGCTGGGCCGCTTCACCGAGGAGGACCAGGAGGCCGTGCAGGGCGTGCGGAACATCTTTGGAGCCGGCGTGTTTGGGCACACGGTTGTTGTGTTCACCCGTGGAGAAGAGCTGACCACGGGATCACTGCACGACTACGTGAACCACACTGATAACAGAGCTCTGTACAACCTGATCCAGAGCTGCGAGCATCGGTATTGCAGCATCAACAACAGGGCTACCGGGGCAGAGCGGGACCAGCAGGTCCAGCAGCTGATGGAGAAGGTCCACCAAACCGTGCGGCAGAATGGGGGCAGGTACTACAGCAACACGTTGTACCTGGATCACTTCTTAACAGAAGAGAAAGTGAGGTATCACATGGAGAGAGCAGTCAACCCATTGGGTGCACTACTCAACTCTTTGTCATACAGGAGAGACCTTTTAAGATGTGGGATAATTCTCATCATCTTCGCTTTCATCGCCATCTGTTTCCTTATTTTTTGGCCGAGGTGAATGGCTGAATCCCATAATCTCACAATCTTGCAGTCCCCCAATATTGGAATCCCAGAATCCTGCAGCGTTTGGGGCAGTAGGCACAGCTCCATCCCCACCCATTGCCATCCCCCAACACTTGCTGCCCAGGGCTGTGTCCCTTTGGCTGTTGAACCCCTCCAAGGACAGGAATCCCACGGCCACACATTGCAGCCAGTGCAGAGCTCACCCACCCACCCACCCAACCACACAACACCCCAGAGCCTTCATAGTGTCCCAAGTTGGCGGGTACCCACGAGGGTCATTGAGACTGTATAGAGATGTAATTTTGTAAGTAGCCATGTAAAGATAACTGCACTTTTTCTTGGGGTTGTGCTTGCTTTGGGAAGGATCACAAAAGACCTGATTGTACGCAGAAAATAAACAGAGATCTCTGTCTGCATCCCAGCTCTGTGTGTGGGATCCCAAGAGACCCAGCCTTCCTTCCCACCACCCTGCAGGATTTCAGGGTATTTGTGCCATTTTGCAGCCGTGCCTGGGCCAGGCTGAGGGACCCATGGCACCTCCTGCACTACATGAACACATGAATCATGCTGCCGGTGCACTGTGGGCTGCAAGGTGTTGCTGGTCCCAGAGGACACGTCCCTGGAAGGGGGCCCAAGGCATCCCCACCCCCAAGGCAGGACCCAGTGGGCAAAGAGTGCGGGCAGAGGTGGAAAGAGGGAGCTGGAGCGAGTTGGGTTGGGTTGGTTACAGCTGCAGCCTCTGCTGCTCCTTCACTCCTCGCTGGTGCTCAGGAAGTCACTCTGCTCTGCACCTCAGCTTGGTTCTATGTTCAGCTCTGAGCTCACCCAGCAGGCAGAAATAGAAAGTGAAAGCAACAGCGCTGCATCCTGAGGGGTGAGCCAAAGGCCAGGCTGAGCTGCTCCCATTCCGAGAAATCACACACTGGGCAGAAAACACACAGTGCTGTTGGCACAGTGCTGCCTTTTGGGCCCCATCCTGCCCTGTTGGATAGGTTTGGAAGGGACCTCGAGAGATCAAGTCTAACCCCTCTGTTAAAACAGTATCTTCCAGTAGGCGGCACAGGACGGCATCCAGACAGCTGTTGAGTATCTCCATAGAAGGAGACTCCACCAGCTCTCTGGGCAGCCTGTGCCAGCGCTCCATCGCCCTTACCATAAACAAGTTCTTCTGCATGTTAGTACAGAACTTCCTATGTTCAGGTTTTAGGCCATTGCTCCTTGTCCTATTGCTGCACACCACAGAGAAGAGCCTGGCCTCATCCATTTGCCTCCCACCTCCCCGTAGATATTTATAAACATGTATCAGATCCCCTCTCAGCTTTCTCCTCCCCAGGCTGAACAAGCCCAGGTTATTCCTGGTTACGTCCTCACACAGGAGATGCTCCAGGCCCTTCATCATCTTTGTGGCTCCCTGCTGGACTCCTTCCAGGAGATTTCTGTCTTTTTTGAACTGGGGAGCCCAGAACTGGACACTATTCTACGTGTGATCTCACCAGGGTAGAATAGAGGGGAGCATCATCTCCCTCGCCCTGCTGATCATGCTGTTTTTAATCCACCCCAGGATTCCATTGGCCTTCTTGGCCACAGAGCACACTGCTGGCCATTTTCACAGAATCACAGAATTATCAAGATTGGAAAAGACCTAGAAGATCATCCAGTCCAAACATTACCAATACTTCTCAGCTAAATCATATCCCTCAATACAACATCCAAACATTTCTTGAACACCCCCATGGTCGGCAACTCCACCACCTCCTTGGGCAGTGCATTCCAGTGCCTGACCACCCTTTCCGAGAAGTAATACTTCCTAATGTCCAGCCTGAATCTCCCCTGGCACAGCTTGAAACCATTCCCTCTAGTTCTATCACTAATTACATGAGAGAAGAGGCCAACCCCCAGATCTACAACCTCCCTTCAGGAAGTTATAGAGAGCTATAAGGTCTCCCCTGAGCATCCTCTTCTCCAGGCTGAACAATCCTAGCTCCCTCAGCCAGTCCTCATAAGGCCTGTGCTCCAGACCCCTCACCAGCTTTGTAGCCCTCCTCTGAATGCGTTCCAGGGCCTCAATGTCTTTCTTGCAGTGAGGGGTTCAAAACTGAACACAGTACTCAAGGTGCGGCTGTACCAGTGCTGAGTACAGGGGGACAATTACCTCCCTGTTCCTGCTAGTAACACTGTTTTTGGTGCAAGCCAGGATGCCATTGGCCTTCTTGGCCACCTGGGCACACTGTCAGCTCACGTTCAGCCGAGCATCAATCAGTAGCCCCAGGTCCATTTCCTCAACACAGTCCTCTAGCCACTCTGCCCCAAGCATATAGCTCTGCCTTGGGTTGTTGTGGCCAAAGTGCAGGACCTGGCATTTGGTCTTATTGAACCTCATTCCATTGGCTTTGGCCCAGCTCTCCAGCCTGTCCAGATCCCGCTGTAGGGCCTCGCTACCCTCAGACAGATTTACACTCCCCGCCAACTTGGTGTTATCTGCGAACTTAATGAGGGTGCACTCAATACCCTCATCCAGGTCATCAATAAAGATGTTGAAGAGGACAGGCCCTAGCACCAACCCTTGGGGAACACCATTCATGACTGGTCTCCAACTGGATTTAACTCCATTCACCACCACTTTCTGGGCCCGGCCCTCCAGCCAGCTCCTTACACAGCTGAGAATGTACCCATGCAAGCCAAGGGCTGCCAGCTTTTGCAGGAGAATAGCATGGGAGACAGTGTCGACGGCTTTGCTGAAGTCTAAGTAGACCACATCTACAGCCTTTCCTTCATCCATCAGATGGGTGACAGGGTCGTAGAAGGAGATCAGGTTGGTCAGGCAGGACCTGCCCTTCACGAACCCATGCTGGTTAGGTCTGATCTCCTGGTCATCCCACACCTTCCGCGTGATCTCCCTCAAGACAATCCGTTCAATTACCTTCCCTGGCACCGAGGTCAGGATAACAGGCCTGTAGTTCCCCGGATCCTCCTTACAACCTTTCTTGTAAATGGGAGTCACTTTGGCAAGCCTCCAGTCTTCTGGGACCTCACCCGTTAACAAGGAGTGCTGAAAGATAGCGGAAAGCGGCTCAGCGATCACCTCTGCCAGTTCCTTCAGCACTCTCAGGTGAATCTCATCTGGACACATGGACTTGTGAGAGTCCAGTTGGAGTAGTAATTCCCTGACCGCTTCTTCCAGAATCACAGGGGCTTCAGCCTGCTCCCCAGCCAAGACTACCAGGTCAGAGCGTGGGGAGACCTGGGAATAACCGAGATGACTTTCAAAGACAGACATAAAGAAGGCATTCAGAACCTCTGTCTTTTCCTTATCCACTGTGATCACATTCCCAGCCTCGTCCAGTAAAGAATGGAGATTCTCCTTTGTCCTCTTACAGATGATTTTGCAGCCATGCCTGGGCCAGGCTGAGGGACCCATGGCACCTCCTGCACTACATGAACACATTAATCCTGCAGCTAGTGCACTGTGGGCTGCGAGGTGCTGCTGGTCCCAGAGGACATGTCCCTGGAAGGGGGCCCAGGGCATCCCCACCCCCAAGGCAAGGCAAAGAGTGCGGGCAGAGGTGGAAAGAGGGAGCTGGAGCGAGTTGGATTGGGTTGGTTACAGCTGCAGCCTCTGCTGCTCCTTCACTCCTCGCTGGTGCTCAGGAAGTCGCTCTGCTCTGCACCTCAGCTTGGTTCTATGTTCAGCTCTGAGCTCACCCAGCAGGCAGAAATAGAAAGTGAAAGCAACAGCGCTGCATCCTGAGGGGTGAGCCAAAGGCCAGGCTGAGCTGCTCCCATTCCGAGAAATCACACACTGAGCAGAAAACACACAGTGCTGCTGGCACAGTGCTGCCTTTTGGGCCCCATCCTGCCCTGTTGGATAGGGTTGGAAGGGACCTCGAGAGATCAAGTCTAACCCCTCTGTTAAAACAGTATCTTCCAGTAGGCGGCACAGGACGGCATCCAGACAGCTGTTGAGTATCTCCATAGAAGGAGACTCCACCAGCTCTCTGGGCAGCCTGTGCCAGCGCTCCATCGCCCTTACCATAAACAAGTTCTTCTGCATGTTAGTACAGAACTTCCTATGTTCAGGTTTTAGGCCATTGCTCCTTGTCCTATTGCTGCACACCACAGAGAAGAGCCTGGCCTCATCCATTTGCCTCCCACCTCCCCGTAGATATTTATAAACATGTATCAGATCCCCTCTCAGCTTTCTCCTCCCCAGGCTGAACAAGCCCAGGTTATTCCTGGTTACGTCCTCACACAGGAGATGCTCCAGGCCCTTCATCGTCTTTGTGGCTCCCTGCTGGACTCCTTCTAGGAGATTTCTGTCTTTTTTGAACTGGGGAGCCCAGAACTGGACACTATTCTACGTGTGATCTCACCAGGGTAGAGTAGAGGGGAGCATCATCTCACTCGCCCTGCTGATCGTGCTCTTCTTAATCCACCCCAGGATCCCATTGGCCTTTTTGGCCACAGAGCACACTGCTGGCTAATGGCCACCTGTCAGCCACCAGGACCCCCAGGTCCTTCCCTGCAGAGCTCCTCCCCAGCTCTCAACCTGTTCTGATGCATGCAGTTATTCCTCCCCAAGTGCAAGGCTCTACCCTTCTCTTGTCAAACCTCATCAGGTTCCTCCCTGCTCAGCTCTTGCTGTCCAGGTCTCGCTGAATGAAGGCACAGCCTTCAGGTGCATCAGCCACTCCTCCCAGCTTTGTGCGGTCGCCAGACTTGCTGAGGGTGAACTCCATCCCTTCATCCAGGTTACTGATGATGATGTTGAACAACACCGTACCGAACACCGACCCCTTGGGAACCAGTACTCGCAGGCCTACAACCAGACTGCACTGCTGGTAACATTGAGCCATTGTGCAGTGAGGATCATAGAATCATAGAATTACCCAGGTTGGAAAAGACCTTGAAGATCATCAAGTCCAACCGCAGCCTAACCAGTACCCTAACTTTAAAAACCCTCCACTAAATCATATCCCTGAGTACCACATCCAAATGGCTCTTAAACACATCCAGGGATAGCAATTCAACCACCTCCCTGGGGAGCCTATTCCAGTACCTAACTACCCTTTCTGTAAAGTTGTTCTTCCTAATGTCTAACCTAAACTTGCCCTGGCACAAGTTGAGGCCATTTCCCCTCGTCCTGTCACTTGTCACCAGTGAGAAGAGACCTGCCCCACTCTCACTGTAAGAATATTTCAGGTACTGGAGGATGGCGACCTGGGCACACTGCTGGCTCATATTCAGCCGACTGTCCATCAGCACACCAAAGTCCCTTTCCATGTGGGAGCTTTCCAGCCACAGCTCCCCAAGCCTGTAGGGTTGCCTGGGGTTGTTGTGACCAAAATGCAGGACCCAACACTTGGCCCTATTGAAACTCATGCCGTTAACCTTGGCCCATCAATCCAGTCTATCCAGGTCCCTCTGTAATGCCCTTCTCCCCTCAGGCAGATCAACACTCCCTCCCAGCTTAGTGTCGTCCGCGAAGTTACTGAGGGTGCACTTAATCCCCTCATCCAGATCACCAATGAAGACATTACACAGAAGTGGCCCAAGCACCGAGCCCTGGGGGACACCGCTCGTGACTGGCCACCAACTGGATTCCACTCCATTGACCACAACTCTCTGGGCCCGGCCATCCATCCAGCTCTTCACCCAGTGGAGCGTGTGCCCATCCAAACCACAGGCAGCCAGCTTCTCTACCAGAATGTTGTGGGGGACAGTGTCAAAGGCCTTACTGAAGTCCAAGTAGACCACATCGACAGCCCTACCTTCATCTACCAAGCGGGTCACATTGTAATAGAATGAAATCAGGTTAGTCAGGCAGGATCTACCGTTCATAAACCCATGCTGACTAGGCCTGATCCCCTCGCTGACCTTTAGTTGATCCATGATGATACCTGAGATTTATCCTTTCCATAACCTTCCCAGGCAACAAGGTGAGACTGATGGGCCTGTAGCTGCCAGGATCGTCTTTCTGGCCCTTTTTGAAGATGAGTGTCACATTCGCCAGCCTCCAATCCACCAGGACATCCCCGGTCAGCCAAGACTGCTGAAAAATTATGGAGAGTGGTTTGCCAACCACATCTGCCCACTCCCTCAGCACTCTAGGGTGCAAACCATCCGACCCCATGGACTTATAAACATCCAGCTTTCAAAGCACGTCCAGAACCATCTCATCACAGATCACTCAGGGCTCGTTTTTTTCCCCCTTCCCATCTACCAGTGCAGGGGGCTGTGTTCCCAGGGAGTTACAAGCATTACTATTGAAGACCAAGGCAAAGAAGGTATTAAGTACCTCAGCCTTATCCCGATCCTCAGTGACCAAGTTGCCCACAGAATCCAACAAGGGATGGAGATTTTCCCTAGCCTTCCTCTTGCCGTTGATGTGTTTATAAAAGTATTTACTATTCTCCTTAAGCTTAGCAGCCAAGCTCAGTTCTAGCTGCGCCTTGGCTTTCCTAATTTTCTCCCTGCACAGCCTCACTACATACCTGTAATCCTCATGAGTAGCTCGCCCACTCATCCAGAGACCGTAAACTCTCTTTTTGTTCTTGAGATCAAGCCAAAGATCTCTGGTCAGCCAGCCTGGCCTCCTCGCCCATCGGCTCGTCTTGCACGATTTTTGGGACAGTCAGCTCCTGCACTTTTAGGACTGTTGCATATTGGGTAGGTGGTTCCTGCGTGCACCTGGGGTGGAGTCAGGGAGGTCACGAGGGTCTGCCAGGGGTGGTGACCTGTACCACTATATAGGGTTTGTTGTGAGGCATTAAACTTGTACTTTCGGCGTTACACACTGTGTGTGAGTCCCATCTGTTCCCCGTGCGCAGAGGCACGGTAAAGTCACTAGGTAGCCTTGATTTGTCGCTGGATCAGGAGGCGACATAGGACAATCTCTTTAAAGTATTCACAGACTTCCTGGGCTCCCACACTCTCAAAAGTTGCCCCCCAGGGGACCCTCTCAACCATGGTCCTATAGAGGTTGAAGTCTGCCCTCCGGAAATCCAAAGTGGCAGTTCTGCTGACTCTCCTCCGCAGTTCAACAAGGATCGAGAAATCTATCATTTCTTGATCACTTTGTCCCAGACAGCCCCCAACCTTTACAACCCCCACCAGACCTTCTCTGTTAACAAACAGCAGATCCAGAATTTTGCTTCCCCTCGTTGGCTCCTTCACCAACTATGTCAGGAAGTTATCTCCCACACACTCTAGGAACCTCCGAGACTGTTCCCTATCTGCTGTATTGTAATTCCAGCAGATGTCCGGGAAGTTGAAATCCCCCACCAGAACGAGGGGGAATGACCTCGAGACCTCCCCCAATTGTTAATAAAGCATCCCATCCACCTCTTCATCCTGGGTAGGTGGCCTGTAGCAAACTCCCACAATAACATCAGTATTGCTGGCCTTAGCTTGTATTCTGATCCATAAGCTTTCAACCCTATCATCACCGTTATCAGTTTCCATGCATTCACAGTCTTTTTTGACATAGAGAGCTACACCACCGCCTTTCCTACCTAGTCTATTTTTCTGAAAAGTTGGTAGCCCTCAATCACTGCCCTCCAGCTGTGGGAGTCATTCTACCATGTTTCCATGACGGCAACTATATCAAAACTTTCTGAACACACAATGGCATCCAGCTCCTCCTGTTTATTACCCATGCTGCGTGCATTAGAGTAAAGGCACCTGAGCTTGGCCTCCTTGCAATCAGCAGCAGCCCTAATAGCTTTGTGACTACTATTAGGCGTTTCCACAGCCACCAGCTTGACATCAGCCCTCGTGTTTTTCCTACAAGGGGGTGAGTTGCCCTCCTCCTTCACCAAGGGCCAAGACCTCGGGGGCTTAGAAGCACACCCCTCTCCTGCAAGCACAGAGACATTGCATATAGTCTCCATTTTGGTGGCCCCAGCTACAACCCCACCCCTCTTCGTACCTAGTTTAAAGTCCTCTGGATGAACCTACCCAATTCTCTTCTTAAGATCCCTTTTGATCGATGGGAGCCAAGGTAAAAAAAACCCAAACCCCTGCTGGGCACACCAAGCTCAGAGCCAGGTACTGATCTGTTAGTCCATTATATTGAATCCCTCATTCTTCCCTGAAACAGGAGGGATAGAGGTGAACACAACTTGTGCTCCCAAACCCTTTACCTGTCGCCCCAAGGCACTGAAATCCTTTTTCAGAGTCCTCTTGGAAGTTCTGTCTAACTCATCACTACCAACTTGGAATAGTAATAGGGGATAGTAGTCAGTGGGGTGGACTAGGGAAGAAAGTTTCTTCCTCACATCCTTAACCAGGGTACCCGGGATGCAGCAGACCTCCCTATGAAGAGGATCTGGTCTACATATTGGCCCTTCTGCTCCCTTCAGTGCAGAGTCACCAATAACGATGACCCGTCATTTTTTCTTAGTTGGTGACATTCTAATGGCGGGTGAAGAGCAGTTAGACTAGGGGGGCACCACCAACTGAGGAGTACCAGCATCCCCATCAGAGAGCCTAATCAGGTTAGGGGGTTCCCTTTTAGGCAGTTCCTCCATCCTCTCTCCACTCACCTCCTCCTTGATTTCCAATGCCTGATACCTGTTGCTCAGGGAGAGTGGTGGACATGACATAGGCAGGCTGGGGGAGCACCCATGACGGCGAGTCAAGACTCTCTGCCAGCCCTCCTCATCAGTCGGGACTGTCCTCCTGTGACAGGGCAGGGGGTTCACCACTTTTCTGGTGTTTTCTCTGTGGTCCTCGCCCTGCTTCTCCCTCTCACATTCCCTGATGGTCCTCAGCCTCTGCACTTCCTCCCTGAGCTCCACCACCAGGCTTAGCAGCTCATCCACCTGCTCACATCTCACACAGATGGAATTCCTGCCACCCTCCCCAGGCAGCAGCAAGCCCAGGCACTCCAAACAGCTGTAAACCAGAACCGCCATATTTCTGGACTGGCCCTCTGTCTGGGTTGCCACAGTTTTGGAGGAGTAGGACCTCTGTCTGGTAGAGACCATAATTAGTCTGCAGTCTCAGAGACCACCAAGAGGAGAACTGGAAAAGCTAAAAAAAGGCTAATACTGACAGCCCTCAGTATTAGGTGGCTTGAGCCCCCGCCTGCAAGCACAGTTGTGCCACCCAGCAGGCAGCAGAGGCAATGCTCACTCACTACACAACACAGCTCACTATGAGCAAAAACACTGGCTACCAAGCTGGGATAAACTGTTGGCGGAAGCTGGCTTGGGTTTGAGGATGGGCACCTCACAAACAGAGGGACAGAGCAGAGGCATTTCATGCCTTCTTCAGCCTCTGACTTCATCACCCGTGATGGGATTTGGGATCCCTGGAGCTCTGAGTTGGAGGACCGTGACTGCAGTAACAACCTTTCCATGGCAATGGGTGTGAGTTTTAGTACATAATTAGCCCAAAAGGAGCCCAATGGACACTCACAAGACACTCTGTCTTGCCTTCTTGTTGGTACCTTATGGCCCTAAAGTCCCCCGTGGCCCTACAGATCTGCACAGGGAGTGGATGGGCAGCACAGAGCTCTGCTCTCTGGTGACACTGACAGCACCCACGGGAACAGCATGGAGCTGTCAGGGGAAGGTTGGTTGGAGGTGAGGGGAAGGCTGTGCCCCAGATGGTGGTGGGCATGGAGCAGCTCCCCAGACCAATGGGCACAACCCCAAGGTGCTGGAGCTCCTGATGCTCAGCACTCTCACGGATAGGGTTGGGGTTTGGGTGCTTTTGTCTGTGGCCAGGGGTTGGATCAGGTGATACTCATGGGCCCTACATTCCAACTCAGGACATAGCCCGACTACAGAGGCAACCATAGGACATCACAGAGTCACAGCACACCTGGGGCTGGAAGAGACCTCAGAGGAAATCCCTTTCCAGCTCCCTACCGTGGGCTGTCAAGCTCACGAGTCCTCTAAAGATCTGCATTGCTTATAGCAGGAAGGGAAGCCACCTGCGGGCGCAGTGCCACGGGGCAGAGGCGGTGCTCGTTGGGACGGTGATATCGGAACCAAGCGGAGCCATTCCCGCTGTAAGTGCCGCACTTCTCACTGCCGGTCCGACGGCTCGGACTGCCCGGGGGCTGCAGCGCCCACCCCTGGAGGAGCCCAAAGAAAAGGTGAATGTCGCACTGAGCGTCACCGCGTGTGGCAGCGAGGGAGGGAGGGGGCGGGAGGCGGGAGGAGCCGCGAATCGTTGCGCTTTTTGTCGGTGCGCGGCCCCGCGAGGACACGGCGGAGCTGGGCGGTCTGCGACGGAGCTGGTACCGGAGTTACGGGAAGGTACGGCCGGGGGACGGGGGGGGCTCCGTGCAGCCAGGAGGGGTTGAGATGGCCGGGACGCGGGGCAGGGGAAGCGCGGCAGGGAGCGGCTCTGTCCCTCGCCCTCTCTTCCCATTTTTCCTGTCCCGTTTTCATTTTTCCCTTTTACACCTTTTTCTTCCTTCCCTCTTTTAGCCCTTCTCCCTCTTTTTCCCTTTCCCTTCTCCCCCTGCCCTTCCCCTCAACACCCCTTGTCCCATTCCTCTATTTCCTCTCCCCTCTACCCATTTTTCCATCTCCCTTTCTCCTCTCCCCGTTTCCTCTTTCCCCTTTCCTTATTTCCCCATTTCTCTCCTCCCCACTTCCCTTCTCCCCACTCCCTGCTCCCTGTGCTTACAGGAGCAGAGTGCAGACCCCGTCCATCAGTGCAGCCCCAGCCCCAGAATGGGGAGAACTCCGGCACTGCACTTGGCCCCATGCCGACCCCAGCTGCATGCGTGTCCCTGAACAGAGGGGTGCGTCATCTCCCAAGGGGGTCCCTGTCACCACTCATAGGGGTCCCTGTCAACTCTAAGGGGGGTCCTTGTCACCACACCACTGTGCCCCTGCACCCCGGGCTGTCGCCACCCCTCTGCTCTGTGCCACCCCAGCACGTTGTGTCACGGCTCTCTTTCTCTTCCCTCCTTTCTCCGCTGCTCTCCGGGCGCTGCTGGGGCCGTCTGTGCTGCAGCATTACCAGCTGAGCAGCTGGTGGAGCCCCGCAATTGTGTCCCCATAGCACAGCCTCAGCCACTCTACGTGTCCCCGCACTGCCCAGGGACGGCAGAAGCTCTGCGATGCGGCTGCTCCTGGTTGGGAAGACCGGGGGGGGACGAAGCGCCACAGGGAACACCCTCCTGGGGCGGCGCGTCTTCGAGTCCAAGCTGTCCAACTCGCCTGTGACCCGCAGCTGCAACACAGCAGTTGGGCACTGGAATGGAGAGGAAATTGTGGTGGTTGACACGGCCGATATCTTCCATGTGTGGGACTGCAGCGATGAGATGTGCACTGAAATCTCCCGCTGCATCAAGCTGTCCTCACCCGGCCCCCACGTGCTGCTGCTGGTCACCCAGCTTGGCCGCTTCACCGAGGAGGACCAGGAGGCCGTGCAGGGCGTGCGGAACATCTTTGGAGCCGGCGTGTTCAGGCACACGGTTGTTGTGTTCACCCGTGGAGAAGAGCTGATGGCGGGATCGCTGCGCGACTACGTGAACCGCACTGACAACACAGCTCTGCGCAACCTGATCCAGTGCTGCGAGCATCGGTACTGCAGCATCAACAACAGGGCTACCGGGGCAGAGCGGGACCAGCAGGTCCAGCAACTGATGGAGAAGGTCCACCAAACTGTGCGGCAGAATGGGGGCAGGTACTACAGCAACGCGTTGTACCAGGATCACTTCTTAACAGAAGAGAAAGTGAGGCATCACATGGAGAGAGCAGTCAACCCATTCTTTGCACTACTCGACTCTTTGTCATACAGGAGAGACCTGATAAGATGTGGGATAATTCTCATCATCGCCGCTGTGATCTCCATCTTTCTCCTTATTTTGTTGTGGAGGCGAATGGCTGAACCCCATAATTTCACAATCCCACAGTCCCCCAATACTGAATTATAGAAGCCCAGAAATGAATCATGAGATCCCAGAATCCTGCAGTGTTTGGGGCAGCAGGCACCACTCCATCCCCACCCATTGCCATCCCCCAACACCTGCTGCCCAGGGCTGTGTCCCTTTGGCTGTTGAACCCCTCCAGGGACAGGAAGCCCACGGCCACACATTGCAGCCAATGCAGAGCTCACCCACCCAACCACACAGCACCTCAGAGCCTTCATAGTGTCCCAAGTTAGCGGGTACCCATGAGGGCCACTGAGACTGTATAGAGATGTAATTTTGTAAGTAGCCATTTAAAGATAACTGCACTTCTGTTTGGGGCTGTGCTTGCTTTGGGAAGGATTGCAAAGCACCTGATTGCGCACAGAAAATAAACAGAGATCTCTGTCTGCATCCCAGCTCTGTGTTTATGTCCTATGGGAATAGACCCCATTAGAGATAACAGCCCCATTCTTACTATTATCAGCACACCTCCAAGTCATGGATCCGGTCACTGAAGTGAACGTTGAAGGGAATGGGAGACTGAGTGGGTGATACACAGTGGGGGTGTAAGGGCGGAACACAGCCCTGTGGGAATGGACCTGGGGTCAGTGGAGGGGCAGCAGCTTGAGGCAGCACGGTGCCCTGTGCCAGCCAACAGCACCTTGGGTGCACCCAAAGCTGTGCAGCCAGCAGGGAGAGGTCTGCACCTCTGCTCTGTGCTGGGAGACCTCACCTAGAGCACTGCATCAAGATGTGGAGTGCTCAGTGCAGGAGACATGGAGCTGTCGGAAAACATCCAAAGAAGGGCAAACATCAAAAGTGACCCCAGGGATGGGACACTTCCCTGCAAGGACAGTCTGAGAGCTGGTAAGGGACAGACTATGTAGAGGGTCAGTGTGACAGGACAAGGGAAAATGGTTTTGAACTACAAGAGGGGACATTTAGATGGATGTAAGGAAGAATTTCATGCACTGAGGGTACGGAAGTGCTGCACAGGCTGTAGTGAGAGGCGTTGCTGCCCCATCCCTGCAGACACCCACGGTCAGGGGCTGGGCTCTGAGCACTGATGGAGCTGTGGGTGTCCCTGTGCACTGCAGGGAGAGGGATCAGACGGCCTTTAGAGATCCCTTCCAAAAACCATTCTGTAGTCTCTCAGTTTTCCCTTCTCCGGTTGAAGAGCCGTGGGGCTCTCAGTCTTGCCTCATAAGGGCCCATTTCCTCCAGGCTCCCAACTATCCCTGCACCCTCTGCTGGGAGAGCAGAGCCTGGGGCTGTGCAGTGCTGGGGTGTTGCTGTGCTGGCTGGCTGTGCTGCCCTGTGGGTGCCCCTAGCGCAGGCAGAGACAGCTGCTATCCTGCCTCAAATGCAGATCTTGGTGGTCTGTAAATTGCTTGCCCAGCAAAGGTAAGTCAGAAGACCCAATTAGAAACTGTAATGAGAGAAAATTTTATGAACAGCCATGTCAAGATAACAGCACTTGTGTTTGGGGGTGTGCTTGCTTTGTTAGGATCACCAAGCACCTGATTCTGAGTAGAACTAAGAAAGAGAATCCTGTGGGATTCTGACTGTACCTGACGCGCACTGTACACCATCCCATGGGGATAACAAGGTGCGTAGCAAGGCATTTGCTCTTGTATTTCATGCCTCTGTGCTGCCATGCTGAGCCAAGAGACTGCTCAGCCCTTCCTGAAAACATACAAGGTGAGGCCAAAGGCTGCACAAAATTCTATTCCTGTAAATGCACCGAGTTCTAGGCACTGAAGACAACGAAACTGAAAGTGTAGGGGGCAGAGAGCCTCAGCTCTGCACCAAGGGCAGCTCCCCCGAGCCGTTCCCTGCAGCCCCTGATCACCCCCTCCTCAGCAGGCTGTGTGTCCTGACCCGCCCATCACCCCCACCCCTGGCTCAGCTGAGGCCCCATCCTCAGCCACACCTCGGGTCTGCCATCCCTGCCCACTCACAGCCGCTTCCCACGCCCTGTGTGGATGAGAAATGCATCTGGGACAGGTTTTCCACAACACAGCAAGGTCAGCGTTTATTGAGAGCTCCTTCATGCCCAGCAGTGCACAGCACGCCCCGCATCACCCCATGAAGGCAGAGCCCCCCAGCCCCGCACGGTTCCTTCCAGCCCGGCTCTCAACAGGGCAGCCAACGGCTCCCGGCTCCGCAGCACCGCTCCGTGCCGGGCCCTCCCCGAAGGGCACATCTCACAGCCCCGACGTTCCCATCTGTCTCAGCTCATCCATGTCTGCAGGGCTGGGGAGGAGAGCGGCAGCACATCGGTGCTGAGAGCAGCAGAGTGCAGTGACGTAGAGGCACACACACATTGAGCACCTGAAGCCCGCAGGGAAAGCAGAAATATATTGGCAGGGGAAAGCATGGGGCGTGGAGGGAGAAGGATGGAACTGCAAGCAAGCAATGAGAGCGTCATCTTCAGAGCACTGCAGGGATGGCACAACGGAGGAGATGTCTCCTCCCAGACTGACCCCTCACTGCCTACAGGATGGTACAGAACTTCTCAAAGAATGTCCGTGTGTCTTCCTCCAGCATCTCTCGGGTGTAATGTGGATCAGGATAGTTCTGCTCCACCATGGCATCGATCATGCAGATAAGCTCTGCAACCTGCCCATCCCTCACCTCTTCACTAGCTCTGTTGCTGAAACCAATGTAGCGATTCCCACACTTTCTTGCCAGCCCCTTCAGGTATGGGCTCCCTTCTATGAAATCCTTCAAGTCTTCGGGACGCTCCAGCTCTTCTGCTCGAGTGAACAGCAGGATTGTGTACTTCTCTGCTTTAGTATGGAAAATATTGGTCACCCACTCAGCCACTTCCTGCTCTTCCTTAGTGATTCGGCCCAGCTGCATCACCAGGATGATGGCGTGGACCCCTGCATAGAGGTCCTGAAAGGCATTCTTTATCTTTTTAGCGGTTCTTTTGTTGGCTTCCCTTGTATCAAATAGGCCAGGAGTGTCGACTACTTCAATTGGTCTTCCAGCAACATTGCCTTCAGCTTTGTTGTACTGTTGGGTTACCGACTGTGCTGACAAAGAAGAATGAAATGCCTTCTTCCCAAGGATGGTGTTCCCTGTCGCACTCTTCCCACTCCCCGTCTTGCCCACGAGGATGATGCTCAGCTGGGATTCTGGGGAACAACCACAGACGTGTGTGAGCCCCGCGGTGCCAGGACAGCCCCTGCTTGTGACGGGCCGGCTCCCAGGCGGAGGTGCCCAGGGCCGCAAGGAAAGGTGTCCCCAAGCCACCAGCAGTGGTCCTCAGGACTATCAGGAGGAACATGTTGCCCTGAGGGACCCCAGGGCTGCTCAGTTCCAGGCTTCCTCAAGGGGCTTCCACCCAGTACTTGTCTGACAGCAAAAACAGAAAGCAAAAGAGATCTCACAGCTCCCCTGTGACCCAGGACTGCACTGGGTGAACAAAAGCTGGGGCTGAACCACTCTTTTTCCAGGAAGCCACACACTGAGCAAAACTCACAGTGCTGTTTGTGCAGCATTGTCCCTCGAGCCATTTCCTGCCCTTCATGGTGCCAGTGGGACACGGGCTCCATGACACAGGCACAGGGACAGCGGGGTTTGGGGTTACAGCATTACCCCCTGTGCTGCGTCTCAGGCTGCACCCATCGGACACCACTGCCCCCATCCGCCCTCAGCCTCGCTGTGTGTGGCTCTCAGAGTGGGGAGATGAGAGGCAGCCTCAGGACACCCTCCAGGCCTCCCACAAAGCCCACGCGCTGCATGCATGAGGCTGCACAAGGATGCAAACCCCCCGTGCTTCCCCAGCACTCAACCAGGAGCCCGGCCAGGCTGTGCCTGCCTGCACGCAGTGCTGAGCAACTCACCTTTGCTTTGACATCCTGCCATTGGGATAGCACTCACAGGCACACAGGGAGCCTGGAAGGAGACAGGTTTTCAGTGAGAATGGCACAAACCACCCCTGCTTCCCTCCCTGTGCTAATCATGGAATCACAGAATCATAGAGCCACAAGGTTGGTAGGGACCTACAAGATCATCCAGTCCAACCATCCTTCCGTTACCATTGCTACCACAAGTCACTAAAACATCTCTTGTAGCTCCTCATCCAGATGCCTCTTTAACACCGCATGGGACAGTGACTGCACCACCTCCCTGGGCAGCCATTCCAGTACCTGACCACTCTCTGAGAGAAAAAGTTCCCTCTTGTCTAGTTTAAACCTCATCTGAAACAACTTGTGGCCATTTCCTCAGGTCCTGTTTGTTGTCTGGGAGAAGATGGAGGTGACACAGGTGATCTCTGGGGACTCAGGTCAGTCCCACAGCTGTTTGTGCATGCAAAAAGCCAAATGTCATCAGAATTACCCATCTCCTCTGACTCTGTCTTTGTCTTTGGAAAGAGATATTGGCTGACCCTTATCCATGGAAATCAGAGCCCACCCCTTGAAAGCAGATTCTGCATCCTCAGAATTTCCCCTAGCAATGGCAGCAAAGCTGCAGGCAACTCACCCAAGCAGCACTACACTGTGTCCCCAGGTCTGACTGCTGCACTTGTGCTCTTCCTGCTCTCCTCCTGCACAGCAGTGCTGGGGCTGAAACCGCTGTGCAGCTCAGCAGATCTTTTAGAAGCAACGTCAGGAGAAAGGGTGTGCTGTGACTCGAAGATGGGTGCTGCTAGACAGTCATCTGTAAATTGAGTGGAGTCACTTCCTGTTCAAAGCCACAGCTAACAAACAGCAGAAATGGCCCAGCAATCACAAAAAAAGCATCAAGCAGGGCAAATATCTCCTTTGTATGTGGAGGCAGGGTTTAGTTTGAGTTGGGGACTTCACCCCACTGGACAGACTGGATAGCTGAGCTGCAGCCATTGGGATAAAGCTCAGCAAGACCAAGTGTCAGGTCCTGCACTTTGGCCACAGCACCCCAGGCAGCACTACAGGTGTGGGGCAGAGCGGCTGGGACGGCTGTGTGGAGGAAATGGACCTGGGAGTGTTGGCTGATGCTGGGCTGACCATGGGACAGCAGCATGCCCAGGGGCCAAGAAGTCCAATGACATCCTGGCTGTGTGAGCAGCGGTGCTGGCAGCAGAGCAGAGAAGTGATTATCTCTCTGTACACATCCCTGGTGAAACCACACCTCAAGTACAGTGTTCAGTTTTGGGCCGTGGAGTGCATTCAGAGAGGGGCAGCAGAGCTGTGGGGATCTGGAGCACAGTGCTATGGGGTGCGGCTGGGGGAGCTGGGATTGTTCAGTCTGGAGAAGAGGAGGCACTGGGGAGACAGTTTCTTCTCCAAAAGAGCAGTCAGGCTCAGAAACAGGCTGCCCAGGGGGGTGGTGGAGTCCCTGACCCTGGAGGTATTCAAGAAACATTGAGATGTTGAACAGGGAGACATGGTTTAATGGGGAAATGGTGGTGGTAGGTGGACGGTTGGACTGGATGATCTTGGAGGTCTTTTCCAACTTTGTTAATTCTACGATTCTGTGACTCACTGCTCCATGCCCACAACCCTCACATCAGCTCTCCCTCCTCCACACAACAGCAGGGTTGGCAGCTCTCCTGGCTTTTACTGCAACCCAGCCAAGTGTCCACAAACCTAAACAGAATGGCTTTGATTTGAAATCCATGGATTAACTGCACCTCCAGAAATAACCACACTGGAGAATCACCTGTATTGGAACTGCTGGCACCAAAAACACGTGAAGAGTGTTGATAATTGGAGACTCCCCACAGAGAGGCACTGAAGAACCAATTTCATAGAATCACAGAATTGCAGAAGGGATTGGAAGGGACCAATAAAGGCCATCTGGTCCCACTCCCTGCAGTGCACAGGGACACCCACAGCTCCATCAGTGCTCAGAGCCCATCTCCTGACCTTACATGTCTCCAGGGATGGGGCAGTACCACCTCTCACTGCAACCTCTGCAGTGCCTCACTACCCTCCTTGTAAACAACTTCCTTATATCCAGTTTAAATCTCCCTTCTTTTAGATTGAAGCCACTCCCCCTTGCCCTACATTGATCCCACTACAGAGTCCATTTTTTTTCCTTCTTACAGTCCCTTTAGATACTGAAGGCCTCCCTCAGTTCTCCCTGCAGCCTTCCCTCCTCCAGCTGCACAGCCCCAGCTCTCAGCCCATTCCCATCAGGAGGTGCAGGGAAGTGGACCACTGCCCAGCTTCTGGAGGTCCCTGTGATGGCATCCCATCCCTCAGGTGTGCCCATTGCACCACCCCGCTCAGGGTCACCCACACGCTGCTGAGGCTGCACTCCAGCCCACTGCCGATGGCAGCGATGGAGATGGGACGGAGCACCGAGCCCAGCACCGAGCCCTGTGGGACAGCACTGTCACTGCTCTGAGTCCGGCCATGCAGCTGATTGCCACAGTCTTTCAAATACCATTTAGCATGGCTTGGCGACTACATCTGCCAGTTCCCTAAGGACTCTGGGATGCGTTTCATAGGGACCAATAGACCTGTAGATGTTCAGGGTCCTCAGGTGGACAGAGACCTCATTTTTGCTTGCAGCAGGAGGGACATTGCTCCCTCAGTACCATCAGCTAGAGAGATGTGTGAGAAGTCACCAGTGAAGACTGAGGCAAAAAAAAGTTGTTGGGTATCTCAGCCTTCTCTTTGTTGCCATCAGCCTGCCTGCATTGCTCACTGGGGGGAAAATGCCCTCTTTCACATTCCTTGTCTGGTTGACACACCTGTAGAAGCTGTTCTTGTTCTCCTTTGTGCTCCTTGCCAAGTCCAGTTCCAGCTGGGCCTCGGCCTTCCTGACCCCAGCCTTAAACAGACAAACAGCATCACCATACTCCTCCTAGGCTTCCACTGCCTGCGCGCGTTCTTCTTGTTTTCCAGTTTGACCAGTGGGTCCTGGTTCAGCCATGCAGGTCTCCTGCCTTCCTTTCCTGACTTCATACACCTCAGGATGGAGAGCTCCTGCACCCCAAGGAAAGCTTTCTTAAAGAACTGCCCACTCTGCTCTGCTCCCTCATACGTGAGGACAGTTTCCCAGAGGGAGCTGTTGACAAATTCCCTGCAGAGCTGGCATTTGGCTTTCCCAAAATTAAGCTTCCTGGCTTTACTCCTTGTCTGTACAGTATCTCTCAGGAATGTGAACTTCACCATTGCTGCCTTTAAGAAACAGCCATGAGCAGGTTGAGAGCTTGCGGGTAAAACTGAGGGACTAAACAAACCAAGGACATCTAGTGGTTGGTTATGGGAAAAAAAAATAAATCAGAAAACTGGGCCCTGGTACTGAAACAGAATCTTTGATAACTTTTAGAATCATGGAATGGTTTGGGATGGATGGGAGCTTAAAGCCCACCCAGCCCCAACCCGTGCCATGGGGACAACTCCCAGAGCCCCACCTGTGGCCCTGGGCACATAGGGATGGAGCACCACAGCTCTGGGCAGCAGTGCCAGTGCTTCACCACCCTCATCATGAAAAATGTATTCCTGATGTCTGATCTAAGCATCCTGCCTGATAGTGTAGAGCTGTTCCCCCTTGTCCTATCATTTAACTCCCCAACAAAGAGTCCCTCCCTCCCTGTATTGCAGCCCCTTAATGAACTGGAAAGCCACTGTGAGGTCTGCCCAAACCTTTCTCTTATCCAGGCTGAACACCCCCAACTGCCTCCATAGCAGAGGTGCTCCAACCTCTGAACATAGAGCAGCTTGTGTTCAGCATTTAATCTGAGAGCCCCAAGTCCTTCTCATGGTTGCTATCAATCCACCCACTGCCCAGCCTGTTTATGCTTGGGATCGCCTTGTCTGAAGTGCAGCACCATGCACTCAGCCTGGTTTAACATCACCCCACCTCTCAGCTCATCCCAGGTCCCTCAGAATGGCATCCCTTCCCTCCATCAGTCACACCATACAGCTTGGTGTCCACAGCAATCAAGGACTTGGGAAGAAAAGTACCATCGTGTAAAGACACAAAAGCTACATGAAGACAGGTAACAACAGTGGATTGTTGCCCTCTGCTCTGCCCTTCTGGGACCCAAGTAGCAGATCCGTGTCCAGGTCTGGAACCCCCAAAACAAGAAAGATGTGGAGTGGATCCAGAGGAGGTCACTAAAAGATTGGAGCATCTCTCCTAGAAAGGCAGGCTGAGGGAGCAGGGGGTGTTCAGCCTGGAGAAGACTGAGGGGAGACCTCCTTATGGCCTTTCTAGTACATGATGGAGCTTATGAACAGGAGGAAAAGAGCCTTTATATACAGCTAGATCACTACAGGACAAGGGGGAACAGCTTTAAACTAAAGGAGGGGAGATTTAGGTGGGATATCAGGCAGAGATTCTTTACCCAGAGGTGATGAGGCGCTGGCACTGCCCGGAGCTGTGGTGCCCACCCCTGGCGGTGCCCGAGGCCATGGCTGGGCCCTGGGCAGCCTGAGCTGTGGGGCAGCCAGCCCATGGCGGGGGGCTGTGGGGTCCCTTTCAATACAGACTATTCCATGATGCTCCAATGGTGTGCGTGTCCCCAGCGCCAATCAAGGAAGCACGTTGCCTTGCTCCTTCCCCTACAGGGCTCCCCCAGAGCCAGAGTGCTGAGAGCTGGGAGGTGGGAAATCACCTAGCCCAATTTCAGCATAAATGAGGGTTAATTAACGAGATGAAACACAGGGGTCGAGCCCCGGGAGCTGAGGCCGTGCCGCGCCCCAGGCAGGCACCAATGGCAGCGCCGCCAGCGAGGACGTGGATGCGGCAGAGCTCAAAATGGCGGCGCCCACAACCCCTCCATAACCATTGCAGGACGCGCCGAGTCTCCGGGCTGCCCAGCCCACTTCCGGTCGGCTGCTTCCGCTGGAGGCGGGACTCTGGCCGGAAGTGCGTATGCGGAAGTGTAGGGTGCAACCTAACTTCGTGCGGCCTGCTTCCGGTACGGATCCTGCTTCCGGTGAAGTTCCTGCTTCCGGCTCGAGGCCTACTTCCGGTGTCTTCTCACCGGAAGTGGAGAGTAGAGTCCTGCGAGGCCTCCATAGGCGTCACGGCCTCTCCCATGGAGGTAGGATGTGGGACTGGCGGAGTCAGGCCCTGCCAGGCCTGCTATGAGCCTCGTCACCCCGTGCTTCCTGGCTCCTCTGGCCTCTGCACCTTGCTGAGCCTCTCGCAAATCCTCTCTGCAACGCTACGCATCTTGCTTTTCTTCCTGTGGTGTGGAGACCAGGGCTCCTGGGGCTCGCTCCCACCTGCAGAACTGGGTGCAGACCCTGCAGGTGGTCAGACGAGCGGTTCTGGCTCTCAGGACATCACTTACTGCCTTGGAAACACAGGGGAGCCCTGGGCACCGTGGGACATCCGCAGTCATCCCATGGCATGCAGGCTGCTGGGAAGCTCTGTTCATTGGTTCTTTGAACCCTGCCTAGCGGGAGCCTTCCCAGGGGTGGAAAGCAAAGCATGTTTTAAATGCTGGGGGCACGTTTCCAACAGTACGATGCTTGCTTTGCAGGAGCCTGTGACCTTTGATGACATCGCCATCTATCTGAGCCGTGCAGAGTGGGACATGTTTGCAGAGGAGCAGAGGGAGCTGTACCGCAGCGTCATGCTGGACAACTATGAGCTCTTGGCATCACTGGGTAATGCGCAGCTTCAGCTCCTGGAGGGTTGCAGCAGGGGTAGAGAGTTCCATTGTACTTGAATCCATTGGGATCTTGCTGCTCCCATTGCTTTAAGGGTTAATCAGCTACAGAGTGAACCCTGAACACCTGCAGTCCTGGGAGCTTCGTGCTAGAAGACCACAAAATTTGGGTTTCTTTCTGCCAGTGCTGGCTACTTCTTAACATTTAACTGCAGTGACCTGCAGACACTTCGGTGTCAAGCAAGGACCTTCTTTGGGCCACCATCTCAGTCCTCTTCCCTGGTTGCTGGCACAGGGTTGAAATGTGTGAATCAAGGAGCTGTAGTGAACAGCAGGGCAGGAATAGCTTGTAGGTGGCAGACCCACTGTGAGAACAGGTGGCAGGAATCACTCACCCAGCAAGGTGATCCAGAGATCATCAGCTTGCAGTGTAGATTGCTGTTGGCCTCCATAAGAGCCTAGGACAGGCCTTGTAGCATATCCTACATCCCAGAGCTGCTGCTGGGGCAAGCAGGTGATCTCCCTGGTTAGGAGCACTGCCCTTGGCCATGGTGTGAATTCACTCAACAGATGTGATAGCTCTCTCTCTCTTTTTTTTTTTTTAAACACTGGTTTCTTCTCAGACTCTTCTGACAGCAAACCACAGCTTGAAGCATCACAGATGTTTATTTCTTGTGTTAACAATTTATAGTTAATTCTTTGTAGTAGAACAACACTTACCTCTGCTTCACAGGATACCCAGGCTCCAAACCTGACATTCTGCATCGGCTGGAGCGTGGGGAAGAGCCCTGGGTCAACACCCCACAGAGCCCAGTGAAGTGGGATGGACCTGACAGACCTCTCGGTGAGAAGTTACAGTTCAGCTTCCTCAGTAGTGCTTACCTGGACAAGGAGTGTTGGCACACTCCACGGTCCTCACCAGGGTCCTCCTTCTCTGTGGTTAGCACATCTCTATGCTTCCCACTTGCTCTTGTGTCCTGATCCCTTCTCTCTGTGCTATCTACATTGAGAGCATCTCCCGTATTTCCCTCTGACCATGCAGCCCATTTTGCACTTGTTTGTGATGGCTAATGAAAGCTGTCATCCCCTGCACGAGGGCTGCAGATCATCAGTGTTGTTGTAGATCTGCTGCTGCTCAACCCAAGGAGAGCGCCCCTCCAGTGCCCGTGAGTTGGGCAGTGACTGTTGGCAGCGAATGGGGCCTACCCAGAGAGGCTGTGGGGTCTCCTTGGGAATCTCCAACTCACGGTGATGTGGGCTGGGCACTCTGTTCTGGGTGGCCCGGTTGAGGCTGGGGGAGGGAACAGAGGGACCCTGAGGTGCCTCCAGCCTCAGCCATGCTGTGATTGTGTAAGGCCTTTTCCTCCAGATGTGTTGCTGTAGAGCAGGAGGGATGCTCCCATCAGGAAGGTAACATCTTTCTAGTTTCCCTGCAGGATGCAATGGGTACAAGAGATGTCTGGCAGAGTCGTACTCTGGCAGTTGGCTGAATGCTGACAAGAAGAAGGTACTGGAGGAGACACACCCCACCAGCCATAGTAAGTGCTGGTCCTGTCCCATCTCTGAGCTCTGCAGCAAAGAGCCTGATGGAAGAAGGCAAACTGTCTACCTCTCTCTAAACAGGAAAACGATGTGAGCCATGGCGGCTGCGGTCCAGCAGACTGCTGAAGAAGTTTGGTTGTCTCAAGGGTAGGAACAAGTTGCGGTCAGAGGCGGCCAGCAGCCAGCCAGCACCAGAGGGAAGCCAAGAGAGGGCTCAGATGGCCTGTTTGACCGGGAATTTAGAAATGGAGGATGAAGAAGGGGCCAAGACAGAATTAGCACGAGGCATGGGAAATATGGCTTCTTGCAGGCGTCTGCGTGATAACTGCACGCAGACCTTTCAGGAGACTGTACAAAAGCCACATCGTGTTTTGGAGAAAGTAAGTGTTTTCCAGGCAAACAGGGAACATGGGGAATCTTCTACTGAGGATCTGTACAGAACTGTTCTGGAAGACCACTGTTACTGTGTGAGTAATGCGCTGCACTGCACTCTATTTCCGCTTGCTCTGAGAGATCATGACTACTGCAGTAACAGTAATAGTGGTGTCTCAGTGCTCAGAGACCACGAATACTGCCAGGTACAAAGGTTTTCTTATCAGGACAGAGTCCGTAAAGTTCTTTGCCGTACTTGCAGGGCTCGTGCCAAAGCTTATAGGCTAGTTAAGCGAAAGTCCTATGTAGAGCGTATCATCTGGAAAGCCAGGCGAAGTGTGCGACTTCTCAAGCCCACCTTCAAAAGCTTGTGGTTTCCTCAAGCTTTCTTCTGCACAAAATGTCATTGTGCATCTCCCGTGCCATTATCTGTTGCTCTGGCTAGGGCAGCTAACTGTGCAAAGGAAACTTGTGGGGTGTTCTGTCCTTCTGCAGAGCAGATGGCTGTGCCCCATCAGTGTCAGAAGAAAGAAGATTCCCAAGAGGTAGCTGTGCTCTCACAGCCTGAAAAGGACTCTCAGGAGCAGATATCAGAAGCCCCTGCAGCTCTTATTGAATTAACAGTTGTATCTACACCTTCCAGTGAAGCTGAGGAGGTGCATGGGGAAGCAGCACAACCCAAGGCACTTGTGCACCAAGGGATGCAGGAAGCAGAGTCGAAGTCGATCCATGAACCTGATACTCAGCAAAACACTGAAGGATACAAAAGTGTTAATCCAAGTTATGTATTGCTGCATGATGCTTATGAAATGGTTGTGTGGACTGTTGATCACATGCTGGAATCTGTATGCCAGGCATTTGACCTTCGTGGCTATAGTCGGTGTAAGGAAATGCGGTCTGTGATTACCCAGTCTGACAGCTGACCATCAGAACATGAGCAGCTACGCCTGTTCTGTCACAGTGAGCAGAAAGAATCCTGCAGCAAAATCCACTAATGTGGCTTAGCAGGAGAAACTGAAAGATGTGGTAAGGGTTCAGTGCATAAATGGATACTACCACGTAAATGGATGCAAAACTTGGTTTGTAATGCCTGCTGGGAAAATGGTGATCACCTGGGAGGCTTCAGGGAAAAGCCAGAGGAAGAGAACATGCAGGACTGGTGCAAGTAAAAGAGGAAGTAGCCTGGGAAAACTTAGAAGAGGTGGAAGAATAAAGGCAGATGTGTGTTAGCAGGCTGCTGTCCTGCTGCACTTTCTGGCTAAGCTGTGTGCAATCACTGTGGACGTTCTCTTTTTGAGAGAACCCCATTGCCACCTGCTTGTGTGAGCACATGCTCACGTGAATGTCAGCATGCGAGCTGTGCTCCATTGCCTGGGCTGGACCTGGCAGGGATCTCAGGGTGCTGCACTCAGCTTTGCATTGGTACAGAAGCTTTGCATTGGTACAGACAGCGTGTGCAGTGTCCTGGGTTCTCCCTCACATAATTTAAGTCTTTTGAACATAGGGGAATTTTTAAGATGGAATGATAATCTTTTTTTTTTTTAAAGAAACTGCCCATCAGTTGTTGTGGAAGCAGGTGGGGATGTGCTGTGCAGAGCCTCGCTGCATTCCCACATGAAAGCTATTGGAAAAAAATCATGGCAGGGGGAGGTGAGGTTCCGATAGTGAGAAGGCCATGAAGAGCTGCTGGGGCTGCGCTGTGCCAATGCTGCTGCATCCAACAGAGCGTGGCAGAGCCCAGCAGCTGAGATGGCTCTTTGTTTCTCACCATCCAACTGTATTTTCATTGTCAATAAATGAATTTTCCCCACGTTGAGTCTTGAGTGTAACTGGTGAACAACATCGCTGTCTTACTTCCACCATGGAGCTTTACAAACACCTCCTGATATCCACACTGAACCCACCCGCTTTGAGCTCAAAGCCTTTTCCCCTTGTTCTGTCACCCCGGCCCTGCTGCACAGTCTCTCCCCTCGTTTCCTGTTGCTCCCCTTTAGATACTGACAGGCCTTTTAGATACTCTCAGGTCACCTTGCAGCCTGTGCAGGCCCCATAGGAGAGGAGATCCAGCCCAAGGCCCAGGACAGCAGCAGGGCTGGGTGTGTATGTTGTCCAGAGGACCGCCATGAGAAAATGGCCGAACTCTGCAGCTCCCAGCCGTGATCCTGAGGCCTCTCACGGGCCAGGCCCACCGCCCCGGGTCACGTGAGGCCCCTGACCAAAAATGGCGGCGGGTGCGGATCAACCCAACCTGCTACCGCCACAAAATGGCGCCGTCGCGAACTGCAGCCAATCGCGCGGCGAGCACCGGGTCACGTGGCCGCGCGGAGTTGTGGGTGTGGGACGTCACTTCCGGGTCATGGCGCGGAGGCGGACGTGAGGGCGGTGCTACGCCGGAAGTGCGTCAGAGGATATTTACAAGGGCGGACATGTCCTTCCGCTGTGAGTGTCCCTCTCTGCTGGGCTATGCGCGTCCATGTGCAGGAGTGACACGTGTGGATTGGTGCTCCGAAGGGGGCTGCACCAAGAAGGGGCCCGGCTGCAAGGGTAAAAGAGAAGGGCCCACTACACACGTGCCAGCAAAGGAGATGCCACGTTAAGCCTCTCATCAGCCTACACTTGTTAACAGTGCAATGTGAAGCTGCAGAGGTCAGGCTTAGCATCTGCTTACGTACGTTTCCTCTCTGATGTCGCTGGGGGTCGGGGTGCCAGGCGAATCCAAGGCACAACCTGCAGAACAGACAGCATTTTGTAGTGAGTCCTGCCTCAGTCCATAGGGAATGCAGCACATTGGGTAGCGCTGGAAAGCTCCTCCAAAAAGTGCTGAGCTCAGACTGAAGCTGACATTGAAAGCTGTCCTTTGCACACAGCAGCATATTGAAATAAGGGCGAGCACTCCATGCACAATACAAGCAAAACATCTTGAGATCTGCTACAGAGACAGGAAAAGAAGAGAGCCAAGCAGCAGAGATGCAGCCAGCTCAGTTCCTTATCTCCCTGTAGCCTGCCAGCTGCACTCGCTTTTCAGTGCTCTCTTTGAAGGCTGAAGTACCACACTGAGAATCTGGTGCATAAAGTCAGGTGGAAGCACTGATTTCCATCACCGACACAGTGATATATCAAAGAGAACTTCTCAACAAGCATCAGTGCTGTAACAGCTCCCCGGACTGTGAGGCTGACACCAGCACACACAGGCAGAAAACCACAGACAAAACCCAAGCCACAAGAGAAACCCTGCTTGGCAGCCTCCATATGAGCATGCAGATAGGATAGCAGTCTGGATTTAAAGAGAAACCACAGCGCAACACTTCAGAGTTATCACCCTCCAAAAGGGGGGGAACTCAACCTGGCTCCATTCTGAGCTGAAGGCAGGTATGTGCTGTGTCCTAACAGCAAACAGCTGAATGCTAACTCAGCTTCCAAACCACAGCCCCAATACTCAGCCATGAGAGCTCACAAGGCAGCACCAGCTCACTAGGTCAGCAGAGGGGTGGCCAGCAGGGACAGGGAAAGGATTGTCCCTCTCTGCTCTGCACATCCATGCTGCAGGGGTAACACGTGTGGATTGGGGACAAGCCCCCTTTGTAGCGCCAATCCACGCGTGTCACTCCTGGAAGTGCTGAGAAATGAGGGGGAAGGGACCCCAAGAGTGGGCTCTGTGGCCAGCAGGGACAGGGAAAGGATCGTCCCTCTCTGCTCTGCCCTCGGGAGGCCCCATCTGCAGTGCTGCGTCCAGAGCCCCCAATACAGGAAAGACAGGGAGCTGTTGGAGAGGGTCCAGAGGAGGCCACAAACCATCAGCAGTAGGAATAGGAACATGGCAGCGCTCTCTTGTCCTCCCCCAGACCCCAAACCCACCAGGCAGATTGCAAGGAAGAGCCACGGGACTGTTATAAAAGTAGGTGAGCACATGTTGTGCAGAATGCTGCAGCCTTCCCTTTCCAGATCTTCACAGAGCATCACTGGGGTTGGTGCCGTGGGAGATCTGCAGCCTCTTTAGCCCCCTTGCTGATCACTGGGGCCACAGGGATGAGGTGGTGCAGAGGAACTGAAGGATGTGGGAGGTGGAGGAGTCCTAAGACACCACTCGGTATGGGGAACCACCACCTTCCATCATCCAACCCCAGCACTGGAGGTGGCAGAGGGGGAGCTGCCCCGTGCCTTGCTCAGAGAGGAGCGGCCTCGTTGCACTCCTCCAGCCCATCACTACTGCCCTCCCCAAGTGACTGACCGCAGTGGGAGGCCCCACAGAGAGCTGGTCAACAGCAGGGTCAAGGTCCAGGCAGGGGGAGCTCAGCAGCACCGGGCAGCTGAGCTGTGCCCCACACAGCGCCATGAAGCTGGGGCTGCTCTGCGCCCTCACCATGGCCCTCCTGGCCTTGGCCATGGCTGACCTCAAAGACTCCAAGAAGGGGAAAACGCTCACTTGGAACAGAGAGGTTGGTGGTGGGTGAAGGGAAGGGTTCAAAGATGGCCAGTATGGGTCAGGAGGGGAGGGAGGCTGTGGGGAGGTGCCATGAGGAGGGGGTTGGCACCAACTGTGACACAGCACAGGGGTGGTCCCCAACACCGCACCCCAAGGGACACCATCTGAGGGCCCTGGGAAGCTGCTGTCTCCATCCCGGTGCCCTGTGCTGCCCTGGGCAATGGTGGCCCCAAAGACAGGCTACGGACAACGAGGTGTGGCCAAGCCCTTCACTCCGAGGGGCTGTGCTGAGGGGGGAGCCCTGGGGTGTCCCGGGGCCCTTTGCTCCCCAAAGCACTGTGACCACTTACACAACCAGCAAGCATTTCATCAGGGCTTGGCAAGGGGCTGAGGAGGGGGAGGAGGGCTGCTGTCTTGGGTCCAGAGAGTTGTCATCCCGTCCTCTTCCTCCCCATCCTCCTCCCTCCACCATCCCACTTGTTACCACGCACCTCAGCTCTACTCCAGTCCCACCACGGAGTGTTCTGGAAGGACAGCACCACACTGGTCCAGAGCTCCCACCACACTCCATGTCTGTCCCATTGCCTTGAGGGCCCCGCTGTGCCAGCCCTGCTTGGGTCCCCACGGGGAGCTGATTCCTTCCCTCTCCAGGCAGGGACACGCAGCGGGGGTCGGCGCCGACCACACCAGCCGTGCTCAGGGTGCTTCTCTGTGCTGAGTGAGGTGAGAGAGGGGCTGGGGACCAAAGGAGGGGGACCCCACACACCCCAACATGGGGGGCGGGGGGGGCAGTGAGGGGCTCTGTCCATCCCCAAAGGCTCAGCCCTTGCGAGTGCCCCTTGAGAACCCCCCAGGAGAAACACCGGGGGCTCCCAAGTCATGTTTCCCCGCATCACTCCGGACACCCCCTCTGCAGGAGTCCATCGCAATGTCCCAGAGCTCTGGGGATGTGGATGAAGCTGAGGCAGGCAGGCAGGTAAGTGTAGGAACCCCCGCCTTATGCCACCGGCCTGGCTGGCAGTCGCAGCACCCCGTCCCCGTCAGCCCACGGCTCTGACAGCACACTCCTCCCCGTGATGTGTCCAGGAGCGCAGCGGGAGGGAAGCTGAGAAACCTGCTCAGCAACGCCGCAGTCACATCCCACAGCTGGGGCAGGTAACAGCACAGCGGGAACCTGGCATCCCTTATGAGCCTCTGAACGGGGACCCCTGCAGGGACCCTGCGCCATCGTACTCGCAGGTGACCATGCTGTGTCTTGCAGGACAGCAGAGGAGGAGCAGCAATGGCCAAGCACAGCCCTGCGCCATGATGGAGCCGGGGGTCCCACCACCCCCTGACTGCACCGCAGCCCTGAGGGGAGCTGGGGGGTCCCGCTGTGCCTCCTGCATGGCGGGGCTGCCCCGACACCCCAGAGTGCAACTGGGGGGCACCACCCCCACCCGCCACATGAAGCCGCCAAATAAAAGCACCAAACCAGCCTGGAGAGTGTGTATCTATGGGGTGGGGGTGATGGAGAGAGCCCCAGGCCCAGAGTCCCCACCTGCCCCCCTGCTCAGCCACTCAGCTCCTACTTTGTCCCCATCTCTATGGGTAATGGCTGTGGAGGGCACCGCACTTCCCCTCCATCCACACCAACCAGACCAGGCACCTTCACCTGTGCCCCCCACTCAGCTTCCCCCCCGCCTGCCCTCCTGCAGTGCCCTGAAGTCAGGGTGGACCTGGGTGCCCTGTCCACCCCCATGAAATGAGGTTTATTCGTTCAGTGGGGAGAATGAGGAATGGGAGAGGACACAGAGAGATAGGACACCTGCTCAATTAGCCACACCTGCCCAATTAGCAATAATGAAGCAACAAACCTGTTCAGCCAGTCATTGTTGGGCTGTGAAACGCTGCCTCAGAGCTCTGCAGCAGATGGACCTTGGCTGGGGGGGCAGATGGTGGGGACATGGCTCAGGAGCTCCCCAGCCCTGGGGCAGGAGCGGTGCACAGCCCCAAACGCACTCCAGAAGACTGGGATGAGTGAGGGGCACTGGGGGGTGGTGCTCTGGACACCCCAAATCGGGGTATGGCTGCGTCCTGCAGCGTTCCAACAGCCGGGGGGGACACACGGGAAATGTCACCGGTGTCACTCAGCAGTGACGCATCGGCAGTGATGAGCCAGTGCCTGCAGGTGCTGCAGTGGGCTCAGAGCCGGCACCGGGATGAGGCCATGGGCTGCCCGAGCCAAGAAGCTGCCTGGCACCAAGGGGCAAAAGTGGGAAGCGATGGGGTCCGTGCGCTCCAATGCACAGGTTTCCTTCTGGCCCAAGGGAACTGAGCTCCCCCTGTGTTCCCCAGGGTCTGATCCTGTCCAGGGTCATGGATGAAACCAAAGCAGCTTTAGCAGCCCCGCTTTATTGCAGTGTGGACCCACACACTGCAGGGCAGGGGCTGCAGGATGGGATGAGTTCACTGCGGCAACCTGAGTTGCTGGGGACAGACTCACGTCCACAGTGGGGATCAGCGGCCAGAGCTGGGCTGGGGAGCAGCGCGGCAGCCCTACCATAGAGCCCCCAAACCCCGTGGGGCCGCAGGGCTGTCGGCTGCTCCGGACCCACAGCGGGGAAGCGCCGGGCGCAGCACCGCGGGCAGCACCGTCCGCAGGATGGCGGCAGCACCGGAGCCGTCGGGCAGCGCACGGCTGCTGCTCCACGCCCGGCTCTGCAGCGCCCAGCACCGACCCTCCAGGCGCCGGGCGGCATCGCGGAGGCGCCGGCGGCTGCGGATGAGCGCGGCCACGTCCCGTGCCCGGCCCCGCGCCCCCCGCTCCGGCCGTGCCAAGCGGCTGCGCACCCCCAGCACCCCCCGCTGCGCTGTGCCCGCATCCCGCCGCAGTCGGTGCAGCTCCTCCGCCACAGCAGCGCACAGCTGGGCCACCTCCGCCCGCAGCTCCAGGGATGCCCCACAGCCGCAGCGCTTCCGTGGGGACACGGAGAACCCCCCGGGACGAGCCCTGAGATGAGCCCTGGAGCCCAGAGGGGACGTAGCCATGAGTGCCCCCAGGGCCGCGCTGCGGGAGCTGCAGGGTGAGCGGTGGGTTCCACGCAAGGAGGGTCTCGTGGCCGCTGTCCCCGTGGCAGGATCACAGGCACACGGCCGTGTGCTGCCATCGGGGCAGCTGTCCCCCAGCACACGGTGCTCTGCTGGGCTCCCCGTGGACCCTGGAGAGCATAAGAGACCCATTAGTAGGGTGTCCCCAAAACACCCCCACCCGGCTGCTGGGATGGGACGCGGTGCTGTGCTCACCTGCACTGGGGCAATGTCGGGGTGATGCCTCAGCACCACTCAGTGCCAATGCAGCACCCACAGGGTCCCGGCACGGCGCCTGCACCGTCACAGCCCTCAGACAGCGGAGCAGACCGCGCAGCGGGGCCTCATCCAGCACTGCAGAGGGGAGAGAGATCCGTCAGGGCCACCCCCACCCAAACACCACATCTGCCATAGGATGGATCCATCCCAACACCATGGCACTAGTCCCTGCCCCCTCCCGTCAGGCACCTCCTGGCCCCAGTGGATGAATTTGTGTCCCAGAGCAGCACATTCACCTGGGCTCATCTCCAGCCTCCTCTGCTCCTCTGTCCCACTGTCCCCAGTGGATGTGTTTGTGCTCGTCCACTTTGAGGTCTGCATGTGGTGGAAGTGTGGTGTCACCAGGGCTTTGTCTGCAGAGACAAACCAAGCACTGAGCACTGGGATATCCCCTGAGCACTAATCTCCCTCAGCACAGGGATAGAGGTGAGCACCGTGCACTCTAAAAATGTGCCAGCCTCGAGGCCTTGTACCCCATTCCCGCATCCTGAAAACCCTCCCTCTGCCATCATTGCATCCACCTAAAACCTGCAGCCCAGGGTCACCCTGCTGCACCTTAAAACCCCAACCTGGCTATGGGGATCTTCTGGGACCCACAGGAAAAACATCACCTGCAGCCGCAGATCCGCCACAGCACATCAAGTGGCAGATTTGGGGCAGTGCCTCCAGTGAAATGTGCCTTCAGCTACACACCCACCTGCTGCAGAGAGGCTCTGGCCCCCACTCCTCAAGGCACCTGGCTCCATGGCCCCCCACGTGCCATGGGAAGCCCCCAGTGGGGAATGGCACGATGTCGTTGGGATGGTGCTGGCCCTGAGGCAGTCGAGCAGCCCTTGCAGGGGGCTGTGCCCAACACTCCTGGCTGAAGAGAGCACACAGCATGAGCAGAAAGCACATCAGAATGGGGGGTAGCAGAAACCCCTCAGGGACACCCCAGGGACTGGTCCCACAGTGACCATGCAGAAATGCACCTCAAGACTTGACCCCACAGGGATGCCAAGAGGAATCTTCCTCAGGAGCCAGACCCCCCAAGGGTTCTCCCCATATCCAAGAGGCCCCAGAGGTGCTGCCCAAGAAGCACAGCCCTAGTTGTGACACCAAGCCTTAAAGCCAGTGGTCATGGGAACCTGCACCTCATCCTGCTGCCAAGAGCACTGTGCCCTGCCCAGCTCTGTCGTGCAGTTCTATATCATGCTGTGCCATGTCGTGCTGCAGTGTGCCATGCTGTGCTGTGCAGTGTTCTGCCATGGTGACGCCACACTGTGCCATGCTTTGCCATGCTGACAACACGCTATGCCATGTTCTGCAATGGAGATACCACGCTGTGCCGTGATGCTGTGCTGTGCCATGCTGTACTGTACCCCGCCATTTCATGCCATGCCACATGCATGGATCCTCACCATGCCTCACCTCCACATGAGCACAGCCCTCCCAGCTCTGCCCAGTGCCCCTCATCACTCCTGGGGGTCCTGGGTGGGCTGGGGTCCCCCCTTGGCAGCTCCTCCAGGCACCTCTCCAGGCTCCGCAGTGGGGAGCTCTCAGTCAGCACTTCTGGTTTAACTGCAAAAGCAAACGCTGTCCCCACACCCCGCTGATGGCCCCTCCCGTTTCCAGACCAGCAGCCCCCTGACCCCCACCTCCACTCCCCCAGCACATGCAGGGTTCCCATCTTCATGTCTTTGCCTTCTCTCTCCCAGCGCACTCATGAGATCCCCCTTTTCCCATGACCCCACTGCCCCCACCCTGCTCCCCTGACACCCCCATAATGCACCCACACAGCACTTCCACTGGTACCATGGTACCGGTACTGACCCCACCGTGGTGCCCTGGGTGCTGTGCTGCTGGGGGTGCCATGCCATGACGGTGCTGCTCCATCCAAGACATTGAGACAGGAATTCTCTGGAGCCGCCTCTGCTCCATCTGCACATAGGGAACACCCCCAGCAGTGGCTGTGGTGGCCGTCACCCACCAACATGAACCTCTCCCCACCTCCGGCCCCACACTCACCACCTGCACACAGAAGGTCAGACTGCAGTGCCAGATCCCCAGCAGCAGCAGCACGCGGCCCCGCGCCGCTGGAGCTGCCATAGAGGAACTGAGGGATGTCCCTCACCAGGCGCACCAGGGCACAGAGGGACGCGCTGCCAGGGGCCCCTCGCGGCTCCTGCCCTGCGGCTGCACCCTGTGGTCTGCCCGTGTCTGCGGTGCCAGCGGGAAGCGCCAGTTCTTCACCTGGAATGTGTGCACTGGGTCTCGCACCGCGCCACCTTCTTGTCCCAGTGGCAGCGGATGGGGACATGCAGCCGAGGCTGGAGCAGTCCCGGTGCTGCCCTACCCAGTGATGCCAGCAGCTGCGCCGTGGCCGCCGTCACCTCGCGGTGCAGCTCCCGCTGCCATTCCTCCAGCAGCGCCCATTCCTCCGCTGAGAAACAAACTGTCACCTCCTCCAGTGTCACCTGCGGGCACAGGGATGGTGGCACTGCAGGGGAGGGGGACCTGCTCTGGGCACAGGATGGTGCAGGAATGGGGCATGGCGCTGGGGTACAGGGACAGCTTGATCCTTGGAAGGGACAACAAAGAGCTCAGCCCCACGGGGAGGCACCACATATGGCCCAGGTCTATTCAAGGCTGCAGGGGGAAGAGAGGATGAGCCCCAGGGGTGGGAGCTGTGGCTTCATCGGGGTGTAGCAGAGCTGATGGCACACTGTGACTCGTGGCACCCTGAGGTGTCTGTCATAGGATCATTATGGAATCACAGCACGGCTTGGCTTGCAAAGGCACACAGTGCTCACCCAGCTCCAACCCCCTGCTGTGTGCAGGGTCAACAGGCTGCCCAGAGCCACAACCAGCCTGGCCTTGAATGCCTGCAGGGATGGGGCATCCACAGCCTCCTTGGGCAACCTGTCACCACTCTCTGAGCCGTGTCAGCTGCATCAGCTGCTGTGCATCACACACACAACATGCAGAAAACCCAGAGCCCTCCCTGTGTCCCACAGCCGGTTCCAATCCCTCCTACCTGGCCAGGTGCAGCCATGGGTCGCTCCACCGGTGGCACCAAGAGCTTTAGGGCGGCCGGTCCAGCTGCTTCTGTTCCCCCCGGTCCCTCGTGTCGCAGTGAGGATGGATCGGAACCGACCCCGCGCTGCAGAACGAACCGGCGCGCCACCTGAGCCACGCCCCCTTCCAAGCCACGCCCCCTTCTCTCTAACCACGCCCACTCCCCGGTAAGCCCCGCCCCTCGGCTCCTGCCGCCTGCAGGTGGCGCTCCATCCCCTCGCTCGGCTCCGCCCAAGTGGGAGGCGCCCCCTCACGGCCTGGAGGAGCGCGGCGGCCTCAGGGTGTGCGGTGCCGGTGCTGGCGGCGGCCATGTCCTGCTTGGGCCTCGCTGAGGTGGGGGTGTGGGTTGGGCCGGGCCCCGCGGGGTTCCGGAGGGTCCTTCGGCCCGACCTGGCCCGACCTGGCCCGAAGGACCCTCCGGAACCCCGCGGGGCCCGGCAGATGGTCCCTACTGGGAGGAGCAGAGCATCCCGTGTCGCTGGGGGGCCTGGCTGTGTGGGGTGCCCCCATGCTGGGCTCTCTACCGGCTGCTCATCATTCTTGTTCTCCTTCTAGGCCTCGTCGTGGAGCACGCGCACCCGTAGGGCCCGGGCGGCGCAGGGTCAAGGCGAAGCTCAGGCCCAGCAGCTTCGAGAGCTGTGGAGTCGAACCGAGAAGGCCGAACGGAGGCTGTTGACCTTTGAGAAGCTGTTGGGAGAGCTGGGAAACAACCTGGCAGCACTAGGGGAGCTGCTGCAGGGATACGGGCACCTCCAGCAGCGCCTAGAGAACATGGAGAATCTGCTGAAGAACAGGAACTTCTGGATCCTGCGGCTGCCCCCCGGTACCAGGGGTGAGGTACCCAAGGTAAAAGCACAGATTCTACACTCATAATCCTGCCACAGTGGCCACCAAGGCCATGAGCCCTTCACGGCAAGGAAGGGTTCCCATCCCTGTGGTTGGTATGATGAGCCTTGGAGCTGCAAGTGTCAATGCTCAGAGAGGTGTAGCTACATCTGTAGCTACAGCATGGGCTGCGGCTTTTGTGCTAGTCCTGCAGCTCTCTTCCTGGTGCCACTCCCACCTTGAGTTGTCTCAAGGCCCATGGAAGCACTAATGTCACATAGGTGGCTGTGGAAGGGGTTGGGAAATGCTGGAGCGCAGTGGCCTCAGCTATGGGCTGGGGCAGATGAGCAGCTGTGAATCCAAGGCTTTCAATCCCCAGTGTGTCCAGACATGCTTTGCCCTCAGGAGAAAGTTTTCCCCCCCGAGAGGGTGGTGACGCACTGGAACAGGTTGCCCAAGGAGGCTGTGGCTGCCCCATCCCTGCAGGCATTCAAGGCCAGGCTGGATGTGGCTCTGGGCAGCCTGGGCTGCTGGTTGGTGACCCTGCACACAGCAGGAGGTTGCAGCTGGATGAGCACTGTTGGCCTTTGCAATCCAGGCCATTCTCTGATTCCCTACACATGTGCTATTTTTAGTTATCTGTAAGTGCAGCATGCAAGTGACCAAGAGTGATGAATTGGTTAATTTGTGATTCCAGGTACCCATCACATTTGATGACATTGCTGTGTACTTCAACGAGGAGGAGTGGGAGAGACTGGACAGCTGGCAGAAGGATCTGTACAAAGCTGTGATGAGGGGTAACTACGAGACCCTGATCTCCCTGGGTAAGGCATGGGCTCTGCTTCTCCGAGTGAGCTTCTCCTCTGCATAACTCGTGCTGTTTCTTGTTCAGTGGGGCTGGCCACCCGTAGCTTGCAGAACCTGGGCAGCCAGCCCCACTCATTTTCCATCCTTTTCCATCCTTTCTGCTTGTTATCAGTAAACAAAACCTGTAAGTGATAGGTAATATATAGTAGAAATAATTAATAGTAATGATAATAATAATGCAAACAGCATCTATTATATTCTTAATGACTGTATAAGAGGAGTCAGGCTGGACAGGGAGCCGTCCTGATCTTCCAGCACGGTTCAGGAATTATTTAAGTGAAGTCTGAAAATTGCATCTTGAACAATGTTTTGTTTTCTGCCCTTTTAGCACTGATTTAAAGTGACAGGGACATTTTCACTTGCCTTGGTAAAGAACCAACTTAATCATGTTCAGTCCTTCTAAGGACATTTGACATGTTCTTGGATGGCTTGGGCTAGAAGATATCTCTCATCAGAAACTGTTTCTTGGGCACATCTAGCAGTGTGGTGGTCCATGCAGTTACTGACATAGCCATCTCTATGCAGGAGGAATCTTTCTGTCCCTGCCTCAGAACTAAACTAATCTGGTAACGATAGGTCAGACGTTTTCACATCACTGCTGATGTTGAGATTGGAGGGAGATGTGAAATTCAGAGGCATTCCTTTAAGGTTTTAGGTCCAATATTTAGATCTTTGCTGTACCCAAGCAAGAGCTGTGCTGATGAGTGAATCCCCCCATGGGACCACTGTTCTCCCTTGTGTCAGTGCAGGTGGGAGTTCTGTGTCTGTCCAGGCTGCCTGCCAGCCTTCAGGGTTAGGGAAGGATGGTCACTGTGAAGTGCTGGGC
The DNA here is from genome assembly GCF_054131305.1 of Coturnix japonica. NCBI lineage: Eukaryota > Metazoa > Chordata > Aves > Galliformes > Phasianidae > Coturnix > Coturnix japonica. The sequence goes on along the minus strand of NC_140664.1, from coordinate 138,961,405 downwards.
AATTTGCTATAGTAACAGCATAGCTGGTTCCTAACAAAACATGCTGTCCTCTGCTTCTCTGGCCCTGAGCAGACTATGCTGTGTCCAAGCCTGACATCCTGTCTCGAATTGAGAGGGGTGAAGAACTCTGTGTCAAAGATCATTGGGAGCCCCCGGAGACACTTGACCAAGACAGTCCAGAACCCCCACGGACCATCCAGGATGAGCAGGAGCTCACACAGACACACAACCCAGGCAATGAGGATCCTCTTCAGGCACACGTCCAAGACAGTGAGGAGCCCATACAGGGCTGCAGCAGCAATGACAGTGAGGAGCTGCTGAAGACATGCCTCAGAGATGGTCAGGAACCCACACAAACGTGTATCAGAGATAGTCAGGATACCCTGCAGACATGCATCGGGGATCATCAGGAACCCTTGCAGGCACCAGAAGAGATGGACCAGATGGAGAAGGCTTTGGGAAAAGGTGTCCATGTGGAAGCTGACAGGGGTAAGTTTCACATGTGCCAGAGGGACATGGCAGTTCCTGTCCCAGCCTTGTCAGATCTCCCATTGAATGATCTGCTCTGTGGTTCTGTTGATTATGCTGTCTAAATCTCCATGGAGTGCCTCAAATCTTACTGCCAAGAGAAATGTTTATGCTTGGCCAGATGAATCCCATGGAGACAGACAGAGGGCTCGGGTAGAGCCTGCAGCAGTGGGGCAGACCTCGTGGTCTCTTCCAACCCTTTTCCCGTGCAGTTCTGCAGTTCTTCACCTGATTGCACACATCAGCCCTAACACTTCTGAAGACAGCACTGCTTGCTTTGCTGAGATGAGACCTGGCTGGGAGTAGGAGCCTGAAATAGAAGGAGGAGGCTGGAGCAGACCTGCTAGCCCTAGGGGCTGCAAAAGGAGTCAGGAGAGCCATGGGGCATGGCAAGAAGAAGCTGGAAAAATTAACTGCCAGACTGTGAAGGCCAGGCAAGAAAGATAGGAGGTTCTGGAAAGGTACAGTCAGAGTCAAAGGTGAAGCTGTGTTTATGAGCTATTTCTTGTCGAAATTAGAAATTGGGGTCTACAAAAGCTTCAGGAAAGGCAGAGTCAGCACTGACAGAAGCAAAGGGCAGGCTCTGTCCTTGAAGGAAAGTTACCCTGAAACTATAGGAGCCCCATTGTGACTGTGCAGGTTGGTTTATGAAGTGCTCCCTAGAAGACAGAAAGTGATGTTCTACGGGTACGGTTTTCCCTCTCTGTTCCGATTTCAAGTCATATTCTGTTACTCAGATTTTTTCTGTCCTTGAGCTACAGCTGTGCCTTATGGGTGGATCCTGCCATAACGCCATGAAATCAGCACCACTTTGCCTGTTAGAGCATGGATAACATTTGTGTCTGTCCTTACTGCCTGCCATCTCTGGGGTTAAGGAGGAACAGTCATTGTGGAGTTTCTGACCTTTCAGCAGAGGAATAGTGTAACCAGTTCCTAACAAAACATGCTGTCATCTGCTTCTCTGTCCCTCAGCAGAGTTTGCTGTGTCCAATCCTGACATCCCATCCCAGAATGAAGAGCTCGGTGTCCAAGACAGTCAGAAGCCCCCAGAGCCATGTGCCCAAGACGGTCAGGAGGCCCCACAAACACTGAAAGAGATGGACCAGAAGGAAGAGCCTTTGGGGAAAGATAAAGTCCCTGTGAAAGGTGGCACAAGTAAGTTCCCTGGGTGCCAGGAGGATGCACTTCCCCAGCTGTTCCTGTCCCTGCTCTCAGATCTCTCAGCAGTACCTTGAGGAGGGTATGGCTGGCCTCTGTGCTTAGAGGAGCATTAGCAGGAGAAGGCAGAAGTCCTGGGGTGTGCTGTTAGAGTGCAGTTTTAGGGAAAATTGAAGGTGTTTAATGTTGTAAACATGAGTCATGGAAGAAATGCCATCTTATAGGGTCAGTGGAGTGAGTTGAGTTGGGATGAGGCTGCTCTGCAGAAGTGACAGTTTGTGGCACTTCAGTGACTCTTCTCAGACCTTTTTCTGCTTTTGATCTTTGTGTGTGGCTTCATTCCAATGCCTGCCGATACCTTGCATGTTTTTGATGTCATAGAATCATTAAAGATCGGAAAAGACCACTGAAATTTAGTCCAGCCATGAACCTAACCTCACCATGCCCACTGTCACTCAGCGCCACATCTCCGTTGTTCTGAAACACTTCCAAGGTTGCTGACTCCCCCCACCCTCTGGGCAGCTGTGCCAGTGCCTCACCATGCATGTCACACATCTCCAGTTAGCATCACACCAAAGCAAGGTGATGGAAGCTGACCGGGGATGTTTAAAATTGCTTTTGTCTCCTTTACAAACAGAATTTCCCAGAGTGGTTATGCATGTTTTGTCTGTGAGTGCACAGGAAAAGGAGTCAAGCAGGGAAGATCATCCCGACTCAGAGGTGGAAGATGACCCAGCAGAGTTTGGCTCTGGTGAGTAACCCCATGTGTGGGAGATGCATTGCACAGCAGGCAGGAAGCAGCTCCAACAGACTTGAGATGAGGGCTGAGGTGTAAGTTTCAGACCTCAGTTTTGCCACCCAGGAGGGAAAGGGGTCTGGTGCCAGGCAGGGTGTTCAGCTCTATCATCTCCACAGAAAGAATTAGTCCAATTGCAGATGGCTCTGTCAGAAATTAGGGGAAGTGTGCTCATTTGCCTGCAACATTTGGCACTGACTGACAGACACAAGCTTGACAGAAGCAAAGAGCCCTGAGGTTCAGCAGAACGTAGCTCTCTGATCACTTTTTAACGTGCTACACCTTGTGGCCGTTGTTGGTATTGTGGTTTTAGGGGTGAGCTCCTGTGCACAACCTGCCCCGGTGGCACTGCAGCAAATCATAGCCGAGTTCTTCCCTGGAGCAGCAGATCTGCCTCTGGCACCACACTGGTTTGCTTAGTGTGTGTGGGCAGGAACTGCAGCAGCACCTGCACCTGGTAGCTCAATTTAGGAGTGTGCTCAGTGCTTTGAGACCTGACCACAGCCTCGGGTTGCTCGAGGAGGGTGAGTGACTCATGGCTGTGTTGTCTCCTTTCAGAAGAAGTCTTTCCATTAGAAAATGAAAAGGCCTCTGAAGCGGCTTCTCTTCCTGAGAGCGTCAAGGTGAAAGAAGAGCCCATGGAATCACAGGAGGCATCCGCACCCTCTCCTGACCCAGAGATCCAGGAGTGCCCAGAAGGAGAGCAAGCCAAGCCCAAGAGCAAGAAGAAACCCAGCAGGTACGCGAGCAATGGTCTGATAGGCGACTGCCGGCGTGGCTATGTGCGCGAGTGGTCGCACCCCTGCACCGAGTGCGGGAAGCGCTTCCGTCTGAAAATCAACCTCATCATCCACCAGCGGAGCCACGCCAAGGAGGGGCCCTATGAATGCTCCATATGTGAGATCAGCTTCACTGACAAAAAACGTTTGGTCCTTCACCAGGGCATCCACATGCAACAAAGGGCCTTTGCGGCCAAGGTCTGGGGGAACACCCACCCAGAATTGAGGATGGGGCCGAGGAGGAAGCTCTGCAGGTCTCTCTATAGCAGTGCCCAAAGTCTAGCTTACAGGACACGTGCAGGGGGGTCCTCCTGGCTGTGCCAAGCCAAGGAGGAGCCCTCCAGACCCAATTCCTCCCAACAGCCGATGCCTAGCACTCATACAAGGAGTGTGGTTACATGCAATCTTTGCAATAAGAGTCTCTCATGCCCCTCTTCCCTCCAGCGTCATATGAAGACCCACAAGCCCTTCTGCTGCGCCACCTGCAAGAAATGCTTCTCCCGCAGAACTCACCTGGTGCGCCATGAGCAAATACACGAACGGCAGAAGGCCCTAAAAAACCAGCAGCCCAAAGCAGAGCAGCCCGTGTCTGCCACAGCAGCACCCAGCTGTCCCCAGCCCTAAGGAGCTGCAGAGCACCTGGCCAGAGCGCTCCTCACCCACTTAACCAGGCACTCGAGAAGTGTCAGCTCTGCACCTGCTGCAGCCAGAGGTGTTCAGTGAATGCACTCCTGGTGGTTGCTGCAGAACACGTACTTCAGATCATCCTAGTCTTGTGATAGCCCAACTTGGAAGGCATCCTCAAGCGGCACCAGTCCCCATTCAAGAACTGCTGCATCCGCTGCTATGGTGGGAGCACAGTCTGGCCTGTTCTGAGACTATGAAATAGGGTGGCAGTTTGGGAGGCAACAGATGACAACAGGAGAGATCCAAATTGCTTGTTTCCCTAGGGAGAGACCAGGCATCAGGACAGATTTTGCACACAGTGGGCCACTGGGGTTGGATACCTTCCATCAGATGTACTTCCCGTGGTTGCAGAATGAATCAAAGCCTGGATGCCATTATGCACAGCAAATTCCAGAAGCCTCTGGTGATACAAAATGCTTTACACCCCTCAGTTTTGTGTCTACTGGCTGATGCATGAAGCTTTCCCAAACTGACCTCCCCATGTAAGCAAGTGTGTCTCCTGCAGCCCAGCAAAGGAAGATGTAAGCAGCTGTTGAGCTCAGCTGTTTGATGATGCTGGAGCTGACCACTTTGTTTTGGAATCAGAATTTAACAGTGACGTGGATGGACAGAAAGTTCTCAAACTGGAAAATCAGAGTGAATTCTCAATGAGTTTTTCATTTCAGTGACTGCTTCTTGGCCGCGATGTCAGGTGGAGAAGGGGGCATCACTGGGATCCTACCATGTCCTGGCCATGCTTGTCAAATAACCCATCCTGCTGATTAAATCCACTGAACACCAGATCTGCAGGGGAACACCTGTCTGTTGAGCTGGAAGGCAGACAGAACAAGACAACCCACGACACTTTGTAGGGATGCTGGGGGTCAGGTCCCAGCAGGAATCTTCCCTTGAAGAAGGCCAACCTTCAAGATGGCTAATGGCCTCAGTCAGTCATTTTAGGAAGGCTTTGCGGGTAGGATTCCTCCTGTGCTGCAGCACAGCCCACAGAGGGACCCCCCCAAGCTTGGACATGTTGGCTGACAGAGAATCACAGGAGCATAGGGGCCAGAACGGGCCTCTGGAGATCCTCCAGTCCAACCTTCCTGCTAACACAGGTTCCCTATGGTAGGTTGCACAGGAAGGTGTCCAGGTTTGTCTTGCCACCCCAGCTGCTCTGCACTCAAGTGTTCCCTCTGCTCGTCCCCGCTGAGACAAGAAGCCATGCACAATCCCTCTGTAACTAACCACGTGGAAGAATAGTTTGCTAGCTACCTCAGCTGTCCCAAGGAGAGGCAGCCTGGTAGGTGATAAAGCCAGGCCAGTGTGGCACTGGTGGCCCCAGGAACCATGTGAGCCACCAGGCGCACTGCTGGGGAACACAAATATGTTGTTCATACATATGATGTACAGAGAGAAGTAAGCCCTGGTGGCATCGCCATGCAGGCCAAGCTGCTAGCACACTTCAGTTTAGTTCTTCATTTCATTGTCTGATGTGATTATTTGAAATTATGAAGCGTGGCCCGCTCTGGGCAGGGAGTGTGGGGAACCAATTACTTTAGATTTTTCATTCCTGGCCACCTGCAAAGTGTGAAGGGCTGCAAGGTGACATTACCTGGGCCACATCCCATCACACGCATCCGTGGTGCACAGGACAGGGCTGGGCAGCACAGCCATGCCCATAGTGTCTGAAATGCTCCAGGCCATTCTCGTGCTGTCCTGCACTTGTCCCCAGCAGGATGGCACTGTGAAACCCCGCAAGACCTATAGGGATGGTCACTACCTTATAGGCTGTAAGGTGATGGTCTAGCAGCAAGCTCTGCTGTAGCATGGGCTGATACTGGTTGTCCCTGCCCAGGTAGCTGTCACCGTGAATCCCAGCAATGCAGAGTGCGACTCAGCCGCTGCAGTGGTTCATCACACACCTGTGAGCCGGGGGCTGCATGGAGGAGATGGGCCCTCCCTCCTGCCCCAGCATTTGCTTTAACGTTGTTGTGAGTGGGACCAGTGTTTTGTATGAAATCTCAGATCCTTTTCTCAGGCTGTGGAATCAGTAAAATGTTTTGTCTGTACACGTGCCTGTTCTTGCTTCTCTTTCTGCAGGGTGTATGTGTGTTAGTGCTGCTCAGATAGAAGGGAGCAGGGGCTGCGCTGCATCGCTTAATGGAGCTTTGGCATCTGAGCATCCTGCATGCACACAGATCTGCATGTATGGCTGTACCTGCACACACCCCTGTGGCTCCCAGGGCTGCACTGCTTCCATCTCACCCAGGTCCTTCATGTGGATCCCCACTGCCATTGTGGGCCTGAGGGTACGGCACGGAGCTGTGTCAGGTGAGGGCTGGGGGGAGACTTAGGGAGAGGCTCTGCCCCAGAGGGCGGTGGGCACAGCCCTGAGCTGCTGGAGCTCACAGTGCATTGGGTCACAGCTCTCCAATGTGGCATTTGGGTGGCCCTGTATGAGGCCAGGGGTCAGACTCGGTCCTTGTGGGTCCCTTCCAACATGGAACGTTCACAGGATACCTTTGGCCACCACTGGCCCATGGCAATGGCCACGCTGTGTTGTGATGGCACAGCCTCCCAGCACACAGTGCATGGAATGGGGTGGGGGGCCCTGGGGGTGGGGGGGGGGAAGGTCACTGCTGAGAGGGTGGCCGCACAGATAAGGCCACACTCAATGCATCAGCACCACTGCACTCCAGCCTGCCCTCAGTCTTGACACAGTCCACAAGGTGTCACCAGGATGCCACTATCATCCCCCTTATCCCTATGATATTCACAGGATGCCGTTGTTCCCTCCTTCATCCCCAGTGTCCCCACAAGGCCTGTCACCACACCACGGTTGCAGCACACAGGAGATATCACCCTGGCCAGGACGGGTGTCCCAGACTCCACATCCCCTCCCATTGCTGAGTGGCACCGCGGTGGTGGCTGTGTCCATCAAAGTCCTTGGTGCTGTGCCCACATCCTTCACACTGCCACACTGGGGCCACCCAGTGCCACCCACCCAGGGCTGCGTCCAGGCAGCTCTCAGCCTCCCCCATAGCAGAGGTGCTCCAACCTGGTGCAGCCCAGGGCACGGCTGGCTGCTGGGCGTGCAGCGTCTGCTGTGTTGGGAAAAGGAGGGATGCATGATGGCATGGATGGGCACGTGGGATGTGGTGTGAGCAGAACCGAAAGCACAAAATCTGGGCTGGGAAGAGGAGGAGATGCCCATGAGCGATGGAGCCTTGGCGGGCCATGGGGCAGAGCAGAGGGCACACAACGGCTTTGCTGTGCTAATGCTGCCTAAGAGCCGCAATCTGCAGCTGGGCGGGGCTGTGAATGGGAGCTCTGCACTTCCCTGGGACCTGCCAGGCTCAGAGCTGGGAGAGGCCCCAGCTGGGCAGCAGCACCCATAGGGTGATACTGGACAGCACAGGGTGATGGGGGGAATGGGGTGACAAGCTGCACGAAGGACGAACGCCTTGCAGCAGACAGACGTATGAAGACAGTACCGCTATGCTCCCACTGTGACTCCAGCCCCATCAACGCCCAAAGCTCAACAGGAGATGGCATCAGTCCAATCCTTTATCCAAACCTCTCCCCATTTGCGTGGTGACTCCAGCTGTCCCAGCAACAACAGCTTCTCCCTGGGCCCGCCCCACCCCCAAACCAACCTCGATGCTGGTAAGGATTGAAGTAACCCTGATTTCAAGTGCTCCGCTCCCTCCCACTGTGCCGAGCACACCGAGTTGCTCTTTGGCTGAGCCTTTTTCCACTGGGCAGCAGCACAGCCCAGCTCAGCCCTACCACCAGACCAGCTCCATTGGGTCCAGGGCCGCTTGGTCTCCTTGTGCTCACGCTGTGGAGCAGCCAGCTCCATCCTCATCCCTGTGGCGCTGCGCAGGCCGCTGCATCCCTCCATCACAGGCTGATGCACCTCTCTGCCTGCAGAAATGCTGCCCCTTCCATCCCATCTGCAGCCCCCGCGCTATGGATTATCCTGGGTCAATGGCTTGCAGGGGTCGGTCTCTGTCCCCCGGTTTGGCAAGCTGGCAGGGGGAGTGCCAGCCACGGCGTGGACCTTCTGGTGGTGGTTCAAGGACTGCCGGTGGCGAAAGCTCTTGCTGCAGCCATTGCACTGGAAGGGCCGCTGCTGGGTGTGCCGGCGCTGGTGCTCCTCCAGCAGCGTTTGGAGGGGGAAGCTCTCGGTGCACTCGATGCAGCGGTAGAGCCGCTCACCGGCTGCGCTGGCACGCGGCCGTCCCGCCCAGCCGCCCCGCAGCTGCACCCCGTGGATGCGCTGGTGTTTCTGGAGGTGGTGCTTCTGGATGAAGCCCTTGCCACAGGCGGGGCAGCAGTAGGGCCGCTCCCCAGTGTGGATGCGGTAGTGTTTGTTGAGGTTGGACTTCTCGTTGAAGCTCTTCCCACAGGCAGGGCACTGGAAGGGCCGCTCTCCCGTGTGCAGGCGCTGGTGCCGCAGCAGAGCGGCGTGGTGGGCCAGGCTCTTCCCGCAGGCCGTGCAGATGAAGGAGCCGTTGCTCTTCCTGGCGTGGCTCTGCTGCCGGGACAGCAGGTTGCGCTTCAGACGGACGTTCTTCCATCCCAGCGGCGGCACATGGGGCTCATCCGCTGTGCCGGGTGGGCCGTGCTCCTCTGTGCCGGCCTGCAGCGAGGCGGCCTCCATGGCAGCGTCCTCTCCCAGCGCCATCCCCTGGGGCAGAGCGAACGGCTGCTCAGTCTCCGTGCTGTGCCCGTGCTCTGTTGGGAAAGGTAAGGCCGGGACCGGGCGAGCATCCACCGGGATGACCACGGGCTTGAATTCCGGCTGAGCAGCCCCGTGTTTGCAGAGCTCCCCTAAGCCCTCTCCCGCTCCCTTCTGTTCGTCCAAGACGGTGTGGCTCTCCCAAGGCGCCGGTGGCTCCTGGCCCAGGGGAACCTCCTCTTCCAGCCTCACAGAGGGCACCTGTGGCAAAGCAAGCATTTCCAGTCCTTCCTCCTGCGGCTGCTGCTCTTCTGTCTTGATCACAATCTTCTCGCCTGCTAAGAAACAACAATTCATTCCCAGCAAGGTAAAGCTCTCCCCTGCCTTTATCCCAAGCAGTGGAGCAGGAGCTGAGCTTCCCCTGCAACACATGGGTGAAGCAAATCAGCAAGCGTGCTGCTACAGATGGAGAGCTCTACCAGGAGCAATGGGGAGAAGGGCACGAAGTGGGAGGGTGCTGTGTCTGCTGGGGGCCACGTGGCCATTTCTGAGGACATCCAGCAGACCAACAATGTGATAATATTCATAAAGAACCTAAACACTCATTTTCCTTCCCTGTTTCTAGTTTCCATTCACTCAACCTGCACACAACCCTTCCCCACCACCCCCTGGCACTACTCAATGCAGTGCCAGCAATGCCACCACTGCTGTGACTCACCGCCACCACCGTGCCCCAACACTGCTCCCTCCTCCAGCAGCCCATGGGTCCTGGAAGCTGAATCCTCCCCATCTTCAGCTGGCAACAGCAGAGCGGGTTTGGAACTGGTGTCCCCAGGCCCTGGGGGAGGAAGCGTGTGTGCAAAGAGCTGATGCTGGGCATCAAAAGCAGCATCCTTCTGGGAGGAGCTGCTCCTGCATGGCCAGGGGGCCTGGGCTAGGCTTCCCCAGGACAGTCAGAGCAATCAGGCTGACATCAGCCACACCGGGTGACTGATTTTAGTTACCTCAGCAAGAACTGAACTTTGGGCTTTATCACCCTTTAACATCTCAGCCCAAAACAATCAGTGCTAAAATTCAGGACCGCTCCCAGCAAATTCCTCCAGGGTGGTGCATGTGTGCTGGGGAACACCTATGCAGGGAGGCAGGACTGCAGAGCACTGTGTCAGTGAGGCACGATGTTCCCCCAGTGCTGAGAACCACCAAAGGCTGAGCAGTGTGAAGCACAGCTGTAACCTGTGACCAAAGCCTAACAGTGCCAAGGCCTCAGCATTCACTGCCTGTTCTCCAATCATCCAGATAACAGAGCAACCTATGCAAAGCAAAGTTCAGCCTAGGAGAGGACAGAGACTGACACGAGCGCAGGGAATGAACCTCACCGAGAGAGACCACAGCCTCGTAGCTCCCCTTCACTTCCATCCTGTACAGCTCCTGCTGCCGGCTGTCCACACCAACCCACTCCTGCTCTGGCAAACAGGCAGCATCGTCCTCACCTGACGCAGGGACCTGGAACGGCAGGAGGTACCTCCTGAGCACTGCCTTGCCTCGCCTCCCCCCACGCAGCCCCCCTGTATGCCCATGTGACAGCACAGAGCTCCTGGGGAAAGGCACCGTGCCCCGGCCTGAGCTGAGGCCTCTCCCCTAACAGCCAGGAGGTTTGCAGCTCCTTCTCCAGATCCACACCACCAACCTGGGGCAGTCCAGAGCAGGACATGTATGGGAAGGAACTGTCCTACCCTGCAAGGCAACCACCAGGGCTCAGCAAGGCTGAAAACATGTGGGTATATCTGTACATTGTTCCTTCTTTTCACTGGAGATGGGGAGGAGCTGGAAGGGCTCAAGGCAAAACAATCAGAGGAGCCAAATCCCTGCTGCCCCGCCCTGCACAACACCCACGAGAGCATTTCATCCACGAGAGCATTTCATCCACGAGAGCATTTCATCCACGAGAGCATTTCATCCACACCGTTACCTTGAGTGCATCCTCACCGCCTTGCACACGTTTGTTACCTGAAGTTTGTCCTGACGTTGGACCCCATCCCCAGGGCTCACCCTTGCTGCTTACACTTGCTCCTTGTCCCTGTTACTCTGAGCTTGCCCTCCATTCCCTAGGGCTCATGCCCTGTGCCCCAGGGCTCATCCCCATTACCAAGGGCTTGACTCCATTACCTTGGGCTCACTGCCTGTTCCCTGGGGCTCTTCTCTTGTTACCTCGGGCTCATCCTCTGTGCCCTGGCACTCCTCCCCATGACCTGGGGTTCATTCCCTGAGTTCCGGGGCTCATCCCTCATTCATTGGGGCTCATCCCTCATTCATCGGGGCTCATCCCTCATTCATCGGGGCTCATCCCTCATTCATCGGGGCTCATCCCTCATTCATCGGGGCTCACCCTTTGTGCCCTGGGGCTCACCCCCCACTCCCATCGCCTCCCCCCCGTTACCTGCGGCTCATCCCCGCCGTTTCCCATCCCGTTCCGCGTTGCCCATCCCGCCCGGTTCCGCAGCTGCCTCTCGACGTGCTCCAGCCGCCTGGCGCTGTCCTGCAGCAGCGCGGTCAGTGCCGCCCACCGTCGCTCCATCTGCCCGCCGACCTCCAGCACGGCCTTCTCCAGCTCCGACACCTTCTTCTCGGCCGTGTCCGCCCGGCCCTCCAGGCTGAGCAGCCTCAGGGCCTGCGCCTCCACCTTCCGCTCCACCGCCTGCACCGCCGCCACCACCGTCCACAGCGAGATCTCGTGCACCACCGGCGGCTGCTTCGCCCCTTCGGAGGGGACGGCGACGGGCCCGGGGGGCTGCGGGGGGAGCGGCTGCCACGCGTCGGGCCCCCATTCGGGCTCCTGCGGGCGGGGAGAGGAGAAGGAGAAGGAGGAGGAGGAGGAGGAGGTCAGGGACGCGGCGGGGCCCTCCCGCGCCCTCCCCACAGCCGGCGGGGCCCGACCCGGGCCCGTCCAACCCGTCGCGGCGGGGCCCGGTCCCACGTCCCCGTGGCGGAAGGGGAAGGGCCGCCGCCCGCGCCCCGTACCTGAGCGGGGCCCCACCGGGCCATGGCCGCCCCGCGCCGCCACCGCCGCCGCCGCCGCCGAACAATGGCGCCCCCTGGCGGCCCGAACGCAGCCCCGCAGGGACCCTCAGCGCCGCCCCCAACCCCACCGCGCTGCCACACCGGCACACGGCAGCCACAGAGCGGACACAGGAGACATAGGGCAGCCATAGGGCAGCCAGGGAGCAGCCATTGGGCAGCCAGAGAGCAGCCATAGAACAGCCATAGAGCAGCCAGAGTGCATAGAGCAGCCATCGAGCAGCCATCGAGCAGCCATCGAGCAGCCATAGAGCAGCCATAGAGCAGCCATAGGGCAGCCATAGGGCAGCCAGAGCCCTCCCATGACCCCACAAAGGCCATAAGCCGTTCCCAGGAGCACGGGGCTCCTGGCTCTGCTGGTCTCGGAGCTCCCACTACCCCCAGACCCCCCCCACGTCCCCTCCTCTCAGTCCCCAAAAGCCCCACAAACATCCACAGAAACACCGAGTTCCCAGCGCTGCTTTAATGAGCCAATGGCCCGGCCTTCCAGCAGCTGCGGGGAGCAGCCCCATCCTACAGCCAGAGCCCCTCACAGCCCCTCACAGCCGCTGCTCCCACCCTACGGCAGCCACGGACACTGCAGGGTGGGATGAGCTCCAGCCACGCTGCCCCGGGCCCACGGCTGAGGGTGGGGGAAGGAGAAGGGCCGGCAGCAGCCCCAGCAGAGCCCCCTCAGCTCCTCACCTACACGGGCTCAGCATGCAGAGCCGTTTTGCTGCTGCACTCAGGTGGGCTCTCCAGTCTCCCATTGCCCCCATGGGCCTTGCAGGCTTTCAGCACTCTGTGCACCATCATCCCTTCCTGCCCACATCGCTCTCACCGTGGCGGATGAACTCAGAGCCCCACATGAAGCTCCTATTGCAGCAGACACAGGGCAAGGTGGTACTGCTTAGTGCATCCTCTGCTGCAGCACCTGGACCCGCAGGTGATGCTGCAGTTTCCTCTTGGACATGAAGGCCTGGGCGCATCCAATGCAGATGGACAGCACACGGTTGCTGTGGCTCCTCTGCTGGATGCTGAGGCTGACCTTGATCAGAAGCCATTCCCACACACCACACTCCTGTACAACATCTATCGGGCCACGTTCCGCTGGCAGGAGGTTCTGCCCACGCTCTCCTCTGTCTTTCCCAGCAGGTCCATCACGCTGCTGGGCTCCACGTGTGCCACCGCTCTGCAAACATCCGCCATCTCCTCCTTGTGCGGCGATTCGGGAGCAGCTGCTGCCAGGTAGTGCCCATCACTCCCTGCACCTCCCACGGGCTCCTCCTGCAGACCCTGCACAGCACAGACCCCCTCCTGCAGCTCCAATCCTGGGCTCCCCAGCTCGGCACCTGCTGGAGATGGGGCAGAGCTCTGCATCACTCTGCCACCCAGTCCTGAGGACGAGGCACAGAGACCCAGCGTGCTCCCTCCATGCCTCCCCCCTCCTGGCCCAGGAGCTGCCACCAATGCCAGCTCAGGAAAGCTTCATGCAAAGCTACTGCTGCTCTGTGTGTGCTGCGCTCCCTGAGCCCCCAGCCCAGCAGGAGGGAGCAGGCTCTGCCCCATACCTGCTGCAGGGGCAGGCAGGCTCAGGGTCAGCACTTCCTGGCAGCACATTGGGATGGGGCAGGGAGGGGAGGCAGTCCCGTGGCTGAGGTCTGCTGGAGCACCTATGGCTGCCTGAGGAACGTGTGCTGCAAGGGCAGAGGTGAGGATTAGGACCTGGAGTGAGGCACAGCCAGGGATAGCAAGTGAACTAACAAATTTCAGAATGTAATTAACAAGTGCAAACTTCGGGTAAAACTGTAACCTGTAATACCCAACCAAAGGGGAGAGGGGAGGGGAAAACATATGGGAGAAAATGTATAAAAACTGTAACATCATGTCCATAGGGGCGCTTCTGCCATCAGGGCGCCCACCATTGCAATCGTGAATAAAAACTGCTTTTATCAGATACCGTCCTGACCAAAAATTATTGAGTATATTTCCAACACCGACACAAGCCCTGTGCAGACACAGGAGCTGCCCCTGTCCCTGGTGTGCTGGTAAGCAGGCAGAGCCAGGATCCAGCACTGGTGAGACCCAAATCACTCACCTGCAGCTGGCTGCAGGGACACCGCTGTGCCCTCCAGGTCTGGCTCTGCTGGCATGCACGGCTCTCCTCCTTCCATCTGCAATAAGACTTCAGGCTTGGCGAGGTCACAGTCTGCTCAAGGACAAGGCAAACAGCACAGACATGACAGCATCTGTGCAGGCGCATCCACTGCCTTCTGCATGTGCTGCCATCATACAGCCCAGTCCCCATCCACCAAAACCTCATCTCCAAGCAAGCTGCACGTGAGGAGTTACCGCAAAGACAGGGAGTCCAATGGAGGATCTGAAAAGCACCCTGAGGCTCGTCTGATAATCCATCCCTGCTCCACCCAGGAGTGCTACAGAAACCTGTTCTCCCAGAATTACCCCTTACAACAGGTGTAAAGCTCCCCGAAGCGCAGGAAAACAACCTGAGCTGCTGCAGGATTCAGCTGCCTCATTTCTCAACTGGGGAGCCCATGAGATGTTAAGTGAGCAGCAGCTGCAGGGGAATCCAGACCCCTTTCTCCCTTCATCTCAGCACTGGGTAGAATTAATGACAAGCACGGGGGTCTGAGGTTGGACAGAGCTGATTTTCTTCCTAGTGCCTGGTATGATGCCGTGTTGGTAACACAGCGACATCTCACTTGTTGCTGAGCAGTGCTGCACAGACATTCTTGTACCAGCAAGTGGGCTGAGCAGCACGAGGAGCTGGGAGGGGACAGAACCTAAAGTGGCCAGAGAGAGATATTCCATAGCACAGGACATGATGGGATCCTAGCAGGAACCCAGCAGAGATCTTGGCAGTGAGAATCTGGATGGCAGCTCCAAGGGAACGACATCCCAGCTCTCCATGAGGAAACAACGAGCACTTCCTACCCTCTCCTGAGCCCCCCAACCCCCACTTGCTCCCAGAGGGGACAAGAATTGGAGGTGATTGGTGCTGGAGATCCCAGTGAAAGGTAAAGGAGAGCAACCCATAGAGAGCAGCACAGATAGAGATGGCAAATGCCAAAGCAGCACGGATGCATACACAGGGACACCAGCAATTCACAGTTGCTCTGCATCACGCTTCGATGCAGCTCCTTCTGCTCATCATCCAGGAGGGCCCACTCATCCCTGCTGAAATCCACAAACACATCCTTGAAAGTCACCGGCACCTGTGGGCAGAGGGCTGGGCTCAGTGCATCCGCCAGCTCTTCCCAGACCCCAAGAGCCTCATTAGCAGCCCTGCAGATTCACCCCAAAGGTCCCTTCAGCTCCTCCTAATGGGCCCACAAGTGACCTCCAGGCTCACTCTCAGCTCCCTCCCCCCTCCATCAGCCCATTCAACCTCCCCGCAGACCCATAGGCTGCGGCACTGCTCCCAAATGATTTCTCAGTCCTTCAGTGGCCCTCAATTGACCCCCACACCTAAATCCAGCTGACACCCAGACCCCCATAAGAAGCCCTACGTTGATCCCCTGCCCCACAAACATCACCTCAGCCCCAAGCTGACCCTCAACCAAAGGCCCCATAACAGCCCCCAGCCTGACTCCCAGCTTCAGAACAGCCCCAAAATGACCCCAGAACCGACCCCTGCCCCCGAACACCCCCTAGGACCCAACAAGCAGCCCCAGCTCAATCCTCCACCCCCCAAACAGCCCCAATCACAGCCCCCTCGCTCACCTCTGTCCCCCCTCACACACACACCCCTCCAGCCCCCCCAGCATCAGCCCCCCCCATCAGCATCCTCTATGCAGACACCCAGTCTGGACCCCCCAGCCCCCAAAGCCACCAGTGACCCCCAGCCCCTCAAACACTCTCTTCACACCCCGAGTGCCCCCCAAGCAGCCCCACAAGGAGCTCCCACCCTGACCCCCAGCCCCACGACAACCCCCATCCCGCAAAGCGCATCCCCCCCCCCCCAAAGCCCCCGCTTCCCCTCCTGGACGAGGGCCGTACCGAGGGCACCCGCAGCCCCCAGGCTCCCCTGTCCCTCAGCTCCGCCTCCGCCCGCTCCAGCCGCCGCTCCATGGCCTCGATGCGAGCGCTCAGCCCCTCCATGAGCCCCGCCGGGACGGGACGGGTCGTACCGGGGCAGCGCCGACCCGCCCCCACGGCTCCCCGTGCAGGCCTCGTTCACACAGCGCCCCCTGCTGGTCACAGCGCGCACTGCACCGCCCTGTCGGCTGGCGCCCTCCGTCCGGCAGGGGGCGCTGTCGCAACGAGCGGCGGCTCCGGCGGCAGCTCCCGGGGCGCTCCAGGTGCGGCCGAGGCGGCGGCTCCGGGCGCGGGGCAGGTGGGTCCGGCGGGACGGGACGGGACGGGACGGGGCGGGAGGGCAGCGTGGGGCCGGGGTGTCCGCACACAATAGAGGCCCTGGGTGCGGTGTCCACACGTGGAACGACGGCCTCGATCCCGCGGTCCCGGCGGGAGGGCCGAGTCCCGGTGTCCCACATGAAGGCGAGGCCCAGCTCTGCTGCTCTCACGCGGGGAATTAACGGCCCGGTCCCGGTGTGCGGGGGTGGCTCCATCCCGGGGTCCCTGCACGGAGCTGAGCGCGCAGGCCGCGATTCCCATACAAAGGAAATGGGGTCCCCGCCTGCAATGAGGGGCCCCACCTGAAGGGAAGGGCCTCAACCCGCCCCTGGTGGCCCCGTACTCGGAGGGGAAGCTGGGCTCCGTGTCCCCGCGCTGAGTTAAGGCCCTGCTGCCACTGTGCCCTAATAGCATTAAGAGCTATGGAATGGGAAAGCCAGGTCCCTGTGGGGAGTTAACGCTGCCGTCCTGGTGTCCCTGTGTGGGGAGGGAAGGCCAGGGCTGGTGTCCTGGAATGGGATTAAGGCCTCACTCCTGGTGTCTTCACATGGAGTCAATGCCCCATCCTGGTGTGCCCACCGTGCCCTGCTCATAATGTCCTCACGTGGCAGGAAACACAGCCCTGGTGTCCTCAAGTGAGAAGCTCAGTCTGTACATGGGGAGGGAAGCCCTCTGCTGTGCCCAGACCTCACTGCTCTCCCTCCCACTCTTAGCACCTAAAGGACCCTGCAGGACGCCGGGAGCAGAACAGCTGCCGGCCTCAGCCTCTCCTCCGGAGCGGGACATGGCCTCCGCGCTCCCCGGCAGCTGCCTCTGCTCATCCAGCCTCCCTCAAGCACCAGGTGAAGCTGTGCCCAGCAGCACCGCCAGCATCTCCCTGTGGACGGTGGTGGCTGCTGTGCAGGCGGTGGAGAAGAGCATCGAGGCCCACGCCTCCCGGCTGCTCAACCTCGAGCACAGGACGGTGACCACCGAGAAAAAGTACTTGGACTGTGAAAAAACGGTGGTGGATTTTGGGAACCAGCTGGAGAGTAAACTGACTGTACTGGGCACTCTCATCCGGGAGTACGGGCAGCTGCAGCGGCGTCTGGAGCACATGGAGAACCTGCTGAAGGATAAGGATTTCTGTTTGTTGCGCCTGCCCTCTGGTCTCAAGGTAACAAACTGCTCTTGGGGGCACACAGTGGGTGGTGACGCACTGGAACAGGTTGCCCAAGGAGGCTGTGGATGCCCCATCCCTGCAGGCATTCAAGGCCAGGCTGGATGTGGCTCTGGGCAGCCTGGGCTGCTGGTTGCTGACCCTGCACACAGCAGGGGTTGGAATGGGATGAGCACTGTGGGCCTGTGCAGCCCAGGCCATTCATGATTCTATGACCAGGATGTTCCCAGGAGGCGCTGGGTGTGCCCCGATGCTGGTGGCTCCTGGTTGAGGCATCCCAGGAAGCTCTTTGTTTCCCCAGGCACATCAGCTGCTTGTGATGTTTTCCTGTGCCAGAAATGAGAACACAGTTCCTATATGCGTTTATATTTACTTGAATCTCTTTACAAAAGGACAGATGGTTACTAAGGGTAGAATTTCTTTTGTCCTTTCAACATCTGATATGTGGTAGCGGTGATAAATAGAAACATAAAAGCTCTCTGTTTCCAGTGCTGTAGGGATGGCAGAGGCTCCTGTGTCAGGGCTGAGTTTGTGACTTTCACAATTGCAGGCACCCGAGGCGTCTGAAAGTGAAAGTGCTTTCTTTGCTGAGCAAGAGTGGGAGAGCCTGGAGGAATGGCAGAAGGAGCTGTACAAGAACATGCTGAGAGGGAACAGCGAATCTCTGAGCTCTCTGGGTAAATAACGCTTTTAAAGTCAGTTCTCGATGCTTCTGGGTTAGCTGTCCTGGGGAACTTTTTCCTGCACTCGGGAACCAAAGTTGTAGAAGCACAGAGAAGTCTGTGCCTGCTGCCAGCATAGAGCACAGCTCACACTGCATCCAATGCCTCCGTGTCCAGCACTCAGAGGATTGGGCACCAGCTGCTGACTCTCCCAGAGCCCTGCTGTGTGCCAAGCCCAGCCTACCAGCCCCTTCCCTCAGGGCTGTGGGTGTTTTTGCTGCTGGGATGGAGTTGTCTGCCCAAGGCCATCTGCTGGTGTGTTTTGGCCAATGGAGCTGTTTTGGGGCATGCAGCTGCTGCCAGTGTTTGCAGAAGTGTGTTCCTCCCCACGACTACTGCGGGCTTGGCTTACCCCTGCAGGCACCTTGTTCCTTCTCCTGTCACC
The DNA here is from genome assembly GCF_054131305.1 of Coturnix japonica. NCBI lineage: Eukaryota > Metazoa > Chordata > Aves > Galliformes > Phasianidae > Coturnix > Coturnix japonica. Next base: position 138,943,097 of record NC_140664.1, on the reverse strand, counting down.
TGCAGCAACGAGGGCAGTTTGAGGCAGCATGGAATCATTAACATTTCTGTTCCTCAACAGATTATGCAACCTCCAAACCTGACCTCCTGTCCCGGCTTCAGAGAGGAGAGGCGCCCTGCAGTGAGGTGACCTCGGAACAGAAGGAGATTCCTACAGAACCGAGTGCAGGCAAGAGATGAATTGATGGCATTTTTGTCCTCGGGGATAACAATTGTGTGGTGTTGTCCCCAGACAGAGGACGTCACAAGGTGATGGTCCTGATTTACTACAGAAGGAACTTGTCAAGAAGAGCAGGCTCAAGGGGAATAACAGTGTCAGAAAATATGGAGTGGGTTTGATCTTTCCCATTCGCAGAATATCTGTTTAGACCTGATGTGGGCAGCTCAGGCAGCAAAGGAGTGCAGTGCCCTAGAAAACAAGAGAAACTTATTGGGCATGAAGGGAGTGTCTGTGGGGTTGGGGGGTCACTGATGGTGTTGGGGCGCTGAAGGGGTCTTCCTGGGGCTGGGTGTCTGCCTCGACCCATCTAGTCTCGGTCTGAAAGTGTGTGCTTGGACATAGCACCAGGGAGGATGCTGTCCTAAAACACTGTCAGCTGTGGGGTAAGAGGGAGTGTGTCATCCCCTACAGGGCTGGGAAAAGCTCCCAGAGGTGGGAGTAGGAGATGCTGGGGAGAGATTGTATTAGAATCTGGGGTAGCTGGGAGTATGCTGCATGCAGCGAGGGAAGAGCCAAAGTGTGCTGTGATACCCAGTAAAGGAGTTTCCTCTTTACATTAGCAGACTTCAGCATTCCAGAGCCGAGCTTTGCAGGTGCTCTGAAGCAAAATGAAGAGGTGTGTGCAGAGGAGCCAGAAGCCACGGAGGGTGCAGAGTTTACTGAGCTCAGTGTGGGTGAGTTCTGAGCAGCGCCACGATGTGCTGTGCAACCAGAGACCCAGGGAGAGCTGGTGCTGCATGAGGGCACCCCAGATGGTCCTCCTGCATGTGCAGGAGGGGGGAGAGCAAGAGCCATGCTGAGGTTAGCAAAGCAGACTGAAGTACTATGGACAGTTTTACTGGTAGGAAGATTGAAGTGATGGGTAGACAAGGCATTTCTGATATTTTTCCCTGGAATTTCTTCTGCTTGGTGGCTGCAGTCTCAGAGGAAGGAGCTGTGCTCCAGAGGAGCCCATCAGCAGATACCTGAGGGCTGGGACAGTTACCAGTGAGCTGGGATGGCTCTTATATTCCCAACAACAGATTTCTGGACTCTTCCCAGCTCACTGGTCATTTCCTTCTTTCGTACTTCTTCCCTCACTCTCAATCCTGATCTCTGTTTCTTGTGCTACGTCAGAAGCATCCAAAGGACTTGTTCAGTACTTGCTGGTGTTTGCCCTGCTGAGAGTGCTGTTTCTCACTTCTACCCATAGTGTCACCTCTGTTACGTACACATCCAGAGCAGCAGCAGGCACATCTCAAGTCAAAAATTGGGAGTGTTTATGTGTTCCCTTTCAACAAAGAGGCTGCATAGGTTGGTCATCACATCCTGGGAGGAGAGGGAAGGTGGATCTTGTGGAAAGGGCCACCACAGTCTGAAGAGTGTGAAATACTGGGATGTTGGTGTATGGAGGGCAGCAGACGCAATGGGAAGCGAAGTCCTACCTGGGGTTCATGAGATCTTAGCTCCTGGGAGGAGGAGGACAGCTGGAGGAAACTCAGGGCAGTGCTGAAGTGTGTGCTGTCTTGGAAGGCAGCACTTCTCTCTGCTCCCTCCCCTGTGGCTTCTCACAAGGCTGCTAAGCCAGCTGACAGGGAAGCATTCCTGTGCTCTTCATTCATGTTCTGTCTTCTTTTAGTCCTTCCGTTGACTCGATTGGCACAGCAGTGTTTCATGCTCCCTGCATAAGAGGGGCCTGTTTGATGCAAGGGTGGCAGGGCAAGGACAGGGGGATTTTAGAAGCATCTCCTGTCTCCTGGCAGTGAATGTCCCCTTTGTTTTTCTCCTCAGTTCCAGCTGATGAGGTGATAGCATTCAAAATAGAGCAGCTGGACTCTGATGAATGCCTGCAAAGCTCAGAGTGTCCCACAGCTTTACCCGGGGAATCAGAAGACATGGTTTTCCAGAGTGTCAACGAGGCGCTGCCCTTTGACAGTCAGTACAGCTCTCCTGTGCCCCTGGGAAACCAGAGCATGAGCAGGTTGGTGCCATCTGCTTCTGGGGAAGGTGATCTTGGCGAGATCAGCACCATCACGTTCTACAGGCAAGAGTATCCCGAGGAGAGGCCTCACTCGTGTGTTGCATGCAGGAAGGGCTTATGTCTGAAGAAGATGCTGATGATGCAGCATCAGAATCACAGCACGCTGTGTGGCAGCGAGCTCACTGAAGATGAGAACATCTTTATCTATCAGCCTCACCAGCAGATCCACGTTGCCACGGAGAGCTTCAAGCAGAACCTGAAGGTAAAAGCTGCTGCTGGCATCCCAGCCACAAACAAGGCACGTGGCAGTTCCAGGTGCATGAAGAGCATCAACAGCAACCGCAACAAACCAGGTCACCCACAAGGGAAGCCTTACAAGTGCAGCAAGTGTCAGGAGTGCTTCTCTCAGAAGAAAACCCTCATCATCCACCAGCGCGTTCACTCGGGCCGGAGCCCGGGAGTCCTTTGGTGCTCATACTGTGGGAAGACTTTCAGCCATCCTTCCAATCTGATCCGGCATCAGAGGATCCACACTGGGGAGAGGCCATACCAATGCAACGAGTGCTTGAAGCGCTTCACCCAGAAGCAGCACCTCCTTCAGCACGAGAAGATCCACCTGCGGGAGAGGAACTGCGCGGTCAGGAATCATATGAGGGAGGCACCGCTATAGGGCTTCCAGGTGGTGCAGAGCTCACGTGGCCCTACAGCCCCTGGACGAGGAAGGCAGGAGAGGACAGAGTCTCTGCTGCTCAGCATTAAAGTCTCTCTATTTATCATAAAGGTCCAAGCAAAGTAGAATTAGGATCCACCACGGCATAACTGCCCTCTTCTTCATGGTGGTGATGATGTGATACCTCATAGCTGAAAATGTCCTGAGAACAAAAGTGTTCAGGGTCTCTCCAGGTCTGAGTCAGTTATTTGAACTGGTTATGGCAAGGTAAAGTTTATGGAAGCAGCTGCTTTTCACCTGGAGTTTCCCTTCCTGCATTCCTTGATGAATTTCTGCTGTGCTCAGTTTCATGGGCAAGCTTTAGTGACATGTTCAAAAGACTTAAAAGACTCCAAGATATTAAAGACATGCATGAGAGGAAGTCTCACTGGTGACTTGCAGGGAGACTCTGGGTTTGTGCTGCAGTGACAGGGGAATTCCCTTTTTGTCTTGCTTCTGAGCACACCTAATGGAGGCAGCGTTGCCTGGGCTCCTCCTGGTACCTCTTGGACTCCCAGTGAAGTGAGCGTGGGGATAAGGTTCTGCTAACCGCCTCTACATTAACACTTTTCCCTTTGTCTTTAATTATTGTCTTCATCTCTCTTTCCTCCTGATAGCATGAGGTATGTATTAGAGATGAGCTTTCATTGTATCCCAAAACAAAACACGTTTGGCCAACGGCCCAAATACATCATGCAACTTCAGGGCTCACGGTGCTGCCTGACCTGGATTAAAGCTGCTACTTGATCTGTCTGTTGCTTATGGGGCATTAGAAACCTCTCTGCCACTTCCTGGTCCCCAGGTGCCTGCTAAGGGGCAGGTGGCTGGCTCATGCTTGCACAGGGTGACAGAGGTTTTCCTGGGCAGCCTGGAAGCTCTTCTGGCCCAGGAGTGAGCTCTTCCCAGGACCTCAGCATTCAATGCCACCTACCCTGATGGAGCACAAGACAGGAGTGCTGCTGTGCCTGTTGCAGCCAAGCAGCAAGGCCGGCTCCAAGCTCTGGTTTAAGCTAACCCGATCCCTGCAGAATCTGGAGCAGGTTGGGGTGAGCCTTTGTGAGCAGCTCGTGCTGCAGGAGTGGCACACAACCACTGCTGCAGGAGTGTCAACCGCTGCAGGCATTTCCCTGTCACTTCTCATCTTAGTGTTGCTGAGGTCTTTGCTTTCTGCCACGTCTGAGCAGCTCTGTGTGCTGAGCCCCTCTTTGTACACTCAGCCATTTCCCCCCCCCCAAAAAAGTCTCTGGGGACAGAGCGTTCCATGTTTCGTCTCTTGCCAGTGTTCAGTGCCTGGTACCACAAAGCAATGAACGCGGGCCAGTTTTGCTTTGCTGTGTGACACGCTGAGGAGAATCTCTTGGCAGATAGCAGTAGGAGGCATTTGAAATCCAGGCAGCCCGTTTGAGCCTGTTCAGTAAACTGATCCATCCTGCAGTGCTTGCTGCTGACAGCTGCTCAGCTGCTTGTTTCCTTCTTCCCTTTTTGTTGGCAGTCTGTGAGCCTCCAGGGCAGGGAGCACCTTTCTGCCATTTGCAAAATGCCAGTTCAACCTGCAGGCAGATACTTGACATGTTTAATTACCATAACATTAAACTTGAACGGATTAAAGCTGTGAAGCCTTCAGCGCTGCTTCTTTTTGGTGGGTTCTTTTTGAAAAGCACTTTGCCTGCCTGCTTGGCCCTGGGTGTGTGTCCATAGGGAAGGGCTGTGTGCATGGCCACTGAGCTCCCAGTGCTCCTGCTGTGTTTGGAGCACTTTGCCTTGCCTTTCTTGCACCAGAAACACAATGGAGTGGGTTTTCATTGCGTGTTTTGGTTTGTTTTAATGCTGCAGTGAAACCTGAGCAGGAGAGCTGATTTCCATGTGTGTGTATCTGAGATTCAAAGGGTGCCGCGGTGCCAATAGCATCTACAAATAGGATGGAAGTAAACTCGCTGTGCAGTTCTCACCCTGCAGGCAAACCAAGTCAATGCTGCCAGCGAAAACCTTTCAGCCACCATCAGTTCAGCCCATTGGAGCGGAGGCAGGCAGGATGACTCTGGGATACAAACGTGCAGTTGCTGATGCTCGAAGCAGCAGTGGTGCTCTGTGAGGGCAGCAGCCTCAGTCTTGGATAGGATCACTTCTATAGTGGATCATTCTACAAATCAACAACTACAGGCGTCTGTTCTGTGCTGTTATGGCGTGACACAAAAGGGCAGCAGAAACCATGGAAGTCTGCAGTGTTACCATCTCTGCTCCACATTGCGCTGCTGTCGTGTACTTTCTAGTGCTGACCTCGTACTGCTTTGATACCGTTAGACAGTTTGGTTTTCAGCAGTGATTGAATAAAGAAGCTGCCTGCCAGCTGATGTGTTCACATCTGAAATGTCTCCGTAACCTCAGCCATAAAAGAATTGTTGTTGGGACAGTGAAAAGTTGGGTGTTTCAGTATCATAGAATCACAGCACGGCCTGGGTTGCACAGGCCCACAGTGCTCATCTAATTCCAACCCCCTGCTGTGTGCAGGGTCACCAACCAGCAGCCCAGGCTGCCCAGAGCCACATCCAGCCTGGCCTTGAATGCCTGCAGGGATGGGGCACCCACAGCCTCCTTGGGCAACCTGTTCCAGCGCGTCCAGTAGTGAGGGCTGGGAAGGATTACAGCATCCCCACAGCACTGCCCTGGTTCTGATGGGACACTTCACGTGGCAGATGCTGCCATCACAAGCACTGATATGCGCCGTATTTCATCACTTACTGATGCCGCCTTTGATGATAGAGATGAAGCAGTGCTTGGTGCAGTGAGTCATAGCTTCCCTGTTTGAGCTGAGCTCTTGTGTCTCAGAGATCGATGTGTGTATTTATAACAGATCACGGAGCTATTTTGAGTTCCATGCTGCTTCCATTTTAAAAATTCAGCCCTGAATCCAAGTGATGCCAAGTGGCACAGAAACACTCTGCTCTCCCAAGGAGAAGAGAAGGGAGAAATCCTTCCCTCGCACAGATGCAGGACGGAGCAGAAGCTGCAGGGAAAGGCTGGGGAAGATGCAGAGATCAGGAGGATGTGTGTGAGGAGCTCGAGGTCTTCCACGTGCACCCTGAGCCTCACCGCAGTTTGTTCATTGCACAGTACCTTCCGCTGTTAGAACAGCTCCATGTCTGTTACTGCTTCAGCACTTCACATCTGCTTTGTGAAAGCCTCTCTGAGCATCTTGTCACATCAAGGCAGGAATCATTGGCATGCCATGGGAATGCTGCTGCTTTGGTGTTCTGGAGAGGCACACCGGCATCCAAGCTCCCATGCGCCAATGAAACTGGAGACACGAGAGTGTGTGTAGGTACAGAGAAGGCCTTGTCCTCCGGCAGCCCCTCACCAGCAGGACCAGAGCAATGCATGTGCCACACAACTGCCACCCAGCTCCGTGCCCAGCTGGGGTGGGCCGGACCCTTTGGGTTCTCTGCTGTAGCAGCCCTTGGTGTGGCCCCATGGAGGACACAATGGGGGAGCCCACCTGGCTCTGGTGGCACAGAACATCTTCAGCATCATGGGGCAACTCTTGGCCAAGAGCAGCTGGTGCCATCCACATGGACTGATGCAACATGTTTGGTGCTGTCACACACAGCGTCCTTCTTTGTGTCTGTTGGAGAGATGGATGGACCGTTTAGTAGATGAGGAATTGAATGATGGTTGCACTCAGTTGCAGTCAATGGCTTGATGTCCACACAGAGGTACGTGACAAGTGAGTTCCTCAGGGGTCGGTGTTGGGACCAAAACCATCTCACATCTTTGTCAGCAGCTTTGCTGATGGCACCAAGCAGCATGCTGCAGTCTTATGCTGGAGGGAAGGGCTGCCACCCAGGCAGGGCTGAGAGCAGGGCCATACAGACCACCTGCAGTTCAACAAGGCCAAGTGTGCGGTGCTACGGCCGGGTCAGGGCAATGCCAAGCACAGATATGGGCTGGGCAGCGCTTGGACTGAGTGCAGCCATGGGAAGGAGGAGCTGGGGCTGCTGGTGGATGCAGAACTGAACACAAGCAGGCACGGCATGCTTACAGCTCAGAGAGCCCCCGTCCTGTGCTGCACCAAGGCAGCGTGGTTCTCAGATCCCCTGCAGTGCTGTGCTCGGCTCTGGGGACGAGGTGACGATGTGATGGAGGCACCTCCGTGGGGACACCTGCATGGAGCACAGGACCTCGGGTGCTTTGTGCCTGACCGTGGTGGTACCATTAGAATGGTGCTGCTGGAGGTTGGCGGAGCAGAGCCGTGGGGGTGACACCTCAAATCACAGCTGGGCTCCCATAGTGGTAATGTCTGCTGTCCTGTGGCCATGGTGGCATCGCGGAGCTGCTGAGGATGGGGCCACTCGGGGTCCCCCCGCAGAGCAGAGTGGGGTGGGAGACCCCCAAGGAGTGGAGCTCGTGGCCGCTGTCCCGGTGCGGGCAGTTTGTGCAGGAGCTCCGGGCTGCAGTTTAACCCAGTTCCACGCGCTGTTCCGGTAGCGCTGAGCACAACCGGCTCCGTCCCCCCGCAGCCCCCGCCGCGCTCCGTGTCCCCGCCCCCAGGTGCGGCTCGTGGGGCGGCAGAGGGCGCTGGGTTGGTGGTGCCATGGCGGTGCCGCTGCTCGGGCGGGCGGTGTCGGTGCGGCTGCTCCGCCTGGAGAGCCGCCTGGCGCGGGCGGAGCGGCGGCTGAGGGCAGCCCTGGCGCTGCGGGGCCGCGTGCGGGCGCTGGAGCGGAGGCTGGAGCCGCCTCGGGGAGCGGAGCGGAGCGGGGACAGCGAGGACGGTGAGCGGCGGCAGGAAGGACCGGGAGGGGAAAGAGCCGCTGCGGGGAGCGGGGAGTGGGACGGGGGGAGCGGCGGCTGTGCCGGGCTGAGCGGGGCCGTGTGATGCCGAGCGGGACCGGGGGCAGCGGTACAACGGGAGCAGCCGCTGAGCATCCCTGGCTGAGCATCCCTGGAGCTCGGAGCTCCGCTGGGCGCGGCGGGGGATGGGGATGGGGATGGGGATGGGGATGTGGATGTGGCCCAGGAGGGGAGGGGCGGCCTCGCTCAGTGACGGGGCGCAACCACAGCGGGGGTTCTGCAAAGCGTGAGCCCCAACGGAGCTGCAGGCGGAGTTAGTTTGGGATCCGGGAGCTGATGGTACCTTCATTCCCCACGCAGAGCACAGCGCTGTCTGTGTTAAGAAAGAGGAAGAGCCGCGCACAGCAGCGCACGAGGAGCTGGAGGCTGCGGGAGCGGAGCCGGAGCCGTGCCCAGGTGAGTAACTGTGTGCCCCGGGGGGGAAGAAACGCAGCTGTTGAATTCCAGACCTTGATGGTTGTTTTTCCCTCTTCTCACACACTCAGACCCTTCCTGGAACACCTGCAGGTTTGGAGCAGGGCTGGCAGTCCCGGCTGCTCAGCAGTTGCTTCCATTGCAGTTCCTGACTGGCCTCGCTCCATACAAAGGGCAGCAGCTCCCGCTGTTGGCTCTGACAGCTTTATTTGGTCCCCAGCTTGTGATGCAGGCCGGGTTTTTTAGACCCTCCTGTCAGGTTCTATGAACAAACCGGGCTGGTGGGAGCCTGTGGAAAATCTTGGGTTGGCTTGTGGGTTAAAACCAAAGCAGAGCAGGTCTCACCCATGTAACGTCCTCAATGTAGGCGCTTCTGCTAAGCTCACCTTGGGCTTTCCCTGTGCAGAGCCAGCATCCTCTGAGCCCGAAGCTTCAGGTCAGACCAGGAGAGGAGTGGAGGTGTGTGGCACGGAGCTGCCAGCACATGAAGACCTGCCAGGAGACAGCGGTGAGTACAACCACATCCCGCTGCAGGATCAGCCCCTCGCTGCCTGCAGAACCTTTTGTCCCCCTGATGCTTTGCGGGCTCTTTCCTTATCCCCGTGAGCTCCCCCATCTCCTTTGCTTTGCCTCTTTTTGCACCATTTCTCAGCTGTGCATTTTCCCCACCCAACAGAGTCTCAGAGCTGCACGGCCGCTGTTTTGTCGTGGATTAAACAGGAGGAGGAGCCGCACTGCCCTGATCCGCAGGGTGCAGAGAAAGAAGAAACCCCCACAGAGCCCCACGCAGGTCAGTAGTGAATTTCAGCTGGGATAGCATGGCTCAGTGAAAGCATTTCTGAGCTGGTAAATGTTGTGGCCTTATAACGTGGGCTGTGAAGGACCTGATGCAAACCTCAGCCTGCTGGTTGATGTTTGTTCCCAAAGCAATCAGGTTCTGTGCCTTCCCCCACCCCCCTCAAACTGCCTTGGATTGTAGTTGTGGGGCAGCCGGGGGGCAGAGGCACCTCTTCAGATCCAGGCTCAGCCTCAGGGAAGGTTTAGGTGCACAAATCTGCACCCAGATATTAAATGCAGTTTTGTGGAGCACAACCCAGTGCAGCTCCTGATTGGGTGACTGAAGAGGGGATGCCTCGTGTCCTGTACGTTATTTAGGTGTGGTAAAGTTACTGTAGAGTAGATTAGACTCTCAGTCTGCTGGTCACTATGGGAACTGCCTCCCTGAGTGGTTTTACCCCACAGAAACAAGGAGTCATCCAGGATATTGGGCTGGTGTAAGGCTGGGTCAGCTCTGCATACACCTTTCCTTTATTCCTGTTCTCTCAGAGTCCTCAGAGCTCAGCAGGAGAAATAAGAGCTCGGGATGCTGGTGCAGTGTGGATGGTGCCGGTCTCAGCTGGCCTTTGGCTCCTTACATTGCTCAGTAGATCCTTTCTGAGCGGCTGTATGGGGGTCTCAGGGGATGAAAGAACCGTGGGGCACGAGAAATCCAAGCTGAAGAGCAGTGTTGGAATCAGCTCCAGGTCCTGAGAGCCTTCCCCTTGTATCAGCACTGCTCTGAGCTCTCCCCGCAGCAGCCCAGCCTGCAGAGGCAGCAGCTCACATACAGGGAGGGGATGTGTACACTGAGCTGTTTGTCTGGCTTTGCTGCCTCAGCGTGGACCTTTGCTTCTTCAGCTGTGCAGTGGAGCGCTGAGCTGTGGTGGTGGCTGCCCTGTTGGATACACAGGGAGCTTAGGCTCACACGTTAGAGCTGAATGAGAGCCGAGGGTGAGGTGTTCCCTTAGCGTGGCCATAGATATGGCTTCTGGATACAAGTAAGAGATGTCCTTAACTGAAGGATCTGTCTGTTCTAGTGCATGATGAGAACGGAAGGAGGGACCCCCTGGCTGCCAGCTTTGTAAGCACCATGTGTGACTCCAACACGATGGAGAGACCCGAGGAGAAGTTTCACGAGGATCCCAGCCCCACATTGACGTGGGACGGTCAGTGGAGCTCAGAAATGATGGAAACAACCACCAGCAGAAACAGCTTTGGGGGCAACGCTCAGTACGACCGAGCCTTTGCTGAACACCTGGATCTGTTTAGTGCTCAGCAAAGTGACGTCAGAAAGAGACCGTGCGCGTCCAGCAGATGTGAGAGGAGCTGCATCCAGCAGCAGCATCTTCCAGCTGTGCAGGGAGCCCAGGAGGAGCTGCTGCCAGTCCCCAAGTGTGAGAACAGCCCCATCGAAGCGACCTTCCAGCACCCAGTGGATGCTGCAGGGGAGAGGTTTGAAGGGCTGGCAGCAAGTAGTGCAGGTAGAACCCAGCTTCATGAGCACAATGGACTTTACAGAGAGGACTGGACATCGATGGGGAGCAGAGGGAAGATCCCTGCAGAGAACTTGTTATCCAGCCCCTGCCAGGCCGACCCACGGGACGTGCTGGATGCACCCAGGGGTGGCTCAGCAAACCAGCAGCAGGGTAAGGGGAAATCCTACATATGCAATGACTGTGGGAAGAGCTTTGTTTGCCACTCGTGGCTGGTCCGACACCAGACCTCCCACACGGGAGAGAGGCCCTACAAGTGCTCGCAGTGCGACAAGAGCTACAGGAGGAAGGATTATCTGCTAAAGCACCTGCGCCGCCACTCGGGCCAGGGGCTGTTCCCCTGCCGGCTCTGCAGCAAGAGCTTCGTGCTCAGGAGGAGTTTAACGAAGCACCAGCAAAGCCACGTGCACGGAACACAGCAGAGCAGCGGCTGGGCCTGCACGGAGAGCGGGGCCGTGCTGCACTCCAGGTAGAGGATCCTGCTGTGCTGTGGTGCATGGCGGGGTGTCCCAGCACTGTGCGAACCGAGCCCTGCAGGCGCTGAGGACTAATCAAAACGCTTGTCATACACAGGGGCTGTGGCTGAAGCTGTGGTCCCCACACAGCCCTGTTTGCACAGCAGGGATCTCACACAGCACAGCGGCCCTATGGGTGCACAGGGTGTTTAATAGCCCTATAGAAGAACATGAGCCCAGCAACCAGCTGTGAACTGACACTGTGTGTGTGTGTGTGACCGCAGGGCCTGGCACCCCACTGGGGGGTCCCTGAGGTGCTGCCCCCATCGGCTGCGGGGGGAGGTTTGAACGGAGCCGAATAAAACTCAGAATGTCGGGGTCTGGTTTTTGGCTGGTCCTTATGGGGCTGGTGGGGGGTGGGTCGGTGGGAGGCCCTGCCTGCTGCCGGCCAAAGGGTGCTGATGAGGAGCTGGTGTTAATTGGATGCTCCGTGTTTGGAAGGGGAGCTGAGCCGAGCCGTGCTGGCTGCACCCAGAGCGTTATTTAATCTGATACAAGGATGGGGAAGTGATGTTCCAGCTCAGCCCCCTGGGACCCCCCAGAACGCCCCACTGTGCCCACAGCCCCAGTATCGCATCCCCACGGCTCCTCTGTGGCTCCTCTCCCCTCCCCGTGCAGCACCGGCCGCTCTTTGGAGAGGAAATTCTGCTCTAACACCCAGCTGGAAGCTTTCCCGACACCCGGCACCTCCGGGCATGTGAGGAACGTCGGCACTCAGTGCCCGCCCGACCGATGGGCAGCGGGAGGGATGTGCGGGGATCCAGCCCTGCCGCCCCCCGCCCCGTGAGCCGTTCCTGGGCCGGATCCGTCCGTGGGGCGGGGAGGGACCGGCGGGACCCCGAGGTGTCGGTTCAGGGCCGACATCGCCGCAGCTCCGGCAGCCGAGAGTCCCGTCCGTGAGCTGCGGGCGCACGGCGGCCCAAGCGGAGCCCAGAGCCGCTCATTCCCCTCCGGCCGCTCGTTCCCGTCCGTCCCCGCCCGGGTCGCCCCGAGGGCGGCGATGATGCTCCGCGGTTGCCGCCCCCCCCCCCTCCCGGAGCCGCCGCGGTGCCGGTGCCGCCCGGTGTCGGTGCCGTGCCGGTAGGCGGCAGTGCTCCGCTCTCTCGCCGCTCCCCGCCCGCTCGGCCCCGGGAGCGGATGCAGTTCCCCGGCTGCCCCCGGCTGCTCGGCGGGGCGGCGGGGCCCGGCCCGCATCGCGCTCCCCCCCGCGTTGCTCCCGGCGGCGCTCCCCGCAGCGGCCCCGCTCCGTGCGCGGCGTCGTGCGGCCCCGCGGCCCCGCTCGGCAGCGCTCTCTCCCCGCCTCGGCCCGGTCCCGGCCTGCGGGGCCCGGCGCAGCTCCGCGGGGCCATGGCCGAGTGGGCTCCCGCACAGGTAAGCGCGGCCCGGCCCGACCCCCCGACCCCGTCCCCCCCCCATCAGCCCCCCCCCGTCCCCGCACACCGCCCGGAGGCGGAGCCGCCCCGCCCGCCGCTCCCGTAGGGCCCCGATGCGGCCCCGCGGCCCCGCCGCTCCCCTCCCGTGTGTCCCCCCCGTGTGTCCCCCCACCCGCTGCCCCCTCACCCCCCGCGATGCCCCCTCACCCCCCGCGATGCCCCGCCGCTCCGCTCCGCCCCGTCCTCGCGTCCGACCCGGGGGAGGGGATGGGGGGCGGGGGGGGGAATCCCGCGTGAGCTGCCCCCGAAGCCCCCCCTAAATCACAAGGCGCAGGGGGGTCTCGCCCCGTTGCCGCCGGGGGGTGGGGTGACCTCGTGGCCGGTGTCGGGGCGGTGGGGTCGGGGTGTCCGGGTGCGGCGCTGACCCCCGGCTCCGTTCCGAGCGCTGGGCTGGCGGTCGGAGGGTCTTTTCCAGCTGCGGTGGGTCAGGGTGGCGCACGGTACGGCCCGCACAGCGTGCGGTGCACGGGCAGCCCGCGATGGGGCTGGATGCTCCTGCGGGTCCTCTCCGATCTTTGTGGCTCAGGGTCGCACTGCGCGGTGGGGTGGGGGGCAGTTGGTCGCTGGGGGGCTCTGCTCCCAACCAAGCGACCCTCCGATGGTAAGGGGGGGCGGGGGGTGGCAGGACCTGGTGATCCCACAGGTCTTCAACCTGCGTGGTTCTGTGGGGTTGGGGATGGCTGGGTTCGACCCTGAGGTTCTTTCCATCCTTTCTGGGTCCGTCGTGCTGTAATTCTCGGGGTGGGGGTGGTGCGGGTGGGACTGGATGGCGGCGAAGGTCTTCTCCAAGCACAGACTGGACGGCTGTGGGATCATGGTGGGGATGGGTTGGACGAGATGCTCCTCCAAGCTCCGTGACCCTGCGGTCCTTTGAGCCGCGCTGCAGCCCATCCCGGGGTCGGGCACACAACGAGGTTGGGTGACGTGGGGTCACCAGGAGCAGCGCCGCCGTGGCCCCCCCAGCCCGCGCCTCCCCACGCAGGTGCAGGAGTGGAACGTGGAGCCCCCCCACCTGATGCCGCTGCAGCCGCCGCTGCTCCCGGAGCGGGCGCACGTCAGGGAGGCGCAGCTGCACTCGGCCGAGGCGTCGCTGTGGACGGTGGTGGCCACGGTGCAGGCCATGGAGAGGAAGATCGACCTGCTGGCCACGAGGCTGCTCAGCCTGGAGGGGCGCTCGGGGACGGCCGAGAAGAAGCTCCTGGACTGTGAGAAAACGGCCATGGAGTTCGGCAACCAGCTGGAGAGCAAATGGGCCGTGCTGGGAACCCTCATCCAGGAGTACGGGCTGCTGCAGCGGCGCCTGGAGCACGTGGAGAACCTGCTGAAGAACAGGAACTTCTGGGTGCTGCGTCTGCCCCCCGGCCCCCGCGGGGAGGTGCCCAAGGTTGGGCCGTGTCAGGGCCGACAGGGTGGGGAGGGGGTATGGGGTGGTCCTGGACCCCATTGGGATGGCTGTGCTGAGCTTTTGGCCCTGCAGGTGCCGGTGACGTTTGTTGACATCGCCGTCTATTTCTCGGCGGAGGAGTGGAAGAACCTGGAGGAGTGGCAGAAGGAGCTTTACAACAACCTGGTGAAGGAGAACTACGAGTCGCTGCTCTCGCTGGGTACACCACCCCGCTGACCCCGTATTGCAGCTGTCCCACTTCTCCGCACTGGGGCCGCTGCTGTGACTCACGTTGTGTGCCCTGCACAGATGCAGCTCTGCCCAGGAGCGACGTGCAGCCCCGGCTGGAGCGTGGGGACGTGCCCTGTGTCCCCGAGCAGCAGGACCTGCAGCAGCGCGAGATGCCGGCGGATGCCTGTGCGGGTGAGGCACCATCTCAGCCCTTGGGGCTCACACCTACAGCGTCCCGTCCCTATGGGCTGCACTGAGGCCGTCTGGTCCCATGGCTGTGCATGGTCACCCATCCCCATTGGACATCCCATGGTCACCCATTGCTTTGGCACACCCCGTGGTTACATGGCCCTGTGTGCTGGCCCATCGTCAGCCCACACCATCAGCCCCCCACTGGTCATCCAACGCCATCCAGTGCTTACCTGTCCCCGTGGGATTCCCCTGGTCACTTCTCCCTGTCAAACATGCCATGGTCGTCATCGTGGTGTGCATTGTGGTCACCTGTTCCCATGAGATGGATGTCTGCTGGTCACCCACCCCCACGGGATGTCCTGTTGTCACACAGCTGTATGGGATATCTGACAGCCACCCATCCTTATCACACGTCCCGTGGTCACCTGACACCATGGGCTCTCCTGTGCTTACCCAACCCATGGGATAGCCAATGGCCACCCATCCCTTTGGGATGCCCCATGGTCACCTGCCCCTATGGCATGTCCTATGGTCATCTGTCTTCTTGACATGTCCCGTGGTTCACCCATCCCTGTGGGATGCCTCATGGCCACCCAACCCTATGGGATGTCCCATGGTCACCTATCCCTATGGCATGTCCCATGGTCACCTGTCCCTATGGCATGTCCTATGGTCACCTGTCCCTATGGCATGTCCTATGGTCACCCATCCCCTCAGCTCCCCCCGGGCCCTGCACACAGTCCCATCACTGCTGTGGGACAGGGTCACCCCGAGGCAGTGACCGGGGCTGTGTTGGGTGGCCGCAGCCCGGCGCCGGCCAAGTCTCTCCTTGTGCACAGAGCCGCTGATCTCCACCTCCGACATCCTGTCCCGGATCAAGCAGGAGGTGGCGTTTGTTGGGGAGCAGCAGTTTGGGGAGGACCGGGGGCTGCCCACCGACCCCTGTGCAGGTGAGGTCTCCATGGCCCGCACTATCTGCCGTCCCTCGGTGCGTTCCCTTCCCCACAGCCCCACGTTGCCATCCCTGCCCTTCCCTCAGGTGCGGACGCCCTGATCACAGCTCACGACTTCTTGTCGTGGATCAAGCAGGAGGAGGAGCCTTGTGTCAGGGAGCCCTGGGAGCTGCCAGAGAGGGAAATCCTGCCCGCACCTCTCCCTGCTCCTGGCCCAGGTGAGCAGTGGCCCACGGCACCGCAGGCTGTGCCCATAAGTGCAGGGGTTTGGAACCTGTTTTGCCCCAGTGTGTGTCACGGTGGCAGCGAGGCCGTGGCCCTGCAGTGCTGTGTTCTGGTGTCAGTGTGGGTTGGGATGGTAGTGAGAACCCATTGGGGTGCTTCGTGGTGGCAGTGAGAACAGCCGTGTGCAAGTGCCATGGTGCAGTGCTCCGATTGGAGCAGGACTGGGCTGGAGGGTGCACGGGCTGCTCCGTGCTGAGGGTGCACCGGGGTCCATGTTATCCCCCCGACCCCGGGATCCACGTTATCCCCCTGATCCCGGGATCCACGTTATCCCCCCGACCCCGGGATCCACGTTATCCCCCCGACCCCGGGATCCACGTTATCCCCCTGACCCTGGGATCCACGTTATCCCCCCGACCCCGGGATCCACGTTATCCCCCCGACCCCGGGATCCACGTTATCCCCCCGACCCCGGGATCCACGTTATGCCCCCGACCCCGATCCTCCTATGTTGAGGATGCTCTGCAGAGCACGCTGTGGGCACGGCCCCAATCTCAGCCCGCCTCTGACCGAGGTTCCCCCCGCAGCCGGTGAGGGGCTGCTGGTGAAGCTGGAGGAGCAGCGCTGTCCCCGCGCCGACCCCCCCGAGGAGCTGCTGCCGGGCGCGTCGGGCGAGCTGCTGTTCCCGGCTCCGAGCTTCGGCAGCCCGGACGGACAGGCGGGACCTGCGGCCGCCGGGGGCAACGCGACGGCCCAGCACAGACTGAGCAAAGCGCCCGGCGCCGAACCGGGACCGGCGGCCGAACCGGGGGGGGTCCCGGGTCCGGCGGCGGAGGATCGTCCTCACGGCTGCACCGAGTGCGGGAAGAGCTTCAGCGGCAAGAAGAGCCTCCGCATCCACCAGCGCAGCCACGCGGCGGAGCGGCCGTACCCGTGTGCGGAGTGCGGCAAGAGCTTCAACTGCCACTCGGGGCTGGTGCGGCACCAGATGATCCACCGCGGGGAGCGGCCCTACAAGTGCGCGGAGTGCGGCAAGTGCTACAGCCGCAAGGAGCATCTGCAGAACCACCAGCGGCTGCACACCGGGGAGCGGCCGTTCGTGTGCGCCGCCTGCGGGAAGAGCTTCATCCGCAAACAGAACCTGCTCAAGCACCAGCGCATCCACACGGGGGAGCGGCCGTACCAGTGCCCGGCGTGCGGCCGCAGCTTCCGCTACAAGGAGTCGCTCAAGGACCATCAACGCGTGCACGGCGCCGAGCCCGGAGCCCCCCCGCCGCCACAGCCCCCCGGGCTGCCCCCCGGGGATTAGAGCAGCGAGCGGCGCCCAACGGGCCAGGACTGAGGGCTCCCCCTGGGCCCGGGGGCGCCGTGTCGGACACGGAGCTTCGTACCAAATGCGGAAGCACGGCCCCGATCGGGACAGCCGCCCTCCAGGACAGGACAGCCGCTATCCGGGACGGGACAGCCGCTATCCGGGACGGGACAGCCGCTATCCGGGACGGGACAGCCGCTCTCTCTCCAGTACAGCCGTTCCCCATCCCCGCCGCTCGCCCCGACCCCGACGATCCGGGGAGCGACGGATCGAGCCGCCGCCGCCGCGTCCCCGTCCCCGCCTGCCGCTCTGCCCCCATCCCCCGCTGCTTCCTTCCACCCCCGTGCCGTCCCGCTGTGTACAGTGCTTGGGGTGTCGTTTTGTATGGACAGTGCAACGCTGAATAAAGTCGTGCTGGGCCGCCCCGCCCTCGCCCTGCCCCGTGGGGTCCGCGCCCACAGCCCCCCCACGAGTGGCGGCGCCCCCCCCCCAGCCCCGAGACACGGAACAGCCCCACGGGGACGCGCAGCGCCCGGTACCGGCCCCGGTGTCCCAAAGGGGCGGCCCAGCCCCAACCCCGCGGGGACCCCCACCCTTAAAGGGACCCCCGCCCCGCAAAGCCCCTCCTGGCTCCTCTCAGCTCCCCTTTCCTCATTGAACTCGGCCCTGGGAACGCGTGCAGAGCCCACTGCTCCCCGAACCGGCACCAGGAACAAAGCTCACCCGGTGCCCATCTCACTCCTCCGGCTGTTTGTCCCCCCTCCATCACACACACAGGGGTCACTTTGTCCCCGTGGGCTCATCGTGCAGCACCGCCCCCCCAGCGTGGGCCGTGCACAGACTGTGGGTGGGGGACCCAGGCCATGCACTGGGGGGGGCAGAATGGCCACAGCTGCAGCCCTGAGTCGACACACGCAGCGATGGCTCCTCTCTCTCTTTCTCTTTTTTTTTTTTTGCTCGTTTTTGCTGTTTTTTTTTCTTTGAAACAAGTTTATGGTTATATGCAAATTAGGTCATTAAATGATTTGCATAAAATGTTCGCCCACCAGCGACTAAAAGTGTTCCTAACACTTCCCCACCCCCCCCAAGGTAGTTAATCCTACTCCACTATGCGCCGTCGCACGCGGGCACCGTGCACGCACACGCCTTGCACGCTCGTGTGCACGGCTGCACCCCCAGCCTGGGCTGGCACACGCGCCGGGCGGGTTGCACGGTGCCATCCCCGTACCTCTGTGCCGGCACGGCGGGCACCGACCTCGCTCCCGGCCCCCACGAGCACCGCGCACCCGTGGCTCCGTGGAGGGCTGAACGCACAGCACGTCCATAGCGGGACAGCATCCCTGCGGCCCGGTTCGGCACTAGCTGTTGGCGAGGAACAGCCGTCTGTGTCTGGACGCCGAGCCGCGCGGGCGGCCCCTGCGCCTGCCACGGCCCCGGTTGCCGAAGGGGCTGCGGCCGGGCACGGCGTTGTCTGCCCAGGCGGCGTTGCCCGGCTGCGGCTCGGGGAAGGCAGGCTCGGCTTTGGGCTGCTCGAGGAGCGGGCCGGGCTCAGGCCGGGGCTCTGCGGGCGGTACGTGGTTCTGCCGGTCGCTCGCCCGCTCCTGGCGCAGGTAGCGCAGCTCGTCGCGGATGTCCGTCAGGACGCCCAGCAGGCGGAACTGCAGCTCGCGGTCTCGGGCGCGCTCCTCGCGCTGCGTGGCTCGCTCCTCCTGCCACATGGCCAGCTCCTGGTGGTACAGCTGGTCCCACTGCTCCTCCAGGTCCAGCAGGTGATGGATGTTAGTCCTCCAGCTGTCCCGGCGGTCCTCCCGCAGGCGCGAGCAGCCCAGGCCGCGGGCCGGGCCGGGGGCTGCAGGGGCGTCCCCTGGGGGTGAGGCGGAGGAGGGCAGCGACTCCTCGGTCAGGGCGCCGCCGTGCAGCGGGGAGCGAGCAGGGGGATCCTCCTCGGGGGGCTTCTCCCAGCTGGGCCCCATCAGTACCCTGGGCAAAGAGCCCACCTCCGGGCCGGAGCCCCCCGCCTGCTCCTCAGGGTGCGAGGAGTCGGCAGCGCGGCCCATGGGGGGCAGCTCAGACACCCCGTCGTGGCCCCAGTCCGAGTGAGCATCCGCGGGGTTGAGAGGGTCCTCGGGCAGGGAGGTGACGGAGCCCTGTGAGCTGCAGCGGCGGATCAGCATGGCCTGGCGGGACAGTTTCATGTCCTCCTCTGCCGACATCGGAGCCTCAGGGCCAGGCTGCAGCCCCACTGCCCCGCCATGGCCCCTCTCCACCTCCCGGCCTTCCCGTTCCTCCTCCTCCGACATGGACGCGTAGGAGACCAGGGACTCGTTGCGCAGGGATGGGGATATGGCTGTCATGTCCGGAGTCCGCAGCTCCGGTCCGGACTCGGCTGGAAGAGAACAGAATCATAGAATGACCAGGGTTGGAAAAGACCTAAAACATCACCCAGTCCAACTGTTCACCTATTGCCAATAGCTCCCACTAATGTCCCTCAACACAACATCCAGTCTTTCCTCGAACAAGGAGCCCTCCTGTAAGCACACATCGCTGCCACATCAGCCCAGTGCTGCCCCCAACCCCTTCCTGATGCTGCCTGTCCATCCCTCGAGGTGCCTTCCTGTGCACCCAACACCCCACAGCTGTTGGTCCTGCAGGCCTGGTGCTGCAAGGACACCACAGCCTTTGTGTTCCCTTGGATCCTCTGCACAGTCGCTGCTCCCAGAGCTGGGGTTGTGCACATGGGAGCTGCTCTGTGAACTGCTGGATTTAATCTTGAAGGTCTTTTCCTTAAACGCCAGCTTCAACAACACTACGATTCCTGCCACTGATCAGCATTGCTGCCTACAGAACTGTGCCCTGGGCTCATGCACCCACAGCTCTTTGGGCTGCATGGATGTGAAGGCAGCACCCAGAGGGCTGGCTCAGCACTGGGCTCTTCCACACCAGGACCAGCTCCAAGCACAGACTGCTCCCCACCTCAGCCAGGTCTCAACAGCCACTTCTTCCCTCCTCTCGCCCCACGAAGCCCCAGCGCAGCCTTACCCGAGCTGCTCTGCCCTTCCCCTCGGCTGTACTCGCAGATGACCGAGGGGTCGGGGCTCTGCACGGCCAGCCGGGGCGCAGCAGAGCCCTCCACGTCGGGCAGGGATGAGGGCTGCCCGTTGGTGTCGATGTAAATGCTGGGGTGGCTCACGCCAGGCTGCAGGTGCATGAAGGACTGCTTGGATGCACCGGGGAAGAACAGATCTGTGGGGCAGAGAGAACCCAGCCTCAGCCACGGCGACGGCGGCACCGCCAGCTCATGTGGCATTGAGGGCAAGAGGGTGACATGGCACAGGTGACCTGCTAATGCCTAAATGGCTCCTAAAGGGAACACCTCTGTGGCTGCATGTCATTGTCTGCCCACAGGACTGAGCTGGCACCCCCTGAACTTTCCAACCCCCCCCCCCCCGTCCTCTTCCTCAAGCCCAAAACTTTTCTGCACTGCACGACGAAGAGGTTCTGGTTCAGAGACAGCCCAAGATTGTTTCGGAAGAGAAACGAGAGCCATTGTAACCTCCCATCCACAATGGAATCTGACAAAGAGAGAAAGGAGCAGGAACAGCTGCTGGTGTCCTCTGGGGTACAAAGAAGACAGAAATGTCCCCTTGGTGGAAATGAAATGGTGCAGGGGATACCTGCCTCCTGGCCAGAGACAAAGCACAACAGTGGCCCAACCCACAGCACTGGCTACTTCACCCCACCAGCATCTCCTGGGTCACCTGAGGGAATTAAGTGTCATCCAACAACCAGAACCTGCATGAGACCATGACTCAGGTGTAATCTGTATTCCTGCACTGCATGCCCAGGAGCCCCCCAGCCTCACACACCACCACAGTAACACAGCTGCTGCTCCCACAATCCCTGACTTCAGCTAAAAGTGAGGGACACCAACACTGAAAGGAACTGGAGAACAAAACCCATCTTCTCCCAGCTTCCTTCAGATGGCATCCAGCGAGGCCAGGCAGTGTACTGGATTTAACAACAACAAGGAGCCACTCTGCAATGCCTGATGTGCCCATCTCAGGTAATTTCCACAGTGGATTTCCAACCCTGGTGCTTTGCTGTTCAGATGTGCTGGCAGTGCAGCCCTGCTGCGTGCCGCAGTCCCGACACAAAGCACATACAAGAGCAGCACCCACCAGTCTCCTTCCACCATCCACCTGCTGGGCAGCCCTTGGGGCGCCGCAGCCCGGTGTTGTTAGCAGGGCAGGCATCAGACATCACTTGGGAGAGCAGGCAGGGCGGCAGCACGGGAATGTGCTGCCCCAGCTCTGCCAGCCCCATAGAAGCACCACGACTGACCTGGGTCCAGGATGATCTCGGGCTCTGAGTCGTGACTGGCCTGCAGGAAGGTGGAAGCCACCATCTTCTCCAGGGGCGTGAGACGCGGTTTGTGGAGCGGCCCCCCAGCGCGGTTCATGGGCAGGTGCTTCTTGGAGGTGATTTTCTTCTTGACGTCCAAGCGCAGGTCGCGCCACTTGTGCTTGAGGTCGTCGATGGAGCGCTCGGTGTAGCCCAGGAAGTTGACACGGCTTTGGATTTGGGTCCAGAGCTGCTTCCTCCGCACGGGATGAGCCCGCAGGGCTTCGGACCCATACAGGGCGCTGAAATGCCGCACCACATTCCAGACCAACGTCTCGGTCTCGTCATTGGAGAAGTTGGCCTTCCTCTTCCGGCCAGACGCTGGCATCGCCTGCGAGGCTGCGGCAGAGGTGGAAGGGGCACAATTGAACCTCGGTCCCCACTCCTCTCTGTCAGCTCCTGGGGGAAACATGGGGCTGCGGGAGCCCGAGGGAGCCGCGGAGGAGGGAGCCGAAGCAACGGCCCCCGATGCATCCATGGCAGGGGAGGCTTGGGCCGGGGAGGATCTAAAGAGCCGCTTCGGCACACCACGAGGCAGGGGGGCACCTCATCCCCTCGCCCCGGCACCTGGGAGGGGAGAAAAGGAAAGGGCAGCGGTGGGTGGTGGCAGAGCATCGCCCCACAGGGTCAATATGGCAGACAGGGATATGGCAGGAGACCCCAGGACCCCCAGCCAGCTACTGGGGGGCACGGAGAGGGACATGGTCACAGTGACAAGGGCTGCGGTCCCATGGCAAGCACATCAGGACCACTGTGAGCACATCAGGGCCACGCACAGGGCAATAGGGAGAGGCTGGAGGCCATGGGGAGGCATTGGATCATACTGAGGTCAATGGGGAGCAGCCCTAATTGCACCCGGTGCCCCATAACAAGGCTTTGTAAGAGGCCGCAGCCAGAGCTTCGGGCATCTCATGTCCACAGCCAGGACCTCGGGGATGGCACCAAGGCTCCATGGGCACAGCAAGGCCTCGGCTACGGAGCATCCGGGGGGAACGGCCAAGGCCGCAACGAGCGGCTCGGACCCGGCCCGGGGCCGCAACCGCGGGGCCGTGATGTGCGGCCGAGATGCGCCCGCCGCACCCGGCGCTTTTGTTCGCCTTCCCCGCCGGCCACCGGGGTAACAAAGAGGCCGGAGCCGGTGCCTGCCCTCGACCTCCCCCCACCTCCCCCCACCTCCCACCGGGCCTTAAGGCCTCGGTACCCCCCACCCCCGGGGCAGGGCGGCGGCGCCTACCTGTGCCGGGCCGGGAGATGACGGCAGCGTTACGGGGCAGCGGCGGAGCCGGGCTCGGTGCGTTCAGCTCCGGGTAATGGCTCCCGCCTCGGCGGAACTCGCCTTCATTTCCTCCGCCTCCGAGCGGCGCGGCGCGGCGCGGGGCTGCGCGCCTCGGCCTCACAGCGCCCCCTACCGGCAGCGCCGCGCAACGACACCGCGCAGCGATACGCGGGGCCGGGGGGGCGGGGCTGGGGGGCGGGGCGGGGCGGGGCGGACACGCCGCCCATCCAGCACCGGGAGCCCCGCGGCAGCTCAGCGCTCCCATCACCGCTCCCCTCCTCGTTCCTCGCACCCCCATGCTGCTCACTGACACCCCATGGGCACCCCCGGGCACACTCACAACGGGTGCCCCCCCCCCTCACCCCACTCCCCCATGGCTGAACTGACCCCCCCCCTACCAGGCCCCTTTGCCCACTCCCCATTCAACACACCCCAATGTGCCCCCTGCCCTGGGTACCTCATTGAGCACCTCCCACCCGGTGCACTCTAATAGGCACTGCGGTGCACCCCGCCCCCTCAGCCCCCCATGGATGAACTGACCCCCCCCACCAGGCCCTTTGCCCACCCAATGCACCCCAATGCACCCCCTGCCCTGGGCACCTCAATGAGCACCTCCCATGTGTCCCACCCCATGTGTGTCCCCGTGAGCACCCCCTGCCCTAAACACCCCATGACCCCCTCCTCAGAGGCCCCTCTGCCCCATTGCTTTTGAGGGAGCAACACCCCATTGCTTTTGAGGGAGCAGTGACCCAACAGTACCTGCTTTGGGGAGGTACCTGCTGCCCCCCATAGCACCAGACTGACCCTGGGTACCAGCAGATGTTCCTCCATGTGGAGGGGGCTCCAAGCTCCAGCAGGAGGGGGCACAAAACACCCCTGGGGACAGCCTTGTCCCCAGCCCCAGCTGTCCTTTGTACTGCATACACAGCCTGGGGGATGGCCCCATGTCCCATCCCAACTGGGGACGCAGTGCCGTGGAGGATGGCAGTGCTGAGGACAAGGGACCCCCAGAGGTACCCAGGGCTGTGTGAGGCTGAGGGGTCCCGCACACTGTGCTGGGGGCTCCCAGGGTGTCACTGTGGGGTCTGACCCCAGCCCATGGGGATGGGACAATGGGACAATGGGACAATGGGATGCTCATGGTGGCACTGCTGCTGTCAGCAGCAAAACCCCAGCCTGGAGGCACGCGGCCTCTGTTCATTGCTGCGCTGGAAGCCACGATGCTAAATGACAACAATCACCAGCACTCTGTGCTTTGCTGACCTGCTCAGTTTTAATGTGCCCGTTACCAACCTCCGGAGCTCCCTTCTTCTTTGCTGGGCCCAGCAATCACAGTGGCATCATCCCCCTCCCCCCTTCCACCCCCATCATACACAGAGCAGCTCCACAGTGGCGATGGCTGCGGCTGGTGACGGGACACCCGTTGGTGCCACCACCGCCCTCACTGCCTGGGATGGCCGTCCCTGAGCAGTGCTGGCTCTGCACTGGCTGTCACCATGTGCACAGCGTCCTGCAGCGTGTAGAACATCTGCATGAGGTCCGGCGAGGTGGCCCTGCACTCCAGGAAGCGCCGCAGCGTGGCCATGCTGTCCCACAGCTCCGGCTCCGAGGGGCACGGCCGCACCGCCACCGGCTCCGCAGAGTCCTCGCTCTCCTCCGTCCCCCCGTCCCAGTCCTCTGCCTCGGCCGTGTCAGCATCCAGCCCCTCATCCATCACCCCAAAGCTCTCCAGCTGCTCCTGGCCGAGCCAGATGGGTGCGGGCAGAGCATCAGAGCTGCTGTCGGGGCTGAAGTTGGCGGCACGGAAGCAGCTGGTGATGAGCTCCGGGCGCACGTCGCCCCACGCTTGTGCCAGCACGTGCAGGGCATCCAGCAGGGTGGGCAGCTCCGAGCCCAGCACCACCGGGACCTGGGTGAGCAGCCGGCGCCGGTAATGGCCCTTCAGGTCCCTGGCGATGCCGCGGTGCAGGGGATGCGCCAGCGTGGCCACGGGTGGCATGAAGAGCATCCTGACGTTGGACAGCTGGAGGTAGGGGCGCTCCTCGTGCTCCTCAGCGAGCAGCAGGACGCTCTTCCCTTTACGCTGCATCTCCTCATTGAAGTCCTGCAGCCACTCAGCAAACAGCGCAGCGCTCAGACGGCCACCGCCGCGGTAAGTCCATGGCACGGCCTGCAGGTTGATGCCGTGCAGGCAGGGCGGGTTGGCACGGCGTCCCACCGCCCGCAGCGCCGCCTTCTCCGAGCCGTCAGCGTTGGTGCAGAGCAGCAGCGTCAGCATCTCACCATCGGCGCTCAGCTGGACCTGGGTCTCCCCGCAGCTGTACAGCTCGGAGGGTGCATAGCTGTGCAGCAGGTCGTGCAATGAGCCCTGCATTGAGCCTTGCAATGAGCCTTGCACTGAGCCATGCAATGAGCTGTGCAGTGACTTGTGCACTGAGCCCTGCACTGAGCCTTGCACTGATCCCTGCACTGATCCATGCACTGATCCCTGCACTGATCCCTGCACTGAGCCTTGCACTGATCCCTGCACTGATCCATGCACTGAGCCTTGCACTGAGTCTTGCACTGATCCCTGCACTGATCCCTGCACTGCTCCGTGCTGCTCATCCCCGCCGTCCCGCAGCGTTTTCTCGCTGCTGACGTTGTGTTGCACCCTGACCCGTGCCATGCAGCCGTTGCTGTGCTGGCAGCGCGCTGTGCCCACGTCCTGTGCCAGGTTCTTGGCCTTCATGTGCAGCCACGTGCCGCTGATGGGCAGCTGTGTGTTGCGGGCTCCCTGCACCCATCGCAGCAGCGCAGCCTCCATGTCCCCGTCCTTGCCGTCCCTGCTCCTCTTCCTGTCGGGGTTCCCGTTCCTCCTCCACTCGCTGAGGATCCTCTCCTTGTTCTTAATGATGCGGCAGATCTGCGGCTGCGATACCCCGAATCTCTTGGCCAGCTCGCTCTGGGACACCTTGGGGCCTTCCAGCACCTCCAGCACTCGCACCTTCTCGGTCAGTGACAGCTCCTTGCGCTCTTTGCGTGTCGCCGTGTGCTCGGTGCCCGGTCCCCGGCCGCACGCTCGGCACGTTGCGGGGCAGCTCCCGGTCTGGCCGTGCAGCTCCATGGCTCCTCCATGCCGGGACGCACCGCGGCCACGCGCGGCACCGACAACGGCGTCGGGAGCGCGCGCTTAGCCACGCCCCGCCCGGCACCCATTGGGCGGCCGGCAGCGGGCGCCGCACGCGGATTGGTTGAGAGGTGGCCAATCGGAGGTGGGGAGAGCGATGTGGAGTCGGCGGGCGGGAGAGAGCTTGTGGTGTGACGTCAGACGTGTGCGGTGACGTCAGAGGTGACGTCGCAATGGCGCGGGTGACGTCAGAGCGGCGTGGGGTGAGATTGGACGCCACAATTGAGCTGAATGACGTCAGAGCAGTGCTGAATGACGTCAGAATGGAGCTGAATGATGTCGGAGCGTTGTTGAATGACGTCTGAGTGGCACTGAATGACGTCAGAGCAGAACCAAATGACGTCAGAGCGATGTAGAATGACGTCAGAGTGGTGATGAATGACGTCAGAGTTGAGCTGGATGACGTCAGAGTTGAGCTGGATGACGTCAGAGTGGAACAAAATGACGTCAGAGTGCTGCTGAATGACATCAGAGAGGTGCTGAGTGATGTCAGAGTTGAATTGAGTGACGTCAGAGTGGAGCTGAATGACGTCAGAGTGGAGCTGGATGACGTCAGATTGGTGTGGGCTTGCATCACAGCTGTGTATGATGACGTCATAATGGCAGTGCTGCATGCATGGTTGCAGCACGGAGTGCAGCAGGTTCCGCATGGCTGTGCTGAGTGCACTGAGCGTTGTGTTGTTGCAGCGCTGCAGCAGTGTGCACAGTGATGTGGGGCTGTGTGCTGCAGGGCTACGTACTGCACTGCTGGATGCAGCACCAGGTGTTGCACTGCTGCAGCATTGCTCTGTTGCAACACAAACTGTTGCACGCTTGCACTGCTGAAGAACAGGGAGCTGTGCTGTTGCAGTGTTGCACAGTTGCAGTGGTGACTCCTGCACTCTTGCAGTGTTGCACAGTTGCAGTGGTCACTCTTGCACTCTTGCAGTGTTGCACAGTTGCTGTTGCAATGCTCCAGTGTTGCATTGTGAACCATTGATGCTGTTGCACTGTCTCACAGTTGCATCTCAGCCTGTTGCACTGTTGCTCCATCACACAGTCGCACTATTCCAGCTCAGTCCATTACATCATTACACCGTCTCACTGTCGCAGCTCGGGCTGTCACCCCCCCACACACAATACTATTAAATTAAAGTAATAAAATCAAATCAAGATTCCGCCGGGGGTGGGTTAAATGGCCGAAGGGGGAAGGGGTGGGGGTGTCACATCGTTGCAAGTCAGGCTGTTGCAGCGATGCACTGTCACAGTGTCACAGGGCTGTGGCTCAGGCTGTATCAGTGTCTCAGTGTCTCAGTGTCGTCCTGTCGCGATTCAGGCCGTCTCCCTGTCTCCCTGTCTCCCTGTCTCCCTGTCTCCCTGTCTCCCCCGTCCCTCGCCGTCTCCCCGCTCCATCCCGCAGTTCCTCCTCCCGTCCTCCAGGTGTCGCTGTGTTTCCTCCCCTCCGCTCCCATCGTGCGCCGCGCTCTCGCCATGGCCGCTCTGCTCCGCCGCTGCTGACAGCCGCCGGGCCCGCTCCTCCGCCGCCGCCCCGCCCGGCCCCAGCCCCGCCCGGCTCCACCCGGCCCCGTTCCGCCCCGTTCCGCCCCGTTCCGTTCCGTTCTATTCCGCTCCGTCCCGCTGTCTCAGGGCCATGGCCGAGTGGGCTCCCGCTCAGGTAAGCGTTTCCCGCCCTCCCCGCTCTCCACAGAGCGCCCGGCACGGCCCGGCCCGGCCGCCCACGTCCGTGTGTCCGTCCGCCCCTCAGGACCTGGAGTGGGCCATGGAGCCCCACGAGCTGCCCCTCGAACAGCCCTTGGCCGCCCCCGAGGACGGGCCCGGCGGGGAGGCCGAGCTGCCCGCCGCCGAGATCTCGGTGACGCTGGTGACGGAGGTTCAGGCCGTGGACAGGAAGGTGGAGGCTCAAGCGGCTCAACTGATGAACCTGGAGGGCAGGATGAGGATGGCCGAGAGCAAACTGATCGGCTGCGAGAGGACGGCCGTGGAGTTCGGCAACCAGCTGGAGAGCAAATGGACGGCGCTGGGAACCCTCATCCAGGAGTACGGGCAGCTGCAGAAAAGGCTGGAGAACATGGAGAACCTGCTGAAGAACAGGAACTTCTGGATCCTGCGCCTGCCCCCGGGGGCCAAGGGGGAAGTCCCCAAGGTAACCGAGGGGACACGGGCTGTGGGAGAGACCTCATCTCACCCCACGTGAGGTGGCAGCAAGGTGGGGTCAGCCTCTGTTCCGGATAGGATGAGGATAGCATCCTTTTATGCCAGAGGCAGGTTCAGATTGGGTATTAGGACCAGTTTAATCACAGAAGAGCACTTGGGCTCTGGCACTGGCTGCCCGGGGAGTGGGGGTGGTCAGGAGCTGTGGGGATGTGGATTGAGGGATGTGGTTTGG
The DNA here is from genome assembly GCF_054131305.1 of Coturnix japonica. Lineage (NCBI taxonomy): Eukaryota > Metazoa > Chordata > Aves > Galliformes > Phasianidae > Coturnix > Coturnix japonica. Next base: position 138,915,161 of record NC_140664.1, on the reverse strand, counting down.
TAAGTGTGGCAGTGAAGAGCCGGGGATGCACTTGGGGATCCCAGAGGTCTTTTCCAACCTCTGTATTGTGATACAGATCTTGTGCTTCGGCCACAAGTTGAACCACAGGAGGTTTAGATTAGATGTATGGAAAAAACTCTCTCAGAGACTGGTCAGGCACTGGAACGGCTGCTCAGAGAGGTGGTGGAGTCGCCGTCCCTGGTGGTGTTCAAGAGGCGTCTGGATGAGGAGCTATGAGATGTGGTTTAGTGGCTGGTGGTAGTAACGGTAATGGGAGGGTGGTTGGACTGGATGATCTTGTAGGTCCCTTCCAACCTCGTGATTCTCTAATGCAGATTGGAAGTCCAACTTCCAGGAGTTGGAAGAGACCTCTGCAGCTCCCCAGTCCAGCCCCCAGAGCAGGGTACATGGGGAAGTGTCCATTGGGTTTTTTGAGAAGTCGTGGCTGTCAGGTGAGGTCCCGGATGATTGGAGGAAGGGTCACGTCACTTCCATTTACAAGAAGGGGAGCAGGGAGGACCCAGGGAACTACAGGCCGGTGAGTCTCACCTCTGTGCCTGGGAAGATGATGGAACAGATCCTCCTGGACAACATACTTGATCACATAAAGAACGAGTACGTGATCCTAGACAGCCAGCATGGCTTCACCAGGGGAAGGTCATGCTTAACTAATCTTGTGGCCTTCTATGATGGAGTGATGGTGTTGGTGGACGAAGGGAAGGCGACCGATGTCATTTACCTGGACCTGAGCAAGGCCTTTGACATGGTCCCCCACCACATCCTCATCTCCAAATTGGAGGGAAGTGGATTTGATGGGTGGACAACTCGATGGATAAGCAATTGGTTGAAAGGCCGCAGACAGAGGGTGGTGGTCAATGGCTCTATGTCCTGGTGGAGGCTGGTAACGAGGGAGGTGATTGTCCGGCTCTACTCTGCTCTTGTGAGGCCCCATCTGTTGTTCCGTGTCCAGGTGTGGAGCCCTCAGTACAAGAAAGACATGGAGACTTTGGAAAGGGTCCAGAGGAGGGACAGGAAGATGATCAGGGGGCTGGAGCACCTCCCCTATGAGGACAGGCTGAGGGAGTTGGGTTTGTTCAGCCTGGAGAAGAGAAGCCTGCGGGGTGACCTCATTGCAGCCTTTCAATACCTGAAGGGAAATTACACACAGGAGGGGAGTAAACTCTTGGAAAGGGCTGACAATAGCAGGACACGGGGAAATGGTTTGAAGTTAAAAGAGGGAAGATTTAGGTTGGATGTTAGGGGGAAGTTCTTCACTAGGAGAGTGGTTAGGTCCTGGAACAGGCTGCCCAGGGAGGTTGTGGATGCCCCGTCCTTGGAGGTGTTCAAGGCCAGGTTGGACAGGGCCCTGGGCAACCTGATCTAGTAAAGGTGTATGTTTGGTGGCCCTGCCAGGCAGGGGGGTTGGAACTACATGAACCTTGAGGTCCCTTCCAACCCGGGTCATTCTGTGATTCTGTGATTCTGGGTTTTGAATATCTCCAGAGGAGATTCCACCACCTGTCTGAGCATCCTGTGCCAGAGCTCTGCCACCCTCAGGCTATAGAAACTCTTTCTCATGATGAGGCAGAGATGTGTGCCTATGTTCCAGTTTATGCCCATTGCCTCTTGTTGTGTTGCTGAGCACTGCTGGAAAAATCGTGGCCTCTTTCTCCTCACCCGTTAAACATTTATATACATCGATGAGATCCCCTCGTAGCCTTCCCTTCTCCAGGCTGAACACTCCCAGGGATCTCAGCCTTTCCCCATCAGGCAGTTGCTCCAGGCTCCAACCACTGGATGATCAGCACACAACTCACCTGCTGGTTGGGAGCACCGGCACAGGTCCTTCTGTACGGCTGCACACCCCTGTGCATGTGCATGTGGGGGTTTGAATGAGAAAACATCCTTAGATGCTCTTGGAGTGGATCCAGAGGAGGCCACAGAGATGCTCAGAGGTTGGAGCACTTCTGCTATGAAGGCAGGCTGAGGAGCCTGAGTGTTCAGCTTAAAGGGAAAAAGGCTCTGGGGAGACCTCACTGTGGCCTTTCTAGTACATAAAAGGAGCTTATAAATGGGAGGAAGAGAAGTTTTTTATCTGGGCAGATTGCTACAGGACAGGGGGGAACAGCCTTAAACTAAAAGAGGGGAGATTTAGGTGGGATGTTAGGTAGAGATTCTTTACCCAGAGGTGATGAGGTGCTGGCACTACCCGGAGCTGTGGTGCCCACCCCTGGAGGTGCCTGAGGCCATGGGTGGGCCCTGGGCAGCCTGAGCTGTGGGGCAGCCAGCCCGTGGCAGGGGGGTGGAATTTGATGATCCTTAGAGTCCTCTCCCACTTGAGCTTTTCCATGAAAACAGCTGAATATATGGTGGTTCTAATTGCAGGTCCCCATGGCGTTTAACGACACTTCATTTAGCTTCTCAGAGGACGAGTGGAAGAACTTGAACGAGTGGCAGAAAGAGCTTTACAGGCATATCATGAAGGGCAACTACGAGGCCGTGATCTCAATGGGTAAAGGCTGGCTGGGGCTTGCCCTGTGCTTTTTGGCATCACAGGTTCTTCGGGGCCAGGCTGTGCCTGGTGGATCTGGGAGGGTGGGTGGTGAGCAAGTCTGACCAGGTCTTTATGCTGACTTCCAATAGCAGCCCCAGAAATCAGCACTTTGCTCCTCGCTGTGTTAGTTGTGCAGTGGATGGACATTTTGAGCAGTGCAGTGACTCTGCCTTTCTGATGGTCTCTGGCCATCCAGCTGGAGCCGTGAGAGGACGTGGGTTATGAGGACGAGGGCAATGAGAGACTTACAGGCTCTGGACAAAAAGGGAGCTTTGTGGTGGTGCAAAGGTCCACAGATCTACTGTGCTGGGTGCGTCAGTTCGCTGCTGCTTCGGATGAGTACCGGCAGTTCTTCCCAGCCCTGTCTGGAGGAGGTCTGCCCTCCCATCAGCAGAACGCTTCCTAGGGAAGGAGGGCACAGTTTGTCTGCCTTGGTGCTCTGCCTCACCCCCAGCCTGGTGCTGGAGACCACTTATTGTGCAAACTGTTGCAACGTCTGCTCCTGCAGGTCTCAGCCTTCTGCTTCAGTTCTGATGGCCGAGGGCAGATTGTTCCACACTGCACAGATAAGCCCTGCTGGCTCCTTCCAGTCCCAACTGTGGGACTGTGCTGCACCTCTGGGAGCCCTCATGAGAGCTTTGGGCACCTGTGTGCATTTTGAGGAATGGTGCTGCCTTGGCTGGACACTCCTGGGGGCACAGACATCCCTGGCAGACAACCATCCTGCCCTCCAGTTCTGTACAATCCACGTCTTTCCAGCTTTAAAAAAAAAATAAAAAAATACAGTTTTTTGGGCAGCCCCTGTATAGAAGAGAAAAAGGCAGAGGATAAATACTACCCCATTCTCCCGTGTACACGACAGTCCTGCTGGGAAGGTGCAGGAATGTAGAAGTCCTGCTGGAAGAGATCCGTGGGTCTGAGCCTGGAGCTTAGAAAAATGTATCTGTGCTTAATCTGATGGTTCCCTTTTGTTTTGATTAACTGGGTTTAAGGCTAGGTCCTCGTTAAGGCTAACGGATCCAGCAGAGCAGTGGTGGAAATTAAAACCCAGAGGCTCACGCTTGTTGTTTCAAAATTAAGTTTCCGCTCTCCATGCTAGGGGAAATCTTAATTTTCCCATTTCCCCCACCAAAATCCACAAGCAGCCGGTGACTCGGACGAGTAGGAAGGAACGGTTCTGGCTGTGGCAATCCAGGGCTGGAGGGAACCGTGTGGGGAGGGCACCTCCGCTGCTGCCGCTGGCTGACAGCTCTGGTTCTGACCCCAAGCTGAAGCTCCCATTGCAATGGATCCGCGGACTTTAGCACAGAGGAGAAGAGAGGAGGCCTGAAGGTAAGCACAGATGCATTTTCTTATTCTGCTCCTCGCGCTGCAGGCTGGGAGGTGCTCCTCACCTGAGCAGAGCATGCTCCTGCAGTCCGCTCATTGTCCCAGGGCCCAGACAAGGTGAGCGGTGCAGGCATGTGAGAGCATCTTCTTAAGTCTCTTTCCATTACCCGTCCTCCCCAGCAGTGAAGGAAGGTCGGTGGGTGAAGGTTTAAGGTTCTCTGCCCTGAAAGGACAAAAGAAACATTCTGATTCTTTTGGGTTTTTTTTTTTTTGTTCTTTTCTTTTGAACGTACAGATACTGCAATTTCAAAACCTGACCTCCTGTCACGGATTGAGCAAGGAGAGGATCCCAATGCTGAGGACCAGGATGACTCTGAGGGAGGAGAAACCCCTACGGATCCCAGCACCGGTGAGACATGAAGCTCCTGGGTTGCAGTGGGGTGATGGAAAGCAGATGCAGCTCCCGCAGTCATTTGTGCTCTTCCCCTTGCTTCTGCTGACGAGTACTGCCAGCACTGTCCGTGAGTGCAGCAGTGGCTTTGCTCTCCTAGCCGGCTCCTTGCTGCTGCTGCCATCTGTCCTGAAACCCTCTGTAAGGCAGCTGGAAGGTGTGAGCGTAATCTCAGGTTGTTCTTCCTCCTGTGCGCAGAGTTTTTCTTTCCCGGTCCCGATGACAACTCGTGGAGTAAATACGAGGATACCCTGGCTGAAAGTCACTACGGTTCTGAAGAAGAAGAAGAAGAGGAAGAAGAAGAGAGCATGGAGGCTCCCAATGCATGTGAGTTAGAAGCACAGAGCTTCACTGAGTGTTGCGCAGAGCAGCAGAGGGGCAGCTAGAGGTGCTCTCAAGCTCTTGGCTCTGGCTGGGGCCTGTCCCTGCAGGAGGCCCTGCCGTCATTGCGGTCTCTGCCAGGCTTGCCTCAGGCTCAGCATGAGAGCTGGATGACAGCCTTGGCAGATGGATGACACACATGCAGAAGGAGCTCCGGTACACGAGCAGCAGGCTGTAAAAGCAGCTGTGGGCTGGCTGGGGGTGCAGGGCACCTGCACAGCGTTGGCTCGCTCAGTGAGGTAGCACGTTTGTTGGCCGGCTAGGACGTGGAGAGGGGCTGGAGCATGCGACGAGCAGGAAAGCTTCAACAGCTTTAGCAGCAGTGTTCTTACGAGTATTTTCCACTAATGTGTAAAGTGATATTTTTCACAGCTTTTATTTGTCAGCCAAATGTGAGGCTTTTTTGCGGTGCATCACAAGGCATGTCCTTGTTGCTGCCTGTCACTCCATGTCCCTGCTCTGAAGCATGGGAACACAGAAGCCGCTTGGGGAAGCACACCCTCCTAGGACGTGGCTTTGGTTTCCTGGCCTTGTTCTCACAAGCAGCTGAGCTGCTCCGGCTGATGCTCGTCTTGAATTTCAGCCTGATGCAAACCAGTCAGCCTGTTCTCAAGCTGCACGTTTAGGTGTTTGGCAAAGCGATGAACAAATGGAGAGCCCAGTGATGGGCATGCTCTGTGCACACAAACATGGGCACGAGATATATCTTTATGCGCTGCAAAAACCTGTTTTTTTCAGACCTCTTTTTTACACCCCCAGATCCTCTGTGCTCTTTCCATCCTGCTTATTGGGGTCATTGGCAGGAGCTCTGAGTTACCATGGGAGATCAGTCAGCCCCAGGTCTAAACACTGTACAAGCCCCAGAGGAGAAGAGGTTTTATCCCCCTTCCCTCTGTTTTTTGGTCTGTCTTTATTCTATGCCACATGCTGACATGGTCTGGTTCACCTCCAGCTGAGAAACCCACTTCTTCCCTTTGTTTAGCTATGCAGAGGGGTCTCACCATCACACTGCCTGAGCTTTCCCAGGAAGTCAAAACACTTTGTCTTTGTTTGTACTGCACTACTGCTTAGCTCCCAGTTGGTACTTGCAGCCCTGTGGTGCCAGGTTCTGTCTTGAGTGTGCAAAGCAGAGATCACCTCTGCCCCAAAAGAGCTGCAGTCTAAATAACCAGGCTGTTCTTATCTCAAAGCAATGACATGAGTGTCTCTGCTCCATCAGATGCGCAGCAGTGTGACGAGGAATGCCCCGACAGCCTTGAGCTTCCTGGCTCGTTAGCGGGAAAGTGGGATGATGTTTTCTCAAACCCAGAGGAAGAGTTAAAGCCAAGCAGCAAGAATCGGAGCGGGTCGGGCCCACAGCAGAGAGGTGCAGCAGGCAATGGGCTGAGGCGCTCCTCGCGCCGTGGGAGGGAGCTGACAAAGAAGGAACCTGCCGAGGAAATGGCCACAGTGGAGGGGCCGTACATCTGCTGCGAGTGCGGGCAGAGCTTCCTGGACAAGGAGCTCTTTGCAGCCCATCAGAGAGCGCACGTGGATGAGGAAGCCTGCACTTCCCTGGAGGCTGGGGAGAGCTTCAGACAGAAGTCCAAATCCTCTGCGAAAGGCCAACGCTCCAGGCCGTCCAAACGCGCCAATTCAGAGAAGGGCTCCGGCTTCAAGTACGGCTTCATCAGGCCGAACAACATGGTGGAAAGGCCCTACACCTGCTCACAGTGCAAAGAGAGCTTCAGCCTGGAGGTGAGCCTCGTCCTGCACCAGAAGCTCCACACGGGGAAGGGTGACGGGCCGCTGACCTGCACCTACTGCGGGAAGGACTTCCGGGACCTGTCCAAAGCCATCCGCCATCAGCGCATCCACACGGGGGAGCGGCCGTACCAGTGCACCGAGTGTGGGAAGAGCTTCATCCGCCGGGACCACCTGCTCAAGCACTGGCGCGTCCACACCGGGGAGACCCCGTACCAATGTCCCGTCTGCGGGAAGCACTTCCGCTACAAGGAGTCGCTGAATTGCCACCAGAAAATCCACTCCCGCAACCCCCAGCCCATGGATGAGGCCTTGCAGCACAACCTGGAGACGGGCACTCAAACCAGCCTCTTCTGTTTGAAGACAGAAACCAAGCAGTAGCGCTGGGCAGCCGGGGTGGAAGGGCTCGCAGTGACGGAACGGTCTAAGCCGGTGGACGTGCAGCATGATGAGAGGTGAACTCGTATCGCAGCTAATCCGTGTGGTCTTGCTACCAAGCCCGCTTTGTTGAAGCATCTTAGGAATTCCTCTTAAAAAACAAACAAACAGACTCTGATATGAAGGCCTGGGCACCTCTTCAACCCCGCGGGGTTACGTGGGACTTCCACGGCAGCGTCGGCCTCGTATTAGTTGTCCCCCACGCAGGTTTGGATTTTGCCTGTAGAGAATGCTCCTGAGAGATTCTCTGGGGATCTGTATTTAGTAGGTGTTTCCCCACCTATCTTTGTGCATATTCAGGAGTGACAAGCTTTCGCTTTCATTCTTTTTCTGCTCGTTTCACCACAAGGCTGGACGAGGGAGGGAGGGAAGATGCCATTCCCGGGCCGCCCGCTCCGGCTGCAGTGACGCACCTCGAGCAGCTGTCCTGTGCCACCAGGCTGAGCTGCCATCAAGGGGACAGAGCCGTGGTTAGGGACATGACGCAGCACTTGTCGAAGGCAGAAGAGTAGAGAGAGGAGAGAGAGAGCAGCAAAGTGCAAGGTGAGAGAAAAAGAAGGTGGAGGAGGAAAGGACAGGAAGGAGAAAGGGCTGAGGACACTGGAGGAGTTGGGAGAGCAGGTGTGGGTGCACGGAGGCACAGACGTCTGCGTGCTTTGGAAGGACACTGTTTGCACCAGTTGGGCTGTAGTTTCCCTCTGTCTGGAGGGAGCAGAGCTGCTGGTCTGTCGGAGGAGCTCCCGTCGACGAAGATGGTTTTACTGTGATTTTATTACTGGGTTTGGTCTCACACTCAGGTAAGTCAGACAAGTGAAAGGCACTTCTCCTAACCCTGTAAAAAGCTGTTCGGTTTTTAATTAATCTAGAAGTAGGATGTTGTTGTTCTTGTTGTTATTATTATTATTAATTATTATTATTATTAATTATTATTATTATTCAATGAAATGTGTGGCACTATATTTCACCATGGATCTAAAACACTTCAGTGTATGCGGTGACTGACCAGAGTTTTCCAGACGTCCATGTAAATATGGGTTGCACTTGGCACTCAGTGGTGTTGTTCTCAAGGTGACTGTGAGCAGTGTCTGCCGCTGTGTATCGTTGGCTGCTGATCAGTGGTTGTGTTTTGTAAGAACTTTTGTAAAGTCTGTCAATACAGTGTTTCCATTCCGAAGCCCGTGTCGGCTGAGTGATGGCAGCCCCGTTCCCTTCGCCCCCACACCTGGCTGCTCCTTACCTGCATCTCCATTGAACAGAGCTGAGTGAGGGCTGCAGCCCCAGGGCGGTGATGTAGGCTCCGTGTTGGCGTTGGCTGCAGCGGAAGCTCCGTTTCCTCCTTGTCCCACCCAGGAGCGGCTCCTGGGCGCCTGCCCAGCTCCTGCTGCCTCTGGCAGCCGTCCCATCCCGCTGGCGCGGGGTTGAACAATGTGCTCCCATCCTTCCTGGCTGGCAGTGGGACGCGGGACAGCGGTGGTGGCCTCGTCCTCATCCCTGTGCGGCTGATGAGGGTTTGCTAGTGGGACAAAAAGGTTGAACAAAGTATATAACAGGTAAATAAAGACAAACACGGCTCTACTGGGGCGCCCAATTTGGGTCCTTGCTGCCATTGTGCCCCAAAGGCAGGTGCCCCCATTTCAGCATCGCAGCAGGGGGATGCATCAGCCCGTCCCTTCTTCCATCCCCTCCCTTCTAACATAATCCACATGGACTGTGCCCATCCACACGCCTGGTGTCACTGACACTGTCAGCACGTCCCAGGGGTGCCCAAAGTCAGGAGTAGGAACGAGGCCTTGTGCCACATTTGGGGTCTGGATGGGGCTGAGAACACACAGCTGTACCAGGACGGGATGGGGCAGGGTGGAATTGATGGGGTAGGGGAGATGGAAGAAAAATGGAGGGGAGGGGACAAGAGGATAATGGGACAGGATGGGATGGGATGGGATGAGTGTGAGGGTGAGAGATCAGATTATGGGTGGGAAAGGATGGGACACGTGGGATGGAATGGGTGAGCTGGATAGGATGGGACAGGATGGGATGGAATAGAATAGTATAGGGTGAGACAGATGGGACAGGATGGATGGAATATGGTGGGGTGGGATGAGAGGGACAGGATGGGAAGGGCTGGGATAGAGCAGGATGGATGTGATGGGATAGGATAAATAGGTTGGGGTGGGATGGGATGGAATGGGGTGAGAGAATGGGACTGTGTGGGACAGGATGGAATGGGGCAGGGTAGAACTGGAGCAAAGGAGATGAAATAGGATGGGATGTGGTGGGATAGGAATAAGGATGGGATGGGGACGATGAGAGCAGGATGGATGGGATGGGACAGACTGGATGGGATATAATGAAATGGATGGGATGGATGTGATGGGACATGAAATGGGATGGGGTGAGAGAATGTGAAAGCATGGGACAGAAAAAGGGGATGGGATGGGATGGGATGGGATGGGATGGGATGGGATGGGATGGGATGGGATGGGATGGGATGAGGGAGATGGGACAGAATTGATGGGATATGGTGGAATGGATAGGATGGGACACAATAGAATAGAACAGGAGGGAAAGAGATGGGATGAGACCAGATGGGACAGGGCAGATGATGATGGGATGGGATGGGATGGGATGGGATGGGATGGGATGGGAGGACAGACTAGGATAAAACAGGGTAGATGGGATGGGATGAGGAGGGCAGGATGGAATGGGACAGGGCAGAAAAGGATTGATGGGTAGGGTGGGTGATAGGGGATGGGTTGGGATGGGGTGAGATAATGTGACAGCATGGGACAGGGCAGGATGGAAGAGGATGGGATAGAAAGGAATGGGACAGGACGGGTAGGATGAAATTAATGGGGCAGGATGGGTAAGATGGGATGGGACATGATGGGATGGGAATGAGATGGATGGGGTGGGGTGGGCGAGAGCACAGCGGGATGGGATGGATGGATGGATGGATGGTGGGATGGATGGATGGATGGAGGGATGGAGGGATGGATGGATGGATGGATGGATGGATGGATGGATGGATGGATGGATGGATGGATGGATGGATGGATGGTGGGATGGATGGATGGATGGATGGATGGATGGATGGATGGATGGATGGATGGATGGATGGATGGATGGATGGATGGATGGAGGGATGGATGGATGGATGGATGGTGGGATGGATGGATGGATGGATGGATGGTGGGATGGATGGATGGATGGATGGATGGATGGATGGATGGTGGGATGGATGGATGGATGGATGGATGGATGGATGGATGGATGGATGGATGGATGGATGGTGGGATGGATGGTGGGATGGATGGATGGATGGATGGATGGATGGTGGGATGGATGGTGGGATGGATGGATGGATGGATGGATGGTGGGATGGATGGATGGATGGATGGATGGATGGATGGATGGATGGATGGATGGTGGGATGGGGTGAGATGGCGTGAGCCCAGGGTTGGGTGGGATTGACGGACGGGACAAAGCAGGGCCGTGCCGCGCGGTGCCGTGCGGTGCCACAGGCCGCTCCCGCGGGCAGAGCCGGCTCCATCCCCGCGCCCATCACGGAGCCCCGACGGCGGCAGAACGGAGCGGGGGAAGCCGCGGGGCTGCGGGATGGACGGGGGATGGGGGCGGTGTCGGTGCCGACGCCGCCTCCGGCCGCCATTTCGCACCGGGCCGCGACGCCGCGGGGTGTATATCTGTATATATGTGTGTGTTCGGGGGGGGCGCGTTGCGGGGCCGCCCCGACGGGGCGCGTTGATGCCGTCGGTCCGGCAGGGGGCGCTGTTTTGGCGGAGGGCGCCCCCAGCTCCGCTCCGCCCCGCCCGGCTGCGGCCCCCGGCGCGGCCCGCTCGGCGGCGGACAGCGTCCCGCCCGCCCCCTGCCGGCTCGGCGGGGCAGCGGCGGGGCCGGAGCGCGGAGCGGCGGAGCGGCGGAGCCGGGACCCGGAGCCGCTCGGTCTCTTCCCCCCCCCTCCTGCTCTCATTGCTCAGACGCCCCGAGGTCCCTTCGGGCCGCGCCCCCCGCCCCGCCGCAGCCCCGCCGCCCCCTCCCCGCCCCGCAGCCCCGCTCCGCAGCTCCCCGGGCGCTGCCCGATGCCCGGCGGCGGGCGGAGGTGAAGCAGCGAACGGGCGCCGGATCCTCCCGGCCGCGGCCCCCCCCGGGGCACCGGGCAGGGAACAAAGGGCCATGGCCGAGGGGGCTCCCGCTCAGGTAAGGGCCCGCCCGGGGTTGGGGGGAGGCCGCAGGGCCGCACGTCGGGGCGGGCCGCGCCGTCGAGGCCGCGGCGTTGGGAGGCGGCCGGGCCGGGCCGGGCCTCGGCGGCGGCGCTGCCGTCGGGGGCGGCACCGTGAGGCCGCAGCGGGGACGGGGCGCCCTGCCCGGAGCGGGGACGGAGCCGGGCTCCCCCTCGGGGCCGCCCCCCCCGACCCGAGAGCGGCGGCCGGGCCCCGCGGGAAGGGGTTGGGGGGGGAAAACGGTGGTGCCGTCGGGGCCCCCCCCGCTGTCACCGCTCCCTATTGCCGCCCTCCCGGCCCCCCCCGCCCCCCCCGCCCCGTCCCGGCCGTCTGCCCCCCGTGTCACCTCCCCGTCCCCATGGCGACACGGCCGGCTGACAGCGCCCCCCCCCAGCCTTCATCCCCGGGTGTCACCTCTTTGTCCCCATGGCGACGGGGCTCGGCTGGCCCTTGCCCCCCTCCTCGCCCCACTGTCACCTCCATCCCCTGCCCGTCCCACGGGGCTGTGAGCAGCTCATTGTGAGCAGGGGGCAGGGACAGCCCCACCGCAACGAGGGTGATTCAGCCCCGGGCCATGGAGCTCCCCAGCCTGCTGCTGTCCATCCTATGGGTGTCCCCAGCCCATCGGGGTTCCCATCCTACGGCTGTCCTCACCCCAACCCTCGGTGTCTCCATCCTATTGAGTTCCCCACCCCTGAATGTCCCCAACCATTGGGTGCCCCCAGCTCAGGGTGTCCTCTCAAGGCCGTTCCAACCTATGGGGCACATCCAGGTGAGTCCCCAAGGTCACAGCCCTCCCGGTGACCCCCACCCCCATCCCCGCAGGTTCCGGAGGTGCCAATGCGGCCGCGCTGCCCCTCACCCTTCCGGCCGCGCGCCGGCCCCGAGCGAACCTCGGAGCGAGAGACACAGACAGCAGAGCTGTCCCTCACCGTGGTGGCGGCCGTGCAGGCGGTGGAGAGGAAGGTGGACTCCCACGCCACCCGCCTGCTGGACCTGGAGGGTCGCACCGGGGTGGCCGAGAAGAAGCTGATCGACTGTGAGAAAACGGCGGCCGAGTTGGGGAACCAGCTGGAGAGCAAATGTGCCGCGCTGGGAACCCTCATCCAGGAGTACGGGCTGCTGCAGCGGCGCCTGGAGAACATGGAGAACCTGCTGAAGAACAGGAACTTCTGGATCCTGCGGCTGCCCCCCGGCAGGAAGGGAGAGGTCCCCAAGGTAACGGTGCCCGGGTTGGGGTGAGGGCAGGGAGCGGGCACTGCTGCACCCCGAGTCCTCATTGCAGGGGGCAGAAATGGGGAGGAGAGCTGTGAGCGGAGCTGTGCTGCCCATAGGGCCAGGGGTAACCTCTGGTGGGAGATGCTTAGAATTAAGGTGGGATTGAGGGAGGAGGTTTCAGCTCCGGCTCCAGCTCACACAGCTGCGCCGCAGCCATTCACCGCCCAGCACAACTGGGGTCTGAACCAAGGAACCATGAAGATTTGGCAGTGCTCACTATTTGGTGCTGGATCCCCAGCTCTGTTTGGTACCGTTTGGTGCTGGATCCCCAGCTCTGTTTGGTCCATTTGGTGCTGGATCCCCAGTGATGGGTGATGCTGGTCCCCATAGAAGGAGCACAGGATGGCTGGCTGCAGGAGGGCAGTGCCTGCCTGCACAGCTTGGGCTCCAAAACAACAAAAGGCGCCCGCCATGAATATTCATTCATCTGCTCTTTGCACGATGTGACCACTCCACCAAGGGGAAAGTTTGCCTTTGGGACTTGAAAATGGAGCATCTGCACCCCGACGTGAGTACGGGGTGGCCAGGAGGCAGAGCCAGCATGGAGCTCCCCTCCCACAGCTCCGCTCCAGCTGCATCCCGAATGTCTCTGCAGAAATGAGCCCAACAAACAGCCTTAGGAGCTGCTGTCCATTGCTGGATGCCCTGCAGACAATAACTGGTGGTACCTCGGGGCCCGGGGGGAGCTGTGGGGTAATTGAATCTGGCTTGATGTCGGCTCACCGTTGGGGATGAGGTCTGCTGTAATGCCTGGTTTTATCTGCAGTTTTGCTGAGCAGGTGTTTGTGATCGCAGGTGCCGGTGACGTTTGACGACGTGTCCGTCTGTTTCAATGACAAGGAATGGGAGAAGCTGGAGGGCTGGCAGAAGGAGCTGTACAAGAATGTGATGAAGGGGAACTACGAGTCGCTGATCTCGCTGGGTAAATCCAGGCGCTATTTCCCAGCTGTGCATTTATTGCAGGTTCTGGGCATCCTCCTGCTCCCCCCCGAAGGACCCAAATGGCCCATTTGAAAAGGAGATTTAAAACCACGGGAGGAGGTTTCCAGTCCCACTCTGTTGCTGTGTGGGGCTGCGTAGGGTCCCCCCTCCTGCTGTGTTCTGGGTGCTGTCCCATGGGACCCTCCTGTGCTCCCCCTCAGCTGTTTCCCAGCCCGCAGTTGTTCCCAGGGCTTCCCCTCATCCTCTGAGTCTGCTGCCAGTGCTGGCCTTGGGGAAACCAAATATCCCAGTGCAGCGTTAACTGTGACCTTATGGGGCTTCGTCTGTTGAGCTGTAAGAAGTCCCTGCTCTGGGGCCAGTGGTAAAACACTTCGGGTTTGAGGAGAGACGGGAAATGGGGGATTTCTGCGCTCCCTCTCCATTAACCCCCCTCCATCCCTCTGTCTCTCAACAGATTATGCAATTTCCAAACCTGGTGTTTTGTCCCAGATCGAGCAGGGAGAGGAACCGCGGGTCAGGAATGAGCAGGACTTGGAGGAGAGCGAGATGATGAGCGATGCCACCGCAGGTGAGGCGGCCGTGGGGGGGGCTGAGCCCACCCACCCCTCCATGGGCAGGAGGGGGCTGCGCTCAGGGCTTTGCTGCTGGGAGCTGTGGCAGAGATGATCAGGAGGAGCCCTGCAAGCAAAGGGGAAAGGTTTGGCTGCTGGGTGGTTTGATGTCCAGGTATGGCTCGGCACATTAAGCAGGGCAAGAAGAGCCTGGAGTCGGGGAGCTGCCAGTGTGGGGAGCATTGCAGTCAGAGCACGTCCTTGGGAAGCGGGGGAAGGAGAGGCAGCTCAGCTCCTGCTGCAGCCATCTGAGGGAGCCACAGCCTTCCACAGCCTGCTCTGCCTGTGCCCAGTGCGGGACAGACCTGCGGGGGGGGGGCATCCGCAGAGCCCAGGAGGTGGTGGGCATGGGAGGCAGCCTGGGTTGTGTCATTCCCACCTTCCTTGGCCAGGAAAAGCTTGATGCTAAGTGAGAAAATCCCCTGCTGTCCCCCAGCCTGGGGTCTGCGCTGTGTGAGGGTACCAGGCAGCGGGCAAAGACTGCTCAGAGGCAGTGGGGGGTCAGGAGCACTGTGTGCAGCATTCACAGTGCGGCTGGGTGGGGGTCAGGGGCACAGCTTGCACCTTGGGGGCACAGCAGTGGGGAGAGCCCTGTGGGAGGCAGCCAGGGGCTGCTGGGAGCCCTGAGGATGACTGTGGGTTGCATCTCTCCTTGCTGCAGCTGGGATCAGAGTCGTGATCAAAACGGAGGAGCTGCTTCCTGAGGACAGCCCCGAGAACCCAGAGCTGCACGGGATGTCAGGGCAGTCGGAGGGCAGCTTCCAGAGCCCGGATGAAGAGGCCGCCTGTGAGAGCCCCTACGGCTCCGTGTCCCCTCCCCGAGAGCTGCCAGGCACCAGCCTGGGCGACCCCTCCGAGTACGTCGGGGACTACAGTGAGATCCAGAGGGTCATCGTGCACCACGGGAGCTGCACAGGTGAGGGGTGGAGGGGCCTGGGAGGAGGCACACACACAGCCAGTGTGGTCTGGGGGCTGCTGAGCTGCACCATGGTGGGGATGCGGTGTCCCCAGCACAGTGTTGACCTCTTCTATTGGGAAACCTGCATGTCCTTCCTATGAAGCCTCTCCTGGAACTCAAGAGTCCACTGAGGGTGACTGTGGGGTACACCATGCGTCCAGCTCCCACCAAACAAACTGAGCTTTGGGAAAGCAGCATCAGTGACAGCAGTGGGGGCCCATGGCCATCCTGCCCATCCCATCCTTTGGGAAGGTCGATGGCCTTGGGAAGCCGAAGGAGGGGGTGGTGCCGGGCTGAGCGCTCACAGCTGGGAGGCTGAGGGGCAGCTTGGCTATTCTCCCCTTTCTTGCCACCCTGCTCCAGCAGGAGCTGCCCGTGTTGGAGCGCAGCTGGGGGCTGCAGAGTCCCTTTGGCAGCTCCCAGTGCCCTGAGCTCCCCCACACCCCGCGTCCCACCTGCAGGGCCGTAACGGCGTTCTGCTTTCCCCTGACAGAGGACGGCATCGTGATCAAGACGGAGGAGGAGGAGGAGGACGACGTGGACGAGCCGTGCTCCATGTTCTCAGGCTGCAGCGACCCGCCGCCGTTCCCCAGCCACGAGGCCGTGCTGGGCTGCGAGGCGCAGTGCAGCTCCAAGGCGGCTCCGCGCAGCCTGGCTGCCTCCCGTGTGCGCAAAACGCCGTCCTGCGAGAGGGAGGTGGGCGACATGAAGCCGGCCATGGCCCAGCAGCAGCGCAACCGCACCAGGGAGCGGCCCTACATCTGCCCCGAGTGCGGCAAGAGCTTCATGCTGAAGATCAACTTCGTGATCCACCAACGCAACCACCTCAAGGAGGGCCCCTACGAGTGCCACGAGTGCGACCTCAGCTTCCGCAACAAGCAGCAGTTCCTGCTGCACCAGCGCAGCCACACGCGCCGCGCCGTGGGGGTCCCGCGCCGCCCCGAGCACGGCCTGAAAGCCCCGACGCGGCCGCCGGCCCCGGGGAAGCCCTACAAGTGCTCGGAGTGCGAGAGCAGCTTCAGCCACAAGTCCAGCCTCAGCAAGCACCAGATCACGCACGTCGGGGAGCGGCCCTTCACCTGCGGCGAGTGCCGGCGCAGCTTCCGCCTGCAGATCAGCCTCATCATGCACCAGCGCATCCACGCCGGCAAGAACGAGATGGCCTTCCTGTGCCCTCAGTGCGGGAAGAACTTCACGCGGCCGTCACACCTGCTGCGGCACCAGCGGACTCACACCGGCGAGCGGCCCTACCAGTGCAGCCAGTGCGACAAGACCTTCAGCGAGAAGTCCAAGCTCACCAACCACTACCGCATCCACACCCGCGAGCGCCCGCACGCCTGCGCCGTGTGCGGGAAGGGCTTCATCCGCAAACACCACCTCCTGGAGCACCAGCGCATCCACACGGGAGAGCGGCCCTACCACTGCACCGAGTGCGGCAAGAACTTCACCCAGAAGCACCACCTCCTGGAGCACCAGCGGGCGCACACCGGGGAGCGGCCCTACCCCTGCACCGAGTGCACCAAGTGCTTCCGCTACAAGCAGTCCCTCAAGTACCACCTGAGGACGCACGTGGGAGAGTGAGTGAGTGAGGGCCGCCCCGGGGCCCCGCCGCCGTCTCTCCCTCTCCCCCCACCCCCGGCTCAGGGCATGGACACACGGACATCACTCGAAGCTTCGTGGCAGCGCCGCCGCTCTGCTCGGCTGGAGGCAGCTCGGCTGATGGGAAATAAATTAATGAATTAAAGCAAGCGCCGCGCGGCACAATTCAAAGATTATATATATATAAGATTAACAGAAGCAGCTGATTTAGGGAGAATCCTCACCCATAGAGAAAGGAAGAAAGGAGAGAAACCTGCACTGGGTGTTTCGCTGAGTAGGACTCGGAACGGCTTTTTAAATCTACTGTTTGGTTTTTTAATAAATGTGGAGGAACTTTTTATCGGGTATTTGTCCCCCACAGGGTGGTGACGCACTGGAACAGGTTCCCAAGGAGGCTGTGGATGCCCCATCCCTGCAGGCATTAAATGGAACAAGGAGGCTGTGGATGCCCCATCCCTGCAGGCATTCAAGGCCAGGCTGGATGTGGCTCTGGGCAGCCTGGGCTGCTGGTTGTGACCCTGCACACAGCAGGGGGTTGGAGCTGGGTGAGCACTGTGGGCCTGTGCAATGCAGGCCGTGCTGTGATCCTATGACAGCAGCCTGAGCGTCACCACGCTGTGTACGTCCTTCCCGTGCTCTGCTGGCAGCTGTGGCACAGAGCTCAGCCAGGGGCTCTGCCCATCCCTGCCAGGATCAGGACTGTCTCTGTCTGATGGAGGTGCCCGCCCGGCTCTGGGGGCTGCGCTGCACTCACGGATGATGCCATAGAATAAAACAGCAGTTGCAGCTGAAGGACGTCGTCGTGGCAGTGCTGGGCTCCTCCTGGTGCTCGTCTGGTCCCTCCAGCAAGCACTGACCCGGTCCTGCTGCTATGGGAGCTGCAGGGGGTGCGTGGCACCGCGGGGTGCAGCTCCATCCCTGCTTCCAGAGCCCAGGGTGCCGTATGGACAGCCCTGTGTGTGCACAGCCCTGTGTGTGCACAGCCCTGCTGGGGCCCTTTGCTCCTCCTGCAGTCCCCGTGCTTGCAGCACTGTGTGGGGCTTCTGGCTGCTGTAGGGTCACATCTCGTGTGTGCGTTGCACACCTGCACACCTACACATACAAATGTGCACACACAGGTACATAAGCAATACAAGCCTGCAGCACAGGCTTGACTCTGTGATTCTATGATGTGCACAAGCGTGCGTGTGCCGGTGCAAAGGCGTGCAGCCGTGCACACACACACACATGGATGCAAAACATTCATGCACACGTGTGTGCCAGCCCCAAGGCAGCACCACGCACAGCCGTGCTGACACACCACACCCCCTTCCTCCTTCCGGCCCGGCCATGGCGCTGCGGGCTCTGGGCGATCGTTTGCAGGCCGAGGTGACGTGCCCGCTGTGCCTGGAGCTGTTCTCGCAGCCGGTTCTCGCTCCGTGCGGCCATTCCCTGTGCTCGTCCTGCTCCCGGCTCCTGCTGGGCTCCCCGCCTGGCCCCGCTCCGTGCCCGCAGTGCCGCGCCTCCATCCAGCCCGGTTCGCTGCGGCCCAACTTCCCGCTGGGCGCCGTGGCCGAACTGGCGGCCGCCCTGGACGAGGCGGCGGGGGAAGAAGCGACGCGGCCGCGCTGCCCCGAGCACGGCGAGATCCTGGGGCTGTTCTGCATCGGCTGCCGCCGGCTGCTGTGCGCCGTGTGCCGCCAGCACCGCACGGACTGCGGGCACCGCGCACTGCCGGCGGAGCAGGCGGCGGGGACAATGAGGGTACGGACCGGACGGGAGGGGTCCGGGTGGGGGGGGGGCACCGGAGCTGGGTACCCTATAGAGGAACAGGCTGAGGGCATGGGTATAAGGGTCTCTGCTGAGCGTGGAGCTGGGACCCACCAGGCACAGGTCGGGGTGCCCTCAAGGCACAGATGTGGGGGTTCTGTCAGGCATAACCGTGGATCTGGCTCCTGTCTGGGCACAGGGCACAGGATGGGGGTCCCTGTAGGCACTGACCTGGGGGTCCCTGTAGGCACTGACCTGAGGGTCCCTGTAGGCACTGACCTGGGGGTCCCTGTAGGCACTGACCTGGGGACCCTCTGCTCGCTGGTTGAGGTGTGTTCTGGACATGGAGCTAGGGGTCCCATCAGGCACAGGTTCACATAATGGGGTCCCTGCTAAGAACCGATCTGCAGCCCCATCTGGGATCCCACCTAGGCACAAAGCTCAGTCCCCTCTGGGCACAAAGTCCGCTCCATGTACAAGCTGAGTCCCCTCCATGTGTGTGTTGGGGGGTTTCTGCCAGGCGTGGAGCTGGGATCCCCCCTTGGCACAGGAGCACAAGTTGTGGTCCCCGTATGGCACTAAGGCACTTCTATATCACTGCAGAGAATTCAGGAGCACATCTGAGACGCGGCTCCGCCGTTGCTCCAAACCTCTTCCCACAAATCTCGCTTCCAACACCAGAAGTTGTTTTTTCCTAATTAAAAATACCCACAAACTTCAGGCTTTCCACATGAAGCTGTTCCAGGCACATCTGTGGCCAAAGCAGCTGCACGCCGGGCGCTCCATGGCCACGCACAGTGTGCTCAGGGTGAGGAGGGGCTGCTGCTGAGCTCAGCATTTCTTTCCCCTTGGGGTGAGCTCAGTAATACACCCCACTCACCCCACAGCACACAGCGGTGTTGGCCCCATTGGGCTGTCGGGTGTCACCATCTTGCAATGATTTTTCCCCAGGAGACACTGCAGAGCAATCTGGCATTTCTAGAGAAAGAGAAGGAGGAGTTTAATCCCAAAGGAGAATCCAGGATTAACATGCTGATGGTACGTGCCCACCTCTGCCCTGCTCTCCCTGCCCCTTCACCCACCTCTTTGGGGCCGCAGCCCTTCTCCCCATTCATACTTACCTCCTCCTCCAGAACAACACTGCTGTTTTCTCTCTCCCATCCTGTCCATCCCATATCTCCTTCCATACATCCATCCCATATCTCCTTCCATACATCCATCCCATATCTCCTTCCATATATCCCATATCTCCTTCCATATATCCCATATCTCCTTCCATACATCCATCCCATATCTCCTTCCATACATCCTATATCTCCTTCCATACATCCATCCCATATCTCCTTCCATCCATCCCATATCTCCTTCCATACATCCTATATCTCCTTCCATACATACATACATCCCATATCTCCTTCCATCCATCCCATATCTCCTTCTGTATGTCAGTCCCATATCTCCTTCCATACGTCCATCCCATACGTCTGTCCCATATATCCTTCCGTACATCCAGCCTGTATATTATTCCATATACCCATCTCCTATATCCTCCCATCTCTCCATCCCATATAACCCTCTGTACATCCACCCTTTCCCCCCCAGACCGTCTCCTCGCTGTGATCCCCATCCCCTCCCCTCAGCTCAGGGCTGTGTGTCTCACAGGGCGCGGTGGCCTCAGAGCAGCAGAAGCTTCATGCTGCCTTTGAGCAGCTGCAGCAGTTCCTGCGGGAGCAGGAGGGCTCCCTGCTGGCCCAGCTCGATGGGGTGCACGCGAGACTCACCGAGCAGCACCAGGAATACACCTGCCGTGCTGCAGAGAGGAGGGCGCTGCTGGAGGAGCTGCTGGTGGAGATCCCGAGGAGGCGTGAGCAGCCGGCGGTTGAGTTCCTGCAGGTGAGGCTGTGATCCAGCTGGTGACAAACCCCGGTGTCACCACTGCTCCCCATCACTGTGTGCATGCTGGAGCTCAGCGCCCCACTGCTCCCCACTCCCCAGTGCTGTAAGCTCTGACTGATGCTTTCTCTCTCCCAGGACGTTGCTGGCATTTTGGACAGGTAAGAACTGTACGGAGCACTGCACAGGTGCTTGGGATCCTCTGGATGCTGAGCAGCAGCTGCCAGGAGGGTGGGTTTGCCCCACTGCGTAGTTTGGATCTAAGTGTGATGGGGTTCCTGTGTCGGTGCCTGGGATGCACTGTGACCCCAGCCGGGCCCTGGGCTGTTGGGTGCCATCTGTCCCCCCTGTTGTGCCCGTTTCCCTCCCAGCTGTGTGCTCCCTGCAGGCTTCTCCCCCAGGTGCATGGAAGCGAAGGTCCCTATCCCGGAGCCGGTCTCCCCAGAGCTGCAGAGGGGAGTCAGCAACCTGTGCAAGGCGAGCGAGCAGGTCCTGGCTGTGCTGGATGACTTCAGAGGTAAAAAGTCATCGAGCGATGCTGGATTTGCAGCCAGGGTCCCATGGGCTCAGTGCGTCTGTCCCAGCGGGCTCCAGGCTGACGCAGCTCCCAGACAGGAGCTGGAGGCTGCAGGAGCTGGGGGTGGGCTTTGCTTCTGACCCACATTCCCCAGAGCCCTCATGCGTCTCCCTTTCCTCCCCGCAGTGAACCTGCTGAGCAAGTTGGACACAGAAAGAGGTAAGTTTGCTCAAGCTGATGGGCACAGATGAGGGAAAAACATTCCTGAAGTGTTTCCCTGCCTCCTTGGGGCAGCCGTGGGTTCATCCATCATCTGCACAACATCTAAATCCTTGCTTTTGCCTGATGAACAAACCTGGGTCAGCTCTGTGCCAGGAGCCACCCGAGGTGCCCAGCACCGAATGAGAGCTGGGCAGCGCTGGTTCCAGAGATCTTTTCATTCTTGTGCTGTGATCTGGAAGACTTGGGGGCCTGAGCACACCCTGGGCCGCCTTTTAGGCACAGATTGGAAAAGCCTTGTGAGCAATCCCAGCAGCGTGGTGGGGTTTGGGGCCGTTGTGTCCCGGTTGTGGCCATCTGCAGCCTGGCTGCTCCCTGCCCTCTTGGCATTGAGGATGATGAGTCTGAGTTCCCCTGCCCTGCTGTCTGGGATTTGAGGCTCCATGGATCGGTGGAGGACCTGAGGTGGTGGCACTGCGTGGTGACACCTCTGAGGCCCAGGGTGATGTTCCTTGTGGTCACACAGCTCGGTAGGGAGGTGCCCCACAGCTGTGCCCCCTGAGGAAGCTGTGGATGGGTCATGGTTGCACACTGTGCTTGTAAGACCTGCCCCGGTCCTATGGAAGAGGAAGGAAAGGTGCTAGCTGGCCTCAGCAGGCAGCAGGTTGATTCTTCTCTGTTGTGCCTTAGTGAAGGTGTTGCTGGATCTGGAGACGGCAAGCCCGTACCTGAGCATCTCAAGTGACTGCAGGACCCTGCAGATAGCAGAAGAACATCAGAACCTCCCCGACACCCCCAAGAGATTCACGGGCAGCGCCAGCGTGTTGGGATCTCAGGGCTTCATGGCTGGGAGGCACTACTGGGAGCTGGAGGTCGGGGGTGGGAACACCTGGGCTGTGGGGGTGGCCCTGGAGTCTGTGCAGAGGAAAGAGTCACTCGTGATGGCCATGGAGAAGATCTGGGCCCTGCGGATGGACTGGGACGGCAGCTACACAGCGCTGACCATGCCGCCCACCCAGCTGAGCCTGCACGAAGAGCCACGGCGCATCAGAGTCCACCTGGACTACGAGGCTGGGCAAGTGACCTTCTACAACACCGACAACATGCGAC
This sequence comes from Coturnix japonica, assembly GCF_054131305.1. Classification (NCBI taxonomy): domain Eukaryota; kingdom Metazoa; phylum Chordata; class Aves; order Galliformes; family Phasianidae; genus Coturnix; species Coturnix japonica. The sequence goes on along the minus strand of NC_140664.1, from coordinate 138,893,151 downwards.
AGATCCTGCAGTTCAACGTCTCCTTCAGCGAGAAGGTCTTCCCCTACTTCTGGCTCTGGACGCCAGGAACACACATCAAGCTGTGCTCCTGATGGCGGCTGTCACCTCCTGGTCCCCTGCCCACGTCCTGGACTGATGGGTATGGGGATGGCACAGCATCGCTACAAACTCACTGCACCTCTGCCCTGGGCATCGCTGCATCTCCTCCTGCTGAATCCTTTAGAGCATTAAAGATTGCAGAACGATAGGATCCCAGAATGGATTGATTGGGAAGGGATCTGATTGGGAAGGATCTGATTGGGAAAGGATCTGATTGGGAAGGATCTCCCACTCCCTGCAGTGCACAGGGACGCCCTCAGCTCCATCAGAGCTGTGTGTGCTGCAGGGATGGGGCGGCACCAGTCTCACTGCAGGCTGTGCAGCACCTTCAGTGCATGAGATCCCTCCTTAGACCCATGGCCACCTCCCCGCTCTGAGTTTGAAGCCATTTGTCGCTCATCCCATGGCTCCCTCCATCTTCCTGCCCGGCCGCCATCTTCCTGTGGGCCTTTATCACTCATTGCTCTCACATGGATCTCTTTGGACCAGAAGTGACACGGACAGAGTTCTTTGGCTCACCAGGGCCCGGTTTTTTGCCTTATTTTGTGCTACTTTTCCCTCATCTCCCCCTGTTCCATCTCTTAGGGCTCTGTGGGGGTGGTGTGTGGGGCCTTCCTGACTCAGAGAACTACATTTCCCAGCGTGCACCGGCGAGGCGGGCAATGCGTTCTCTTGCAGTTGCATGCCGGGAAATGCAGTTCCGCAGCCAGGTCACTGGGTTACCCCTTTCACTATTGGACAGCTCGCCTGCCGATCAGTGAGGAGTTGGTCCCTCCCCCCGCTCCGATTGGTCAGAGGAATGGAGAGCTGAGGAGAAAAGCCCTCCCCCTCCCCGCGCCTCCTTCTGATTGGCGGAGAGGCGGTTTGGCGCCAGCGACGGGTGGCGGCCGGGCTCAGTGCGGCGCGGGCAGCGCTGCCAGTCGGACGCGCGGCTCGGTTGGCTTCGGCTCGGCCCGATGGATCCCGCCGCGTCCCGCCGCCTCCCGCCGCTCTCTCCGGCTCCACCCGCCGCCGTGGTCAAGTCTCTGTTTCCTGCCGAGCTCTCGCCGGTCTCGGATCTTCGCCGCACCATGGAGCAGCTGGGACACGGGTCAGTCGGAGCCCCCTCCCACCGAGGCCCCCTTTGATCCCCTCCATGGCCTCCCCTCCTCCCCTTCTCCCCTGGGCTTCCTCTCACCCCGTTCATGCAGCGATGTCTGCCCGCCCGTCCCATCGCAGCCCCGGCCTGTGGGGCTCCTGGAGCCGAGGCCCGGAGCAGCTTCACCCCAACCCACGGGCACAAAGGGCCGCTTCCTCCCTGCCCCCTTCAATTAACGCCCCAACAACCCCCTACACCCGCTCCTCAGCTCCTTCCCCAACGGCGCCTTGAGGCCCATTTCTCCCCCCCTCCAAACTGAGCCTTCCAGGACTTCTTTAGTCCCTAAAACCTCAGCCCGGGGCTCTTTCCCATCCCCTCCGTATCCCCTTAAGGAGCCTTTGATGAGCCCTTCCCTACCCCCGTTTCCTCCGTGCAAAGTGAGGCCTCCAAGATCTCAGCAACCCCCCAAACCAAGGCCTGGACATCCCCCCCATCCCCAAACCAAGGCCTGGAGATCTCCCCCCCTCCCCCAGCCAGGACATGGGGCAGCTCTTCCCGTTCTGCCCCCAAGCGAGGCCCTGCTCCTCCCCCCGCAGCTCACAGCACCCCCTCACCCCTCCTCCCTTGCTGCTCTCCCGTCCACACATGGTGCAGGCCCACATCCCCACGTGCCACCATCTTCCATCTCATCTCTTCCCACTCTGTGGCTGCTTTTCCTGCTCTGCAGCTCGGTTCTCCTATGGCTCCCATTTCACTTTGGCCTCCTGTCCATTCCCGAGTGTCCTGCTGCTATTTCTCCTTTTGCTGCTTGCTTTTAGATGCTTCATGTTCCTGTGATCAGCTCTATGATCCTTCCCACCTTGAGATTCCAGGGATTCCTGCTAACGCCTCCCACCAGGCCCTTCCATTTTGGGTTGCTCTCCCACCTTGTGCCCAGCTCCATCTTTGGAGTTAATCAGTGTGATAAGAGCAGCCTCACTCGGTAGCTTTACCCTCATTTGAAGGTGATGGAGAGGAACCCTGGGGCTGCCCGTGTGTGAGCAGCATGTGCTCCCAGTGCTCCTGCACCCAGCACTGTGTGTGTGTGTGGGAGGAGAGCTGCACCCACTTGAGGCTGGGTGGGCAGGGAGGGTGTGGGCTCAAGTCTTAACTTTAACAAGCTCTTATTAGCTTTAATAAATCCCCCAAACCAAAGCAGCCCAAAGCTCCCAGTTCTCAAACTCAAAGTTCATTTCTATATACAAAACAATCATGAAATCAGTGCTGGACAGGTTACAGTCCTGAGAGAGATAATGGGCTGTTGATAGGGGTGTTCCCAGCTTTGGGAGGTGCTGCTGTGCCTCCAGGCACCGATATCTCACACTCCATATACAAACTGGTTTTAGTGCTAAACTTTTCTTGCAAGCTGTCCTGTTGTATTAAATCCTTTGTTAGTGAAGGTGCGAGAGCATGAGGGGCTCGGAAACAGCCTCAGAGGAGGAAAAAGAGCCCACAAAAGCTCGTGGTTTGTGTGCTGTGCGGAAGGGCTGGTGGAGTGGTGCAAGGTGACTGATGGGGCTATCAGTTCTGTGCTGTGTTCTTGTGCTCCTGTCTTGTATTAATAACATTGAACGTTCCTTCTTTTACAGGCAGCATGAAAATACTGAACAAGACCTGGGAAACAAGAGCACAAATGGTCTGCAAAGAACAGTGTCCTCAGAGTCGACAGACTCAGGTACGGTGCTCACAGTAAATGATGAGTAAGGAATAGAAAGCGCTGTATTCTTACTCTGCTCACACATTTGAATGCAGAACTAATGCTGCCTTTGGTCCCTGCAGCCACTTCTCACCCTCACACCTGTGAAGGGAGGCAGGCTTGTTCCTGTTGCTCAGCAGACCTCCCACAGCCCACGTTTTGAGCTGTTTTCTCTGTTAACTGTTCTAGACTGTGCTTGCAGTGAGGTTAACGTGGAAGAAAAACTGGTTCTGGCTCCAAATGGGGTGTGGCAGAGAGAGCATTTTGTTTTGCTTCTTATCACAGAATGGTTTGGGCTGGAAGGGACGAAGCTCCAACCCCCCACCACAGGCAGGGCCACCAACCTCCCCATTTCAGAGCAGCCCAGGCTGCCCAGGGTCCCATCCAACCTGGCCTTCAACACCTCCAGGGATGGACGGGGCATCCACAGCCTCTGGGCAGCTGTTCCAGCACCTCCCCACTCTCACAGTACACAACTTCCCCCTGACATCCACCCTCCATCTGCCCTCCTTCAATACAATCCATTTCCCCTTGTCCTGCTCTTATCTGCCCTTTCACAGAGCTGACTCCCCTCCTTTTTGGAGGCTCCTTCAGGTCCTTGCAGGCTGCACTGAGCTCACCCTGCAGCCTTCCCTTCTCTTCTCCATGCTGAACAAGCCCAGCTCCCTCAGCCTGTCTTTGTCGTGGAGGTGCTGCAGCCTCTGAGCATCTTTGTGGCCTCCTCTGGACCCTCTCCAACAGCTCCCTGTCTTTCCTGTATTGGGGGCCCCAGCTCTGGACGCAGCACTGCAGATGGGGCCTCAGAGGGCAGAGCAGAGAGGGACGATCCTTTCCCTGTCCCTGCTGGCCACCCCTCTGCTGACCTAGTGAGCTGGTGCTGCTTTGTGAGCGCTCATGGCTGAGTATTGGGGCTGTGGTTTGGAAGCTGAGTTCGCATTCTGCTGTTTGCTGTTAGGACACAGCACATACCTGCCTTTAGCTCAGAATGGAGCCAGGTTGAGTCCCCCCCCTTTTGGAGGGTGATAACTCTGAAGTGTTGCGCTGTGGTTTCTCTTTAAACCCAGACTCTGCTATCCTATCTGCATGCTCATATGGAGGCTGCCAAGCAGGGTTTCTCTTGTGGCTTGGGTTTTGTCTGTGGTTTTCTGCCTGTGTGTGCTGGTGTCAGCCTCACAGTCCGGGGAGCTGTTACAGCACTGATGCTTGTTGAGAAGTTCTCTTTGATATATCACTGTGTCAGTGATGGAAATCAGTGCTTCCACCTGACTTTATGCACCAGATTCTCAGTGTGGTACTTCAGCCTTCAAAGGGAGCACTGAAAAGCGAGTGCAGCTGGCAGGCTACAGGGAGATAAGGAACTGAGCTGGCTGCATCTCTGCTGCTTGGCTCTCTTCTCCTTTTCCCGTCTCCGTAGCGGATCTCAAGATGTTCTGCTTGTATTGTGCATGGAGTGCTCGCCCTTCTTTCAATATGCTGCTGTGTGCGAAGGACAGCTTTCAATGTCAGCTTCAGTCTGAGCTCAGCACTTCTTGGAGGAGCTTTCCAGCGATACCCAATGTGCTGCATTCCCTATGGACTGAGGCAGGACTCACTACAAAATGCTGTTCTGTTCTGCAGGTTGTGCCTTGGATTCGCCTGGCACCCCGACCCCCAGCGACATCAGAGAGGAAACGTACGTAAGCAGATGCTAAGCCTGACCTCTGCAGCTTCACATTGCACTGTTAACAAGTGTAGGCTGATGAGAGGCTTAACGTGACATCTCCTTTGCTGGCACGTGTGTAGTGGGCCCTTCTCTTTTACCCTTCTAAAAGGTGTGCTCCCACACTGCAAGTGCAGGTGCTGCCTTGCTGTGCTGTCTGTCCCCACTGCTTGCAGCTCAGTGAGCTGCGGCAGCCACCCTGCACTGCGTGTAAGCTGCAGTTTGCTCTCAGTACTTAACTGTAAGCTTTTGCTTGGACATGTCTTAACTGATTCCATGCAATTGCTTTTAGCATTGAATTTGTCTCTCTTGATTAGATTTAAATAAACACGTTTCCTAATCTTTTATCCCTGGGGGTGGGGGAGAGATGCCTTTGGTCCCTGATTTCCCCAGCTTTTCTCTTTGAATTGCCTTTGTGTCTAATCAATGCTGGAAGTCCTTTGAGGAAAGGAGGGAGAGTGGGATTCCAACATGTGCTTTGAAAACCAGGCTGGGATTAGCTGGCCATAAATACCTGTTGAGAAGGATGAGGTGTTATCAGGAAGCATCTGGCTTCTGTTTAGTGCTGTGACTCAAATACAAGGTTGATTTTTGAGTTTGCTATCCTTTGTTGTTAACTGTGGGGCTTTTCTCTTTCAGATTTGAGAAGGCAATTCTGGCATCTAGCAGACTGAAGTAAGTATTCTCCTGTCTAACATCCAGTCACTGCTATGGATTTGCCTCCAGCTTTATAGTGCTGTGGGATGCTGCTCTCATTACTGTCTTCCAAAAGGAAATGTTGACAATAAATGTGTTCTTTCTCATTGTAGCCTTCGACTGCCTCTCAGAAGAATTCATTCACTGCCGGTAAGTGAGGGTGGTGTTCATCTTGCATAAATGTTAAAGGGTTTACTGTGCTGACTGTTTTTAGTTGGGTACCTCCCACTTCTTGTTAATTTATTCCCTTCAAGAACAGCTGTTGTGGTAGTTGGTTGAAAACTAAGAGCAATGGTTTGTAAACTTGAAACCTAGTTTGGGTGTTGGCTGTGGGATCTCACCAGTGTAGCTTTGTTGCTAATGCAGCTGAAACGCAGCCCAGCCTGCACTCACTTGCAGAGGAAGACCTCATAATCTCATTAATGCATCTCTTGTGCTTAAGATGTACTAGTACAGAGGCGGTACTGGAAAATGCTTAACTAGCTTTTCTGTCTGAATTGTATAGCAAAGGCTCCTGGGCTCCAGTCCTGCTCTGAAGAGAAGCCATTCGGACTCCACAGATTGTAATGCATTTCAGCTCCTAGAACAGAATGAGAATAAGGAGAATGTGAGTATTGCGTGTTGCCTCTGGGGATGGTGTGGTGTGAGAGGTGGTGCTGAGGAAGCTGAACCAGCACTCCTTCATGGGCAGATGTGGTGGGAGAAGTTTGGGAGCTGCCTGTCAGACTGCAGCTCAGACATCACAAAGCTTTGTGCAGCTCAGCTTAGAGAAAGCTGCAGCAAAGTGTGATGGCACTGGTTACAGTGACTGCAAAGTGATGATAGGCTGATAACAAGGAGGAAGGCTTTGTACAACTCCTTCCTCCTTGCTGTAGCACCTGGCTCCTCTCTGTCTGTGGCAAGGTGAAACATTTCCATAATGCTGTCCTTGGCTGTCTGTGGGGGGTGCCTGCAGGAGGCTGCCTAGATCTCCATGTCTTCTTTTACTCCAATGTGGGGAGTTCTGGTTCCTCAGCAGCACAATTGTGCCTTTATCCTCATGCTCTGGGAGGCCTTGCTGCTGGCTGTGCTGTCTGCAGGGTGCTGACAGGCCCAGGCACCATCACCCAGCAGCAGATGACGTTCTGAGCAGGCTGTAGCTGCCTTAGCATGGCTTCTTTAGCAGAGAACTTGACCAACAAAAAGAAAACCAAAATGCTTTGAGCCTGCAGATAATGAGATGAGAGCTTGGTTGTGTCAGGTGAATCACTGTTGTAATGTCTTTGAGTGTGAATGTTTTCAAAGCAGACTGTTCCTGTTTGGCAGCAGGGAACTTGAATCCAAAATGTCTGGTAGCTTAAAGGTGGGAGAGGAGGTAGAAAGGTTCTGGTAGTGTGCAGTGTTCATTGTTTTGGTAAACCAGTCACTTTTCTCTCTTTGATTCAGGAATCATTTGAGTTTAAGAAGCCGACCAAGCCAGCTTCTCGTAGTTCTGTGCACGTCCACTCCCATGGTGGGAAAAGTGTTCTTGGACAAAGGCAGGACTCGGCCCTGGCTCAGGGAGTAAGTACCTCAGTGGTGTTGGTAGTTATTGTCCTGTCCTCTGCACACCTGCTGGGAGGAGGAAAAACTATCGTGACCCTGTTCTGAGACAGTGCTGTTAATCACCACTGTTCGTGTGCCCAAAAGGGAAGCTTATCTTTCTATCAGATGCAAAAACTGGTTTTGTCTGGGCTCAGTATTTGGGCAATACTGAGCTGTGGCTGTGGTGCAGAGCATCCAGTGAGTGTGGGTGTCAGTGCAGAGTAGATGTAGTTGGATCCTTGCACGGAAACAGAGCCTTGGGGGGCAAGTCCTGTCTGTACTTGTTGAATTTGGTAGAGCTTTGTCTTGGTACTCCTGACCTTGTGTTTGTTAACTGCAGTCAGTTAGTTCCCATTCTCTGCCATCAGTTGTTTCTCTCCTTTGTAATTCACTATGCAGTGTTTCCAGGAGAGGAGCTCTATTGATTAACCAGGCTAATGGAGCACACTGCTGTAAGGACTAAATAAAATATGAGGGCTTAGTTTGGGGTTTGCTCAGGTCAGTGTATTCAAGGGGCTGGATTAACCACTAACTTGCCTGTACTTCCTGATGGGATGGCATTGTTTCTATCTGCAGCATCCTGCTGTAAAGAGAAGGAATGTCATTAAAACTAAATGTTTTGTCTCAGTTTCCCACTCCAGAAATGCCCACGGGTGAAGTGGAAAACTACAGGCCAGCTTTCCTGCAGCAGGCTTCTCTGCCTTCCTCTGAAAGCGAAGATGATGATGGATTCTTGGAGCTCTTAGATGAGCAAGATCTGAAGGTAGGTACAAAAGCAGTGCAATGCTCTTCTAATCAGCTCTGTATAATGTGGCGTCTGCAGCATATGCATGTTCTGGTGGTAATTCAGACTGCAGGTAGGCAGGCATGAGGGATTATTGGAGGACTCAGTGATGTTTCTCAGCTCTTCCATTGTAGCGTCTCTGTTTTATGTGCCGTTCCCTAGTGCAGACAATGGGATTTGCTTGGTGTGTGATCAGCAGTTAGAGAGGTATTGCTGCTGTTCCTTCTGGTGTTTGAATTGTGAATCTATAGAGGGTGATTGGAAGAGTTGGTGTTTTCTATAGAAGTTCTCTGAGGGAGCTAAAGGTAATATTTGCTTTCAGATCACTTAAATAGAAGTCCAGTTCCTAGATGAACTCGACATGCTTAAGGCTTTGGAAGAGCATTGTTTTTAATCAATGAATGAGTTGATTTAGCTTATCCTTTCCAGTGTGGCTCAGCTCATCGCTCAATGAAATAACAGAGCTGGTAATGGAGTTCTTAAAACTGCTCAGGCTTACAGGAGTCTCAGGTGTTTACAGTGTCTGTCAGCAGTGAGGCAGATGAGAGTGAACTTTCTTTCTTTCATTCTCAGAATGATGAGGAGATGCCGTCTGACGTGTCAAGTCTCTGGACTGCACCGCTGGTCACCAGGAGGCCATACAGCCGGGTGAGTGTTGTCCTCGTGTCCATCTGCCCCCCTGGGCCCTGTGGTGGTGGTGGCTCTGATCCTGTACCTCCCATCACAAAACGGGGCAGTGCAAGACCCCTGCAGTATTGTGTTACTGTTAAGCCTGCTGCTTGGGAGATTGTGTCAGTGTAGGATGGTGCTCACAGTGGGTGTGTATCCACGTTCACTTGCTTTTTACAAAAACACTTATAAATGGGAGGAGGTCTTGACTTCTCTTATCAAATACTGGTGTACCTTGAATGCAGCCCTCACAGCCCTACCTGGAATGCCTGTAACCCACACTTCGGATAATAGGCTGTGAGGGCAATACAGGCTCAGAATCTGCCGTGGTCTGCTGGTTGATACAAAGCGTTCTGCCAGCATGTCATAATGTGCTCTGAGCTCACCCAGTCCTCACAGCCAGAAACAAGTGTTAGTGGGAACATAAGCCCCCAGTGTAGGTGATCCTGAGCACATCCTGCTGTTGCTGTGCTGTGACAGCACCTTAGATGAGCCAAACTTTACTGCAGTCATATCATGTAGAATGGGGAACTCCTGCTAGCATCACAGTCCTGTTCACATGGCAGCTCCTGCATTGCTGGTGCTCTGCAGGCATTTGCAAGGGTGATTCATGCAGAATGGCCAGGGCTGGAAGGGACACCAAGGATCATGAAGCTCCAACCCCCTCCTACAGGCAGGGCCACCAACCTCCCCATTTCAGAGCAGCCCAGGCTGCCCAGGGCCCCATCCAACCTGGCCTTCAACACCTCCAGGGATGGACGGGGCATCCACAGCCTCTGGGCAGCTGTTCCAGCACCTCCCCACTCTCACAGTACACAGCTTCCCCCGACATCCACCCTCAATCTGCCCTCCTTCAACTCCAATCCATTTCCCCTTGTCCTGCTAATATCATATCATCCTGTCATTGAATGGCTTGGGTTGGAAGGGACCCCAAGGATCATCAAGCTCCCACCCCACTGCTGTAGGCAGGGCTGCCAGCATTTAACGCTAGACCAGGTAGTCTGGAAGTCTGAGGCTTGCTTAGTTTCTCTTAGTATTTAGTCCTGGTCTTTGCTAGACATCTTCACTGTCTGCCCCCAGGCCAGGCGATGCCGCCTCTTTGGCTCTTCATCTCTGCCCAGCGGCGTAGGCAGAACCACCCAGAAAAGAATGGAGAGGTCCCAAGAGGAGAGTTCTTCAGGGAAAAGCAAGAAGAGGAAAAGCCTACCTGGAGCACAGTCTGAAGACTCAGAGGTTGGTGGCTTGGTGTAGTTTGGTGTTGCGGTGGAGAGTTAATTAGAGCTCAGATAGAGGGGTCTTGTTTGTGAAGGTCAAGGAGGGTGAGTTTACGGGGGGAAGTGCTGGTCTAACAGTGTGGTGTGGGGCTGATGGAGGTGCTGCAGTAGCTGTGTGTTCCTGCATTGATCCTAAAGGGAAGCTGTGCATCAGGCTGTTAGTAAATGCTGACTCTTACCCTGTGGGGAAAGGGTCTCATACCATCGGTGTTTGGCACTCATCTCTAACCTGTCTTCCTCTAGAACACAAAAATAGTAAAGACGCAATCCTCTGCAGCAGAAATCGAGAGTATTTTGGCCAGTGACCAGAGGGACCTTATTGGTGACTTCTCAAAGGTAATTGTATGATTTGGTTTAATGGTCTCTTTTAGAGAGGTGTTATGAACCAGCCCCAAGTAAAGCGCTTCCCTTCTTCAGAGTACATCCCCCAGTCACTGGTGAAGGCTGCCAGTGAGAATGGTGCTCTCATAGGTCAGTCCTGAAGGATTTCTTCAGGATCTTCAGTGTAGGAGCCAAAGAAAAGCTGTGTCCCTCAACCTTGGGGTTCTGGGGTTTTAAATGCTGTGCTTGGCTCAAGAGATCCTTGTCAGTGCAGTGTTATGGAGCTGGGTGCTGTGCTGCTGTGTGGCTCGTGGCTGGAACGTGCTCTGCTAAATGCTGTCTGTTTTCTAGGGTTATTTGTTCCATACTGTCGATGGGAAGCATCAAGATTTAAAATACATTGACTCAGAAATGGTATGTGCTCTGGGGACAGTGAGACGTTCTTTACTGAAATGGTTAAAAAAAAAACCCCTGAAAACAATTAAACTGTGCTTCGTTTGTTTGCTTATTGCAGATTGTGTCTGTCCTGACTGGGAAGTTTGCAAGCTTCATTAAGGAGTGTGTGATCATTGACTGTCGCTATCCGTACGAGTACGAAGGAGGACACATCAAGGTATGTTGTGGTAGTGGGAGAGTAAGGCAGAGCTGCGTGGAGCAGCAGCCTGGACTCATTGTGCCTGTGTGCTGTGTGGATCTGCACGCACACTTGGTTTGTGGAGTAGCTCTGTAAGGGGGGAACTGCTCCCCTTCTCCTTCTGCAGAGGAGCAGATGAGTGGGCAGGCAGTTCCAGGGGAGGGTGTGTGACCTCCAGTGTTCGGTGTCCTCATCTCTGGGGTACTGAGAGGAGTCTCACAGTTGATTTAAACCACAGTCTTTTGCTATAGAATGAGTGGCTGTGGAGGCTATTAAAGCTTGCTGACCCTCTCTAATACAGTGAGTGAAATCCAGCTGGCTGCTTCTGGCTGCTGATGGGGCCCTCCTGAATTGGGAGGCAGCGCAGCACTGGGTTGTGTGCAGCATTGCTTTGGTTTGAAGCTCTGTCTGCAGCATCAAGAGAGGGCTGGCAGAGCTCCCCTAGGAGCTGAGGAGAGCTTGTCCTAAAGTGGGATGCACTCATTGCTGTGCTCCGCTTACTGTGTGCTTTTGGGTTTGTCCACCTTCGCAGGGTGCTGTAAACCTCCACATGGAGGAGGATGTGGAAGACTTCCTGCTGAAGAACCCAATCCCTCCCTCGAAGAACAAACGGGTGATCATCGTCTTCCACTGCGAGTTCTCCTCGGAGCGGGGGCCTCGGATGTGAGTTACCCACATAGCCCTGTGTGAGCTTATAGCTGAGCTGTGTAGGGCAGAGGAGGTGCTGCTCTCCCTTGTTGCTTAATGCCAGCTTTCAATTGGGGTCTCCTCTGCAGGTGCCGCTTTGTGAGGGAGCGGGACAGACTGGGGAACGAGTACCCCAACCTGCATTACCCAGAGCTGTATGTCCTCAAGGGGGGGTACAGAGACTTCTTCCTGCGATGCCGGGTAAGTAACACCTTCTGCAACTCCACACTTGTGCTCTCACCATAGCTGAACCTCAAATCAGACTTTCCTGAGAAGCAGAGACTGTTTTTCCTGGGCTATTTTTTCTGCTGTTTCACAGCACAGCCCTGCACTGAGAGCAGTCAGAACTTGGCAGTAACGTTGCCTTCATTTCCCTAAGCCAAGTTTATACCTCAGAACTGCTTTGCTGCCATGGCTGGAAGGCTTTCCCTCTTGTCTCTAGAGTAAGATCTAAAACTGTTTTGTCTCTGTAACAACTAGGAGTTCAAAATATTACACAGAGGAGGAATTAAAGACTTTTCTCCTAGACCTGGCAGTAATTGCTGCATGACACATGGAAACCTCAAGCCTTGTACTATGCTAAAAAAGCAAAATCAGAGAACTTGAGCTCTGAGTTTCCAGCCTATCCTTCCGAGGAGGAGACCAATAAGTGCCCAGCAGCTCTTCCCATCATGGTGGTTCTTGTTCTGCTTCTGCAGCACTTCGGTCACTGCCATTTCTCTCTGTTCTGGTGCTGTGAACTATGGCCTGCCTCTCACTTCAGTCCCTCCCAGAGCCTCACGCTTTGGAGCACCTCTCAGATTACCACTCTGCTTTGAGAACTGCAGTTCCAGGCAGTTGTGAGATGCTCAGCCTTCCTGCAGCCCATGTTTGTTGGGCAGGGCAGTGCTGTGCGCTGCTCCCCACATTTGCCACACCTTGTTTCTCATCACTTCAATTGCTGCTGATCACAGTGGCGGGTGCTGCTGTGTTTTTGGCCCAGTGTGGCTGTGGGTGCCCCAGGATTGTTCTGGCTCTGGGCTGGAGGGCCTCGAGGTGGCAGCATGGAACAGCTGATGGCACTGTTCCATATGCTGGGGGCTGGCTGAGCTGGAGGAGAAGCAAATGTTTTCCAGATCTGTGTTACTTCAGGGTGAATTCTGAATATCCTTTGCTTGTGCTATATATTGATGTCTGCCAAAAAACTTGGGGTGAGAGTTTTGTCTGAGGGGCCGAAAGTCCTTTGCTTGTTAGCTCTCACTTCAGAAGTAGCTGTAATCTGAAGGTCACTTGGCTTTGCTCATCACTATCTGATGTGTGGCTGCAGCTCAGCGGGGCTCCTGTGTGCTTTGTTTTGGTGGCAGTTGTGTGCCAGGCTCTGCTGGCTGTGCTCAGAGCCCACCGCTCTGTGGCACAGTAAAATGAAACCAGAAACGAACCCATTTCTTTCCCCAGAGCTTCTGTGAGCCGCAGAGCTACCGCCCCATGCACCATGAGGACTTTAAAGAAGACTTGAAAAGATTTCGCACCAAGAGCCGAACCTGGGCCGGTGAGAGGAGCAAACGGGAACTGTACAGTCGCTTGAAGAAACTCTGAGGGCCAAAAAAGTGAACAAAGACTGCACCCCATGGCAGGGGGGAAGCTGCAGCCTGCTCCTTGCTGGCAGTTATCTGGTGTCTGCTCTCTTCATCTCTTGTCCTATTGGGAACACTGCAGCCACCGCTGGAACTGGGCAGCCTGGGTGCTGGCTGGCAGCTGGCTTCTGGGGCAATGTGCTGCTCCGGGGGAAAGGCTTTGCACATCACCACATCCCCCAACTGCCCCACGACCCCCAGGGCTGGAGGAGGCTGAGGCTGGTGCGAACAGTGAGGATCTTTTAGTGCTGGTAGCTTTTAAATGCCTTGTTTTAATTTAAATACAGTCCAACGAAGCTTAATGGTGCTGCAGTTGAATCATCCGGGTTGTGCTGGAGGCTGGTTCTGCTGCGGGGGGTGTGGGGGCTTCATTCTTTTTCTCAGCTTTGATTGTGTTTTGGTGAGGTGAGGAAATGGTTCTTCACAGTTGGGGTTTCCATGTGGCTGAGCTCCAACATGACACTGTAGGAGCCCTCTGGACAAAACCCTGCGGGGAAATGGTGTGTTTTGTGTCGTATCATGTTCTCCTCATTTACTGGATTGCTTTATTTCATAGCAGCTTGAATGTAGCTGCTGTTCTGAGGGTGGTTTCAGAGCAGGCAGTTTGTGGGACCTGCTGTTGGTTCTGATGGGATGGTGTGGGGTGTCAGGAGGGCTGGGGCCCCATGCTGTGTTTATGTGGCTGCTGGGTATTTTGTTGTGAGGTTTCTGGAGGAAGCACATGGATCCATCAATGTGCTGCTGGGCTGCCCTGTATTCACCTTCATCCACCTCTGAAGCAGCAAAGCCTCCCCTGCTGGGAAATGGGAATCCTGGAGGGAAGAAGAGTTCTGCAGCCAGCACCGCCTGGAGCAGGGAGCTCCATCACCCACCTGTAACAGGGCTCATGGTTGCACATTACAGCAGGGCTGGTGTTAAAGCTGTGCTGCTGCTGGTGCTTGTGTCACATAGAACCCGACAACCTCAGTGCTGGCAGGGCTGCTGCTTTGCTCTGGCACCGCTGTGCTGCGTGGAGCTCATCCTCCCTGCCCATGTAGTGCTGCAGGAGCATCGCCTGGCAGCTCTGCTGCTCCCATTGCAGACACCTGCACGCTGCACAGCTCGGCCTGCTCCGTGTGAGCTCCTGTGCCCTGCAAAAAAAACCATGGTAATGGTGCCTTAGGTGGAGTTCTGCCTTTAAGTTCTGCCTTCATTTTGTGGTTGTTTTTATTTTAAAGACTTTCTTAAACTGCTGCTCATTCCCTGCAGAACAGGGAGGGCAGATCTGGATTCAGACTTTCTTATTTTAAAATCGAAACAGCACCAGCTCAGCTTTGAGAAGGCAGCACCGTCATCTGGCAGCGCTGCTATGGGACTGTCTGTATGTGCTGGGAGGTGTGGGCCCAACATCAAGGCCACTGCAAACTCATCGTCCCTCTGTGTGGACTTTGCAAAGAGAAAAAGCAGCAGCTGCAGCAGTGTTGGGGCGATGCTCTTTTCTGACATCACTTCTTGGCTGTTTCTGTGCTCAGAGCATTCTGCTCTGTGCTCTTGCTGTGGATGTCTCTACATTCGCTCCTCCTGCGCAGGAGGTCGCTGTAGGGCAGTGGTCGCTCTCATTCTCCTGCCCAGCCAGAAGGGTGGTCCTGCCTTTGTGTTGTGTGTAAGGGGAGCCCTGGGGCCGTGGAGGAGGAGGCTGTATGTCCAGATGGGGTCTGTGCTACGTCAGCCTGCAGCTGTAATAGACATCTGCCAGTACAGAGAATAAAGTCCTTAAACTCTGACCTCTGTTCCACTCCTTCTATGGCAGAAGGGCTGCAGTTGCTGTGCTGCCATCATCTTCCTCTGCTTCTCTGCTCCTGGGCCAACCCAGAGCTGCAGCAGTGCCTTCCAGTCCTCTGAGGGCTGAAGCTGAGAACGGGATGGGTTTGCTTGTTATTTTTCCCTTCTTGCCTCCATCTGTTGTCCTTAAAACCGATGCTGAAAGCAGCTTATGGCTTCAGCAGCTTTTGCCACTGAGCTCAGTGCTCCGTCTCCTGTTGCTTTACTTTTGTGACCCACGTGAAGCTCACGCTCCTTCATTTTGCAGTGTCTGCAGCTCAGGGAAGTGGGAGCTGCAAAGGGTTGGCAGCTGCAGGCACCCTGCCTCTCTATTTCCTCCATAGTGCAGCTGTGCTGCAGCACCCCAGGAGCCCTCTTGGTGCTGGGCAGTGCTATGGGTCCGTTCACTCCTGTCCTGTGTTCTGCTTTCAGGATGGTGCTGGTTGCACTGCAGACGGGGTGTGCTGCCTGCGGGCAGGTTTGCAGCTTTGCAGCCACGAGAAGCCATCCCTGTTTGTTTCTGTTGGATGAACTCTCTGGCAATGTTTGCTCGGGCTTAAGCGAGGAGCCATAAAAAGGAGACTGGCTTCAAAAGAGGAAAGTGGAAGGAGGCCAGGAGGAGCGCGGCCAAGTTCTTCTTTCTCTTCCCATCGGTGCAGGAAATCCCCCAAACTGGGCATTGTCACATCAGGAGCAGCAGCCCTGCCTGACCCCAACCCTGACCCACACAACCCGGCCAATGCAGGGTGTGGGAATGGTGCCAGCCTGGCTCGTCCCTCCTAGCAGCACTTGGCTGGGAAGCGTGGCCAAGAGCCGAGGCAGGACTGGGAGGGCAGCACCAGCATCAACCTGGGCTGAGTGGGAGCTGCGCCGCAGCCCATCTCCAACATGGCTCCATCTCCATCGTGGCTCTAATGAGCTTCTGCCCCAGCCCAGAGCTCAGTCCTGGCAACACGGGGATGTCGTGCCACGAGATCCAATTCCTCCTGAAGAAGGAAACCATGCTTTGAGGTTGACGTTGTCCTGCTGCCCTGAGCTTCCCCTTTCCTTAGCAATGATGGCTTTATGGGAGGCAGCACAGCAAGCACAGCTGTGGGTTATGGTGGCCATCCCCTCTGCTGGCCCTGTGTCCTGGCTCCTTGTGGCTTTCCATGGCTGTCCTCAGCCCATGGAGAACTTGTCCCATGCTGGGGTGGTATTTGGGGCAATGGGTGAGCAGGGCTGGCACTGAGCCGGCATTGCACAGGGAGGTTTGTGTGAAGCACTGGGGCACAGCAACGTGCCCAGCTCACCTCCAGCCCATGGGGACGGCAGCAGGGAGGGAGCTGCAGCCCTTCCCTGCTTCTCCCGCTGGGAACCAGCAGGACGGCGGCCATGCAGATGGCTGTGGGGCTGCTCACGAGCCAGCTGCAGCGCCAGCAACCCTGGTGCAGCAGCAGTGTGGGATGGGGATGGCCCGAGCTGGGCTTTGTCCTCAACTGTGGCAGCTGCTCACAAAGCAAACGTGTGGCTGTGGCCTTGGAGACCGCCACTGCCCGCACCAAAGGCGTTCAGCAGCACACAAAGGCACCATTGTTGCTCCTATGTTGTAGCCGAGCTTCAAACAGTGAGTGGCTGTCGTGCATCGGCATTGCAGTGAGGCTGACGTGTCCTTTGGGGCTGTGTGCTGCTGTGGGGGCGGCTGCAGCTCCTGGGAAACAGCCCCACCATCATGGGGCATCCCCAGCACCGTCCATGGGGAATGACCTCGGGCTGTGACAGGGAGGGTCAGCTTGGGCGACAGGAGCAGCTTGTCCAAAGAGCTGTCAGTGCTGGGACAGCTGTGCGGGGTGGGGGTCACCGTCCTGGGGGTGTTCAAAGCTGTGGCACTGGGGGATGTGGGCATGGGGATCTCAGAGCTCTTCAACCTGGACCCACCGTGTTGCTAAGCGTGGCCACATGAAGGAGGGATGTCACGCCGTTCTGGAGCAGGTGCTGCCTGCAGAGCTGGGCGTTGTGCTGCCCTCCTTGTGCACTTCATCCTGGATGGAATGATGAGAGCCCTCTGAAGGGTTTGCATGGGGCCCACAGCAGCAACCTGGGCTGCTCTGCATCGTGTGCTGCTGGTGGGGGGAGAAGAAAGCCTGTGAGAAAGCATGAGGTTAAGATTCATTTCTGAACCTTCCTGTCTTTGTGCTCTGCTTCTGTTGGTTCTCATCTACCGCTTTGGAGGGAACAAGAGTCAGCAGCATCGCGACACGTCCAGCTCAAACAGAAATCCGACGCCATCTCTTTGCAGAGCGGCTCCAAACACTGCAATGAATGCTCTGCTCCCCGGACAAGGAGGCTCTGCAGGTGCCTGCTGGAGCACAGCGGATCTCCCCGTCCTTTGGCCGACTTTCTGCTGGGAAACCTGCTGCAATAATCGCCGCGTTTGTAATATTGGGTTACCGATGGCATCCTAATGCTCTGTAATAACTGGGCATGTTTACCCGACAAACACGAAACTTCTCTTTCATCACCATCTCTCTGAGCTCCGTTCCTATCATTTGATCTAACCCCATGAGGAGCCTCAGAAACAACACCTGAGTCGCCGTCCTTTCATTGCGCTGCCAAGCAGGGGCTGGATCTCCTTTCCCAGGCTGAAGCCTGATGCTCTGTGGCCGCACACAGGGAGTTCAGTACATGACTTTGTCAGCAGAGCCATCCGTGTGGGAGCAACTGGATGTTCTGCTTCCAACTTTCCTGCTGGAATGGCCACGATGTGGGGCATTGCAGCTGTGGGACCGGGTGGTTGGGACGCTGCTCCCCAGCTCCAGCCCTTCCTCCATGGCCAACCAGGACGGCTCCATATGGACCTGAAGGTGGCAGCTTCACCATGGAGCTCAGCACAGCCCTCCCTCTGCAGCCTCTGGGTGAGCGCCCCTGTTTAACGACCCTCGTTACCAACATTCATTCACTCTCCGGCTGCTCTGACTCCATCCCCTTTCCAATAACATCACATTCTCACCAGTGCTTCTTTGTTATGACTGTGGGAAGACTTTGAACCCAGATACAGGCTTAGCGAAGTATTCATGATGACTGTGGCTCATCTTGTTGACCAAGGAGCTGCGTGTTCCCGCGGTGCTCCAAACCTGCCTCCATTTGCTGATACAGCACTTTGATTTTAAGTCTCTTGGCTCTTTGCAGAGCTCTGACATGACACCGCTCAGGTTTCCCAAGGAATCCATTCATCAGGCTCTAATGGGGCAGCGGCTCAAGTGCAGCAAAAATATTGCTAATACTCAGCAGTGGATTCATTTGGGTTGCAGTTGTGGGGGAACACCGGGCTGATTGCAACCACCACTGCTCTGCTGGCACATGGAGCCACAAACAGCGTCTTCCAAACAGCTGCCACACACAGATTGCTCCTTAACTCTCCCTTCCAAAGGCTCTATGGCCAAGAGGGGGAGACAGCACACATCGGTGACCGCTCTGACAGCAGAGTTCAGCCATTCACTTCTGAAACAGAACCATAGAATCACAGCATGGCCTGGGCTGCAAAGGCCCACAGTGCTCATCCCATTCTAATCCCTTGCTATGTGCAAGGCCAGCAACCAGCAGCCCAGGCTGCCCAGAGCCACATCCAGCCTGGCCTTGAATGCCTGCAGGGATGGGGCATCCACAGCCTCCTTGGGCAACATGTTCCAGTGCATCACCACCCTCTGGGGGAAAAACTTCCTCCTAAGAATCACAGAATGGCCTGGGTTGGAAGGGACCCTAAGGATCACGAAGCTCCAACCCCCCACCACAGGCAGGGCCACCAACCTCCCCATTTCAGAGCAGCCCAGGCTGCCCAGGGCCCCATCCAACCTGGCCTTCAACACCTCCAGGGACAGAACTCTGGAGGCTGACAGCTCTGGGCTGACATGGATGGGTGCCCCCTGGCCTATGGCTGCTTCTCACAGTCTCCAGTTACTTCTGTATCTAAGATTTCAGGTTCAGTCAATGCTCTGTACCTCCATGCTGCTGCTCGTGGGTCTGCTTGGGTAGCTCCAGGGCTTGGGCTGCTTGGGGCCTGCAGGATTCTGTGTCAGCAGCAGCAGCAGCAGCACATCCCTCATGCTGATGCAAAATGACCTTTTGGGGTTGCTTTTAATTTGATTTACCTTAATTTTTCTCGAGTCATTCCAGACTTGCAAGGCAGTATCACCTTCGCCCTCACATGGCATTGCTGTGCTCCTGAAGGTCTGCATCCACCAGCACCAAATCCAGCCCCACTCTTACAGCAGTGAATCACAGCACAGCTCTCTGCTCTGCCCTTCTGCCTGGGAATCTGCTCAGCTCCTCTTCCATTCCTCTTCCCAGGCTCTCTCTATCTGCAAGGTTCTCTGTTTATTCACTGACGCTGGCACTGAAGACTTCTATTTATGGAAGTCTTTATCACGTATTTCGTTATCACTTATTTGGTGTCATTTCATGCCTGTACTTTTCCCAGCGGCTCCAAACCTCCTTCAGCTGCAGAACTGGGGAGCAGCGCCATGAGAGGAGCCCTGCTTCCATCCCAGCGGGGTTTCTCCCTCTTTAAAAGGGGATAGAGACACCACCTCGCAGTCAAGGACAGCTAACAGGGAGCCAGCAAGGAATGGAGCTTGTGGAATGAGGCCGTTTGGCCGCCTGGATCCTCTGCCAAATGCTTCCTATATTTCCAGCTGTGTTGGCTGTGTTTGCCCGGTGTCCCCTGCGCCACCCTGGGGCCTCCCTCTGCCTCCTGCTGAATGTAAGCGCCGCGCTCCTCCAATGTCCCACAGCCTTCTGCATGTCCCCTCCCTTCCCTTCTCAATTCTACTTCCTGCCGAGACTTCTCTTTCCCATCAGATGATCATTATTATTATGTACGAACCATTGCAATTCTATTCCAAGCAGCTGAGCTCTCCCCCCCCAACACACACACACTTTAAAGAGTCGTTTTTGGGAGATGAGTAAGGATTGCGATGGGAATTCTCAGCCGTCGGGATGGGAGCTGCTCTCATTTCCCCCAGCGCTCGCGGCTTTTTTAAGCGAGAGCAGAAGGAGATGTGGAAAGAACTGCTGCTGTTTGCGGCCTTGGAGCACAGAGCTGGGCTGCTGCCTGCATGGCTTTCCTCTGGGCGATGATGAAACTTCACAGCCATGTTTCCAGGTCTATTACGGAGTCCCAAGGGAAGGAGGAATCATCTAGAAACCCTGTTTACTTTGTCCCTTCCAGAAAGCTTGGGTTGAACCACGCTGTGATTAAACTTTTATATGGCGGATTGAGTTTCATCCATCAGCATTTCCAAGCAGCTCTCAGCTGTGACGCCATCCCTGCAGCTCCCTGCTGCAGCCCAGTCCCGCTGCACCGATGTGCTCCCACCCTTCTCTTTTGGGACCCTGAGCTCCGGCCTTGCTGCTAATGTGACCCTGCTTTGAATCCAGCCTAGCCTGAAAAGATGTTTTTCATGCAATTTTCATGCGTGGCTCATATTTAAACTACAGCATCCAAATGAAAGGCACACACCCTTTATTTGCATGTCTGAACTGATGAGTGTGCACAATGGGACCAGCAGCGGTTGTGCAGCAGGGGATGAGCGTGACGCACGCAGTCCTTCATGGCCTTCATGCAAATGGCCGGGCTGCCCACATGGCAAACAACAGCCGAGGCTGCCCTGGGAATTCCAGACAGACAACGCGCCCTCAGCCATTTCCATGGACCAAAGGCAGTTTTGTGGGGGTTGGGTTTCCACAGTCACTGCATCACTGCAGAATGGGGAGCTGGGCATTACTGCCATCGTCCTTCCGCCTGATCTGAGCAAAGGAATGAGGTGTTAAAGGTTTCAAAGTGAAAGAACAGGAACGGGAATGAGTGTTGTAGATGTGTGTGCATGGCAGGGCCCTGCCGGAGACTCGTAGTGCTGTCACATCCCTCAGCTGGAAGAACCAAAGTAGGGTGGGCAGCCACGGAAGAGAGGAGAGCACGCAGCAAGAGGGGATTGGTTACGCTTACCCTATGGAAAGGGAAAGCCAGAAATTATGTGATAGAAGCAGAGAAAATACTGAATGCCCTGCAGAAGCTACAGCAGGAGCTTTCATTTTCTGTTGCAACAGAGAATGGAGGGAATTAGAAAGCAGCACATTCCCAACTATTAATTTGCCCCGGGTAACCTGTTGCCACAAGAAAGCGCTGCCAGTGGCTCATTACAGCTCAGAAAGGGAGTGACCGCTGGGTCCCAAGAGTGTCTGGAAGAGCGTTAATGAGTGCTGTGGAAAGGATATGAAACCTCGTGTCCCACAGCTTTAAAGAGGTGGATGATGAGATGAGGGGGCAGGATGGGATTCAGCACGGGGTGATGGCTTCCTGGCAAGTTAAACTGACCGCGTCCCCAAGGATCACGGAGCTCCAACCCCCCACCACAGGCAGGGCCACCAACCTCCACATTGATACCAGCCCAGGCTGCCCAGGGCCCCATCCAACCTGGCCTTCAACACCTCCAGGGACTGAAAACGATGCCAAACTGGGCTCTGGCCTGGAGATGCTCCTACAGAAGGGCCCAGGCTTACACCAGACTGCAGGGACTCACAGAGCTGTGCACCATGCTTTGTTCCCCGGGAGCTTTTCTGTCTCATCACTCAACACCTGTCAGTTCTGCTACACTCAGCTCAGGCTGGAAGCTCCTTGGGGCCCGAAGGCCCCTGACCCCCTCCATCCCCAGGGTGTCCTGTGCACCAGGAGGGGAAAGGCACATCCAATCACAACCACTGGGATGAACTGAGCTGCGTGTTTTGTACAGCGAGGGGGACAGCAAATCGCCCAGAATAGAGCTGCACAGAGCAGCAACGTGACCAAAATCCTCTCCCCCCAGTTTAGAAGTTTGAGGGAAATGATTTGATTGAAAGGCAAATCCTTTAATCTGCAGCTATAAAGGGGCAGAATGGCGGGATTCCTGCTGACAGAGCGCATCCAATGGGGCACCACTTCCCTCTGAACAAACACGGCCCTCCAGCTGCTGACCTGTTTTAGGAGGTAACTCAGGTCTATGCAGGGTCTGGAGGACATTTCTGTTCTGTCTTCACGGCACAGACTCAATTCTTCTGCCTTGGAATAACTGGGTGCAGTTTATGGAGGCGCAGAGCAGAGATGGGAGCAGCTCTCATTTAGGTGCTAAATGCTATAAGGGGGCAGGGCCTGAGCCCCTGTATGGCCGTCCTACTCTTCCCACTGTGCTTAAGGAGTGATGTGAGACCCAAACAAGCCCACGACCCCGATGTCTGCAGGTCCTCTTCTTCCATTGTAGGAAATCACATTGCCCACAGCAGGTATTGGGGTGCAGAGCTGTGTTCTCACCAGCACCCCAGGGGCTGCAGAGCCCCAGCTCGGCTCCTTGCCTTGGTGCAGCACTGCAATGCTCCCCACGGGGCTCAGGTCACATCAGGGCTGTGCTACCTGCAAGGCAAACCTCACGGCTGCCCACAGAGACTCGATGGGTGGCTGGGCCAGCAGGGATCCCCTGCCAAAATTCCATGCCTTCCATTACGCTGGCGTCAGCTCCAACGAGCACAACAGCCCCGTCTGCCTGGCAGAGATCTACCACCGACACACAAACGTTGTTGTCACAGGGGCAGCGTGCTGCAGAGCTGGGAGCTTGGGCAGCTTCTTGCACCCTGACTCATGTAGGGAAGTGGATGTGAAATGAGGGCTGGGCTGGGCAGTGAAAGTTGCAGGGCAGTTTGGTACAAGCATTCAAATTCTGCGAGGTGCTTGTAGGCATTCGCCTCCAGGAGCACAGACAGACTTGCTTCCTGGAAGGGAGAGGCTGCTGGATGTGTTGGGGTGATGCCCTGCTCCACTCAGCTTCTCTTTACAGAGGGTTCAGATCCACTGCTTAATAACCACCACTCAGCTTTGGAAGTGACCCCTCTGAAAGCTCTGCTGCATGTTTGAAATGAGTGAGAGATGGGAGGAATGGCGGCAGCCCCTTCAGCAACGAGCAGCTCTGAAAGCAGAGCCTGCAGCCCGCAGCCAGCCCTGCTGGGGTCACCCTCTGGGTGCTGAGCAGTGAACCACAAACCCTTTGCAGACAAGGCTGCCCAGCTCCCTCCTCTTTCTCTCCGAGGCTTTTGCAGCCCATGCCCTGGAATCAGCAGAGCCAAGTCCCTCCACATCACTCTGTGCCCTTAATCTGCTGCGGCTCCCATCTGAGTGTGCATTAGAGATGAGTGTGCATTAACCTGAAACAAGCCCTTACTTTCCAGCTCCCTTGGCACCTGCAGGTGACTCATGTGAGATGAAGCAGGACAACACCCAGCCCAGCTGCTGGGCCACCCCTCCTGCCCTGCCAGGCTCCCAGGGATGGCCAGCAGTGACTGCAGGGACACCAGCACTTCCCTTCCTCCTCTTCACTTTCACTGTCTGGCTTGAAGGAGAAGCAAAGCCATCATGGAGCTTCTCTCCATGCAGCTCCTTCACAAAAATATATCCCCCCCCCGTTACCAGGACAGATGGAGCTGCAGTGTCAGGTAGATTGTGGCCTCCGTGTGATGTGGAAGGTGGTTCCTGCTCCCCTCCTTTCAGGCTGAGAAAGGGACTGAGGGGTCTGGGATGGGAAGCTGGAAAAGCAAGAGGAGAAAAGGAGGTTAAATTCATCTGAGGGACAAGCAGAGATAAAGGAAAGGCTGAAGTTCTGCGTGGGGGAGGCACAGAGGGAGGCAGCGAACGCAGCCTGTCCTTGAGCTGCTCCTAGAAAACAAGCGACAGTTCAGATTGTAGGTGAGAACAGGGAGGTTTCCTGCTAAACCAGACTAATCAAACAGCAATAGCTGCACTTGAAGGTTGTTGTTCACCTTGAAACGAGCCCTGCTGGGATTCCAGCCTGCCCTCACGTCAGTGATCACAAGAGTGATGAGGTTCTATCAGCTCTGATGGGGATGTACCTGATGTACCTTGTGCTGCAGCTGCTCCTTCTGCTCAGACACGAGTCCTTCAGATAAAGCTGAGCTGTGGAACCCCCTCCTCCATCCTGCTCCTTCTGCAGTAAGTGACCGGCACCAGGACAGGACACAGCAGGTCAGGAGGCCTGAATTGCAGCTGTGCTGAATGGGATAAAACCCAGCTCGGATCACGGTGTGCAAGGAGCACAGGGAGCTGCAGGCCAGGCCAGGGCACTTTGCACCTCGTGTTGCCTTAAAGCTCCGAGGTACCTTTAAGGCTGCGCCGATCTGAAGCCGGAACCGCCCTGACATTCAAACCATCCCCAATCCTCCCGCAGCCATCGGGAAGCTATTTGATCTCGGAGCTTAAAAATAGCACCGGGCACCGGCAGTTGTTGTGTGTGTGCCTTTCATCGGGCCAGGGGGTTCCCCTCCCTCGTCCTTAGGAACCCACACACTCCAGTTTAGTGGGGGGGGGGATTGCCCATTGCCCATCACCCATTGCCCATTGCCCATCACTCACTGCCCATCCCCAATACCCATCGCCCATTGTCCATCACTCATTGCCCATCACCCATTGCCCATCACCCATTGCCCATCACCCATTGCCCATTGCCCATCACTCACTGCCCATCCCCAATACCCATCGCCCATTGTCCATCACTCATTGCCCATCACCCATTGCCCATCACCCATTGCCCATCCCCAATACCCATCACCCATTGCCCATCACTCATTGCCCATCACCCATTGCCCATCACCCATTAGGCACACATCTCTGCCTCATCATGAGAGTTTCTAAAGCCTGAGGGTGGCAGAGCTCTGGCACAGGATGCTCAGACAGGTGGTGGAATCTCCTCCGGAGATATTGAAAACCCAGAATCACAGAATCACAGAATGACCCGGGTTGGAAGGGACCTCAAGGATCATTTGTTCTAACCCCCCTGCCTGGCAGGGCCACCAAACATACACCTTTACTAGATCAGGTTGCCCAGGGCCCCGTCCGACCTGGCCTTGAACACCTCCAAGGACGGGGCATCCACAACATCCCTGGGCAGCCTGTTCCAGGGCCTAACCACTCTCCTAGTGAAGAACTTCCCCCTGACATCCAACCTAAATCTTCCCTCTTTAAACTTAAAACCATTTCCCCATGTCCTGCTATTATCAGCCCTTTCCAAGAGTTTACTCCCCTCCTGGGTGTAAGTTCCCTTCAGGTATTGAAAGGCTGCAATGAGGTCACCCCGCAACCTTCTCTTCTCCAGGCTGAACAAACCCAACTCCCTCAGCCTGTCCTCATAGGGGAGGTGCTCCAGCCCCCTGATCATCTTCCTGTCCCTCCTCTGGACCCTTTCCAAAATCTCCATGTCATTCTTGTACTGAGGGCTCCACACCTGGACACGGTACAACAGATGGGGCCTCACAAGAAATGAGTAAAGAGGGACAGTCACCTCCCTCGTTACCAGCCTCCACCTGGACATAGAGCCATTGACCACCACCCTCTGTCTGCGGCCTTTCAACCAATTGCTTATCCATCGAGTTGTCCACCCATCAAATCCACTTCCCTCCAATTTGGAGATGAGGATGTGATGGGGGACCATGGCAGAGGCCATCACCCATCATCACCCATCACCCATCACCCATCCCTCATTGTCCATTACCCATTGCCATCACTCATTGTCCATTGTCCATCACCCATCCCTCATTGTCCATTACCCATCACCCATCGCCCCCCGCTCCTCCCTCTCTTCCTCCCCTTGTCCTTCCCCCACTCCGCTGTCACTTCTGAGCCCCGCCCTTCCTTAGCCCCGCCCCCTCTGCCTGCTCTCGCTCCGATTGGCTGAGATCGGGCGCGGCGCGTTCCTATTGGCCGAGGGCGGCGGGCCCAGCAGCGCTGCGCGGCCTCTCCCGCCTCCTCCCCCCGCCGGGCCCGCAGGGGACAGAGAGTGTGAGCGGGCGGCTCCGGGACGGTACGAACGGACGGGACGGGATGGGACGGGATGGGACGGGGGAGGTCGGGGCTCCGTTACGGGGGGGGCTCCGCTGCGATGGGCGTTGCGGGGCGGGGCAGCGCGGCGCTGTGGTGGTGCGGGCGCGGGCCGAGGGCGGCGGCCCCGGCGGGTCCGTGTCGGATGGGCCGCAATGTGTTGGGTGCGGGGCCTGCGGGAACCGGGGGGGAGCGGGGGAACGGCGGGGTGTGAGGGGGGAGCGACCGGAGGACACGGGGGAAATGCCATGGGATGGGGGGGTGAGCGGGTCCGGGCTGAGCCGTTCGGGTTGTTCCGTTCGTGTCGGGGTTGTTCCGTTCGTGTCGGGGCTGAGCCGTCAGGCCCCGCCCGGTGCCTTATCCCGCGTCCATCCGCTGTTCCGGGGCTCAAACCGCCCCTCGTGTCCGTGCCGCCCCCCGCCGCTCGGTGCTGCCGTTACGCAGCGCAGCCCGGCCGCCCCCTGCCCCTCCCAGCGCTGGCCGGTTATTCGGGCTCTTTGAGCCTCCGCTTCTCACCGACCCGTCCCCCCCCGCAGCCCGGTGCTCCGTTGCCCCCCGGTGAGTGGCCGAGTTCCGTGTTGGGCCTCAGACCCTCCCGGCCGCCGTTACGTGCAGCCGTTTGAGGGTCCGCAGGGCTCCGTCCTACTGCACTGTGGGGTGGCTGCTGGGCTTTGTAGGTACAACGTCTATATTAAGGAGATAACGATAACACAGCTTATATCTGTCTCCCTGTAAGTCACACAGTCACAACGTGCTTTGGGTTGGAAGGGACCCCAAGGATCACGGAGCTCCAACCCCCCCCCACAGGCAGGGCCACCAACCTCCACATTGATACCAGCCCAGGCTGCCCAGGGCCCCATCCAACCTGGCCTTCAACACCTCCAGGGATGGACGGGGCATCCACAGCCTCTGGGCAGCTGTTCCAGCACCTCACCACTCTCCCGTCATGAAAGTCTTGCTTCCTTTGACTTACATCCCAATTATTTGATGGGTTGATCAGATGAGCTCATTTACCTTCACTTGTGAGCAAGTTGTTCCTTCCAAGCCAAGTTTCTCCCCCTCAGCATTGTACCTAAAAGCTCCTCAAGTAGCAGCACAGACATTGAAGTGCTGCCCTGGCATTTCAGTGGTGGGCCCTGAGCCCTGTGCAGTGCCTGGGTTCCCATTCCTTTGCTTGTTTCATGAGCTCTGCTGAATACTTAGTTTAAACAAAGAAATTACGTGTTCCTTCTGGAGTCTGCAAAAGGGCTGAGTCAGCCCTAGTGCTGCTGAATGGAGCCGCAATTAGATCCGAGGTCCCAGACCCCGCTGTGTTTTAGTGGTTACCTCCTTCCCCAGCAAGAAACGAACCTGAGCCATGCAACTCAATTAACGGAGGGTTCAGGTCTGGTTTGCACCCATCCGTTCTGGAGCCCAGCCCCGTGTAATGAACTCCCCATGGACATCAAGCAGTGACTCAGTCCTTAAGTCACGTTGTCTGCATGAAGCTGTATGTGCTTCAAAGGCTGCTGTGTGCTGCAGTTGTGACCGAGCAATGCAAATGAAAGCCAAGCAGGTAACAGCTCTACCTTGTTTTAGACCAAAAATATCCCAGTTAATTTATTTTGCTCACATGGGCATCAATGGGAGATGAAATCCAAGTCTCTTCCTTGGGCCTGCTGCTCATCACGTCGCTTCCAACCTGCTTTGCAGGGCGGGGTGAGTTTGGTGTCAGTGCTGTGGGGTTTATGGGGCTGAGCTGCAGCTGGTGCAGCTCTGGAAGGCAGATGCTATTTCCTGTGGCTCCGTGTTGGTGCTTCCTGCCCCAGCTCAAACACATCAGCCTCTGCTTAGTCACAGGGCGCTGTGTGGCTTCCTCACCTCGTGGCAGTGCCGGCAAACTGATTTTCTCCTCTTCAAGTCCAGTGAGGCTGCAGGGTGGTGTAGAGCAGGGCTGGGCTCCATGGTCTCAGCATGGAGATGCCACAGCAGGTCAGGGCTGTGTGTGTGTGTGCAGAGCCGGGATGGCAGCCCATGGGCTGGGTGCACACAGGCAGCGGGCAGAGCCGTCCTGCTGGGTTATTCCGTGGCCTCCCACAGCTCGGAAGCCAACTTCATGACTCGGTGTTTTGCACATGTGAAGGAATTTGTGGTGGGAAGGGAAGGTCAGCAGAGCCGGTTGCTGTGGATGTTATGCAGATTTTTTTTTGCTTGGTAACAAAACAGCGAAACGTTTGTGGCTGGAGGAGCGCCCTGCACTGCTCACAGGGGCTTTGAGAGGCTTCAGATGTTCCAAGTCAGACTGTGAGGTCATTTTGTGATCCTGAAGCTGCGCTGGTGTGGAATTCGAAACCCAAAGGATTGTGGACAGATGTTGGGGTGATGCTGTGAGCTCTAGTGCTTCTGATAGGGTGGTGTCAGGGGTCTGCTGGGGAGGGTGCATCGGTCCCAAACAAGCTTAGTTGTAAACCTCATAATAAGCTGTTAAGTTTGTGTGTTGTCATACATGTATTGCTGGAACAAGGAGGCTGTGGGTGCCCCATCCCTGCAGGCATTAAATGGAACAAGGAGGCTGTGGGTGCCCCATCCCTGCAGGCATTCAAGGCCAGGCTGGATGTGGCTCTGGGCAGCCTGGGCTGCTGGTTGCTGACCCTGCACATAACAGGGGGTTGGAGCTGGATGAGCACTGTGGGCCTGTGCAACCCAGGCTGCCCCTATGAGAGCAGCAGTGCTGACTGTGTCTGTGTGACTCGGGCAGAACGAGCAGCAAATCCATCTGAGTTGCAGAACTCGGGCAGGTTTGTGCGATGAGGTCGGCTCCTATCGGCTCTTGTTTGGAACAGTCCTGGTTTCCAGGAGCAATAGGTTCACTTGTACCCTGCCCAAAGGTTTGGTGTGTGGGTGGGATTAGGGCTGAGCATGGGGAATGTCCACGACACACGTGGTGCAGCTGCAGATTAAGGGGATGAGCAGAGCTCCGGTATCACGCTGCTGCGCGAAGCTTCTAGGAGGAGTATGCAGTTAATCACAGCTATTAGCATGATTAGAGTCCTGATTAGCCTGTGTCACTAACTCCCATTCTCAGCCTACGCTTTGCCCCTTTCATCTGGAGCATTTGCAAGTATGGGAGGTAGGCTGGGAACAACGCGGGTTCAGCCCAAGGGATGCTCAGTGTGCTTTAAAATCCACCCGGTTGCTGTGGGCCATCATTACAGCAGGGAACTCTAAGCCCTACAGCTGCTGGCTGAGCACAAGGCCATCAAATCAGCCCTTGGTGGATGGAGGATCCCCTGCGAGGCAGCAGGAATCCAGCTGAACGCAGGGCAGGCTTGTCTTGCTCATCGGTGCTCATAGTGCTCACTGCATGTTAAACAGCAGGGAGCTGATGTTTTAATGCCAACACCCCCGTGTTTGTTTTATGCTGAGCAGCTCCTCCTCCCCTCAGCCTGAAGGATGGGGCTGAGCGCTGTGCGATGGCACCTGGGGTTGGACTGAGCTGAGCGTGGGGAGCTGCTCGTTGGGGCCAGGCAGCTGAGCTGGAATAAGCCTGGAGATGGTGGTGTAGATGGTGCGGTCTCTGTGTTAGGAAGGTGCTGCACATACTGAAGCTGGATCTCTGTGAGAGCGAAGCTTCTTTTGGAGCATTAGGTCATCCGTTCCCAACCCGCTCCCGCCTGCCAGTGAGTCATCATTCCTTTTGTACAATCACACTGGAGCTCCATCGGCCTGGCAAGCTGTTCTTGAGCCCAGTTTAGGGTGTTGACATGGGGTTTAAGCAAAGTGAAGCGACGGGAGCTTGTATCAGGTGGATCTCCAAGTATGTTTATTGGGTTCCAGCTACTGAAGTGCAGGGGATGAGCTCTGTCCGTGCTCACAGTGCAGAGCAGGGCTGCAGGGGATGCTGCCTGCTGGGATGGAGGTGTTGTGAGCGTCGCAGTCAGCTCTGCTCGCAGCACACTGCCAATTCCTGCTGGTCATTTGATCGCTGTCAGTGCTGGGATCCCCTTTGTGTTGGCCTGGAACGGGCTGAGCATCGCATACAGGAATCTCACATTTGAACGTCTGTTGTTCTCATTGATTGATTGTGTTTCCTCGCAGCCCTCCATTCCCAGCCCTCTTCCTTGTTTACATTGGCAGTTCTGCTTCTGTCCATCTTCTGACCCTGTGGAAGCTGTTAATTGCTTTTCTATTAAGCACTCCTTAGAGATGCTCCTCTGCAGTGGTTATCAGGAACTCCAGAGCAGGTTTGTCTGTGGATACTTAATAGGAAAAGTGACTGGAAACTTCACAGTGGAGGAGCAAAGCCAGAAATCCATGAGAGGCTTCAAGCTGTGTCTGCAACATTAGAGGTAAAGAATGGGGGAAAGCAGTGAGTCGGAGCCTTTCCTTCCC
This sequence comes from Coturnix japonica, assembly GCF_054131305.1. NCBI lineage: Eukaryota > Metazoa > Chordata > Aves > Galliformes > Phasianidae > Coturnix > Coturnix japonica. Next base: position 138,863,240 of record NC_140664.1, on the reverse strand, counting down.
TTTGGCTTTGGTGGTGGGGGTGAATGGCTGCTCGTGTTGGTCATGGAATGGAAGCAATTAGGAGGGTTCTGGAGCTGAGCCATTGATTTGGGCTGCTTACTAAGCAGGGGATGTGGATCTCAAAGTACGTACAGTAGTGACTTCAGTCTATGCAAGGCTCCAATGGAAGGCCATGCAGTGGTGTTGATGTGCAGCTTCAGGAGTGTGACTTGGATTATATCTTCATATGTGCTGATTTGAGCCCTGCAAAGGCAGAGAAACCTCAGGACAGAGAGGTGGGCTGTGCAGGGGGACCTTCACAGTGACCTGAAGGCTCTGGTCAGCCTGCAGTCAGTGCTCATGGCTGCAATGGCCGTATTCCTACCCAGCTCTGTGCAGTGCAGCAGCTGCAATGCCACCCCTGTAGCACTGCAGAGCTTCAGAGTGAAACACACTAATAGTTGGGCCCTGGGATTTGGGCAGAGCATGTGGGGCAATAGGATCAGGCATCGCAATGAGGATTACTTGGTTGTCCTGGGCTGACCCTCTTAGTGTGACCTGCATTGGTGGAACTGCTGAATGAGTGCCTGGATTTACAGGGACGTATATCTGCATTAGCACTGCTTTGATGGAACCCTGCCTTATTTGCTTTTGGCCCAACCTATTTTCGGCCTGAGAATTCACTTTTAAGGAGAGATTCAATAACTTGCCTGAAACTGGCATTGCAGACATGGATATCCCCTTAAGTGCAATGGCTGTTTGACCAGCAGCGTTGTCTGGATCTGAATGCATCCTGCACTTCAGCTGCGGCTGCAAATCCAATCAGCCCATTGAGCTGTGCTGCAGCGATGTCCATTCAGTAGATGCCAGCGATGCAGTTCTTGGTTTGTAACAGCTCGAGCTCCCAAAGTTCATGTTATTTTGATGTGTGATGTTCCTTTCTTGCAGAAGCACGTGCCCATTTTCCAGTATCAGTTCCTTGCCCACCAACCTGCCATGGGCCGGCTGAATGTGGGCTGGGTTTATTTATTGCTGGGGAGCTGGATGGAGCGTGTAATGTAAGACAGAGCTCCGAAAGACCTTCATTCTGGCCGCCATCAGCTGACGCTGGGGCTTCTTTAAACATACTGCAGCCATCTCTAATAGTTTTCCCCCGGGGAGCCGACTTCCTGCGATAAAATGAGATTTCCTTCGAGAGTCGAGCCCGTGGTTCTATAATGAGGGTAGGAAATGGCCTGGAAGCGACGCTGGGAAGAGAGGGGGGTTATTTTAGTGGGTGTCTGCCGGGCAGGAGGGCGGGCGGCCGTGCTGGGGAGCAGCCTGGTAACTTCAGTTCATCCCCAGATGGGAGGGGATGCTGGAGGAGCTGGATGAGGGAGTTCCCTGCCTGGAGCAGATGGCTCTTGAAGCTTCATTCTGGCTCTTGAAGCTTCATTCTGGCTCTTGAAGCTTCATTCTGGGTATCTACACGTCTTTTTTCCCTCATTTCTGATGGTGTTTGTGATTTGTTTCCGTTGTCCTCCTGTTGTGCGCTGTGTCCATCTCTTTCCATTCCCAGCCCAGAGCTGGTTCCATTTTCTTTCCGTGGATAACGGCTTGGGTTGGAAGGGACCTTAAAGATCACACACTTCCAAGCCCTGCTATGGGCTGGCTGCCAGCAGCAGCTCTGGATTCCCAGGGTCCCATCCAGCCTGGCCTAGGGCAGCTGCAGGGATGGGGCAGCAGCTCTGGGCAGCTGTGCTTTGCATCATCTGAATGGAGAACTCCTTCCTAACACTGATGGTGAAGGTTAGTGACCATAGCCCTGAAGTGGTGGAGGCCATAATGCAAAGGACTGCAGCCCTGAGCACTGTGATGGTACTGAGATGCTGCTCTGGTCGGTGCCTGATGGTGAGGCCAGCAGGGCGAGGAGAGAAGCATAAACCACACGTGGTGCTTGGAGGTTCTGTTAGCTCACCTGACTGCACAGGGGGCAATGGGGGCAGGGGTGGAATGGGGAGTAAGGCCTGGCTGCCTTGGACAAGTCCCTGAGCAGCTCTCCAAAGCCATGGGCCTGCATGCCACACTTATCTCCTGGCTGCCCAAAGCATCTGAGAGCACTTCTCACACAGCAGAGTGCATGGAGCTATGTAATGCAGATTACCAGCTAAAAGAGGCAATTCTTTTTTTTCCCACTTCCTTAGGAAAGACTGAGAAATGGAATAACCCTGGAGGGGGGGTAGCCATGTCAGTGATTGCAGTTAGAAGTAAATGTGTCTGAATTTAGCAGGTTTCAGTCTAAGGGCTCCAAATGGCTGAGTCAGCTGATGGGGTAAACTGTCCAGAAAAGCCAAACTTCTGTCACTGCTCAGTGTTCTCCTCAAGGAGCTGCATCTGGGGACTGGGAGGAGCTCAGGCTGACCATGAGAAGCCATCAGGTACCACAGTGAGATCAGGCTCATGAAGGCTGGAGAAGACCCCTGGGATCACGCTGCTGGCAGGACCTCAGTGCTGCAGCCCCCCATGGCCCCACAGGGGGCAGCTCCTGGCACCTGGTTCCTGCTGTCCCCGCTGATCCTAACACTGCAAATGCCAGCAGTGGATCAGAGAAGTTTTTCTTGCTCTGGGTCTGGGTATGTTTATTTTCTCTGCTATGTAATTTATCTGGAGCCTTCTTTTTTTCCAGCAGTGAAATATGCTGACTGGAACTATTACGTTTCCCAGCTGAACTCTGGCAAGCTCTCCATCTCCTCATAGCGTTTGGGGTGCTGATGTCATCCTGTGGCTGAACGTGAACAGAAAATTACACAGTGCAGAACTCACCCCGAAAATCTGCAGGGGATTGATGTGGGTTTGTTCCTGTTTTGCAGCAGGCCTCCATCCCGTCCAGCACTTCTGGCCATTGATTTGATGCAGAAATGTGAGTTTGAATGCAGAGGGGATGGAGCAGCGAGGTGTGGTGTGTTACAGACCCTTCTCATCCCAGCTCTTCCAGGGGGAGTTTTGTCTGTGCTGTATTTTAATGAGTGCAGTGATTGACTTGCAGATTTGATGGGGGTGGCACAATGGACGCACAGCAGTGGGTGGCACCCGGTGCTGCCATGCATTAGCCTTGTCCTTATGAAGCCATGCAGCCTCGCTTTCCTGCTTTACTGAACAATTTTAGCAGCACATAGGAGGAACCTCACAGCTCAGACAGTGTGGAATAAGATATAAACAGAGTTATCAGCGATCCTCTGGAACAGAAGAGTGAGGAGCAGGGAGTGCTTCTGTTTCTGTCCAACAGCCTGCACTGATAAGCACGAGGAGCATTGCTCTCCATGCTGAATGTTTAATGCCTGCTGTTGGAGGCAGATAACGTCCCGAGTTACTGAGTCACTTACACAGTGAGCCTGTCGCCTTGATTTGGCCTGAAGTGAAATTCATTTTCAAATTAAAGGCGGCTGGATCTGATTATTTAAGCACCTTTAGCTGTGGGCTGAGCTGGGAGCTGCTGGTGGGCACAGAGAGGGCAGTGCCAGAGGGTAGCTGTGTCCCTTCCTGCAGCAGGAGATCCAGGCCTCAACTTTGATTAGTGGGATAGGGGGCAGAAGGAATGCTGCATCAGGGGAGGGAAAGGAATGTGCTGGGGAGCGGGGGAATATAAGCGGATAGTTCAGTGCAGCAGCAGAGGAGTGGGCTGAGATAAGGAGCCACTGATTGCTTTGGCTGCTGGAGGTCAGGGAGATGCTGTGGCTGTGCCCACTGTTGTAGCACGTGGGGGTGAACACAGAATGGCTGTGGGTCAGGTGGAAGGCTGGAGGCTGAGTGCTGTCATTGCACTGTTTGCTTTGCAGCCTCTGCTGTTTGAAAAATGCCCTTCATTCACAGGAGGTGAACAGTCTGCCAGCAGGCAAGTGCTGATGTTAGGGAGGACACAGCACAGCTCCAAGTGAAGGCAGTGTTGTTTCTGTGCTGCTTGCTGCTACCTTTGTCCTCCTGCACCACTTATCAGACCCGCGGCTCTGATTGCCCCACATCACTGCTTATCTCCTCTGAGAGCTTCTCCTTCAGCCTTTCAAAGTCCAGGAGCCACGAGTTGGAGATGAAAGCTGTGCTTATTGCATTTAAACAAGTACCGAGAGGGAGGTGAGGATGGAGGGGATGCTTTAATTCACAGGAGGGGCTCAGCTCCTGTATTCCTAACCTGGACACTGCTGGTGGGTTGGTCTCTCCCAGCTAGTTTTCACTGTGTTAGCATACCTCACTCTTTTTAAAGTTGTTTGAGATGCCCGCTGGGCTGCTCTGATGGAGGGCCTGGGTGTCTGTGATGGAAGGCCTGGGTCTCTGTGTGATGGAAGGCCTGGGTCTCCCTGGGATGGAAGGCCTGGGTCTCCCTGGGATGGAGGGCCGCCTGCTTCCACATTTCTTTTGTATAAGCCGGAGGTTAATGAAGTGACTCATTCATTCCTGCGAGCTGAGGCTGAAAGGCCGCAGTGTGGGTGAGCTGCAGCAGCAGCTGTTTGGGCGAGAGACAAAGTTGCCACGGGGCAAAACTTGGTGAAGCATCTGTGCTGCTTTCTGATGGGCTGGGGACAGACAGGCTGTGCCCTGAGAGCTGTGCTATTGATGAGTCCATGCCGTGCAAGCCAAGGGTCTTTGGATTCCTAACTACTGTTGTGTCTTCTAGGTTTTCATCTTTGCTCTTCATCGCTGTGATCCAGCTGTTGATAAATGCCACTGTGCCTTTTAGTTGTGCTCTACACAGTGGCCAGATTTAATTCTGCATCTGGTTTTCTTTGGCTTTTCATGGCTGAGATGAGAGGTCTTGTGTGACTGGAGTAACGGGGCAGTGGAGAGCTGGAAAGAGGTTCAACAACTGATGTGCTCAGGTGTTGGGAAGCACAGAATCAAAGACTCATTGAGGTGGGAAAGGACACTAAGATCAGGCAGCCCAACCATGGCTTCTGGCTTTTGTCTTTAGGGTTGGTTGCCCAAGGAGGCTGTGGATGCCCCATCCCTGCCCAGAGCCACATCCAGCCTGGCCCTGAATGCCTGCAGGGATGGAGCATCCACAGCCTCCTTTGGGCGACCTGTTCAGTGCGTCACCACCCTCTGGGTGAGAAGCTTCCTCCTAAGATCTCAGGGTGTTTATGTGTGTTCTGCAATCTATGGAGGTAGGAATAAGAAATATTTTCTATTAAGAAATGAACTCTGATTACCAAAGTTGAACCTTCCCATGAAACGCCTTTCCTATCGACTCACAGACTGAAGCCAGCCAACTTCCAGCCGCACAGCAGCATGTAACAAACAGCTTTTTGATCAAGTTTGCTGCTGGGAATGACCTCATGGTGGTGACCAGGCGGTCAGTGTGCAGAGCTCCAACTATGTGCTGAGACAAAAGTGTGCTGAGTCGGCGGAGCAGCGCCGGGCGCTGCTGGGGGCCGTGGTTGTGCAGGGCAGGTGGGGGCTGCCAGCTGCATGGCTTTGTTTGGCTGCTTCTAACTTGGTTTTAAAGCCCAGTACAGCGGGTCCATAGCCCTGATGGATGAAATCACCCATCTCTGTTTTCTCGCTTTGTTGGCACAGAAGCTTTGTGCCAATGAGGACGTCTCTTAAGCAGGTGGGGTGATTGATCTGCTGCTCTCTGGAGGTATTTCAGGACTCTGGCACAGCCTTACCCCACAAAAGCATTTAGTGATGGTGATACCCAGAGTCAGCCCCAGTACGATCCTGCCTGGACATCCATAGAGTCATAGCATGGCTCAGGCTGGAGCAGGTCTTAAAGGTGCTGGAACAGCTGCCCAGAGGCTGTGGATGCCCCGTCCATCCCTGGAGGTGTTGAAGGCCAGGTTGGATGGGGCCCTGGGCAGCCTGGGCTGCTCTGAAATGGGGAGGTTGGTGGCCCTGCCTGTGGTGGGGGGTTGGAGCAACGTGCCAGAAACCAAATGGGCTCAGCTCAGTGTCCGCTGGCTGAAGGGGGGGGGGTCTGCAGTGCCTGAGGCTGCAGCGCTGTGTTCTCCCAGTGGCTGTTTTCCTTTAGTCTCCCACCAGGACGTGGTTATCTGCTGCCCTTGGGTGCACTGTAGCCTGTGCTGGCTCTGTAACGCTGCATGTGTGGAGGGGGAGCCAGGAAGGTTCACATGCAGCCCACGCTGGCCAGATAGGAGTGCTGTGTGCCAGGCTGGCAGCTGGGAGAAGGGGTAAGATGGTCTCCTTTGTGCCTCAGAAAGGTGATATGCAATCCTATAGCGAACAGCTAAATGTTAATGATCTGAACTTACCTGGCTGCACCGCTGTGACCTCCGTCTCCCCTTCTTCACTTTCATCAGGTGTGGTTATCGCTTTCTGCTTACACCTTACAGGGTGAATCTCCCCTTACTTGCTCTGATTTTTAGTTGGAAGTCCTAAATGTGAGTGCTGGGCTCAGAGAATGGAAGAGCTTCTTCCCAGCGGGGCTGATGGCAGCTGGGTGCCCCACAGAGCACACAGTGCCCATACAACCAGGCTGACCCACAGCAGAGAGGTGACGTTTGGGGCTCCTCACCCAGAGGGACGTGGCCTCCTGCTGAGGCTCTCATGTCTGTAACCAGAGCCCATGGTGGGCTGTTTCAGCAGCTCTGGTGTCCTGGGTGCTGCTGTGTCATGGCAGTGAATCCAGCCCTGTGTACAGAGCTTTCAAGCAGCCCGTGCTCTGAGAGCTCATAGAATTACAGAATGGTTTGGGTTGGAGGGGACCCCAAGGATCACGAAGCTCCAACCCCCCACCACAGGCAGGGCCACCAACCTCCCCATTTCAGAGCAGCCCAGGCTGCCCAGGGCCCCATCCAACCTGGCCTTCAACACCTCCAGGGATGGACGGGGCATCCACAGCCTCTGGGCAGCTGTTCCAGCACCTCACCACTCTCACAGTACACAACTTCCCCCTGACATCCACCCTCCATCTGCCCTCCTTCAATACAATCCATTTCCCCTTGTCCTGCTCTTATCTGCCCATTCACAGAGCTGACTCCCCTCCTGTTTGGAGTCTCCCTTCAGGTCCTGGCAGGCTGAGCTGCTGGGATGTAGCCTTGCTTTGGCTGATATTGCTTCCAATCAATTAAAATGCTCTACACTGTGTCCGTAATAACTCTGAGCAGCATTGACTTCATGTATTAGGGGATTTATTGTGCTATTGCTGCTGGCTCCTGCAGCTCCCAGCAGAACGAATTTCCTTTCCTCAGGTCAAGGAAGGATGGAGTTTCAGCGTCCAAATGAGATGATGGGGTTCTGCACGTGGGGTGTGGCAGCAGCTGGCTGTATTCCCTGCATGCCCAGGTTACATTTTGCTGTCTGTAGATAGCAGCAGCTCTTTGATGTGCACGGTGAGCTGCTTGTTGGTGCGGATGGAAGGGAAGGCACCGCAGGAGGTGCCAGGTCGGGGTGTGGGACAACAGCAGCGCTGCTCAAATTAGTGCTGCTCTAAGGCAATGAGGTGAGTGTTGATGTGTTGGACGCTGTGCCTCTGGCACCTCCTGGGGTGGCCATTAGTGTTCAGAGCATTGGGTGTCCAACGCTGTGGCTTGCCTGGGCAGCACAGAGCAAGGAGGGATTGTATTGGGCCACATATGTGTGGTGCAGTTAGGGTATATACGTTTAGAAAAGGCAGCAAAGCCATGAGGCTGCTGGGTTGGATGTGAAAGGGGGGAAGGCCGCGGGCTGGAGTCACTCAGCTGAGCTCCCTGAGCAGCTCCCACCCTCGCGCTGTGCCCACTGCCCACCCCATGGCACACAGCAGCGCTGGGCTCTGCCTGCAGCTCTGCCTGCTCCTCCATGGCTGCTCTGAAGGCTGAGAGCTGCTCCTCCATCCTGCAGTCCCTGCGTGTGGTTTCCTTGGCTGTGCTGCTCTGGATGTGAACGTCCCCAGTGCTGTGATGGATGCGACGTGCAGCTGCCGATGGACTGTCTGACTGCATGAGCCTCACCGCGTCCCTGTCAGCCTCCATGCCCACGGAGCTCTGTTTGTTACAGCCTGTCCCCTCGGATAAGGAGCTAATGCAGACGTTGCCAAAGTGTGTCTGCGTGCTCTGCGCCTGCAGAGCTTTGTTGTTCCGTGGTCTGTCCCCATTGGGAAGCACCATCTCTTTTGACACGGAGTAATGCTCTATGAGGCCAATGGGAGAAGTTGAGCTTCATGGTTACAGATGTTTCCCCAGAAGATGGTCTGCTTTTGGGGCTGAGTGGAGCTGCATCTTGTCATCAGCATGGAGATGGCTGTGGGAATGGTTTGTATTGAAGGAGGGTGGATTGAGGGTGGATGTCAGGGGGAAGTTGTGTACTGTGAGAGTGGGGAGGTGCTGGAACAGCTGCCCAGAGGCTGTGGATGCCCCGTCCATCCCTGGGGGTGTTGAAGGCCAGGTTGGATGGGGCCCTGGGCAGCCTGGGCTGGAGCACAGTCAGTTCACACTGGCAGGAGAACAGGAATCTGATGCTGATTGACTCCATGGCAGAGGGTCCCATGGAGCAAACAAGTCCACCAAGGGCTGGGCTGACCATGGGAGTCCCTCTGGTGCTCACTGCAGTGTGGGTGGGAGAGGGGATGCAAGTCAGGTTTTGATGCTGCTTTGCATGGTAATGTCACAAGCAAATGTAGGAAATGAGCTGTCAGGAGAAGTGTGAAATGGGTTTGTGCTTCATTGCAAAGCACTGTCTGAAGAGTGGGAGGGGGATTTCCTCGTGTCAAGCTGGAGTGAAGTTCCTGCTTGTGTTTATTCTCTATGATGGGGCTGAGATGGAAGCCTGGGGTGTCCTTGGGTTACTGCCCACTGTGCTGCCTGTGGAGCTTACTTACAAGGCCATGTTGAACCCTGGCTGTTATGCAGTGTGATGCTGCTGGGTGTGCAGCCCTCCAGCCATGATGTGCTTGTCCTATCAAGCGCTCCCCATGTATTGCTGTGCTGCAGATGGGGAGCTGTTGGCAGGGGGCTGCCTGCCTAGAGCTGGAAATGCAGCGTGAGGGGTTGGAGGTGTCAGGAAACCCAACGTGTGACTTTCTCATCCCAGGGAATGGAAACTTCTGGAAGTGGAGTGTTGCTTATCGAGAGTAATGAGGGAGCGTGGAGGGCATCTGATAGGGAGAATGGCACATTCCTTGTTATAAGCTTAATTGCACTGAAGCACATTCCATTTTGGTGGATAAGTGGCAATCCTGAGTGTAACTGGAGGTTTGTTCTGTCTCCCTTGGGCAGCACAGCAGTGTATGTTCACGTTGTGGCAAGTGCTGTTTGCTTGTTCTCAACACCCCCCCATTGGTGACTCCAACTGAGGTGCTGGAACAGCTGTGGATGCCCCGTCCATCCCTGGAGGTGTTGAAGGCCAGGTTGGATGGGGCCCTGGGCAGCCTGGGCTGGTATCAATGTGGAGGTTGGTGGCCCTGCCTGTGGGGGGGGGTTGGAGCTTCGTGATCCTTGGGGTCCCTTCCAGCCCAAACCATTCTATATTCTATGACTGCTGTTCCAGCTGTGCCAGTGCCCAGCTGCCCTTCAGGAGGAGAGATTGTCCCTAATGTCCAACCTTCAGCACAGCGTAGAAAGGAGGAAAGAACCCAACCCAATTTTGTTCACGTTCACGCTGAATGCTTTTGGGACTGTGAGAATAACTGCTGTGCTCCAGGTGATGGGGTGGTGACCCACTGAGGAGGGGCAGGTGGGTGGTAGGATGGTGGCAGCCCTGCTGGTGGGCCTGGATGGAGCTGGAAGGCTTTGAGATGCTCAGTGATAAAAGCATGAGGAGCCAGAGGGGCTGAGGAACCGGAACTACTGGTGCAGGACCTGGAACTGTCTATTATAGGGTTAGTGTGATGGGACAGTGTGCAAACCGGGCACTACCTGTTTTCTGATAGCAAAGGTGAGATAAACATGAGGGGCGGGTGTGCTGTGGGGTGTACATGAAGTGGTGCTTCCTCCACTTACAGCACTGTGCCTTGTGCCCCAGCACTGCCCACCAAAGGGAGATGAAGCATTTCTGCTTGCCAGTGCCCCGTGCATGGGGAACAAAGCTGTGTTTGCAGCTTTGGATGGTTCCTGGGGCCTTGCTGGTGTCTCAGTGCTGCTCTTTGCGGGTTGGAGAGGCTGCAGGCGTGGTGCAGGGAGATGGGGCCTTGCACAGGGCAGGCTGCAGCAGCTCTTGATTTGCTGGTGTCAGATGTTGTGGTTGGGGGTGGCACTAAAACTAGGGGATCTCAAGGGTCCTTTCCAGCTTTAGTGACTGTGATTTCCTTAATGCTCTGCCACAAAAGGCGTCCATTTGTTGCTTCCCCTTAGTGCAGATGTTCTCAGCACACAGAGGGAGTCTGTGGGGCACTGAGGCTGCAGGTGATGGTGTGGGAAGGGACCGTGTGTGTTTAGTGCATGTTCACAGCATCTGATGGTGGAGGAGTTCATGTTACTGTACAGACAGGAGCTCTTCCATCATGTGTGTCCCTCTATCATACATGATGTATTTCCCCGCTCCTTTAGGAGCTGAGCAGCTCTCCCAGCCCTTACGAAGGGAACGGGGCCCTCAGGTTTGCTGGTGTGAAATAGCTGCACAGTGCTGCTGGAGAGGAGCCCTCAGACGGAGCTCCAAGGCTCCAAGGGCGCGAGTTCATTCTGAGTAACACAGACGGTGTTTCAGACATTCCTCATAAGCTGATGCGCAAATACTCGGTGACTGTTTGGCTTCCTCTTAATGATGCGTGTGTTGTGTTTTGCAGATAGGCATTTTCTGAAGATTGAAGGACCTGCTGAAAGGATCACCTGCTTTTGAGGTATGTACTGCTTTTGTTTTAATGATCCAGCATTAAATCTGGGCTTGGAAGTGAAGGTTTGGTGCAGCTGTGTGCACACACTGAGGTCTGTTCTTCTGGGCCCTGCATCTGCCATCCAGAGCTCTGGGATCTCATGGGCTCCCATTGAAGCTCACCATCCAAACCTGGCAGAGCCTGGCTACGGCAGGTGGGGTTTTGGATCTTGGAAGGGACCTCAAGGATCATGAAGCTCCAACATCTCCTCCATAGGCAGGGCCACCAACCTCCATATCTAATACTGGACCAATGCGATGATACTTGGCTCTAAGGAGCTTTAAAAAGCATAGAGGAGTCAGAATGCTGCTCAGTTACCATCTAAGCATTAACAACAGTCTCCTGTGACTTGTTAAAACTGTCTTGAAGTGACAGTGGCCTTTCGTATCTCCTGATATTTTGCTGTGTGTGTGGGATAAAGCAGTTCCTGGGACACCTTACTTCATTATTTTCCTCCGTAACTGATGGGAAGAGAGGTGTGAAGTCCCGTCTCTTTGGTCAGGCTGGTACCCATTGATGACTGAAGCCAGGCTCGGCAGCAGCACCAGTTGTTTGTGCCATGTGTTGTGGCTGCCTGCCAGGCTGTCTGAAGTCATCCCCTAAAAGCTGTTTGAAAGGAAGCCAAAGGAGCTGGCTTATCTCGCTCTGGGTGGGATGGAGGGGGTGGGAGGGAGGTGCCCAGGTGCTGCGCGTGCTTTTCCTTATGGCCTCAATAGAGCTGAGGAGGTCACGGGAGGTGGAGTCTCACCTCCCACGGGGAGCTGGTGTGCTGAGAGCTGGGCCCAGCTGAGTGGGAGAGCGCTGTGCTGTCCCCCCTGCGTGCTCCTCTTCTGCGCTTCCTCCAGCTTCACTTGGCTTTGGCCTCTGGTTGTATATCTGCTGAGCTCCTTGGATGTCTTAACTTGATCTTGGAATCATATCATAGACTGGCCTGGGTTGAAAAGGCCCACAGTGCTCATCCATTCCAACCCCCTGCTGTGTGCAGGGTCACCAACCAGCAGCCCAGGCTGCCCAGAGCCACATCCAGCCTGGCCTTGAATGCCTGCAGGGATGGGGCATCCACAGCCTCCTTGGGCAACCTGTTCCAGTGCGTCACCACCCTCTGGGGGAAAAACTCCCTCCTAAGATCCAACCTAAACCTCCACTGTCTCGGTTTAACACCATTCCCCCTTTTCCTATCACTGCCCACCCTCACAAACAGCCGTTCCCCTCCTGTTTATTCACTCCCTTCAAGTACTGGATGCCCACAATGAGGTCTCCCTGCAGCCTTCTCTTCTCCAAGCTAAACCAGCCCATTTCTCTCAGCCTTTCCTGACAGGAGATCTGCTCCAGCCCTTTACTCAGTTGTGTTCACCTCCAGGTAGGTTGAGGTGGTGAGTTTGTTCTCCTCCTTTCTTTTCCGGTTGCTCATAAGCATCATTCACAGCACGAGCTGACTTCCAGATCCCAGGAACGCTCCTGGTTGTACCTTGCAACCTGTGTTGTTCCGTGGTTTCAGGACATAGGAACCACGCAGGTGTTTCCCACAGACTGTATCCAGCAGCTAAAAATGTTTCCTGATGTAACTTATCCGGAACAGCCCATCCACCATTGCTGAGTGCCTGAATGAATGAAGGCAGCTTCCTCCCCAGCATCCTCTGCAGGAGCCGGGGCAGGCAGGAAGCAGGAGGTGCTGGGGCAGGTTCGGCTGTTGGCTGCTTCTCAGGGGAAGGCCTGGGTGAGGAATATCCAGGTTTCTATGTGAAACAAAGCTGAGAATTTGCTCAGAAAGAAACTGGTTCTTATTTGATCAACAGTTTAGACCAAGTGTGGTTCCACGTTGGTCATGTTCTGGGCTGGATGTGGCTCTGGGCAGCCTGTTCTGGTTGGTGACCCTGCACATAGCAGGGGTTGGAACTCAGTGATTATTGTGGTCCTTTTCAATCCAGGCCATTCTGTGTTTCTGTGATTCCCTGCTCTGTTGAGCCACAACCACTGCCCAGAGCTCTTGTAGCACTCAGTTCATTTGGTTGTTGCATTGCAGTGCGTTTAGGTGGAGAAAGTACTTCTAAAAACATTTCCTGCTGGATTCACTTACACTTTTTGTGTGACTGCCGAAGCTGGAAGGAAACACACACAGAACCACATCTTTAGGATCAGTTTCATCGGTGAACTGCAAACTAGGTGGAGGCTGCTGCTGACATCATTGCATAGGAGTGAGTAGCTGCTGCTTGCAGTGCAACGCCCTGCTCCCATCCTGCACGGAGCTCTGCCCGCAGCCAAGTCTGCCTGGCTGAGAACATCCCCTGCCCTTAATGCAGTCAGCCGGGGCTGCTCATCCTGTGGGGGTTGGCAGGTTGATGCTGGAGGGGCTGCAGCCTTGTCCGTCCCCTTTCCCAATGGGCCGAGGGGAGCTGCACACCGTGCTTCTGTTTGGAGAGTGCTGAGAACAGACTTGAGGTGGAGGCATAGCCTGGAAGTAAGAGAGAAGCGCTGGGAACAAGGCAGTGCTGTGACATCACCTACAGCGTCTGGTTTCACTTCCAGGAACAGATGTGGGCAGAGCTCTGTATTTTAATCTATTAAAAATAAGGCAGGGGCTGGGGGTTGTTGGTGTCCTGCTGAGCAGTCACCTGCTTGGTCCCTTGCCTTTCTCCTTCTGGATGGAAGTTGCCCATGTCAGAACACAGAGTGCTGTGGGCATTGGCTGCTGCAGCTGATCCTGCCTTGTGGAAGCCAATCATTCCCTAAGGCAGCCATTGGCCCTGATAACGCTGCATGGAGACCCGCGGGTTTTCATTGACCTCTTTCACAAAATCTCTGCCTTTGTGCCCTAACCAGTGCCTTGTTCTGCCATAGCTGGACGTGTTGCTATCAGGAGCACGGAAATGTAAATACAATAAGAGTTGAACTGCAGCAGCTCCTCCCTTCCTTCTGGAGTGACTTCCTGCTCGTGCTCTATGCGATGGAAGCTGGTCTGCATTCGTGAGCTTCAGAAATGGGTGTTCTTCTCCTGCTACCAACCCACTGGGCTTCAAAATCCAGAGGATTGGAGCAAGAAATCGTAGTTACTTTCATCTAAGTGCCTTAAGTCCAAGAAGCAAGTTAAGGCCCCATGCTGGAGCTCCTTTGGTGCTGTCCTGTGCCTGAGAGGGGTGCAAGTGCTGCTACCAGGGCATCCAGGTTGCAAAAGGCCTCTGAGATCATCTAGTCCAGCCATCAACCCGTTGCCTTTAACCAGATAACTTGAACCTTTAACCAGACGACTGCTGGCACTGTTAGAGCTGAACCAAGTCTGTGTTGTTTGGCTGGTGACATTTGAGCAAGGTTCATAACAGAGTAACTCATCCATTGGAGCAATGGCTGTGTTCCTTCCAGACTTCAGCTTGCCCGTGTTCCATCCTTTAGAGAGCTGGTGAAGGCCAGCTTGGATGGGGCCCTGGGCAGCCTGGGCTGGTATCAATGTGGAGGTTGGTGGCCCTGCCTGTGGTGGGGGGTTGGAGCTTCGTGATCCTTGGGGTCCCTTCCAACCCAAGTTATTCTGTGACCCCCTCATTCCTAATGCCAGTCACTTTCTTATCTAGGCAGGATTTTTGTTGTTAACACAACATCAGGATAACACAAGGACTCAATGAGTGAAATCTGGGCTCTGACATGCCCAGGGGGTTGGGCTGTTTGAGGAGCCCAAAGAGTTGAGTTGAATTGACCTGAAGCCACAAACTGTCACATTCAAAAAGCAGCACAAGACTCTGAGCAGACCAACTTTCTGGAACGAGTTATTTATCCGCAGTTCTTCCTTGCATAACCTGCCACTTCCAATGCTGTTAATATGTCTGCGCTGTGCTAATGCTGCTGCTGCTCCTGTGATGCTCTTATGGCACGGGGCCAACTGCATGACCGAACTGAGCTGAATAAAAATCCCTGGGATCTTCTCTAAGAATAATCATCACGTGAGAGCGGAGCACTGCTCTGCTTTGGGGGATGTGCTGTGCTATGGGGAGCAGCAGGGCCTGGGCTGTGCCCTTCTGCTTTCCTCCGTGTTCACTTTGGCAGCCCATGGTGACACACTGCATTCAGAATGTTGTTTTGTAGTCTGAGAGTCTGCTGAGTGTCCTTATGAAAGGAGACGAAGCATGTTTGCTTAGCCTTGATTCTAGCAGTGTTTGATAGCGAGGCTTGCCCTGCATCTTGCAGAGCTCATAGTGAGGGCAGTGGGGCTCTGGCGTGGGCTGCCCAGAGGGGTGGTGGGCATGGTGGGGAGGGACAACTGCTAAGAACACAGGGCACGTTATGATGGTTATGGCCACCCTGCAGGCATTCAGGGCCAGGCTGGATGTGGCTCTGGGCAGCCTGGGCTGCTGGTTGGTGACCCTGCACACAGCAGGGGTTGGAATGGGATGAGCACTGTGGGCCATTTCAACCCAGGCCGTGCTGTGATTCTGTTGTTCTATGGAAGGAGTTTGGCAGTCAGCTCTTCATTCTGAAGCTTCCAGTTCTATGTCTTGATCTATGGGTTCTTATACTGTATGATTGCATTGTCAGGATTGCTCCCAGCAGAAAGGGCTGCAGGAAAAGTCGGAAAGCCATGATGTCCTGCTGGCTTTCAGTGAGATGGGAGCTGCCTTCCTTTCTGATGCATGCGCTATTAAAGGAAAGCAGCTGACGGCAACAGCTGCTTGCCTCGCCTGTTTGGTTTGTGGCTTAGCAGGCAATATGCAAGGCAGAAAGTGCTTTGGGAACAGCCAGAGCTCTCCTCCCCTGCACCCCCCACCCCCACCTCCTTGCCCTGTCGCTGCCAAGGCAAGGCAGGATGGTTCCTGCCATGATTAATGGGGATTAATCCTTGTTTGGTGCGGCCGCCAGAGTCCCGTCCTCTGGGGGCCGGCTGGGAAGCAGCCGAAGGCTCCGGGGTGTTTCTTTCTTAAGAGAGTAAAGGAAGAGAAAGAAAAAGAGCTGCAGCTCAGCCTGTGCCGAGGTGGGCAGGCGCCTTTGTTTGCCTTAGCTGAGTATTTATGGCTTTGCAGATAACACACCGACCTTTTTTGGTCTCTGATTTCAGTGCTCCTGGGTCGCCGCTCAGCGAGACGCTTCAGAGTCCCTCGCAGTTATTATCTATGAACTCATCTTCCATGTGGCTTTTCTGAAGGCCAGCCAAGGCCATTAATCCCCACCTTTTAGAGTCCGTAATCCCTGCTGGGGCTTAGAGGAAAGTTATTCTTGTACAGCCGGCGACGCTGCTCTGGGAGAGCATATCTCCTGCTGCAACTTAGGGCAAGTTTATTAATGGGACTTTTTATCAGCTTGGAAACCGTACAGCTCATAATGGAGCAATCTGACTTGGACAGCCTTACCCCGTCTTGCTGAGTGGTTAATAGGGAAATTGCCCAAAGGAAGGAAATGAGGAGCCTGATGTTCCCATATCGGCCTGCTGAGGTGTAACTACCGACAGCAAAACACTCTTGGGAAGCACAAATCCACGCTGAGGAATGGGTGCAGGGTTGGAAGGGGTCCGTCGTGGTGCTGCTGTATCACTCTTCCTCCTCTTGGCCTGATGCTCCAGCAGCCCCTGGCTCTGGGCTCTGTAGCCAGCTGGATGCACAGTCATCCTCACACGTGTGCTGCCCTTCTGCTGTCCTCATTCAGAGACTCCCTTTGGTTCCAGCAGCTTCTCCAGCCCTCACAATGAGTGTGGCTGGAGCCCCTTTGGGCTGGTGGCCTTGCAGGGCTCCAACCTTGCCCTGTTAGATAGGATAGCAGTGGTCAGCCCAGGGATGGTGCTGCCCCTCCGCTGCATCATGGGGAGATTCCAGACGTACTTGGAAATTTTAGCCACATTTAGTGCAATTTAAACCGAATTCCCAGGGATGTGGTAAAATTAATCTCGTAAATGCCCAAGATTTTATTTCTTCCTGACTTCCCTGACCAGAATTAGGAGTTTCAAGGCCATATAGCAGAAATTGCTTTCTTAGCTTTGCTCAGGGTCTGGTGGGGAGCACGATGGGCTCCGTGCTGGTTGTTCCCAAGCATCTTTCTGGGCGCATTGCTGTGCATGGAAGAGAAGCTCTAAACGAGGTACTTGTTCACCCTGAGCAGAGAGCACACGAATGGAGCCCCACAGGGGGTCTAACAGAAAACTGCAGCTGAGAATCAATACAGCTGTCTGTGCCCAATGGGTTCCTGCTGGGAGCTGGGGGAGGAGGCTGCTCTGGGCTGTGTTCAGAGAAATTCTGCTTCTGAATATGGTTGCCCTCGAGTCCCGGGATGTTATCGGAGAGAGGCAGAGCAGCAAACAGGTCAGTCCTGCCTCTGCAGAGTCATCAGCTGCTCCGGGTGCTTTCTGAGCAATAACTGGGCCTGTTCCATGAGCTCCTGCTTTCCCTACAGCAATACTTTGGAAACAAGCTCTCAAAAGGAAGGACGTGAATGTATAAATACAGCCTGACGCAGTCAGATCTTTGGCTTTCAAGGAAGGAACATTTGCTTCCATCTTTAAGCTGCAGGTTCGTGTATCTTTCTGTGCAGGAATCACACAATGGCCAGGGCTGGAAGGGACCCCAAGGATCACGAAGCTCCAACCCCCCACCACAGGCAGGGCCACCAACCTCCCCATTTCATAGCAGCCCAGGCTGCCCAGGGCCCCATCCAACCTGGCCTAAGTAGACACGAGTGCAGGGATGAAAGGCTGAGTGATGCCCTGATCTGTCCTTACTGATCCGAGCTTTGCATTTCTTGAACAAGACTGTCCTATGTCACAAGGCTTTTGCCCCCGAGAGGCTGGAGCAGCTTTGTCATCTCGTTGCTGTTTGGTTTTTACAACCCTTAATTTGCAGCCTGCAGAGCAGCCAGCTCCACTGGGATTCCTGTTTGCACCTGGGAGCTTCTCAGTCGTCGCTGTCTGGTGGGTTGTGTGGATGCTTTGCAGGTCTGCCTGGTGAGAAGCTGGGACTGCAAGCTGATGGCTGAGTCATTCTGCGTGCTGTGTTAGGACAAGATGGTCCTTAAGGGCCTTTGCAGCCCCTCGATCACTGTTCAGAGCAGTACAAAGCCTGCCCCCCTTGCTCTGTTAGGGCTCAGTGCTGGCAGTGGGGAGGAGCTGCTCACTGCCCTCTGCCCACATTGCAGCTCTCCCTGCAGGCAGGGGATGGAGTGCAGGGATGTCTGAGGAGCAGGAAGGAAACTGATTTGCCTCGCATCTCCAGGAGAGCTTTCCCAGCACACACAGATACCAGCAGACCGATGTCTCACCTTCCTAATTAGTAGACTAAATTCACCCATTTACATGCTGTCTGAATAATGGCGTATGGCAAAAGAGTGCGTCGTTAGCTTCATTAATGCTTTCCTGAAGGTAGTTGGGTTGATGGAAGCGTTTGGAGCTCATGGAGCAGAGATGTTTGCTGTGGGCTCATCTGCAGGCTGGCTGTGGAAGCTGTGATTGCTGAGGGTTGGAGGTAGGACACGTTTTGGTGCAGCCATGGGCAGGCTGCAGGCCTGTGGTTGCTGGAGCTCTGTCTCCTCTCTGGAGCTCTGTTGACAGGCACAATCTGAAGTGGGAAGTTAAAACACTACGTTTATCTTGCACGGCCATAAGCTGACTGTGAAGGTTTGCATCAACTCTCATTGCTGTACACTTGCTGGGGTGCGGGGAGCAGAGGGACCTGCAGCCTTGGCTGCACTGCAGCTCTGTGACTACTTCTGTTAGGAACATGCAGTTAAAGGACCCACATCTCCATCAGAGAAAGGTTCTGTAGTGATGGGAATAGTTCCCGTGAATGGGAACAAGGATGAACCCTGCATCCTTTTAGTGCCCGTCCATGGGAGGTGAGGTGGCAGCAGTGTGACTCAGCGCCGTCCTTTCCCTTTGGGTGCTGCAGCCAGGGATGACTTGACATCTCTGCTCCTTCTGCTCCATGGAGCCCCACAAAGTGCCCTTGGGAGCAGAGCTAAGGAGAGCACTGAGTGACAGCCACAGCCCTGCTCCATCTCCATAGCAAGGAGCTAATTTTAAAGGAGTGAGGGGATCTGCTGAAACAACACAGCTGCTGCCCGCACATCAGGGCGTCAGCACCTCCCCAGAGCAAAAGCAGGAGTGGGGCAGTGGTGCTTTGTTACTCTTTCCACTTAGTCATAGCTAAGTGAGTAGATGGTGCCCCTTGGTGTGGCTGTAGGAGGGGATGCGCTGTGAGGGATGCTCTGCATCCTCCCCTTCGTAGGACCAGAGCTCAGAGGGAGCCCATCCCGTGCCCAGTGCCCTGGGGGAGGTAAGTTGGTGGCACGGCTGTTGGCAGCTCTGTCATTGGAGGGGCACCCAGCCTGTACCTGCCCGGCTCCCCATCGCCATTTCCAGGCACAGAATCTGGGTCAGACCGATCGTAGCTGCAGTCAGACTGAGTGCCTGCAGCTGCAGCGAGCCCTGAGGAGCTGCAGAATGGAAATGCAAGGTTCAGGAAGCAAATTCCACTCTTCCCTAGATGGAAAGCCAGAGGCAGCGGCGACTATGAGTAAGCACTGTTGGTGCCACTGCTGCCTGCAGAGGGGTTTTGTCCTCCTGGGAGGATCCCGTGGGGCTGCTGGAAGGAAATGTTCTGTGAGCTGTGGCTGCTGGGGTTTGTTCCATGGGCCTGTGGCTGTGGGCAGAGCATATGTGTGGTGTGGGTGTGCTTATGGCCTCTACTGTGCTGCTGGGTCAGAGTGAGATGGGGGAAAGGCAGTGACTGGGGATGGGAGACGCCATGGTTGGGCTGGGGAAGGGGCGACCTGGGTTGGGAGCTGGGGCTGCTCCTGCCTCGGAGCCAGAGCTGGAGCTGCTCCGAGTGCAGCGTTGCTTTGGGTGCCCTTTGCTGGCGCTTCCTGCAGCCGTGGCAGTGCTCCATGTGGGTTGGCCGGCTGCTCTGTGTGCCAGAGCCCACGTGTGTTTGCCACACCAATGCTAAAGGGTTGCATGAATTGCACTGATAGTTCTTAACTCCATTTCTGCATTCCTTATTAGGTTAAATATAGACAAGGAAATGTCCCGCTGATAAATCTGCACCGCCTCATTATTGTTCATTCCCAGGAGTTGGGCTGTTTTAGTGCCCCAGCTCCTTTGCAGATCTGAAACAGAGACACTGTCAGTGCTACTCCACAGCAAGTATTAAAACCAGAAGTGGTTCCACCCAGTGATTAGGAGCAGCAGCTGCGTGGTGTGAATCAGACCCGTGATGGGGCATTCCTGTGCCGGGGGCATTCCAGGTGGGATCCACCTTGGTTTGGATTTGACAACTCCTGCCAGCATCCCCTGCCCTGTTCACGTGGCAGCTCCTGCACTGCTGTGCTCTGCAGGCATTTGCAAGGTTGATGAACACAGAATCACACAGAATGTTCTGGGTTGGAAGGGACCCCAAGGATCACGAAGCTCCAACCCCCCCCCACAGGCAGGGCCACCAACCTCCCCATTTCAGAGCAGCCCAGGCTGCCCAGGGCCCCATCCAACCTGGCCTTCAACACCTCCAGGGATGGACGGGGCATCCACAGCCTCTGGGCAGCTGTTCCAGCACCTCCCCACTCTCACAGTACACAACTTCCCCCTGACATCCACCCTCCATCAGCCCTCCTTCAATACAATCCATTTCCCCTTGTCCTGCTCTTATCTGCCCATTCACAGAGCTGACTCCCCTCCTGTTTGGAGGCTCCTTCAGGTCCTGGTAGGCTGCACTGAGCTCACCCCGCAGCCTTCTCCATGCTGAATGGAAGGTTAAAGGAATGATGATGGATTATCTCACTGGAGCAACAACGAAATAATTTCTAGGCCATCTGAATACCACTATTAAGCCTTCTCTGCCTGCAGGGTTATGGCAGTGCACGTTCTGAGCCTGGCTGAAGACGCCCACCTGGCATGGATTGCATTGGGAGTGGATGCTCAGTGCAGAAGGGCTCCTCTGTAGGGTGGTTGGGCAATGGTTCCCAGTAGAGTGGGAGGATGGCAACAACTTGCTGTTTGGACAGACCCTGAATTAAGTTGTCAAAAGGAAACGCTGCTAAAAGGCCCCTCCTGTGCTTGGAATTAAAATAGCAGGAACGTTTACGGATGTGGACGTGTGAGCTAATGGCAGTCATTGCACCCAGCTGCCTTTTGCTTATGAGCTTTGGTAGCGAGGTTAAGAGAAGGTTTCCCTAAATGCCATCGACATAAAGTTCCAGGTTTGGATGCGTTTTGTTGGTGTGGGACTCCAATATGTGGGGAGGAGAAGCTGAATGGTGGCTCTTTCTGCCTCGTATTCCCCGTTTGTAGCTTTGTGTGCCATGTTGCTCCGCTCTGTTCTTTGTGCCATGTAAATGTTTTACCTCCCAGTCCAAATCCCGGCGTTACGATGGGTTTGGTGGCATTAACAAGGTTTGCTGAGGACGTAAACGCTCTGCTGGCTCAAGAGCATCACTGAGGTGCACATCAGCTTATATAACAACCTAATCTCCATCGGGAGGCTGGGTGGAGGCCGAGCAAGAACTGAATTCGTGTGCGTCACACTTGTGTGTCTGCTGCTGAGGAGCTGTAATTAACTCAGATCTGAGGCAGGGCAGAAATCGATGCGGGGCTGGTGGTGTCGGCCGGGTGTTGCCCTTCCAGGTTCTTATTCAGTTTAAGGCTGTGATGGAAGGTCCCGTGGGGCGTAGCAGTGTCAATGCAGTGCAACCTGATTGGGATGGGGAAGGTTTTTGGTTTGGTTCTGTACCGTGATGGGGGTTCTGTGAACATCTGGGGCTTATTGAGCACTAGAACAAATGTTACCTCTTGTGCCAGCAAAGCTCTGAGCTCACGTTGTCCCATACTGAAACATTCCCATTTCTTCTTCCCCAAATGATGCTGCAGGTTGCAAAGGTGCTCAACCATGGCTGACCTGGATCACAGCCTCAGCCTTGCGGATGCTCTGACAGAGCCACCTCCTGAGATTGAGGAAGAGGTGAAGCGGGACTTCATTGCCACGCTGGAAGCAGAGAAGTTTGACGACGTGGTTGGAGAGACGGTGGATAAAACAGACTATGTGCCTCTGCTGGACGACGACGATGCTGGGAGCCAGGAACCAAAAAGCAAAGCCCATGCTGACAGCATCCAGGTGGAACGTAAGTGTCTGAAGTAGAAGAGCAAACCTGCTGCACTCAGCTTGGCAGGGCTCCCCTCACTGTGGTTCTGCTGGGCCTACTACACAATGTCTGTAGACGTTGCCAGTTATTTTAAGAGCTGAGGATGGAGTTCAGATCCTTCTGCCCTCCCTTCTGTTCTGCATTCTGTAGTCGTTCCTACTCGGCACGAGATGCTGTTACTTATAATAATGATTTGTAGGCTGGAGCTTTTTAGAGGAGGCACAGGCTGAGGGGTGGGAGTGCCACACTGCTGCCACACATACAGTGCTTCCCATCCCAGAACATTATAAGGGTTGATAACCCCATCTGGAGTGCCCATAGCCTAATGCTGGTGAGGTGTGCACCTTCATAGGGCCCTCCCTGTGCGTGAGCAGCTGAGGCTGAAGCTCACAGCTGAAGGTTTCTTTGTCCCCCAATCCAAGGATCTGCTTCTTTTGATTTAGAGCCATAGAACTGTATGAACTCGTACAGGGGAGCTCTGATGGTCCCCAAGTCCACCTCCCTGCGGTGGCCAGGGGCACCTACGGCTCCATCTGCCGCTGGGGGGCCCAAGGAGGCTGTGGATGCCCCATCCCTGCAGGCATTAAATGGAACAAGGAGGCTGTGGGTGCCCCATCCCTGCAGGCATTAAATGGAACAAGGAGGCTGTGAATGCCCCATCCCTGCAGGCATTCAAGGCCAGGCTGGATGTGGCTCTGGGCAGCCTGGGCTGCTGGTTGGTGACCCTGCACACAGCAGGGGGTTGGAACTGGATGATGTTGAAGGTCCTTTTTAACCCAGACCGTTATATGATTCTATGAATACATACTTGGGTTCTTTGTCCTCCCTCAGATTGAGGCTGGTTACCTTTCACTTTCCTTGTTGCTGTATCAAAAGGAATGCTGACCCCTCCCGGAGGGGTGACCTGGTGGTTTCCTGCAGTAGAAAGTTGGTTGGCTTTTTCTTTGCCTTAATGCTCATTAATGCCGATGAAAGTGGGATGTGCGGGAGAACTGTAATTAACATCTGGTGGAAGAAATGAGGGCTGCGGGGCTGTGTTGGGGGATCACACAAAGGGTCTGCTCTGGTTTGGAGCTCTGGTTTGCTTTGCTCAGCACTGAGCCAGGTGTCCTGCAATACAGAATCCTGCTCAGGGTTTTCCACATAACGCAGTTCTTTACATTGAAACAAACAATGGGGAGGGAAGGAAGTGGGCAAGGAGGCTGTAAACCGTGGAGCTTTGCTCTATTCAGATGTGTGTTATCCCATTCAATTATAGGAACTGTAGTGACAGGTATTTATGTTTAGCACTGCAGAAAGGGGAGTCAGAGTCACGATTGTTGCTGTTTTTCCATTTGGCACAGGGATGGTTTAGAGCAGTTCTTTGTGCTGCACGCAGCAGATCCTGCAGTATCTCAGCAGCAGATTTTTTCACTTACTGTTCACATCTCAACACAACATGTGTTTCAAATCCCCACTCCCAGCTTTGGAAGCCCCCGCTCCTCCCCTGTGCGTGTGCCTGGGGATGGGACCCCATTCTGCATCTGGACTTGCTCTGGAGAGTTGGTTTTTCCCTTTTTTGGGATAGCAGCAGCACAATTATGAGCATTATCTACATCTTTGGCAAGATCAAAACGAGACAGTAACTAAAGAGACCAGAGAGCGTGCTTGCCCCAAGTGCATTGGATGTGATTTTGCTTTCCTGCTCTGCACCTTACACAAGGAGGGTGAGGATTGTCGCTCCACACCTTCAAATGGTGTCACTTTACTGCAGGCCAGTCTTAGCCTTTGGTCTTTTTATGTCTTAATGAGTTTGATCAGTTTTTCCCCCAGTGTGATCAGGATTCCTCTTTCTTCTGGAGCCTCTCTTCCTGTTTCTGATTGCTTTAAGGAAGCCATGAGGCTGCACGCTCCTGTTCTGAGCCCAAAGAACACAATGTGAAGCTGCAGGTTCCTGTTCTGAGCCCATACAACACAATGTGAGGCTGCAGGTTCTTATTCTGAGCCCATACAACACGATGTGAAGCTGCAGGTTCCTATTCTGAGCCCATACAACACAATGTGAAGCTGCAGGTTCCTATTCTGAGCCCATACAACACAATGTGAAGCTGCAGGTTCCTATTCTGATCCCATACAACACGATGTGAAGCTGCAGGTTCCTATTCTGAGCCCATACAACACAATGTGAAGCTGCAGGTTCCTATTCTGAGCCCATACAACACAAGCTGCCTGTCCAGGACCCCAGCACAGCCCTGGGGAGGCACAGTAATTTCTGCTCCCTGCCCTTCTCCTGTTGCAAAGAGCCCCAAGGTCCTGGCAGAGCACAGCAGCTCCCACAGCACTCAGCTCCTGCCCATTCATTTATTGATGTTAAAGGCACAAATGTGTTCAGACAGTGCACTGTCTGCTGCCCTTCCCCAGTCAGGAGAGGTTTCGTCACGCAGCCTGGCAGGCTCCAGCTATTTTGGGTTTGTTGCACTCTGTTTCTAAAGCCACGAGCCAGGTTAGGTAAGTTGGAGCTGGGACTCGGGTTATTTGGCTTGGAGTGCAAGGAGATGGAGGAGGAGGTGCTGAGCACTGCGTGGCCACTGAGATGCATCCGAGGGCAAAGATTTAATAATAGTTAATTTAAAAAATGGCACTGGAAAGGCACAGATTAAGAAGAAAGCGTTTTATTCTTTCTAACAACTGGCTGAGCATCATAATTTGCTGCGGTCTGGGGTAATCCTCTTACAGCGGTGGGGTCTTTACGTAACGCTGAGGGATGGATTGCTGCGGGTGCAACCAGTGCTGCTCAGCTCTGCTCTGCTCTGGGTTCAGCTGCTGTGGGCTGCACAACTGAGCTGGGGGTACTGGGGCAGGAGGGAGGGCTCCTGTGCAGCCAGGGCTGAGCATCCTCTGTGCAAAGGGATGTGCTGTGGCTTTATAGGGCTCCATTGAAGTGATGGAGGTCTCTGGGTTTGCTGCACACAGAGCTCTGGGTCATCCCAGGCACATACAGCCACGAGGTGGCTCTGTGGGTACTGCGGGCCCAGCTCAGCTCAGTGCCCTTCTGGTGGCACACAGAGCTGCTCCCAACCTGCAGCTGAGCCCCAGTGCTTCCCTCTCCTCTCCCCCACGTGCACCCTTCGTGCAGAAGATGTTTGTATTTGGTCACACGCTGAGCTGAGGGTGGAGGATGTGCCATGAAGCCGGGCAAAGCTCCACTGCCTTTTACATTCAAATTCTCCTTAATTCCCCAGGTTAGAAGTTGAAAACCTTGAACCAAGTGCCATCAAGCAAGCAGAGCTATAGGCCTTTTATTGACCCTGGGAGCTGAGCTGGACTGCTGCTCCAGAGCCATTCTGAGGCAGGATGCCAAAAGGCATGAACTGAAATAGCCCGAGCTATTCCCTGAGACTTTGCATCTCCTTCTGACCATAGGATGCTGTTATCAGTGCTTTTGTTATCACTTATCACAGACTGGACTGGGTTGCACAAGCCCACAGTGCTCCTCCAGTCCCAGCTCCCTGCTGTGTGCAGGGTCAGCAACCAGCAGCCCAGGCTGCCCAGAGCCACATCCAGCCTGGCCTTGAATGGCTGAGCTTTCCAGCCAAGTCTGTGTGCTCACATGGGAGTCAGACCATGGAGCGCTCTAAGGGCTGTGCCCACAGCCTGCCCAGCTCTCTGCATGCCCTCCTTCCTCCCATATGATGGGGAAGCCTTGCTCTGCCGTGGCTGCACTCACGTGTGTGCTGCACCGACTCGCTGCTGCGGATTAGGGCTTCTTACATTGGCACCGTCCATTTGCTTGAGATTATGGGTTTAGCAAATGCTGCCTTAAATTTGTTTATATAAAAACAATCCTTTGATCCGCTGGCCAGATGCAAATACCATCTTGTGATTTTGATGAGGATTATGTAGTTACAACATCTTGACATGCGTTTGTTTTTAAGCAATTTAGAGGGAGGGAGGAGGAGGCGCGGCCTGCAGGGCTGCACTCAGCTCTATGAGATTCCATTGCTCCAAGGGAGCTGACCTGCAGAGCCACACAACTCAAACCCTTCTCTTCTCCATGCTGAACAAGCATTTGATGGGCTTCAGTAATGTTTCAGTGGGTTTTGGTTCCCTTTGGATGACATGTTTGTGTTGTGAATAGCTGCGATGCACCGAGTGCCACCCCAAAGTGACCCCAAAGTGGGCACCCCGAGTGCCAGCTGCCCAGGGTGACAGGTCAACACTTCTGCACCCGTAAGCTGTGCATGCAGCCATGCAGGGCCATGCAGAGCACAGCTCCTAAGGGTGCTATGCTGGGGCTGAGCTGCTGCACTGCCGTGCTAAGGGACAGGGCCTGCACAGCCTGACAGCAGGAGGAGCTGCTGCGTTGGGCTGCTGAGGAACAGGTCGGGGGATTCCTGCAGCATTCTCAGGCACTTGGAAATGATGTAGGTGTATGTTTTGCTATCAGCTGTCTCACAAGTTCGTGCTGGATGTCTGTAAAGCGCGAGCCGCTGGAGGAGCTGGAATGCATTCCCTGTGCTGTGCTGAGGGCTGAGTGCAGCCCCACGGCTCTGTGTCCTGAGTGCTCTTCCATGCAGCTCTGTTTGGGGAGGGGGCAGCAGCACTGCGCAGTGGAACTGGAATGTTCACCTGAACCCCTGCACTGCTGGCACTCTGTGCTGCTCTGGGTGCTGGCACAGCCCAGCTGCTCCTGCAGGGTCCATGGGCTGCTCATGTTGTTGTCATATGAACAAAATCCACAGGGAGTTTCCCAAGCTGATTGTAGTGACTGACCCTCAGTGGTCCAGTGTGGAAATTATAGAGAGAACAGGGAATCCCACAGCAGTATTTTGCAAATTAGGAAGGAGTGTTCAAGTTCAAGAAGTATTCTTATTGCTATATGTTAATTAAATACCTCAGTTATTCCCAACAGTGGCTTTTGAGCAGCCTGTTAAAAAGCCTGGCATGCTTGGAGATGGTCCCTGGAGGCGCAGGGACCTTCCTGGAGCTGCCCTCCAAGCAGATGGGGAGGATGTTTGCTTCCTTCCAGCCCTTGGGAACCTTTCAAGGACAGCCAGGAGTGGTCTCGGAGCTGTGATCCATCCCCATCAGTGCTCCCTGACCCAGCCCTTCTCCTGTGATGTGGAGCCCTGGGGTTCCCCAAGTCTTACTGGGATGGCCTGAGGCAGCCT
This sequence comes from Coturnix japonica, assembly GCF_054131305.1. NCBI lineage: Eukaryota > Metazoa > Chordata > Aves > Galliformes > Phasianidae > Coturnix > Coturnix japonica. The sequence goes on along the minus strand of NC_140664.1, from coordinate 138,836,240 downwards.
TCCCTTTGCAGTAAGCTCTTATGTGTAGTGTAGCACCAAGGGTCTGTTTGTTGGGCTAGGGATAGAAATTCAGAAATCAATCATAGAATGGCCTGGGTTACAAAGGCCCACAGTGCTCATCCCCTTCCAACCCCCTGCTGTGTGCAGGGTCACAACCAGCAGCCCAGGCTGCCCAGAGCCACATCCAGCCTGGCCTTGAATGCCTGCAGGGATGGGGCATCCACAGCCTCCTTGGGCAACCTGTGCCAGTGCGTCACCACCCTCTGGGGGAAAAACTTCCTCCTAAGATCCAACCTAAACCTCCCCTGTCTCAGTTTAAAGCCATTCCCCCTTGTCCTATCACTGCCCACCCTCACAAACAGCCGTTCCCCCTCCTGTTTATTCACTCCCTTCAAGTACTGGATGCCCACAATGAAGTCTCCCCACAGCCTTCTTGTCTCCAAGCTAAACCAGCCCGGTTCCCTCACTCTTTCCTCATAGGAGTTGCTCCAGCCCTCTGGTCATTTCAGTGTCCCTCTTAGTGCTCTCTGTGCTGTGGGTCTCCATCATGGGCTCCTCCATGACAGGTCGGCTCTTCCTTTTGGGCTTCACGTGGCACAGACTCAGCACCACGTGGGCGCCTTAATTCGTTTCCAAATAATTCTGGGGAAAAGTCCTTCTGTGTTTCGTAACGTTGGCGTTGCCCTCCTTTTGGATTGAGGTCACGCAGTACTAACGCTGCCTGTGCTTCGTTGCAGATCCTTCAGCCACTGGGCCAACCGTAATAGAAAATGGCGACCATGGGATGGCAGATCACCGCCCAGGTAAGAGCCAGCACAGAACCCTTGTTGTCATTTGTCTTCGGGGCAGCCAGACGTCCAGTCAACGTGCTCATCGTCATTGAGTGTTTCTCTGCAGAGGGTTGGTTTTATTTGGTCTTTCTTAGATGAACTCTTTTGCTTCAGATACTTCAAGAACTTCCATTTGGAGTTGGGTTTTGCTGCCGTGCTCTGAGGGTTGTGTGTGTTACCCACACTCAGTGTGGGATGGTGACACCCAGGGCACCGCTACCCAAATGGCTTTCCAGGAAGCCCAGATACTCTTAGCAGAGCTCCATCCTAACCATAGCATAACATAAAGGCATGGCATCTGTCCCCAGTGGGACGGGTGGGGATGTTTCCTTCTTTCCCCCACTACTCAGTACTGAGAACTGTTATTCATTCTGCAGCTTCTCTTGGGCTCCTCCATGGCTGCCTTGCTGTAACTCTGTCCCAGTGCTTTGGCCACGTGCTGTCAGAGCTGGAGCTGAGCTCTCAGCAGCACAGGGATTGCTTGTTTCACAAGGAACTTGTCATAAGTGGATCAATATTCCAGACTGCAAGGAACCTGGAACATAATTCATCTCTGTCAGCACGGCACGTGCTGGACTCAGCCATCTTCCAACCTTTAATGACAAACAGCAGTTCCCTCTTTTTGAGACCTTGTGCTGTCAGTGAGGTTTCCTACCCAATTCCAGCCGAGCTCTTCAGGTTGAGCAGCACAGCACTGCAAGGCTGCATGCAAAGCCAGCTGTGAGCTGTGCCATCCTGCTGCTGGTCACAGCCATAGGGATGCTCCTGAACTGCCTTACTAGCACGTAAATAACAGACTCAGGCATAGGACATGACAAGTGTGGCTGCTGAATGGTTGGGAATTTTTACAGAGCTGCCGAATTTGTGCTTTAAAGGAATTCTTGTTACGTTTTCAGTATGAGTGTTCTGGAGGTTGAACTCCTTGTGCACTCGATGCGAACAGCTGCGATCAAAGATACCTTGATGTGTCTGCAGCCCTTCAGTTTATTCACGTCACCCGTCTTTATGGGGCAGAGCTGGGTTGTTTTTCCTGGTAAAGGCTGTCACAAAGTGACATCAAAGCAGCAGAGGCAGCGTGTCAAAGGCAGGTATTGAGTTAATGAGGTTCCTTGGAACAACACAAGGTCTGTGCAGTGGAGCTGTTCCACTGCTTCTTTCCCCGCCACGCTCTTCATTATGGAATAGCAGAACAACCAATGTGGGAGCAAGGGCTGAATGCTCCTTCTGAGGAGGTACTGGAGACTTTGGCTCCCGTGGAGCTGAAGAGCAGCTGAAGCCCTGCAGAAGCACAGGGGAGATGTGCTGGAGCTGCAGTGGAGTCACTGGGCTCCACAGGGAGTGAATGCTGCTGTCTGTGTTCTGTGCCGGGCAGCACACAGTGGGATTTCTCATGTTCAGCTGCTCTGTTCCCTGTGCTGTCTTGAAGCTGCAGTGATCCCTGTGGCTGTGCCATGGGGCTGGGATAGGAGCAGCTCCAAGCAGGGTGATGCTCATGGTGTGCAGCTTAAGGCTGTGCCCAGAGCTGCAGGGAGCGCTCAGCACCTCGCTGTGTTCACGTTGGATTCCCAAACAGACTCAAGGGAAGTGCAGGGGAATCCATGCTGCACTTCTCTGATGAACATAGAGATGTGCAGAGGTCAGTAATTCAGAAAGTAAAACCTGTGTGCTATGAGGCTGAGAACCACAGAATCACAGCACGGCCTGGGCTGCACAGGCCCACAATGCTCATCCAGCTCCAACCCCCTGCTGTGTGCAGGGTCACCAACCAGCAGCCCAGGCTGCCCAGAGCCACATCCAGCCTGGCCTTGAATGTCTGCAGGGATGGGGCATCCACAGCCTCCTTGTTCCATTTAATTCCTGCAGGGATGGGGCATCCACAGCCTCCTTGGGCAACCTGTTCAGTGTGTCACTGGGGAGCAGCAGCTCTTTGGGGAGCTCCATCTTGGCACGTTGTTCTTTTGCTCTGGTTTGGAGAACACGGGAGCTACCGAGCAGGAGCTGTGAGTTGGGCCCCCAGCACAGTGACTGGAAGTGGTCATTGCTGCTTCCTTATAAGGGTAAATGCAGCAGCAGTCGGTGCAGTGCTGGGGAGCAGCCATGGCTGCCTGCTGTGCCTGGGGTGGGGTGGGAGTGGGGAGGCAGCAGTGGGTGCCCAGTGGAACTAACAGCAGCTCTGAAACAGAAACAAAAGGGATCTTTGAGCAGCGCTACGTTTGCAACTCCTGATGCAGGATATTTGCCCAAAGCTCAAAGGGATTACATGAAATCAAAAGAAAAAGAAAGACAAATTTATGGGAAGAAATCCATCGATGGTGATCAGATGGATGAGTGGGAGCAGCCTGCTGTCCTGCTGGGAGCAGTGATCTGCGCTGCCTGCACCCGCTATCCCTGCTTGGCTGGCCCAGGTCTTTCTCTCAGGTCAGGCCACAGAAATGCTTGGCCATTGATTTCAGTGCAAATTGTGCTTGCAAGCAGCACCCTGAGCTGCTGCTTCAGCAGCAATGTGACACCAATGGTCCCATTGATGGTCCCATTGATGGTGCCACCAATGGTGCCATTGATGGTGTCAGATGCCCCAGCATGGCTGGGCTGCATTCACAGACACCTGGAGGAGCAAACTATGCCTTGTCGGATCTGGCTTTTGGCAAATCTCCTGGCTGCACGCGGTGAAATGTTGCTTGTTGTGCAGTGTGCTACCTGGATGTTCATGTTTACTAATCACTTGCGCTTTTTTGCCCCTTTCCCCTTCCCTTTTCCCTCTCCTCCTCCTTTTCCCCTCTTCTATTTTCTCCTCCTAGAGGCCTAGACTGTCTCCTAACACTGGGGCTGCCACTGTCACAAGACCAGTGTCCTTTTCTACCTGCCATTGCTCTTCTAAAACCTTCAGCATTTTGCAGAGCTCTTGCTTTACACCTCGGACTTTGCATATAGAAGAAGCCAAGGGCGGCAGCGCCGCAGCCGACCAGCCCTCCTCCTCCTCCCTGTGCTGTGCAGTGCTTATTGAGACCTCCCTTTCTTTCTGTGAGCACAGCTGTGCGTTGCTCACTGTGTCGGCTCTCCCGCTGTATCCACATCGCAGCCGCGGCTCCGTTTTCGGTCAAACCACTTTTAACTTCCAGCCAAATGCTGTTGTTGTGGGTGTCTGACAGCAGGAGGGGGGCTGTGCCCAAAGGTGCCCTTGGTGGCTGATGGTGCCCTATGACTGCATTGCTGCCCCCTCCCTCCACTCACGGTCCCACTCACTTTTCTCCTGGCTGCTTTGGCACCTTTCCCCAGGAGGTTCTTATCTCTAATGACGTCGTCTTAAAACCGAGTGTTTCCACGTCACAGCGTTTATCACGGAGACTTGGGGAGCGGATGAGGAATGGCCACGTTCTGCTGGGGTGTGAGCTGGGCTGTGGGCATTGGAGGTTTTGCATTGCTTTGGATGAGACAAACTCAGCCGGGGTTCTGGCAGACCCACACATGGGTTGTTTGGGGATGGGGTTGTTGGATGGTTATCATAGCTTTGCCCACAGCACCTGCTGAAAGTACAGCATGTGTCTGAGCCCAAATGCACCCTGAGGTGCAGAATATGAATCCCCAGAAGCTCTTGTTGTAAGACTTCTGCCAAGACAAGGTAGACGCTGCTTTGGGAAGGGAGTAGCTGTCAGACCCCCTGGTGCCCCCCTACCGGCTGCATTACAGCAACAGCCATGCAGAGCAGCACACCTGGGGTGAGCACCGCTGCTCCCACCACTTCCAGGTGCCCTCCAAAGCTCTCCCTAAACAGAGACCCGACCCGTCTTCCTTATTTGGGACCAAATAAGTGATTCTGTGATTGCCAAAAGCAGAGCTTTGTGCATTTGTTTGCTGAGCGTGGTGCCTCGAGCTGTCCCTCCTCACCTTTTGCCTTAAGTGGGACCAGCACCCTGGGAACAACAGGAGGGGTTCTCAGACCGAGCAGCAGAGCTCTGTCACTGTGCCCCGTCAGTCATTGAGCCCAGCTTTGTTCTGTCCTTTATTATCAACCAGGTGTGTCACAGTTCCAGCTCTGCTCCCCCTGCTTTAGTCCAGCTTTCAGGGCTCATGATGTATGTGCAGGACTCACCCTCACCTTTCTGTGCTTACAAACCTGTCTGCTGTCACCTGGAGCTGTGTATGGCTGCTGAATAAACCACTGCGATGAACCTCAAACGAGCCTCCTGCGTCGTGCTGTGCTCAGAACCTCCTCGGTGCTGCTGTGGATCCCTGCTCTCCTGGCTGAGCCTTCCCAGGGCTGCGGGCTCAGAGCAGTGAGGTGGCTGTGCTGTCTGATGGGAGTCGAAATGCTTTCAGGGAGCCACGTGGTCGGGTGCTTTGAAAGGGATGCAAAAATAGAAGGAAGGAGAATCAGTTCTGGCTGCACTGACAGCATCCAAGGGCTGGGGAGGGCTGGGGGCCGCGTCCTTGGTGCAGGGAATGCAGCAGTGCACATGGAGAAGCTCTTGGTAGCAGCCGGTGCTCGTGGTGCTGCTGGGGCTGCTCAGCTCTGAGGGGCTTTAAGCTGGTTCTGATCCACAGCTCAGGGCTCTGTGCTCCATAGCCACGCTGTGCAAAGCCTGCATGGGTGGATTCAGGTGGTGGGGCTGGCAGCTTTCTGCCTCCTCCTGCTTAAGGGGTTGGGAACTGCAGCCTGTTCCCCTCTGAACTCTGCCTTTGTGTGCACCTGGGGAGGGCAGTGCTGGGTTTTGGTGCGGTGGGAGCAGCTCTGTGTGCACGTCCTGCTGTAGCTGCCCCATGGACATTGCTTTGGGGCCGTGTTTCTTTGGAGCACTAAGTTTAGTACAGCTCCTGCCATAGAACCGTAGCACCACGGGCAGCCTGCTCTGGTGGTTGGTGACCCTGCACGTAGCAGGGGGTTGAAATGAGATGATCATTGCGGTCCATTTCAACCCAGCCATGCTGTGGTTCTGTCATCCTATGGTTCTAACCATTCAGGTTGGAAATGACCCTTAAGATCATCGTGTCCAACTGCCATCCCCACACTGTGCCCACATCTCAGCAGCTCCTGAGCATCTCCAGGGACAGAGACCCCCCCCCACCCCTGGGGAGTCTGTGCCAACACCTGGCTGCCCTTTGGGAGTAGGAATTGTCCCTAATGTCCACCCTGACCCTCTGCTGCTGCAATATGAAGTCATTCCATCTCATCCCATCCCTTACCCAGCAGCAGAGGCCGACCCCCACCTCATCACCACCTCCTGGAAGCAGCTGTAGGCAGCAGTAAGGTCACCATTGAGCCCCCACTGCTCCACACTGACCCACCCCACAGCTCCAGCCACTGCACAGCACTGTGCTGCAGCCCCCCACTCTGCACACACTGCAGGACCCCCACGAGGGGCTGTAGGAGCTGGTGCTGCTGTGCCCAGCTCTTGCTCTTACCCCATGCTCCCACCCCCCAGTTTTCCTGTCACGTCCGTCTCTGGGACATTTCTGCATCCAAGAGTTACTTTCCTTTTTCCTCCCCCATGCCTGGGCTGACATCCCCTTTCTTTTCTTGCTTATTCCAATGGTTTACGGTGCATTTTTTGGCAGCAACCCTTTAGATAAGTGGAGTTCATGCGAAGTTCATGCTTGCAAGGCTTGCCAAAGGAAACAATGCAATGCAATGAAATACACATCCAGACGGAGCTTAGTCTAAAGCATATCCACCTTTTGGCGATGTCTGTCCTTCTGCTGCTGTCCATCCTATCTAAAAAGTGGCTGCTGAGCAAAGTCCCCGGGGACTGGAAAAATAGAAACGTCACTCCCACTTAAAGAAAGGGAGGAAGGAGGAGCCAGGGAGCTACGGGCTGGTGGGCACCAGCTCTGTGCTGGGAAGGTCATGGAACAGTTGTTCCTAGAAGATGGGTTAAGGCACATGAGGGATGAGGAGGTGATCCCAGACAGCCAGCACGGCTTCACCAAGGGAAGGTCGTGTCTGACCCACATGGAGGCCTCCTATGATGGAGTGACAGCATCGGTGGACAAAGGAAGGGTGGCTGATGTCATCTACCTGTGCAAGGCCTTTGGTAGGTCCCTCAGCACAGTCTTATCTCTAACTTGGAGACAAAGGGGCTTGAGGGGTGGCGGTTTGGTAAATAAGGAGTTGGAAGGCCATAGACAGAGGATTGTGCTGAATGGCACCGTGTCCAGGTGGAGGACGGCGATGGGAGGTGCCCCCCAGGGGTCTGTTATAGGACCAATGCTCTTCAGCATCTCCATCAATGACATCAGTTATGGGTTTGAGTGCAACCACAGCAGGTTTGCTATGACACCAAGCTGAATGATGTGGTTGACACGATAGAAGGATGTGAAGCCATCCAGAGCTCCTCTCCAACCTGAATGGCGCTGTGCGTTGAGATGGGCTGATGGCTGAACGTGGTGCTTTTGGGGGCAATTCCAGCCTCTGGGATTCCATGTGGTGCCCTGTAGCTGGGTGATGAGCTGCAGGGTGCTGTGGTGGGCACAGGTTGGCCATAGAGCAGCTCAGGGTGCTGGGAGCCAGCAGGGATCGCCGCTGTTGGGGGCTGTGTGATGTGTAATGGGCCTTGGCAGAGCAGAGGGGCTGGAGGTGGCTGCGCTCTTGATGGGCTGCCGCATACTGTGCCCTAATTGCAGAGCAATTTGTGTCGAACATCTCCCGGTGCCAGCTGAAGCCGTGTGGCTGTAGAATGAAATTGTGCATCGGGGCAGAAAGTGCAAAGCTGCTGGGATAGCAGAGAACAGGCAGCTCATCCCTGCGTCAGTACAGGCTGATCCGGCCGCTCAGGTTAGCACAGGGTGTCTGAGACGTGACGGGTGGTGAGGTCTGAGGAGATGCTTCTGCTTTGTCATGGAGGGAACTTCTTCATTATTGATGTTGGTTATAAAATAGGGTTCTTGTCGTGTGGTGCTGTTGTGCTGTCAGCTCCCCCTGCTCACACCTTAGCAGTGCTGTGCTGCTATGGCCCCAACCACAGCACAGCCCCAAACCCTGTGATCTGAAATGAGGTTGTCAGGCAAATGTTGCTGAAGCATGGGATCTCATTGATGGAGATCAGCCTCTCTAAGTCAGCTCAGGGGAGATGTCCTTGCAGTCTGGATGCAGGCCCTGCCCAATGGGGGTCTTTGTGAGACGACCGTGACACGACCTGCACTCAGCTGGGACACAGCTCATGTCCACAGCAGTGTGAATGCACCAAGTCATGGAATCATAGGATCATAGAACAGCCTGGGCTGCAAAGGCCCACAGTGCTCATCCAGTTCCAATCTCCTGCTGTGTGCAGGGTCGCCAACCAGCAGCTCTCCCTGCTGGGCTCTGCACTCTCATCTGCTTTCATCAGTCCCAGCTCATGGTCAGGAGCCCCTTTGCTTCTCCTTCAGCTCCTGTTGAGCTCTGTTTCCTCCCTTGCATAACCTTCAATCTGATAACATCCAACTTTCTCACGTCTGCTGTTCTGATCGTGGATATCCCTGAGTTCTCCCCGGCTGCCATCCATCCTAATGCTGCCTGATGACTCCATCTGCCCTTTCATCAGAGCCCTTCCTAACCTCTCACAATAGAAATGTTAAGCATGACTTACTCTGGATTCCTGACCTTCATGCTCTGGCTGCCTGTCGTGCTCCTCCAGCAGGTGATCAATCCTCCAATGGCCACGGCCTGGCCAGTGCTTTATTTACCTTTATGCCATTTCCTTCTGCTTCCAGTGTCTCTAACATTTCCCCTGGCTGCATATAAACATATTTTGCTCTTGGCTCACTCAAGTCTTCCCTGTTTGCTTTGTTTGGAGTCTCTGCGATGTCCAGCCTGTTACATCAACGCCATTCTGGTTTCCAGTGATGCAAACAGTTTGGCTTTCCAAGTGCCACTCACACAGCAGCAAGGTTTTAAGGGGTGATCACTGTCAGGCAGCGCTGCAGGCGTGGGGCAGGACGGCTGGAGGGCTGTGCAGAGGAAACAGACCTGTGAGTGTTGGCTGATGCTGGGCTGACCATGTGCCAGCAACGTGCCCAGGGGCCAAGAAGGCCAACAGCGTCGTGGTGTGTGAGCAGCAGCGCTGGCAGCCGAGCAGGAGCTGCCCACCCCTCTGTGTGGCAGTGGTGGGGCTGCACTGCAGTGCTGAGCTCAGTGCTGGGCCCTCGTGGGGGTCCTGCAGTGTGTGCAGAGGGGGCAGCGGGGTGTGGGGGGCTGCAGCACAGTGCTGTGCAGCGGCTGGAGCTGTGGGGTGGGTCAGATTGGAGCAGAGGGGGCTCAATGGTGACCTTACTGCTGCCTGCAGCTGCTGCCAGGAGGTGGTGATGAGGTGGGGGTCGGCCTCTGCTGCTGGGTAAGGGATGGGATGAGATGGAATGGCCTCATGTTGCAGCAGCAGAGGGTCAGGGTGGACGTTAGGGACAATTCCTACTCCCAAAGGGCAGCCAGGTGTTGGGGGGGGTCTCTGTCCCTGGAGATGCTCAGGAGATGCAGGGATGTGGGGATGTGGACACGGTGGGTTGGGCACGGTGGTCTCAGGGCTCTTCTCCATCCATAATGGTTGTGTGATTCCATGCCCGCAGAGCGCAGTGCGGCCCTTCTGTGCATTCCAAGGTCAGACGTTCGGTGCTGTCTGTATTTTTCCTAAACCAAGAATGAGGCCCAGACTGCAGCAGTGCCCCGCAGCGCCGTCACTGCGCTCTGCATGCGTCGGAGCCGTGGAAGGTTCCCGACAAGCCTGGAAACGTCCGCTCTGCTCAACATCAGCAGCGCTCTGTGCTGGCTGTGTGCCCTGCTCTGCCATACACAGCTGGGTGAGACAGCGTGCTGGGAGGCCAGGGATCTGACTCAGGCAGGATTCGAGTTGTGTTTTGGGTGTGCAATTAAGAGCTGCAGCGCATGGATCGACCTCATTGCAGTGCATCACATCTCTAGGAGCAGAAGATTGAACACTGGGACAGGTTGCAAGGAGGCTGTGGATGCACCATCCCTGCAGGCATTCAAGACTGAATGTAGCTCTGGGCTGCTGGTTGCTGACCCTGCATATAGCATGGGGTTGCAAGCAGGTGACCATTGCGGTGCATTGCAAGCCAAGCCATTCTCTGATTCCATAATAAGCTCCCTGAACAAGAAGCAATAGAAATGTGGATCCTATCCCATGTTATGCAAATGGCTTCGTGCTTTGATGTCATTCATTTGACACATTTGGAATGAATGGCCGTAAAACTCTTCTCTCGCAGACGCGGCAGATAGATTTCTCCCGACTGCTGCTGTGCTTTGAGCAGAGGAAAGTAGGTCAGCAGCCTGTAATCTCACAGCATTAAACAAACATGACTGCGGTGCTGAAGGGAGAATTGCTATTTTAAGGGCTTTGCAGTGCTGGTGGATGGGGTGGATCTATGCACATCCATGCTGCAGGAGTAACACGTGTGGATTGGGGACAAGCCCCCTTCGTAGCGCCAATCCACGCGTGTCACTCCTGGAAGTGCTGAGAAATGAAGGAAGGGATCCCAAGAGTGGGCTCCATCAGCACAGGGGTGGCCAGCAGGGACAGCCCCTTCCAACCTGGGCCACTCTGTGAGTGCTGGTGCCATGCCTGGTGCATGCTTTCACTGATGAGAGCTCCTTGGATATGAGGATAGGAGATACATTGAGGACAAGAGGTTGTGCCTCACATTGTGCCTGGGTGAGTCAGGGTGGATAGTGGGAGCACTTCAGGGTGGGGTGTCCCAGAGCTGTGGGATGCAGCACTGGGAGCTGTGGGCAGTGGGTTTTGGGGTTGATTGGATGGACGTGGGCATCTCAGACATCTCCAACCTTAATGATTCTGTGATGAGTTGGAAAGCAAATAGATGTGATAGAACTGACCTTTTAGGCAAGTAAAGGTATGAGCAGCAGTGAGAAAAGGGCTGTGGATGGAAGCTTGTCATGATTATGAGCTCTTGAGTTAGATCTGTTGGAAAAGTGGGGAGCTAAGAAAGGCAGATTGGTGTGTGTAGGGCAGGACGTTCACAGACACACTGACGTGGCCGTGTCAGAAGATCATGATAGATCAAGGTGGGATGCCAGCACACACAGCCTGTGAGATAGAGAATAACCCCAGGTGGAAGGGACCTGAAAGGCTGATGGAGTGCTGCTGCTGGGTGGAAGGTGTACAAGATTAAGGTACAAAGTGACGTGTCACTACCAAATAGGTCAAAAAGAAGGGGCTGGATGGCCGGGCCCAGAGAGTGGTGGGGAATGGAGTCACATCCAGCTGGTGATCAATGAGAAGTGGAGTTTCCCAGGGGTTGGTATTAGGGCCTGTCCTGTTTAACCCCCTTATTGATGGCCTGGATGAGGGCACTGAGTGCACCCGCAGTAAGTCTGCAGCTGAGCCCGAGCTGGAAAGAGCTGTTGGTCTGCCTGGGGGTGGGACGGCCCTGCAGAGGGATGTGCACAGGCTGATCACTGCACTGAGGCCCAACGTGATGAACTGCCTCTGAACTCTGCAGCCCCTGACTGTGCATCTTTGCAGCGAGGTGACACCGGTTCTGACTGTCAGAAGCACTTTTAGCATCCCGGCTTATGTAACAGCGTGGAATTTCATCAGGAAAGCAATAAATGCTTCTCTGGTTGTCAGCACCATCTAAAATGCCCTCCAGGTTCTTGTGGACCCATCGGATCTTCCTGATCTTCCCCATCCAACTCGGTGGTGGATTTTAATTTGCTTTTCCCTGCAGCGAGGTCAGTTTTGACACAACCTCATCCAGCTCTGGGTGCAGCGCAGGCTGCTGATAGCTCAGCCTTTTCCTTGTCTGCAGTGCACATCTGCAGGGGTTGGGGCCTTCTGTGGAACGAGGCAAGAAGCTGAAGATGCTGGTGGAGCAGTGCAACGCAGAGGAGCTGGGATGCTCCCAAGGCAGCTCACAGCTTCCCATGGAGCACAAAACCATGCGTGCTCTCAACTCTCTGCCTGCTGCCAATGTTCATAGACTCGTAGGATGGCCTGGGTTGAAAAGGACCTGAAAGGTCTTCTGGTTTCAGCCCCCTTGCTGTGGGCAGGGTGGCCAACCACCAGACCAGGCTGCCCTGCTTCATGTTCCTTGCTGAGGAGGGGTAGATGTGCCCCCCTCGTTTCCTTTGTGGTCACTACAGATTGTTGGTGGGCTGGGGGTTGTTCCAGCAGAACTCTGGGTCTCAGTGGGTGCCTTCAGCATGCCTGGCATCCCATGGAGATGCAGGACCAGCGCAGCAGTCTGAGCAAATTAGCTTGGGGATCAGCCATAAGAAAGAAGCTCTTAAGCTTCTCTTTCCCTCTTTGCTTGGTTTGGCTCTGGCAGAGGCATCCCATGGCTGCAGACTCATTAACTGAGAAGATACTTAACCTCCAGCTAGAGATCTGCCCAGCGACCTCCCAAGATTAGCATCTTCCCCAGCAAAAAGGCTTTGCCACCATAATCCCCTCCACACAGCGCTTCTCTCCGGCCGTGTGCCCTGCGGCTCTGAGCTCCCTGTGCTGGGGGTGCTGCTCTGTGTGGATTAACTCCTCAGCTGGCTCCTGTCACCAGCAACTGAATGTTCTGTGTGTCCGGATGAGCTCGGGGGAGGCTGTGTGCATGGGATGTGTGCATTGGTGGCTATGGAAATGTGGGCATAAAGCAGCAGAGAGCCACTGGCAGAACCACACTGGGGTGCCAGCAGCATCTGTGGGGCTGCATCATGGCCATGGGCATCGCTCCCTCATGGGCAGAAACTGCATTTATTTCAAAGCCTGATGATGTTTACACATCAGATGGGAGGCAGTGCTTTGTAATTACAGGCCTCACAGTTTGCATTTCCACTCTCTGGCCTTCAGAGTGCATGCAGAGGTCAGTTTAGCACTGTTATCACTAGCTGTGTCAGCACTGCAGTTCTCCTGCAGTCATGGGCTCCCATCAAAGCACAGCATCTGTCGTACCTCCCTTGTCAGAGCAGCCCATTGGCACACAGTCATGGTTGCAGCCATGGTTGCAAAGGTGCAGCCATGGGTTGTCCAACGTTTGGCAGCAGGACAGCACTGTGGTGTGAGCTCTTCATTCTCAGTCCTGTTGATCATCATCTGATGCAGAGGTTCCCATTATTCTGCATCTTACATTTAACTGTCTGGATCAAGGTGGTAGGCAAAGAGCCATGAACTCTTGGCCAACAGTTGGTGTTTGTTGCCTTTTAGGTGCTGTATTATGCAGGAATAAATCTTGAATTGTTCGGGGTTATTATTTCTGTATTGACTGCGCCTCTTTCTTCTTCAATTTCAGTGTTCCCAGGAGAAATCATGGATGAAAAGCTGTCCTATAAGGAGTTCCTCGACCGCAACGACACGTGGGCCATGGATGACAGAGAGCTGTGCTTTGAGCCACAGCCAGTGTTCCAAGCCATGGAGATGGCAGGTATGTCTGTGGTTCTCTACCCCCCACCACAGGCAGCGCCACCAACCTCCCCATTTCAGAGCAGCCCAGGCTGCCCAGGGCCCCATCCAACCTGGCCTTCAACACCTCCAAGGACTTCTTTTGTTTGTGATAAAAATGTATGGGAAATGACAGCATGTTTTTGAGCACATGGGTGTGTTGAGGCTCAGTGATCAGCTCACGGGCAGCTCATCTCTTTGGCATTTCATTGTCAGTGTCTGCTCGGAGTGATGGCGTTCCAGTGAGATAACCCATCTGATAGAGCAGGGTACAGGAAAGGCTCCTCGTGCCTCAGTTACCATCCGGACTGCAGTCAGTTTTCCTTTCTAAGCAGTCTGAGCAGCCAGCCCTGCTTTCTGTTGGCCGTGCTGTCTGGTGATGGAGGGGCTGACCCTCATTTTGCAGGCAGCTTTCCTTGGAGGTCCCTCCCTCTGCCCTGCTGGTACCACCTCCATGGTGGCACTGCATGCATCTCTGCCGACAATCCTATGCCACGCTTCAGCCCCGCAGTAACGCTGCCTCATTCTGTGTCCCTCAGACCCCTTCAGCATGCACCGAGGGGAGAACCTGCAAGACCTGTCATTTCCTCCTGACATGAAGAATGTGCAGCTCTTCACAGACCATGCTGACACTTCCACAGGCATCCATGGTGAGTTCCTCCTCAGCGCTCATCCCTGGTGGCCATTTGTTGGCATCTTCTCCATTGACTTGCACGTACTGAAGGCTGTGCAGTAGATAAGACCAAATCATCTCTTTGTGTGGTTCCTTTTTGTGCCTGGGGACGTTCATTTATTTTGCAGGTGTTGTGGACTTTAAATTGTGGAGGGGAGTTGGTGGGGCAGCACAGGACTGACAAACTGCCTTCTGTTTCTTCAGTGCCACATGGGTCTGTGATGGTACCCGACCAACAGTTCCTGGGGTCCCCCTATTGCCCTGCAGAGGTCTTAGACCCATCAGCCTTCATGGGCCTCGATTCAGCTGCAGAATTTCTGCAGGACAAAGCAGGTGAGAAACAGAAGTTTTGTTATCACTGTCTATCTTACACTGGTTGGGTTTGAGGGATGCTTTGGAGGAAATCTTGGTGTAACAGTCCTAAAGAACCTTGGTGGGAGGTATCGTAGGATCACAGCATGGCCTGGGTTGCAAAGGCCCAAAGTGCTCATCCAGCTCCAACCCCCTGCTGTGTGCAGGGTCAGCAACCAGCAGCCCAGGCTGCCCAGAGCCACATCCGGCCTGGCCTTGAATGCCTGCAGGGATGGGGCATCCACAGCCTCCTTGGGCAGCCTGTTCTATGGGGTCAGTGCTGGTTATAACTCCTCTGTGATACAGGCTGTGGCTTAGTAGTGATTGCAGAAGAGCACAGTGTTCTGATGGCATTCCTAAAGTGAACCCATAAGTTGTTACCCAAGAGTGAAGTCAGAACAGCAGCAGTTGATCCCTTGGGCAAAGAGCTTTAAAAATGAAGCAGCATTGGGCCAGGACTGACTGTGTTGTGTTTTCCTTAGTGCCTGAAGATCATTGGATGGGAGCTCAGCATTACGCGATGGGACCGGATGCCTCTTTCTTTGCTGAGCCACCAGGTAAAAATAGTTCTGAGTTGATCTGTGGGAACTGTCTGTGGAGTTTGTGAAGAGCAGAAGCTGAGCTTCTGTCCTCATCTGCCTTTTGAAGGGACAAAAAGCAGTGGAGAAACACAAGTCAAACCTGCTGCGGGTGTTAAACACCGGAGCTGTGTGTTCCCTCCTAAGGGTCTGCCTCATTTTGGTAAAGGAGCCAGGAGGAGAACCCTTCAGACTGCAGCTGGATCTGTAGTGGTTTTGGAGCTCAGGGCTCCCTTAGAGCTGGTGCTGTCCTGCTGGGTGCTGCATGGTGCTGCTGCGGTGCTTCCCATAGGATGCTGTGTGCTCTTACATTGCCCAAATCATTCTCCTGCTGACAGAGGAGCGATTTGCGTCCCAAGTCCAGGAGGTGAAGCTGTTTGCTGAGCTCTTTGAGTTCTTAATAAACTGTTCTTTATGCCCAGTGCCCCCCACAGCCCCTGGAGCAGAAGTGTTGACTATGCCAGAATGCCCTGCAGCAGCAGCTCCTTACTTTGTTCCTACGGCGTTAGCAACATCCCCAGCAGAGGCCGAAGCTGCTGAGACACCAAAAGGTAACACTGCACTCAATTTTAGGGTGCTCACTGATAGACAGCAGGAACTTGTGGTACGTGTTTGTTTTCTCACCAGCAGTAAAATCAAAATCCTTAAAGAAAACAAAGAATCCACCACCTTTTTGGGTTTTGTTCAGTGGAACGTTGGTTTTATCACAGTGGGACTTCACTGATTTCCCTAATGGCAGTGAGTAGAGATTCTGGTTTTGAACCTCAGCTGTGTGGGGTCAACATGTGGAGATGCTGCCTGGGGTGGCTGAAGCTTAGGGCTGCACTGACACTGAGGCTCCTGTGAATGTGCCCTTTGGTAATCATCATAGAATCACAGCATGGCCTGGGCTGCACAGGCCCACAGTGCTCATCCCATTCCAACCCCCTGCTGTGTGCAGGGTCACCAACCAGCAGCCCAGGCTGCCCAGAGCCACATCCAGCCTGGCCTTGAATGCCTGCAGGGATGGGGCATCCACAGCCTCCTTGGGCAACCTGTTCCAGTGCATCACCACCCTCTGGGGGAAAAACTTCCTCCTCAGATCCAACCTGGCTCAGTTTCAAACCACTGCAAGCTAAAGCTGGGAAACTCCTTTCAGGGGATCTTTGTGAGCAGCAGCTTAAGTGCAGAGATATCTGATAGTGCTGGCAAATGTTTTGAAACCAGCAAATGTTTTGAAACCAACAGCTCGAGATTTAGTAGATAATGTGTAAGAATGAATGAGGCCACGCTGGGCATGGAAAAGCAGACTGCAGCCGCTGGTTCACTGCGAGGTGGTGCCGTCTGTATCGATGAGCTAAAGAGTGAGCAGAGCGGTGAGGGGGCCCCTCTGATCTCCAGCCGTAGCTGTCAGGAGTTCACGTTCTTTATTTTTTGTTCACTTCTGCCATCTGTGTTTCTGTAGCTGATGCTGAGAGCGTTGTTGCCTCGGATGCCACGTCCACATCTGCAGAGCAAGCTGGGCCCGTCCTTGCAGGGGACACGAAGCCTCCTCGTGCTGCGGATGCTGAGTCTGCACCTCCAGCAGAAGCTGAGCCCCCCCAGGGCACGGATGTGGGCTTTGTCCCTGCAGCAGAGGCCAAACCTCCCAGTGCTGCTGCTGCTGCATCTTCCCCAGTGCTGGATGCTGCCTGGAGCCCAGCAGGGGATGCTCAGCCGCGTTGCGCCGTGGATTTGGAGTTTGCCCCAGCAGCAGATACAAACCCTCACCATGCTGCGGATCTGACGTTTGCCCCCACAGCTGATTCTGAGTCTCATTGTGATGCAGATTCGGAGTTTACCTTTCCAGCAGAAGTGGCCCATCTTCATGCTGCAGATTCCAGCACTGCTCTGGCAGCGGATGCCAAACCTTCTCCTGCAGATTCAAGTTTTGTCTCTGCACCAGAAGTCAAGTCTGTCTGTGCGGCTGACACCGGAGTCGCTGCACTGGAAGAGCTGGTGACATCCAAGCCCACTGCTGAGCATGACAAATCCCCCTCCCATGAAGCTCCTGCAGGTGAGCTCCTCTGCCCCAAAGCTTCCTTCAGCCTTGAGATGATGCAGCAGGTGGTACACCAAGGGGCAGCCACACTCCTGGTGGGATAATGGAGTCTGTGGGATGGCACAAATGGGAAGTGAAAGAGGGGAGATTTATATGGATGTAAGAAAGACATTCATACACCAAGGCAGTGAGATGCTGCAGAGGTTGCAGTGAGAGGTGGTGCTGCCCCGTCCCTGCAGGCACCCACGGTCAGGGGATGTGCTCTGAGCACTGATGGAGCTGTGGGTGTCCCTGTGCACTGCAGGGAGTGGGACCAGATGGCCTTTAGAGATCCATTCCAACTCAAACGATCCCATGATTCTGTGATACAGATCTGCTTTAGCGGGATATTTGAACTTTCTGGAGGGGAGAGCTGGTTGGGGGCGATCCCAAAGCAGGTTATCGCTGTTGTGAAAACGAGGAACCCCTCTAGTTTCCCTCAGAAGATGGGGGTTAGTTGAGGAGGTGATTTTATCCTGCTTAATCTGATCCAAATTAATGCCGTTTTTTATTCTCCGTGTTCCATTTTTAGAAACAACTGCAAGTATGGAACAAGAAGCGAAAGCCCCTGAGGGTTATGTTGATGTTTCATTAGAGAATGCAAAGGACAGTGCATCATCTGCCAGCCACCACGCCGAGCACCTTCCAGCACCAACCAACCATCTCCCAGAGCCCGCAGGTGAGGAGCTCAGACCAGCAGTGGAAGCACTGAGGCGCTTTGCTCTCAGCTGAAGGCGCCCGAGTTCTTTCTCAGATGTTTTTTTCTTATTCTCACAAAGGACAAAGCAACAAAAGATTGACCTACGAGGTTGTGAACGTCGTATAGGGAGTGCGTTACAAATGGGCCACGGAGCCACTGAAACACTGGAAAAAACCTCTGAGATCCCCAAATCCAATCCGAACCCACCCCACTATTCCCTATGAATCACAGAATGGTTTGGGTTGGAAGGGACCCCAAGGATCACGGAGCTCCAACCCCCCACCACAGGCAGGGCCACCAACCTCCCCATTTCAGAGCAGCCCAGGCTGCCCAGGGCCCCATCCAACCTGGCCTTCAACACCTCCAGGGATGGACGGGGCATCCACAGCCTCTGGGCAGCTGTTCCAGCACCTCCCCTCTCTCACAGTACACAACTTCCCCCTGACATCCACCCTCCATCTGCCCTCCTTCAGCTTAAATCCATTCCCCCTTGTCCTGTCACTGCCTTCCCTTGTGAAAGGTCGATTCCCCTCCTGTTTCTAATCCCCTTTAAACACTGTCAGGCTGCACTGAGCTCACCCCGCAGCCTTCCCTTCTCTTCTCCATGCTGAACAAGCCCAGCTCCCTCAGCCTGTCTTTGTCGTGGAGGTGCTGCAGCCTCTGAGCATCTTTGTGGCCTCCTCTGGACCCTCTCCAACAGCTCCCTGTCTTTCCTGTATTGGGGGCCCCAGCTCTGGACGCAGCACTGCAGATGGGGCCTCAGAGGGCAGAGCAGAGAGGGACGATCCTTTCCCTGTCCCTGCTGGCCACCCCTCTGCTGATGGAGCCCAGGATCCCATTTGCTGTCTGAGCTCCAAGCACACACTGCTGGCTCATGGTCAGTTTTTCACCTACCAGGACCCCCAGGTCCTTCTCAGCTGGGCTGCTCTCAAGGGCTGCTCCTCCCTGTCTGTATTCATGGCTGGGATTCCCCTGGCCCACGTGCCTGGCATTGCACTTTGCTGTTCTGAACCTCATTGGGTTCACATGGGCCCACCTTTTGACTCTGTTGAGATCCCTCTGAATGGCATCCCTTCCTTCCATTATTTCAACCAGAGTGCTCAGCTTGGTGTCATGAATGCTGGGTGGTGACATTGGATGGGGATACCATGCTGGTAATGGATCTTATTCTCCACCTGTTTTACAGAGGAGAGGACGCGTAGTCAAAATTCAGTTGATTTTTTAAATCTTTTTGTTCTTATTGTCTGATGACCACCCTCACCTCACCCTGAGCCTGTGACCCCACAGCAGTCTTTGCTCCACACTTTACCCAAACCTCAACATGTCAGCCAAGATATAGAACTGCTTCTTAACGTGGGATCATGGGACATAATACCTGGGCAGCTACCAGACCTTTTCATCTTCATCCCTGCTAAAAGAAAGTAGAGCCCAACCCTTCCCAGCAGCTTTTTTTGAGCTGATGGTTTCCATATTCATGAAGGCTGAAATATTCTGGTCGCCCATTTTTGTATTTCAATTTCTCTTTTCCATTTCAGTCCCGCTAGAAACAAAAGAAGACACAGAGCTAGCAAACAAAGAGCTCCTTTCAGAGCGCTGTGTTGCTGCTGTGGATGTCCCTGCAATGGAGCAACAGAAGGAGGAGACTGAGCAGAACCACATCCAGCACACAGAGCCCCCGCAAGGAGCAGCCCTGCAAGAGCCTGCAGGTAGAACACAAACAGCACTTTGCTTTTAGGGAGGAAATGTCCTCTGGGAGCCGCTCACCTTTCCCACTGGCTGCACTGCCACCTGAGCAAGCAAGAAGGGTTTTGCACCAATGAGCTGTGCGGTTCTTGGCATCCCTCAGAGGTTCTGTTTGCACTCTGCCCCTGTTTGCTGCACTCCATCTCTTTTCCCCTCCTTGTTCACGGCACCAGAAGCCCACGTGTGGCTGCTGCTATTAATTGATCACTGATGCTGGCTTATATCTCTTGTAGAATGCAGGAACTCACCATCCTTTTTACCATTACCACCAGTTTTTCTTAGGGTGTTTTTTTGGGGGGGAACATTAAAAAGAGCCATTAATTCTTATTGCAATACTCCCAGTGAAGGCCTCCTTCCAAGTTGGATTTTGTAATTAACCAAAGGAGAAGGTGATTTTTGCCCTGCTCCGCTAACGCATCCCCTCTGGTGAGCCATCACTGCTTGCTTGTGTGGCTGGAGGCTGATCTGTGGCCCAGGGCTCACTGACAGATGATGGATGCTCCCTTGGAATCAGTGGCTGTAGCTAAGGAAACCCGGTGCTGCTTATAGCTGAGCACAGCAGATGACTTCTGCTTGCACTGTGGGTGCTGGGGCCGTAGCTCCTTGCTCCCATCCCCCCCCAGCTCCTCTTCCCACCAAAGCTCTATTTTTACATTATGGAAGGCTGCCCATTAGAGAGATAAAAAGTCGATCTGTGATCTTGTGCTGAGACATCGTAGGTCCTTAATGCGGTTCTGACAGGAGATAAGGTGTCCATACAAGAACTAATGCTCTTCAGTGGGGTCAGAGCACATACTGGGAGTTATGCATTTTTAAATAGCATCGACGTGTTTATCAGTAGCAGTTTAAATTGTTTGGTGTGTAAATGCCTTTCCCAGCCCCACCGAAGACTTAGATCTCCTGCTGGAGAGCTGAAGTCACGTTTGCAACTGTACCTCTGTATTTGATTGCAGCCAATGGTCGCTTTGATGTTTGAGCAGGCTTCCTGTATTCCAGGTCCGCCTCCTGCACAAATGAGGCAAGCTAACAAACCGAGTGGACGCGGGGCTGGCCGAGCACAGCCTGCCCTGCTGCCCACTGCAGATGGAGCAGAGGAGCGCCCCGTAGGTCCCCCACAGCAGAAGAGCTCTGAGCGTGGAGCAGAGCAGTGCTGTGCTGCAGAGCTGCCGTGCGCTGCTGGAGCTGCCCCGCATGGCACAGCTGCACCCAGGAGGGCAGCAGAGCCTCCCCCAGAGCTCACCCGGAGCAGCAGAGATGCGCCGCGGGAGAGCTGGGATATGGAAGGTGCTCTGGCTGTGGGCAAGAAAAAGAAAAAGAAACCGAAACAAAGGAGAAACCACCTGCCAAGAGCCGTGGAGTTCTGGGATGAAAACACGGCAGCCTGCAGAGCTCCTAAGAGTTCTCCGTTGGCTGTTGAGTTGCAAAAAGCAGCTGCTGGGCCCAGCGTGCCTGCAGAGCTGTTGGCTGCCTCGGGAAACAGAGCTTCAGATGTGCCAAAGGATGCTGCAGTAATAACTGGGAGTCACAGCCTGCATGACCCAAACAGCCATGTAATGCCAGCACTGGGCCGGCAGGGCACCGAGAGCAGCGCGCCGCTCAAATCAGGGCTGGATGAGAAAAATAGAGACATCATGAGAGCAGAGGAAATGAGAGGTGACAGCTCGATGGTGCAGTGCGAAGGGAAAGGGAAGGTGCCCTCAGAGCAGAGAGGAGAGAGTGGGGTGGGGGAGCCCATAGCAGCAGAGGTGCCAGCCATGTCTGTGGGAAGATTTCCTGATAGAAATGGGAAGAGGGAGGATAGGGAGCCAGCGTGGGCTGACCTGAAGGCATCTCCTTCAGCAGCCGTTGATATAAGCAAGGTAGAAACTCCTTTCCAGATTCTTCCTTCTGATAAAGGTAAGCGTGCTAAGGGTGTACCTCCCAAGCATAAAGCACCCAGTGATACCAGCTGCGAGCTTCAGGCTTCCAGTGGGTCACTGGGAGAAGCAGCACAGGAGAGTGGTGGGCAAATCAAAGAGCTGAGCAATGGATCCTTCCAAGCACCTCCAGCCCCGTCCACCCTGCTTCCCAACAAGCCAAGGGCAGCAGATGGAGCCAAGCTGGCATCCCCCAGTGAGCGCGAGGCCGTTGGCTTAAGTACTTCTGAGGGAGTATTGAAGACCCCAACAGATGCCAGCAAAGTGTCCGTTACGCCATTAATGGCTCAGAACCCCGAGCAAGGCATTGCTCTGCACAACAGGAAGGCTGATGGTTCTGCTGAGCAGCCAGCTCTAATGGAAGGCAGAGCTGCTCATGCTGAGGCAGCACACAGAGGTACAGCAGCGTATTCCCCTGACAGAAAGAAAGGGAATGGGTTTATTGCAGAGGAGCAGCAGACTGGAAGAGACCTCAGTGTTGCACACGGGATGGACAGACCAAAAAAAAAGCGCAGTGAAGGGAAAGGCAAAAGAGTGAGAGGTTTCTCTGAGCAGGGTCAGGAGGATGCGGGCTCTGATGGAGTGAGGATGGGGGACGTGACAAGGGAAAGGCCTTTCCCTGATAAAGGTGGGGAGGGTGGTTATGCTGCCAGGGGACACACGTCAGCAGACAAGCCCAAAAAGAGAGGTAGTGATGGGAGGAGTAAAAAAGGTGAAAAAAGCTTTTTCCAGCAGCCTTTTGTGGAGACTAAGATGGGCCTTAGTAGCTCTCCTGACAGAGCTGGCACGGCTCGGGAGGTCAGCGATGAGAGGGGCCGTGTCACTGCTGTGTGCTTCCAGGAGAGCACGTCGGGTGTAACTGCAGCACAAAGGCCCTTTGAGGGAGTAACAGAGGAGCCCAGAGAAAATGCTGGGAAATGTGAGATGGCTGAGCTGGGGGCTTTGGGCCAGCAGTTCCTTCCAGCGGGTAGGAGAGCTGATACAAAGCATCTCGCCGTGGCTGACACCATCAACAAAACAAAGGAGGTCAATGTTGAGGGTGAAGGCAGAGAGGCTGGAGATGCTTCTCCAGGTAGATCAGATGGGATGGGTTCTGATGCAGACAAACGTAGGAAAAGGTGTAGTGATGGGAAAAGGAAAAGGAGTGAGAAGGGCCCTTCTGGGCTGACAGCTGTCCTGGACACCGGGCTGGGAGCTCTTCCAAGCAAAGAGAGGGGTGGTGGGGGAATGAAGGAAGTGGGTTCTGAGAAGGTGCCTGGTTCTGAAAGAGGGGGTTTGCTGGAGAACGTGACAGCTGTAACAAAGGAGGTGCTGGAAAAGCCTAAAGGAGAGGGTAGAAGTTCCTCTCATCAGCCAGTCCATCCAGGCCATAAAACAGAGCCAGAAATAGGCAGTGCTAATGAAATGTGGCCCACAGCTGAGGATAAGGAGACAGATGTTCATACGGCAGAGCACAGGGCAGACACAGTGATGGCACGTGGTCCCACCAGGGAGATGGAGGCAGACAGACCTGAGGAAAAAGGCAGAGGGACAAAAGGCAAAGAGGCTGAAGGCAGCCATGGGCAGCCTGTAGCACTGGATCTGGGTATTATCCCTGCTGTGGGTGGGGAGGTGGGAAACGCTCAACAAATTCAGTCTAAAGAGAACAACGTCAGTGCTTCAGTAAGTCTGCTAGGTGACCCAAGTGATGCTACTAAAGCACAAGCTGCTGCTGTACCTCTGGAGCTAGAAAAGCTGAGCACGAGGGATAAAGAGAGATGCCAAAGGGCAGAGGTTGGCCCAGAGCTCCTCCTGGAGCCCAGCACAGGAGCAGAGATGTGTCCCCCCCCTGGCAGCAGAGCAGTCAGCCTTCCTGGTGCAGAGCATCCTGCAGATCACAGCTCAGCCACCATTACTGAGAGATCTAGAAAGAGAGGTAGCGAGGGAGGAGGTAAAAAGTCCAAGGCTGGCCCTGAGCAGCCACCCGTGGGGCCTGAGATGGAGTTTGGGATGGAAGAAATGGGTTTTGTGGATGAGAACAGAAATATTAGTTTCCCCATCGGCCCTCAAGTGCTTTGGGATAATCAGGGAAACCACGTGGAGTCCTTGGCCTGGGGGGCACATGGGGGGCTGCCTTCAGCTGGGGTGGCAGTGGAGAAGAGCAGCACGGAGCCCGGATCCAGCTATGGGAAGGAGGTGTGCAGCCAAACACAGCCCGAGAAACCTGTTGGTGTGGACCACAAAGAGCCTGGGAAAGAGGAGCCAAAGAAAGGGGAAGATGGAGCCAGAGAGACTGTGGCCCAGTGCAGGCTGGAGGCAGACGGACCGCTGTCTTCTGGTCGTTCAGCTCAGCAAGATGTTCAGACAAGAAAGGATGAAGCTCTCCTTTCTCCTGAGGCAAAGGCGGATGATAAAGGGACTGAAGAAAAACAAAGCGGTGCCAGCACTGCCTCTGCCCTTCCCCAGGAGGAGGTGGATGCACAGCACTGCCTGGCACCTGGCGGTACCCGAGGGGTGGAGGGAGCTGGAGGGGTCCCATCTGTGGGGGAGGATGCTGTGGCAGTGGGGAGCGGAGCATCGCGGGCTGCAGTGGAAGAGCTGATGGGGAAGGACAGCGAGGGGAGCGGCGTGGGTGCAGCCATGGAGAGCACTCAGCACCCGTATGGGTCAGGAGGTGGAGTGGAGGCAGCTGGAGTGGATCTGACTGCTGCCCCAGCATCCCTCACCCCCCCTGAGGATGGCAGTGAGGTTCAGCGCCGATCCGCAGAAGGTGATGCTGGGGAATCCCACCTGAAGGCTGTCACAGTTAAGGAAAAGGAAGAACCTGACCTGAAAGCTGCCCCAGAGGCAAAGAAAGAGCGAGCGAAAAGTGCGGAGCAGCTGAAGGGCTACATGAGACCCACCAAGGCCAGAGGGCTGCCCACACTGCCGGCCCGGCCCGCTGCTCCGGATGGGGAGAAACAGAGGCAGCTGAGAGGCAGCGCCGTGAGCCGGCCCAGGCAAGGCAAAGGTGTGTGCGTGTGATGGGCTGGCAGCAAAACCCGGAGCTTGCGTGCGAGCATCGCTGCTCGGCGGCATGACCACGTAACCGTTAATCCTCGGTGGCACCAGCGAGCGGGGCATGAGCGGTGTGTTGGCTGATCCTAAAAGGCTGCTGGTTCTGCTTGCCTGGCGCACAGTGCTAATTCCCAAACCTTAAAAGATGCACCGTTTGGTCTGAGTTCCAGAACTTGATGATTTTTTAATTCGTTCCGAGTTGATTTTCCGTATAAATTTTGCAGCACTCCCAATTTTGAAGCACTCTTGCACTTCTCAGTGTTAAGTTCCATTAGCTTCTCATTGGAGACCGAAAGTGGCATCTGTGTGGGATGCTGCAGTGAACTATCGCTGTCACTGTGCAGCGTCGGTACCACCAAAGGGCAGGAGCTGCATATTCCCATGGCAGGGAACGTTCCCTATCGCTGTCACATTATGGGGTTTGGTTTTAATGCCGCTCCGGGCCAAGCACAGCCATCTGCTCCCCTCCTGCAGCTGGTCTGTGGCTTTGCCTTAAGGCACCTTGAGCATCTTTGCACAAAACACACCTCCTGCCAGAGCAACCACTGTGCCGGAGCAGAGCAGAACAGCAGAACCCCGTGCTGATGGGCTTTGGGACTCTGCGCTCAGGATGGACTGGAGGGGTTGGTGCTGTTTGCCTGGCTGCTGACCAAGGAACAGATGGCATTAATTTCATAGAGCGAAAGGAAGTTCCTGGGAACTTCAGAATGGAGTCTGTAGTCACGGTACAGATGGTGTGTCAAATGATGCCCTCCGTTTTCTGCTCAGCCCGAGCCTTCCTCGGGAGAAATTGGTGTCTGGGGATGGCAGAGGTCGGGCTCCTCATCCCCACTCCTTCTGCCTTGTCGTCAGGCGTGGAAGCTGGGTCTGCTCCTGCGGAGTTCCTCGCTGCCAGTTTGCATGATGCAGTCACTAACTTAACAGCCGTCGAGCTCGAGTGCGCCTTAACATGCTGGTCAGGTTGTGGAGAGGTTCTGTAATTTTAATGAGCGTTGCATAACCCAAAGTAGTTCTATTTTGGTGGAAGTGGTGTTCTCTGCATGAACTTGTGCCTGCAGAAGTAATGTTCTTTGGTGCATGATGCTACAAAATGAGAAAGCTAAAGACAGCGTCATCCTTTTTATGGAGATACATGTGTGTGTATATATAACCTTTCCATCATCTGCTGGAAGTTGTTATTTTCCATGCTAATTGCTGTATTTAAGGGGGCAGTATCCTGGTAGGAGACCCATGTGGGGAAAAAACACCAGAGGAGCACAGCAGGTAAATGCGGGTGGTGCAGCTGGGGCTCTTCCATCCCTTCTGCTGCTGCTCAGTGAGTAGCAACACGGCAGCAATGCCTGAGCTGAGTCCCCGTGTGGAGGACGAGGGGTGTGGATTGCTTTAGGCTGCACCAGGGGGTGAGTGAGTGCATGGAATGCAAGTCAGAAACAGAAATCAGGGGAGGGAAAGTGTTGAGTTTCAAGACCATGAATATATGGGCTTCTGTGCTGGACAGAGAAGGAGCTGAAGAGAGCCAAGAAATGGTATGGGTGTCCGAATGTTTGTGAGGTTGGTTGGGCTGTACTTGCTGATGGGGCCAAGGGTTATACTTCCTGGTTGGGTCAGGGATTGTACTCACCAGTGGGACCATGAGCTGTGGTTGATGATGGGGCCATGGGTTGTGGTTGTTGGTGGGGTCAGGGATTATAGTTGCCAATAGGGCCATGAGTTATGCTTGACGATGGGGCGGTGGGTTGTACTTGCTGGTGAGGCTGGGGTTGTACTCAGCAGTGGGGCCATGTGCAGTGGTTGATGCTGGGACCATGGGTTGTACTTTGGTAGTACTTGCCTTCTACCTGCTGCTTCATTCTCCTGTTAAGATGACACTCAGCAGACCGTGGCCAGCACTTCGTGTATGTTCGGTGGGACTGCGAAGCTTACACTTGTCCACATCTAATAGAATAACATAACCAGAGTTGGAACATCTGCGCACAGGAGCTGCTTTGTTGCCCCAGGGGGCAGTCAGTGTCGCGTGGTCAGAATAACATAGATATCTGCTGAGGTTTGGTAACTGAAATCTCTTCAGCCAGGCTGAAGTCCTACACTGTGTTCTAGAATAACAGGACAGCGCTCCGAAAGGCATCAGCTCCTGCATGAACTGCTAAAATAGGTCTGGGCTTGGTGATATGGCTCCCTGGGGAGCCATGGCAACAGTGATGCTGCAGATTTCTTGCTGACGAAGTTCTGTGTCTTGGATAAACTGCAAACTTCTGTGATTTTTTAATTATTGTTATTTTCTAATTCTGACAGCGATTTAAAGTGAGGGAACATCAGGACGTAGCTCTGCTCATGCCATTTGAATTTGGTCTTTTGTGCATCTTCTGCATTTATTTCAGCTTCTTGATTTTGTTGCTGCCCCAGATTCTTCTGCAGAACTGTTTTGTGCCCTTGGATGTTGGGGGCAGCTGAGATGATGGTCGGAGTTCAGTGCTTCCACAGCCACCCCTCATCCCTGCAGTGGCTGCAGTTCTCCTGTGGGACCCCATGCTGTAATTGGGTTTGTCCTAATGAGGAGTGGACCGTGCTAATCTGCCACCGCTGTGCTTGGGACTGTGTTCCTTAACAACAGAGCTGCTCTATAACGATGCTTTCCCAATGATCAGAATAACATCACTGCATTAATGAAGCCATGGGTTGTACTCACCAATGGGGCCATTGAAGTTTCCAGTGGGTCTGTGAGCTGTGTTTGATGATGTGTTGATTATCCCAGATAGGTGTAGGAGGTGGAAGCCAGACAATGGCACCAGCCAGTTCTCCTGTGTGTTTATGTGTTTATGTGTGTGTCTCCTGTGTGTTTATGTGTGTGTCTCCTCCTAAGTGTGTTTTGAAGCAACAAGAGAACTTTGCTCTTATCTGCTTTTCCTCCAAGAAGCAGCGGTGTATATTCAGGTCTGCTTCATGGGGGTATCAGCTCCAGTGTTAATTAAGAGGTGACTGTGGAGGGCAGTGTAGAAGGCTGCTAGGTATCCAGAGGCCCCTCTGTGTGGTGTTTCTTGGTTCATAGCTCCAAAGGTGTTCCTATAAGAATGTGTCCCTGCAGACACCCATGGTCAGGGGATGGGCTTCGAGCACTGATGGAGCTGTAGATGTTCCTGTGCTTTGCATGGTGTGGGACTAGATGGCCTTTAAGGGTCCCTTCCAACCCAAACCATGTGATGGTTCTGTATGCAGGCTCCAAAGTAAACTGCAGTTGCATGGATGACCTCGGGGGGTTGAAACTGGGTGATCATTGCGGTCCTTTTCTACCCAGGCCATTCTATGATCTTTGAAGCCCACTCCCAGCCTCACTGCCCTGTTCTGTTCCAGGTGGGATTTGGGCTGCAGATATCCTGTCCTCTAAGCAGTCAGCCTGTGCTGAGCGTGGCTCCGTGCCTCGTGGTTCAAAGCTATGATGGCTGGATTCTGCTTCTCCTTTATATCTCTCAGAGATACCCCTCAGATTGGGGATAAATAAGGTGTGTGAGCGCTGTGACACACTGCAGGTCCTGTCTGCATGGTGATGGGGTGGGAGTCCCAGCAGGCGTGTGAGCTCACGGCCCTGCAAGTGTGCCCGGCAGTGCTGTGTGAGGGATGGGGCTGGTCAGCCTCATCAGCAGCTGTTATTGGTAATGATGCTTAATTAGAGATGATGTTGTTGGAGACGCTGGCAAGGAGGAGCTCATCCTGGAAAGCGATGTTGCCTTAGAAACCGGCGCAAAGGACTGCACAGAAATGGTTGTGTTGGATTAAAAAAAAGAAGAAAAATGCAGCAAAGGCATTAGGAGGGATCAGTGATAGCTTCAGGAGTGGAGCGAAAATAGAAACACTGCGCTCATCCATCTGCCAGGGCTGGGATGCGGGGCGGGCGCTGCCATCACTGCTCCCAGACATGGAGCGCGGCTGCACCGTGACCCCCATAGCAGTCATCCACCCATCCTTTCCTGCTTATCTTCCATTGCCTAACACTGTGTCTGCTATAGTGATTAAATAAATGAAAGCTTTGCAAGACTTTTTAGGAAGAATGGGGACTGAAGCTCTGCAATGGGGCTGCTGGCCCCGTGCTGTGCATGTTGGCCAACTGGTTCTTGCTGAGTGCTGCGGGTGAGACGGAGGTGGTGGGGGCACCCAAAGGAGTAGCAGCACTTAGATGGGACCAGATGGCTTCAGGGCTCCTCCATTTTCGGGGCCGTGCTCCGAGGAAGTGCTTGCAAACATGAATCCCACCTCAGTTAAGAGAGCAAAGGCAAGACTGGAGCCAGGCTGCCATTTCCACTGGAGGATACCCGGGAATGGTTTATTTTAAAATAGAAGCCGTGGAGGCCCTTTGAGCGATGCAGCTGGTGGGCGGCAGCGTTCTGCTTAATGAGAGGCTGCCGTGGAAGATGTATCTAACTTACAGCTCCTTAGTCACTGCTTTTAAATATAGCAGCGACTTAAAGCCGGGGCTGGCTGTGTGGATGGCAGCGCTTCCCAGCAGGTTCAATTCAGGGGGCGTAGCACAGGCTGCACAAATACGCTGCGCTCACTCAGACTCGGGGGAGCTGCCCATAGGGGGGTGCTGGTGCTGGTCCAGGTGCTGATGGCTCGGAGGGGTCCATCGTGTAAGAATGGACAGCATTAAGGGCATGGAGCGTGGGTGGGTGCGGGGCTGTGCACGGAGCTGTGTGCTGTGTGCGTTCAAGGCGGTAGAAGACAGGCAGCTCCAAAACCCCATTCAGTGTGTTGTGTTTTCTTTTTATTTAAATGTGGGAAATAAGAAGTCAGGCTCGTGCTATTGAAAGCCACAAACCCTCCGCTGTTCGGGATGTGGTCCTGCCCAGCTCGGCCCGCTTGCCATAGGAGCGGTGCCCTTTGTGCTGGGTGAGCCCCACAGCCCTCCCTGCAGCACAGTGGTCACTGACTCCAGAAGCGCACGGTAATGTTGGCTGCAAACAAAGCCCCTCTGCTGGCAGCCACTGCTCCACACTGTGCTGGGGGTGGGCTCCTGTGTGGGTTTAGGGTTCGTTCCAGGGGAGGCAAACGCTGACCTTCATTCATTGGTATCCCCGAGAGCAGCTGGTCGGTGGGAATTAATGAATGTAAAGGCACTGATTGTAACACAGAGTGTTGGAGGGAAAGGAGGAGGCACCATTTCCAGCTGCGTGCGGCTGCCAGAAGTGCTGGTCTTACAGAATCATCTCCCCATCAGCGCCCATCCCGACCCCCACCGCCACTGTGCAAATTGCAGAGCCAACAAGGAGCACAGGGGCGGACCCCCCCACACCCCCCCTCCAACAGGCAGCGGTTCAGAGAGTGGCTGCGGTGGGCAGGAAGGGGTGGGAGAGGGGCGGGGGGACGGGAGGGAGCTGCCGTGAGTTGGGGGCACGCGCAGCATCGCAGCCGGGCTGAGCCGCACAGCGCCGGGAGACGCCGAGCTCCGGAGATGTCTCTCTCCAACCAGCAGCCCGCAGCCCTGTCCGAGTACAGCCAGCTGTGCAAGGGCAAGACCGAGAGCTTCTCGGAAGCCTTCCGCTGCATGGAGAGCCCGAAAGACTTCGGGAGAACGGAATTCGAATGGCAGAGGACGGAGGGGAAGCTGAATGAGATTGGTTTGAATGTGAACTCCGGGGGACCGATGAAGGACGGGCTGGTGAAGAACGCGGGTTTCACGGATGAGGATAAGCTGTGCTTCTTTGAAGGCAAATTAGACAAAGAGCTAAAAATAGCTCAGAAAGACAAAAGAGAAATCGAGGTGCCAGGCAAAGCGTACCCGGCGGCTGCGGGTCACCTTGAGAGCTGGGCTTTGATTGCCGACACGTTCCCAGCGGCCGAGGGGAGCTTTGTGAACCCCAAAACAACCGATTTCCATGTGGGGCCAACGGGGGCTGAGAAATCTGGGCTGGGCAAAACCACGGCCATCACCGACCAGGAGAAGGCAGCCGGGAGGGCCGGGGTGGAGAGCCGGAGCCAGGCAGAGCCCAGCCCGCTGTCTGTGCCTGAGAGCGATCCCAGCAAGCGCAGCAAGGAGCAGGAGATCAGCGTCTGGAACCCCAATTTCCACCCTGTCCTTCCTAACGAGTCGGGCTGTAATGAAGCAGCCGTGAAAAAAGATGGAGCCCCCAGCTATTGTGTGGTCGGGGTGGTTAATGACAACTATGTGCAGAGTGGATTCTCTTCTTCTTCGACCACCGTGAAGATGGAGCCCCCAACCACCACCGTCGAGCTGGCTCAAGATGATGCCAAAAGTCACTTCAGTAACGCCGCCGAGATGGAGGAGGAGATGGAGGACAAGCTGAGCTTCGCAGATGATGGTTTTCTGAACAGGGCTGCCCAGCAGAGGAAGGCAATGAGGCGTGCCATGTCCGAGTGCTCGCACTTGTCTGTGCCCCTAACCCTTAACCTGGCTGATAAGTATCCGGAGCCGGTGCTCCGCGAAGATGTGGCCACGGGGCTGCTGTCCCCCAGCAGCAGCCTGAGCCAGTGCTCCAGCCCCACGGCCAGGAAGCCGAGCGCTGCCATCAAGAGGTCAATGACGGTGGCAGAAGAGCAAGCAGCCAGCGTCAGGTTGGGCACGGAGCTGCCCAGTTTGGTGATACCGGAGCACCCGGAGTGCGCGGCCGAGGAGCCAGCGGCCAAGAAGAAAGAGGAGCGTGGTGGGGTGGGCAGGAAGGAGCTGAGCAGCCCCGGTGCCTATCAGAGCAAGCTGGAGCAAATCCCTGAGATGGGCTGCCTCGACAGAGGGAGGGAGGAGGGGAAGGGGGAGAAGAGAGATGCCATCGGGGGAGCTGCCGGCACTGAGCCTCCGAAAAGCAAAAGCACCGAGATGGAATCCAGCAAAGCTGCTCTGCTGGAAAGGAAAGAAATTGAGGTCAGCGATGCGCGGAGCGCTCTGTCTCCCAAGCAGGATTCGCCACGTGATGGTATGTTGCTAATTTTTACCTCCCTGGGGAGGATGCAAACAGGAGGGGAGTCAACTCTGTGAAAGAGCAGATAAGAGCAGGACAAGGGAAGATGGTTTGGAGTTGAAGGAGGGTGGATTGAGGGTGGATGTCAGGGGGAAGTTGTGTACTGTGAGAGTGGGGAGGTGCTGGAACAGCTGCCCAGAGGCTGTGGATGCCCCGTCCATCCCTGGAGGTGTTGAAGGCCAGGTTGGATGGGGCCCTGGGCAGCCTGGGCTGCTCTGAAATGGGGAGGTTGGTGGCCCTGCCTGTGGTGGGGGGTTGGAGCTTCGTGGCACTGGTTGGAGGCTGGTGCTGGTGACAAAGGTGGATGTTTGGGTGGAGGAAAATGGAAACAACTCATTGCTTTAGTGTCAGTGTGAATTGCTTGCTGGGAGCCCACATAGACTTCAGTGTGCACATGGCTGAGGGTCTGGCACAGCCCACTGTGGGACTTAAAACCTGTCAGCTTCTCCCCAGCTGTCTGAGCAGTGCCCTGTTCCGCTCAGCCTTCAGCACCCTGTGCTGTTTGTCCGAGGTGACGAACAGAAGCTCCTTGTGCTGGTTCAGCCTTCGGAGCAGGAATCACAGAAACTTGAGGTTACGATGCCTGCTGTGCGAGGGGAGGGTGACAGCACTCAGGGACTGGCAGCCCAGGTCAGTGGGCTCTGGCATGCTTTGTGGGGGTGGTCCTGGGCTGCCCCTGCCCCATGGCACGCAGAGCAGGGCAGGTGCTGTGCCGTGGGTTTGGCCATGGCTCATGGCGTGCTGCTGACACCCAATGGCTGGTTAGTCACCCCAGGAGCGTGGCAGCCCTCGAGTTGCTCTGGTCTTCATTCCAGCTCTCAGTAACCACGTTCAGCACAGTTGTATTCTGTCTCTAATGCCCTTCACTCGTCTCTCATTTCCTGATCCGATGCCTGATTTGGTAACCTGCACCCAGCGGTTGGAACTGGATGATCTTTGAGGTCCCATCCAACCCAGCCATTCTATGATTCTGATTCTGTGATTTCCTCGAGGTGTTTCAGTTCCCAGGGCTCACTGCAGACCCCACATAGCACAGCTCTGACAGCACGAACCTCCCAGCTCTGACACACCACCACCACTCCCCATCTCTCAGTGTTACCCTACTCCTTATGGGTTACCCTACTCCTTATGGTCTGCTTGGCGTGCAGATTTCAAGTCGTCCTGGCAGCTGTGTGATGAAGCAGCATCACTTCTGGATGTTGTGGGTGCAGACATCCATCCTTAAGGGGTTAATGGAGGTGCCACAGACCCACAGCAGGTCCCACCGCTGGCAGAGGGGATGGTTTGGGGCATAAGAGGATCTGTGCTTGGCAGCTCAGCCACGAGTACCAGTGATGTTGGGGTAAAGTGGGGAGCAGGAAGAATGCTGTATTTGTGCAGTGCACCTTTCACTTCAGGGAATTCTGTGCTGTTGGGGTCTGCTGATGCTGAGGGTTGTTGGCAGTGACAGTCCATGTTGTTGGTGAGGTATCATAGAGCCATTTGGGATGGAAGGGACCTCC
Organism: Coturnix japonica; assembly: GCF_054131305.1. Classification (NCBI taxonomy): domain Eukaryota; kingdom Metazoa; phylum Chordata; class Aves; order Galliformes; family Phasianidae; genus Coturnix; species Coturnix japonica. The sequence continues at coordinate 138,803,510 of NC_140664.1, read as the reverse complement.
AGAGGTCCTCTGGTTGCTTTGGACACACGGGTGTGTGCTGTGGCTGGGCTGGCTGTCCTGTAGGGCCATTTCAGAACAGATGAACAGGATGTTTTAGGCAGAGAGACAGAAGAAATGCTTTTGAGTGGATTGACGTGTTTTCCCCCAGGGGGCTGAGCTTCAGCAATGTAAAGGTCAATGAAAGATGGAGCCGTTCAGGGCCTTCTGCTCGGCTTGCCTTTGGTAGATGACCTCTTCATATCACCAAGATGTAAGCATCCCACTTGGAAGTTCTTTCCTGTTGTGGTTTGTGTTTTAATAGCTGATGTATGGTCCTCACGGTGCAGGTCTGAGTGTGAGCTGGTGCTGGCAGAGCTGGCTGGGCTCTCCTGGGCAAGGCATTGAGAGTGACTGCCTTATTCCCTGCCCAAAGAGCAGCAGTGAAGGATCGGACAGGTCAGGTTTGCTTTGTGCAGCACCTTGCTAAGAAACCCGCTCTGGATTTATTCTCTGCTGGAAGAAAATGTCGTTGGGTTTGATGAACTTCATGAGCTTTTCCAGCCTTAATGACTCTGTGCACTGGAACAGGTTGCCCAAGGAGGCTGTGGATGCCCCATCCCTGCAGGCATTCAAGGCCAGGCTGGATGTGGCTCTGGGCAGCCTGGGCTGCTGGTTGGTGACCCTGCACACAGCAGGGGGTTGGAATGGGATGAGCACTGTTGGCCTTTGCAACCCAGGCCGTGCTGTAATCCTGTGATTCTTAATGACTCTATGAAAATGTAGCAATAGAAGCAATAGACTGGCTTTTTTTGCTTTGTATATCTACAGTTTAGAAAGAATTGTTGGAATGCAAAAGAAAACAGAGCAAAATTCCTTGGGTGTGTATGAGATGCTCCAAACTCTGCTGAGCTTTTGCTCCCCCTCCGCTGGCACAGAGTGCATCAGTGGCTGCAGGTTGGGCTGGTAGAGCTGACCTGCACTCTGTGCTCTCCTCCCTTATCACATCAGCATTGGCCACAGACCCCGGCCACAGCATGAGGCTGCATTGTTTCCTCTGCTGAACAATAGATCTGATTCATGTGCGTGTGCTGCAGAAGCAGCCAGTGTGTGATTTCTTGCACATACCAAAAATATCAGCTCCGATGGTACCCCATACAAAAGCGATGCCGTTCCCCACTGCTTTTTTTCCTGCTTTCTTTCAATTTCCTCCAATTTCAGAGACTTTTTGCTCTGAAATATCCACAATCCCAGGCACTGCTGCACCAGGCTCAGCCCTGACTGTCGCTCCCAGTGCTCAGCTCGATGTGTGTGCATCAGTGAACTCGTCCTGGCTTCATGAGCCTCATTCCTGCAACAGCCCATGAGCAGCAGGACGCTGTTCTTGTGCTCTGAGGACCATCTGAGCCGTCCGTCCCTACTGGGTGAGACTCTGGTTGCCATCACCCCACATTTAAACAGATTAAAGTTAATTATGGGATTAGGAATTGTCAGCCCCACTGCCTTGCAGCCAAGTAATGATGTTTGCTCAGGGGATGTTGGTGGTTGGTGACTGCTTTGCTGACAGAGTTCCTTGCTAGATGAAATCATGCATTGAATGAGAGAGAGGGGAAGAGAAGGACTGTAGGGTGGAAGGGAAAGTCAAGAGACAGGTGATGAACAGAGCCTGATACAGGGTCCTGTAAAGTCCAGTTTGGCATTCAGCCTTAAGCACAGAACAGTGTTGATGTCTGTCAGGGGCTGAGCTGGAAGAGAATGTGGGAGACTGATAAGAAAGGTTTGATAAGAAAATAGCTTACACTGAGAGCGGTGAGGTGCTGCACAGGTTGCAGTGAGAGATAGTGGGGCCCCATCCCTGCAGATACCCATGGTCAGGAGATGGGCTCTGAGCACTGATGGAGCTGTGGGTGTCCCTGTGCACTGCAGGGAGTGGGACCAGATGGTCTTTAAGGGCCTCTTCCAACTCAAACAGGTCCAAGATGAGCAGAATAGCAGGACAAGGGGAGATGGTTTGTATTGAAGGAGGGCAGATGGAGGGTGGATGTCAGGGTGAAGTTGTGTACTGTGAGAGTGGGGAGGTGCTGGAACAGCTGCCCAGAGGCTGTGGATGCCCCGTCCATCCCTGGAGGTGTTGAAGGCCAGGTTGGATGGGGCCCTGGGCAGCCTGGGCTGCTCTGAAATGGGGAGGTTGGTGGCCCTGCCTGTGGTGGGGGGTTGGAGCTCCGTGATCCTTGGGGTCCCTTCCAACCCAGGCCATTCTGTGATTCAGTGATCCAAGGTGTTGCGTTGGTTCCAGTGCTCAGATGAGTTCCTTAAAACCATTGCCATGGAGGCACAGGCTCAGCTCTGGAAGTGCCTTAAAGTGGGGGGAGCACAGAGCAGCACAGGGCAGTGCAGGAGCTGAGAATTTGCTCTGTCCAATAGAGTCATTGTGCTCTTTGTATCTGTTGTAGTTTCCATGGAAATAAATAAAAGGCATTACTTTTGGGGTCACCCACACATATCGGTCACTGTAACTAAACCTGGCTGCTGGCTGTGCCATGCAGGTAGGTATGGCTGGTAGCTGGTTTGCAGAAGAGCAAGTTGTGATGTAGG